>NC_134644.1:61748930-62381948 GCF_030463565.1 Pelecanus crispus
AGCGATAGGACGAGAGGAGATGGCCTCAAGTTGTGCCAGGGGAGGTTTAGATTGGATATTAAGAAAAATTTCTTCACGGAAAGGGTAGTCAAGCATTGGAACAGGCTGCCCAGAGAGGTGGTGGAGTCACCATCCCTGGAAGTGTTCAAAAAACAGGTAGACATGGCACTTTTTGCCTATGTTTAGTGGGCACGGTGGTGTTGGGTTGGTGGTTGGACTGATGATCTTAGAGATCCTTTCCAATCTTAATGATTCCTGGTTTTACTTTCATTAAAAAATAATCGAGCCACCAAGCCAGGAAACATGAAATTGCTACTCTACCCTTAATTGGTTTAGTGGTGGACTTGGTAGTGTTAGGGTAATGGTTGGACTGGATGATCTTAAAGGTCTTTTCCAACCTAAACGATTCTATGATTCTATGATCATTGAGTTCTGTATACTTTTTGATTAATCCAAACCACTTCTTCCATCACCACTTTTGTATAGATGGAGATCAGCCATCAGCCACCAATCTCGTTTTTGAACATTTACCTCTTGTTTGTTTGGTTTTTGTTTTGGTTTTTTTGTTGTTGTTCTACCTGTTGATTTGTGACATCACTGCTTTCATCAATATACTGCTGCAGGAGTTATTTTGGAGTGAATCTCTTTCTTTTGCTTTACAGCTGTTGAAACATAGTTTATTTAGCAAGCTTGTTAGCAAACACTTTCGAAACAGAGCCAAAGGAAAGTCATCTCTTCATTCAGGTTTTTTTTGTACTTTCCAGACCTGTCTGAAATCTCCATGTGCCCTTTTTCTGTCTGACTGCTTAACTCTGAAGTCCAGCTTCAGGCATCCACACTGGATGCTGATAACAGCAGAGGGTTTGGGGTTTTTTTATTAATGAGCTGAACTCCAGCCATTGCTATGTAGCGTTAATTTGTTGGTTGTCCTCTAGTAGCATTGTGCAATAAACTGTAAGCAAACTGTAAGCTCACACAAAATGTAGTCTGAACCTGAAGGCATCAAAAGGCACTGAGATATCTAAACTCAGAAGGAAGCTTGAAATGTCATGTTTCAATGTTTTTACTGAAATACTCCAAAGAGGTTTAAACATTGTCACAAATATCTATTTTAGAAATATTGCTCTAAAATAGCAAGTGTAATGCAACTTTTTATTACTGTGAAGATTATCAAAGAATTCAGGTTTCTTTCCATATTGTAAAATGTCATTAATTAGGAAGATGCTCTGTATTTCTGGATTGCACTGTTTTTTTCACTTAGCACCACACACAAAAAGTCAAACTGATGAGAAAGATTGATGCTTTTTTTTTTTAAAGGATTAATCAGAAAGTAGAATTTTCTCAGTTTTAGATTTGCATGTAATTAACAAAGTAATCAGTTATAGAAAGATGAAAACTTCAGTGAAGCCCTAGTGCTGTATCTATTGAATTTTTTGTTCTCAGGTGCTCTTCTGAGATCAGGCTCACCTAGAAACACCCATATAGTGCCAATATAGAATCTCCATTAAATGTCTTGGCACTTTCAAAGAAGAGTTCATACGCTGAATATGTTGTACAGGGAAAAACAAATAATCATCATCTTAGTTTTTTCAATATATTAAAGTAGAAACCCATTAGGGGGGCGCTGGAGGGGAATTCTATGTTATTCTGCCCTATTTTGTGGATAAACAAAGTACATCAGTCCTTAGTGCAGACAGCAAATCAATTTTTTACAAGTGCTAAATACATTTAGAGAGGAGAAATAAGTCTGACACTAGAAATACTTTGGAGTAAGCACATTCTCTTACTGGAACCATGTTGTACTCAAAGTAAAAATTTGTAAACAAACACTGCCCAAAATTGCCAGAAATAAACTGCAGGAGCTGTAATTGTATGAGTGAGTTCATGTTTCTTCACTCATGAAGCTGCTAATAAAACATACCTTCATGGAACTGGTAACTTTCCCCTTTTTGGTATCCCAGCATATTTTATACTTGCAAGTGACAAGGTGATGTTAGAGTTTCTTCATGCTGATGATGGTAAATGCACTATTTTTCCATTTTTTTGCATGGCTTAGGTCTGTAATCCAGTAAAAGAGTTAACTGAATACAGATTCCTGCCAGCTTTAGTTTGACTATTCACTTGGTGCTAAGTAGTTATGAACACATTTTTGCATGTTGTACTGGATCAAACCTTTATGCTGAGCCAGTTTCAGCTGAATTGAGTCAAGATTTTTCATAAAGTAGCATTGCTTAGCCTGAAATCAAGAGAGGGAGAAACTGGGTTTTGGTGGGTTTGGTTTTTGGGGGTTTTTTTTGTTTTGTGCAGTTTTTTTACTCAGCAATGTTAGCACAAGCCTATGCTGACATACAGTTTTTCATTTCAGAAGAGTTGCTTATGTGCATATAAAAGTATCATTTTAAAAATACTGCCTTTGAAAATTGTATATGTTTACCTACTCTTTAATGAACTCTTAAAACTGTAGAGAAACTTTCTTCAAAAGCATTTAAAATTACTCCTTACAGTACTGATAAATCCCCATGGATGTTTCTGGTCTTATATCTTGGGCATTGACTTGACTTCTTTGCTCTCTGTAACTGAATTAAGTAAGAAAGGAATGCTCCTGTTTAAAAATAAATAAATCAATCAATAAATAAACAAGCCTTTTAAGGGAAGGTATGTCCGATAAACAGGATTATGTAACTCACGCTACAACTTTTCTTTAGGTGCAGTGTGACACCAGAAATCCAGTGACTGCCAGATTAACTTTAATAAGTTTATTAAGCTATGTGACACTGGCACACAGCAACCTTCATGAAAGCTTGATCTTGCTAGCTGCCAGTGAAGTCAAGGTGGGGAAATATCATTGTTTTCAAGTACACAAGGTTGCCAGAGGTACAGAAAGTTCTCAAATGTAATAACATCCTTGTTTTATAGCATTTTTATCTTCTGACTCATAGACTGCATTGAAGCATGCTATGCCAGTGACTGCTGAGTCAGGGCAAGAAGATAAGAGATAACCTTTTTAGATCAATAAAAATCATTCTGATTAGGAAGGTTTTTCTACTAAAATTGTTTATGCCAAGATGGACCCGGTTAGGGCATAATGGTATGTGCGGTTACGCTGGCATATCTAGGGTACGGTGGCAGGGTTATGTTGGCATATCTGAGGTACGGTGGCAGGGCAGGGAGGAGATGAAGAGCTTGGAAGTAGGTGGGCCCCTAGTATTGTAACCTTCCCCCACCTCCAGCATGAGCAAAGTGTCCTTCCTGCCACCCCAGGGTGTACCCAGGTGCTCCAGGCTCCTCAGTGTCTTACAGACATAAATGCTCACCACAGAAATGCTGGATTAAGGGCAGAGTTCCTGGTCCCAGAGTTTTTCTGCAAAATGCTGTACAAGAAAAAGGAGTAATGAGAGGGGGGTGGGGATTAGTGGGGTGTTGGGAACAATAAAGAACATCAAAAATAAAGACCAACCTAGGTTGGAGAAAGGTAAAACAGAGCCTTTGGGGGCTTCCCCCCCCCCCCAAATTCCATATTTATAAACATGAATCACTAACTGAGAAGATGACCGATCAGCTGCTTTTCTCTTGCTTGTTGGTACCTAGTACCTGAAAAGGGTATGACACATTTTTGAGGGCAGACTTTAAGATACACAGTTTGACAGTGACCTGTTCCCGATAACTTTCTGTTATCAACGTTGAACTGTGTATCCTAAGTTTCAGAAGTGCTTTCATTTCTGTTAGTATCCCTGTGGCTGCCGTCAACATGTAGAATGCATCGCTACCCTCAGGCTAAAGTCAGATATTTGTCAACTCCAATGGGAGCTGCAAGCCTGTATCTGATTGTAGAATTCCACTATGTTTTGAGAAAAGAATAAGAAAATTGATATTCTGAATGGAAGCTAGCTATTTTTTGTATGAGGCAAACTCTGTGTTCCACTAATACCATGTGTTTTCAAAGGATTTTCTCTAATTTAACAGTTACTACTTTAAAAGGATTCTCTGTGATTATGTATTAAAAAAATACTAAATCAGCAATATGTTATGGCCAAGGCTTTTTAAAGTGGTAGATGATTTGAGATGCTTCATTTTTTGCATCTTGAGACACCCCAAAGAAGCAAATTTTCAGAAATGTCTTAATATGCCATGAGAGAGAAGTCTTGTCACCTCAGTAACTGAAACTAGGGAAGCAAAATCACCAGGCAGCATTGAAATTCTTGTAAACTACCAGAAGCATTAATACGGCTTGAGAATGGCAACTTAACATAGCACCAAGATTTTGCAGCCACTCACAGTCATATTACACCAGAATAATATTAGAATCAGTTTATTAGGCAAATTGTCTCTCAACCAAATATAACCTCCAAAATAGGGTAATGTCCTCAGAGAAGAAATCTTTGCTCTGCGTGACTTGTTCTTTTTTAATAATTCAACTAGATAAATACTGAAGTGGATTATAGTTATCGGTTCGCTAAGGAAAAAATTAATACTGTAACAGATATTCCACAGCTAACGTTCAGGCTGATAAAATATATTTTTCCTTCAATATCTTTTTATTGTCCAGTAAAACATTTTAAAATAACCCTCTTAAAATAATTTTATTTTACAGTGTCTGTGAATGTCTTGTTGCCCTCACATGATTCCTACAGCCAGATTTGGCATTTACAAACACACGTTGTGTCTCCTGTGTCTGTGTGTTTTAGGATAACAGGAAATCTGCTCTGTTTGATAATGTCAATGAGCCATATAACAGTTCAGCAGGCACTGACTCAAATCATGTATGACATAGCTACATAAATATTAAATATACACCAAATGCAATTTAAACAAGAGAGGAAAAAACCAAAATTCATAAGGAGCATTTAAAAGTGACAGATTAAAACTTGTATTGTGAATAAAGTATGTTCTACTCATCTTTCACAGCAGGCTGCAGCTTGTTGAGCTGAGCAGAGTTCACAAGCGGGTTCAGCAGACTCAGAGAAGAGTGACCATATATATTATCACAGGGGACTTCAGAAACAACATCGTGATCTAATGCTAGATCCTCTTGTGTCTTGCATTTGGGTGTTTTAATATACAGTAGAGTTGTTTTCTGAAAAGCATTGCTGGATATTTTTGCAGAACACATTTTCAATAGAAAGCATGGTACTATTACAACTAATATTCTGAACACTTTGTATAAATGATTGAAACAAAAGTTCACATAAATGGATTCAAAATCTTTTAAGGTAATTTTAAAATCTAGTTCTTTGCCTCTTCTAGTGATCTGCACTACTTATAGCTAAGCCTAGAAATGGGGGGTAGGTAAAGCTCTGAGTTGTAGCTAAAATTATTTTGGAAAGAATAAAAAAAAGTGATAAAGACAGAGCCAAAGGATGGGGGTGGGAAGAAAAAAAAAAGTGTAATTCAAATATGTCCTTTTAAGTTTAGGCATACACTAAAAATATAAATAAATTACCTTTTTTTGCCTGATTATGCAGAACATTTTAAGAATGTGAAAGAAGCATAAGGTAGTACAAATATATGAGAAAATGGTGAGGTCCTCATGAGACTGCACACACGTGAAAACAGTAGCTGTGAAGCGGTTGAACTTCCCCCTCTCCTTTTTAGTTTAATGCTACTTCTGGGACTAACGTTCTCCCTCAAGTAAATACTATTGAAATTCTACTGGTACTATAGCATTTTTAAGGGTAGCTGGCAGAAAATAATTGCGTATCCTGCTGCTGCTTCTAGAACAACTAGGGATCCCACACTGCTGTCTCTGTCACCTGAGAGGAGATACAGTGAGAAGAACGCATGGATCCTGTTGTGGTGGTGTACCTCAGGTGACACTCCCAAAGAGTCTGTATTTCTCACGGATGTAAAAAATTTTGCAAAGGCACTTACGTGCTCTTAAGAAAAGGTCCCCTGAAGCCAATACAGCTACACATGTGATTGCACTACAACTGTTTGCATGATCATAGCCCATCTGTATTGAAAATCTGATCCTCTAATAGTGTTAACAAGTAACAATACAGTATTTATGACAGAAGAGCTAATCTTTACTCAGAACTTCAGAAATTAAATGAAAACTGATTCTGATACTGATTTCTGGAGTTAGGTATCAATTGGTTAAAAAAAAATCAATCTAATTACTATGGTCGTAACTTAATAGTGTCATAGATTTACTGTCTGTCCCTGTTGGTCTAGGCTCTGTTTAGAATTAATTCTGTAAGTCAAGCATATTTGGTTGCTTTTGGGAGATGGTTTAAGAGATAACCCCCTTTTTTTACCAATGTGAACTACTACTTGTGTACTACAAGCACAGAAAAAAAGAAAAATCCAGTTCCCTAGTAATTCCAGATATTGGAATGTGACTGAAGATACCTTATTCACCTCAAAAACTATAGACATGAATTACTGAACAAATTCTTCTATCAAACAATATGTCTTTTCACAGATATACTTTGACAAACTGCTTATCCAGTTTTTGCCTGTTTCCTTCTGAGTATGCCAAATATAATAAATGTTGACAGGTGCAACTTTGTAACATCGCCTGTTCTGGAAACACATTTTGCCAGGTTTTACATAGTAATTAAAATTTTCCATATGGAACTGCAGATTCATTGAAGTTTCCAAACAACTGTGTTTGTTTTCCCAGCACTTTTTCACAAAGGTTGGAGAACAGTTTTTCTGATCTTACATAAAACCAACCTGCCATGGAGGGGGCTGAAATATTGTTCCTACTGGATCTAGAAACAGTGGAAACCATTAGCATAGGCTAATAGCAAGAAAACTCCTCCCAAAATCAAAAGAAAAACCCACTCTAAAATAACAGATACACTAAATGCAAAAATCAAACAGCAAGATTTGCTTTTTGTTTGGTTGTTGGGATTTTTTTGTGTTTATGGACTGAATGAGGCCTTCCCCATAGACTCTTGGATTCCTGTATAGACTGAAGTTGTGTTCTTATTTGTTCACAATTTAATTAGTTGATGTTTATCATTTATGATGCTCCTCATTCACCAGAGAAAATGTAGAGGAACTAACTGTTACGCAGGATTTTTTTTTTTTTTTTTTTTTTAAACTTGGAGTTCTGTGAAATTTGCATTAAATAATCTTGTGATGAAGTAGAGAAGTGATTAGGAACATTATTCTTTTTTTTTTTAGTATTGGTGGTAGGATAAACCTGTAAGTCCTGATTTTTTAACTTTTTCTTTCTTAATTTCTTTCCCTTTTCTTAGGCTTAGCTCTCAATCACATTGTGTTATTCACTTCATTTCCTTTTCAAAGTGCTGGTAGAATTTTGTAGGAAAAGCAGCTGAAGTAGCTGCAAGTTAAAGGGATTTCATTGGTGCAATTTGTTGATTACCTTGTTAAATGTTTTCACTTTAAGGTGCATTTGTGTTCTGCTGTCACTGATAGTCTTTGAGAGCAATGCCACAGGCAATAAGTAATCTTGGTCTGGTTTTATCCTTCATAGATAAAATCAATATTGAAGAATAGGTATTTTTATCGCTGGAGATAGAGTAAAGCAAAACTTTTCTACTCATCCTTCATTGTCTCACAGCTTTGGACCTTGGATCTGGGTTGGACTTTATGTCCTGAAGCTCTTTTAATTAATTTTTTCTAAGTTTCGCTATTGAAATTATTTTTCAAATACTATGTTCTAATAATGAATTACGGCTACACTGTGGCTGTGAGAAGGTGGAGGGAGATTTGCCATGCAGTGCCACTGGCTAGCGAATGTGAATTATTTCTCTTTCTGCATCTGTTCTTACATAAAGAAAACAAAAATGCAATAGATTGCTATTCTTATAAATGTCTAATAGAAGTAGTAGAAAATAGCTTCACTAAAAATGGTGATATGGTATATGTATGAAACAAGACAATCTGAGGACTTCTAGATGGAAACAAGTTAAAACTCATCAACAAGAAAACCGACATCTTCACAGTCTATGGTTTTAATGATTACTCAGCACAGAAATCCAGAGCTCAATATCTAACCTTTTGCTAAATAAAGTGTTGTGGTTGTAAAGAGTATTAAGTGTGCTTAAGTCTTAGACTGCAAGACAGATCTCTGTAATTTAAGATAGCCCAGGGGTGCTAATGATGATAAAACTACAAAACATCTGTTAAACATTAAAAAGAAATTTTTCGTTCATTACAGTCAGTAACCTGATTGCACATATGAGTGCAGTGGGACAAAATGGCTGTAAGTAAATGGTCAGTAACTTCCCACGAATCCTCCGGAGTCTGCCACAGTCTGTAGCAGTCTGTCTAGCTGATGTAGATTTACTTCAAAGCCTCTGGTATTGACTCTGAGTCCTAAAATACATTAGGCTTGTCACAGCTCAAAGAATACCCTGTGAAGAGAGCTGCCGTAGCCTGTTGGTTTTACCTTAGTGGTGAGGGTGGTATGTGGTGCACGTGTGTAGAATTTACTACTCCAAAATTCAGAGGAGAGGGGGAAAAGCAGTAAATATAATGTATGTTGACATATGCTTACTTAATGATGAAGGTATGATAATATTGTCTGTTGGCACATTTTCCTGACTTTTTTATTTATTAGTATTTTGCAGCAACTCAAGGACTATAGTCTTACAGTAAAACTATAATAGTATTAAAAATTGGTTAATACTGAATTTAGACAAAGACCCGTTACAATATTTGTAAGACACTAAACAAAAATCACAACTGGAATGAAATCAGTCAGTGTGTGACCTATTTTTCCTTTCCTGTTTTAGTGTTGAGAACATAATGTAAAACTCCTGTCTCCCTCCCTGGTTCTTGTTATCTATGTGTTTCAATAATTAATAGAAAAATATGTGCATGACAGCCAACATTGATGCAATTCTGTTCTACTGTAGAATACGCTTTTGGTTTGCACATAATGTTTGAACATTGGAATATTATGGATTGGTTAATGATTTTCATCATCAAATCACATTTCATTTGTAACTAAATTTGTAGGTAGGATGAACCTGTAATTCCCAATTCTACCACTTTTATTTTTTTCTTTAAAAAACTTTTTTCCTTTTTTATATTTAGCTCTTATTCACATTGTATTATTCACATCATTTTCTTTTTTGAAGTACCAGTAGAATTATGTGGGAAAAGCAGCTGAAGTAATTGAATGTTAAAGGAATTTTATTAGTGTAGTTTGTTGATTTCCTGTTCATGTGCAAAAGTATCTTCTGGTCTTTATGGGAGCTCTAAGGTCCCCAGTCTTACAAATCTGCATGCTTACAGTTTAGCATATCTGGAATTTTTCAGAAAAGACTTTTGAAGTTCTCTGTGTGTAATTCCAAAATAAAAGTTAAGAAATTCTTCCCATACCTACAGATAATGGGGAAAAAAGAATAGTTCTTAAAGAAGAAAATAGGAACTGCAATTCTGCCTAGTTTGCTTAAAGGAAAAGTAATCCAAGAAATAAAAGTTTGGTTTTGGAACATCATTTATATGTTGCACAGTTCCTGACAAGCAAGATTTTTGGTGAATGTTAACTGATCAGACAACATTATTTTGGATATTCAAATAGTAAGAACTTACGGGTTATGTGTGTTTAAAAAAGTGCAAGCAAAATAAAAATGCCTTACTTCAGTTCCTCTCCTGTTCTGTCAGCTGCAACGTACAACCGCATGTTGATAAATCTTTACAATAACTTTCGCTTCCACCAGGACTTATCTATACACTTTTTAAATAATTATCAAAATAAGATAGATAAATGTTGCAATATATTTCCATACTTTTATTTAAATGTGTGATAAAAAAGTCTATATTAAGTGATATAGTCATATGGAGTCCGAAGAGGTGTTCTAATCGTGACACCTATACATAAGATAATTGATGGAATTTAGAGTCCTATTTCTTCAGATGGTCAGATGGGCAGAGCACATAAATAGGAAGAAAAGTTATGCTGTCTGTCTCCAAATCATAAATAGAAAAGATCCATCCAATGAAACGTTTCTGTCAATCAGAATAAAAGAGAGGAAAGAGGAAGTCCTGATTCTGCAGGATGATAAGCAGAACTGTTCTCTGTATCTGCTGACTCCCACTGACTTTATGTGGGTTGTGTTCGGGTTATTTTTCATGCTGAAGACCATATCAGCACTTCCTGTGCTTGCAAAAACCTTTTTTCTACTTACAGGGATATTGAACAAAAAAAAGATTATAGCAATAAGAACAAAGAAATAAAGCAAGAGAAATGGATGTATGGAGTTTACTTTTAATTTTAATATTGTTGGTGTGGATAATGCTTCTTGAGGGAATAGATGGGTATCTGCTTTTCCTACTTAACATGCTATTTGAAATTTCCTTTAGCTTTTCCTCCCTACTGAAACTTGTTCACAGAAAGAATGTTTCAAAACAACAGCAACAAAAATACAACCAAAATATGTCAGGAATGTAGAAGATTACAGCTTAGTAAGTTTAAGCACTGAATTTAAATGTTTCTTCATTGTTTTGAAACAGAAACATTCACTGTTGATGGAAATTTTAATTTAGCTAGATTTCCAGTGGGCCGTTTGTTTTCCTTCTGCAGACTACAATGAGTCATTCATTGTAAGGGTGCATTGTTGACCAGGTTTCAGATAAGCTAGAAATTTGCAGCAGCCCTTGGTCAAAATCTGAACAGTATTTTCTGTGTGGTTGGAAAAATGATAGATTTTGCTTTTCAAAGTTTAATCTTAGCTTTTGCAAAAAGGCAATATGGACCTTCCTGAAAATTTTTGTTCATGCTTTCTTTTGTTGTGCCAAAAATGTTTCAAAGCTTTGTTGTGTTTAATGAGCAACAAAGACTCTACAGCCTGGTGATTAGGGTACAGGCCTGGGCTGAGAAAGAGATGATTTTAGGAATGGATGGTGTGGGATGAAAAGTTCTGTCCGATCCCACATGAACTAGAGACTTGATCCTGTGTCTCCTGTAGCCCTGGCCACTATCCTAAACACCTGGTTATATTGTAAAAGGTGAAAGCTCAGCTTTCAATCTGAAAAACACTTTTTTTTATAATACTGCTAAATGGGTTTTGGGAAATATTTGCTGAAACTCTTACATGGTTTTCATTTCAAAAATGAGCAGAACATTTGTGAGATTCGTTATATAAAAGAGTTGCCTGTCTTCAGGCATTTTCACTGAAAACCAGTGAAGGCAAATGGTCTATACTGACCCTCAAGTATGTTGTCCATCAGAAAGAAGAGAAAGAGGATACAAATATTAAATAAAAACTAAACCTTTTTTGGGCCAGCATAGGGAATAGTTATGTACAATTTCTATAGGAATTTGGCTAAACTGTTAATCTTGCAGTAATAGCATATTATTTTTAGTTTGTTTCACTCATTCGGTACAAGCAAGAAGATCAACATTAGGTAAACTTCTATGTGCATAAAGAGGATTAATTCTGGAATTTAGCAGGTCTTTATATACCAACAGATACTTTAGATACCAACAGAACTGATGTGTGAGCTTGTTTGGGACCTTTATGAAAATAAATATAAAGAGCGAGCAAATGAAAGATAATCTTCCAACTTACTGTTCTCTCACATGATCATTGTAGGCATAATCTCATCAAGGGATGGGGAGCTTGTATTTGACTGGAATTATTTTCACTTTAGTGTAACATTACAAAGGATGAGACCATGTTGCTAGGCTCTCTTGACATCCCAAACCTTCTCTTTCCCAACGGTTCATGGCGCTCTAAGACACAGTTAATGTTCTGGATGGGGAAAGAAGCTTTTGTCAGTTTGACATAGAGATCCTGGTCTCTTTTTTTCCTGTGAAAGTTCCTTCCTCCTCTGTTGGATGACATGTTTGCTTTGTACCTGACAAGTCTCATCATTAAATGCTCCAGTCTTGGCATTTTCATTATCCACCTCTAACAAACTCTGATGCTGACAATGAAGGGGGAAGAAAAAGGCAAATTAAACAAGAGGTTGTTAGTGGACATCTTGGAGAAACTCAGGATTCACATGAAGCTGGAACTCTCTTTAGTGCATATGGTGGTGGGAAAAGATGCAAGCAAGGATGCTGAAGGCAAGCAAAACTGCTGACCAGAACGAACCTTGGAAGTATGGCAAAGAGTTGTGTAACCTTTGCCAGATTACTAACATGAGCTCATTTCAGTAGTAATTGTTTAAAACCAAAAGTTGCCTAGTTGATGCCAAAATTACATTGTTAAATCCCTGTAGAAATACCACATCTGTGTGAAATTAGTAGTAGTTATGTTCTAGATCTTCAGATACTGACATAATTTGTTGTTATTCATTTGGAAGGTTTTTAGTTACATTCGGGAGTGGACTTCAGTTTCATGCTTGATTCTGGGGCAGTTGCCCTAGGGATCACAAAACCTTATAAAAGGAAGAGGGGGCTGGCAGAGAGCTGGTGTGGCACAGAATCAGAGCTATATTGTGCTTGTTGTCTGTAGTGTGGCACAGTGGTAGCTGAAGTAAATGGAAATAAGCCAATTTTGCCTCTGGAAGGAACTTTACAGCAGTATGGACCTTAGAGTGGACTTCTTTAAAATTCTGGATGGGGCAACTAACTTATATGAAACTACTGAAGCTAGGCTGCCCAAGCTAGCTTAAGCTTTCTTTCCAATATGGCACAACACACCGTGTGATCACCCCTTGAGTCTAAACATTCAGGTCCTTGGAGCACGTCTCAGGGCACTGCTTTATGAAGCAAAGCCTTGCTTTCCTGAAGCTGAGTAAGATGCTCAGTTTTCTGCAAACCAGTCTGGCAAAAACATTGCATAAAACCTCAGTGTTTCCTAGCTTTGAGTTAATCCAAACCTATCCATCAGTAAAACATAATTTTATGTTGTGGTAAATCACACAAGCTGCAGAAATGGAACTCTGTATTTTGGTAAAAAGTCCCAGATTAGAAAAAAACACTCTTAGAGAGCGATGATATATCCTTCATACTTGTAATATTAATCTGTATTTGACATAAAGAAGCAAGTTTACTGGGTTTTTTTACATATGCATTGAACTCCATCTTCAAAATAATCAACTGGAAAAATGGAAACAACTAATTTTAACTGTTGTGTTAAAGTACTCTCATTTAAATTGAAAGCAAATATCCTCTTACAAAGCTGCCTCCCATTTTCATGCTATTATGCAAAGAAACACTAGAGATGAATCACAGATATTATTTCTTAATCCATTTTCTGGAACTGTGTTTAGAGCACACAAGTAAAAGCAGTACAAAATCCTGCAAGGCTACTCTTAGCAGCAGGCAACGCTAGTGGTCAAGTTCAGCAAATGCGTGTGGCCCAGGGCCTCAGTGAAGAAACCAGAGCATTCAGCAGTTGGTGGAATTAGCCTAACAGTATAACAAAAACCATGTTGTTCCTTGATGATCAAGATAAATAACTTGCTATTTTGAGCCCTCACCTTCAGATAAGTAATGGAGATATTCACAACTTGCATTTCAGGTAGATGGCGTATTCAGAAGCATATTACTTAGGCCCTAAGCCAAAACTCTCAGGTTGTTGCAAAGACAGCCACTCTTCACTCACATGGCAAACAGATCAGATTACTTTGACTTCTAATGAAGCTCAGGTATCAGACACATCCTCACTGTGTAAGTTCAAATAAATGGGATACATAGGGCTTTTGAAGCTTAACATGCTTGTTCTGTCTTGGTCAATACAGTATGACATCCTCATGCCCTTTGTATGTAATTCTTTGAGTAGGATTCTTGCTGCACAACTGTTTGCAAGCTTCTGTTAGTTTCCCTAAATTATGAATGACATTCATTCATGTGCAAATTGGTACCAAAGCACAGAAATTTCTAATGAAATATTAATTGGAAAGCAAAACCTCAGATCTTTTCCACCAGTGGTGGCCATGGCATTCTTACCTCTGTGAGAATAACCTGTGTTAATTCTCCTGCCTGTAGAATCATAGAATCTGTACTATCTGTTCCTTATGGATTTAAACTGCAATCAAACAGAATTAGTTCAGGGGTCAAATGTTTGAAAAAATAATAATAATGCTATATGTATTAGCAAGGGGTGGGAAGCCACTGCTGTACACACATCTTTCAAGGTAGTCTGGAAGAAAAAAAGATGTAAATTTCAACAGATTCAAATCAGGTTTGGGATCCTGCTACTAAGAAAAAAGCAACTGCAGTACTCTCAACTGTGAAGACAAGGTCTCCTTTTATGCACAAAAATTAAAAGCTTGCTTCTCAAAGTATGAAGCTCTTTTTGAGTTCTTACCATATTTTCTACTTAGGTCTTTCTTTTTCTTTCTTCTGATGCTGCTTTACTACCAGGGCAGATGTCAAGGTAGTCCTGTTTTTTTCCTCACATCTCTAACTATGGGATTTTAAACTCTTATATTTTCAGTAATACAACAAGGGAGTTAAGCAGGGGAGTTAAGCAGAGGAGTTAAGCAGAAAAGGTATTTTCCCCCTAAATCAAACTGAGTTGAAGTTTAGATTACTCAGTACTTCACAGGAAATGCTAAGAGTTTGAGACAGAGTCCTGCATTTCTAAGCAGTATTGAATTCTAGTTTTGTGAAAAAGACAATTTATTGCTCTTTAGATAAAGAGCAGAAATAACATATGTCAGTTTTTAATGACTAGGAAGAAGGAGTTTAGGTAGGTAACACAATGTGAGCAGGTTTCCATTCCTGAAATTTTCAGGGAAGCTCTACTAACATTAAACTGAATTTCTGACTTTTTCAGCAATTGACACTCCTACTTCCAACAAAACTAATTGCTTTTCGTGATCTCTTTTCACGTTTTATGTCAGGATAATAAATGCTCTGTTTCAGTATATTAGAAAAGCTGTAACTTAATACTTTCTCATTTCCAAAAACTGTTAAGAGGAAGCACTTAATATGTTAATAAGTAAAAGTCTGAAATAAATCAATATAAATGCATGGTTGAGAAAAAAATCATATAGGAAAACAGAAAACAGCATGATACCTGAATTGACTATTTTCCCAGAATTTAGTGGCTATAAGAACATACAAAAATTATTCAGCAATGGCAGAAATGGTCAAATGAATGAAGAAATGTGTTTAAGCCATGCAAAACTGGAAGTCCAAGTTGCACTGCTTTTATTGATGTGTATTCATGTAATAATGTTTCTCAGATCACCAAAGGAAATAAATTACGCCATTCAAAAGACCCTAGAAAACTGCTTCCCATTGATCAACATCTTCATTTTGAAGAAGAAGAAGAGTTAGCTGAAGAACACTGTCTTCAGAAAGCCAAGAAAGGAGCTAGGAGGGATATTACATCCCTCAATATGAGACAGATACATAGAAAAACCTTTCTGTATGGATAGATTTTATAGGAGACAGTTTGGTCTTCATGTCGTTTTTAATGATGCAGCCCAAAGACAAAATACAGCTAGTTTACTGCTTTGTTAGATATGACAGTCTCAATGCAAGAATGAAATCCTGTGGAAAATCTCTCGATGTTAGTGGGTCCAGGATATTGGTTAGGTTGCATTTTCCCAAGCATGCAAGAATTAAATCCTGTTCAAATGTATTCACTGTTTTTATAAGCACTGCTATAAGTTCAAAACATGTGTTAATGAAAATGAAAGTCTTCCGTATAGAAAATTATAATGTTCTATATTAGTACATTTTGTGAAACCACAGACCCAGAAGAACAATTATACATTCTCACGGGATGTTATATAAAGTGTTATAAAAATACTATAAAATGAACTTCACTATAACTGTGAAGTGTCAAAACACTTTATAGAAAAAATTAGAGAATTAGATGCATCAGTGGAAGATAACATTTGAATGGTAATGGACTAATGGATTAAAAAAAAAGGGAAATAAAATTCAGTGGTTAGAAAGGTACAAAAACATTCTTGATATTTTGGCCAAATAGTGAGAGACAAATAGAGAAATAGCAATCATGCACAGTTAGGTGACGGATTAATAAGCCTTTGAGTTGAGGTTTAGAAAAAACAAAGTGCTGTGTTCAGAAATATGATATAGGACAAAATCATTGAGATATAGTCAGTAGTACAGCTGAACTGAAAAGTGGGATCACAGAACCACAAAAATCACACAACAATTCAGGTTGGAAGGGACCTCCGAACGTCATCTAGTCTAACCTCCTACTCGAAGCAGGAACAACTTCAAAGTTCCAGGAGATTGCTCAGGGTCTTGTCCCATTGAATTTTGAAATATTCAAATTTCAGACACATTTGTCAAAATTTGTCTGAATACAGACAAAACAAATAAATATATAATTTTAAAAAAATCTTTCTGGGAAAATTGTTCCAGTGCCTAGCCACTCTCAGTGTGAAATATTTTTCCCTTTGCCCAGGCAGAATTTCTCTTGCTGCAACTAGTGACTATTGCCTCTTGTCCTCTGAGTGTTTTATATAAAATCTACATGAAACCAAATAGGAAACATTTGATCAACAGTGCAGCCTGCTCCTACTTCCATCAAGACATTCCAGATCATTTTCCTTATTTTTCCAGTTACAAATTTTTATGTTCTACCTGTATGCCTGTTGTCTTGGGCTTTTAAAATCCACATGATCCATACTGCTTTTTTGGAGGGTGAGGGGGCAGGGGAAACAGGGGAATCAGATTTATTCAAATTAGGACTTTTTTTTTCCCCTACAAGATATCAGCCTGTCCTATAGATCATAAATTTTGCAGCATTGATTTATGTCTGTAGTATAGCTAGCCTTACTGGGGCTCCAGAATAGAGTCATTTACCTATCAATGAACCTACATTTCACCTGGTGCCATTAGTTCACAGGAGAGGAAGGGGGAAAAAAAAAGACTCTCCTTTATGATTTCTGTTTTAAATCGAAGTGCCATGTGCAGTAAATACTCTGCCCCCCCTGAATATTAGGTGAAACATATTTCTATAATCATTGGAATTTTTATTCAGCATGTGCTACAGGTTTGATTACATGGTTGGCAGTCTGTCTCTGCATGCATGGTACAGATCAGGGCAACAGCCTCCTCCATTATTTCCTAACCTACTGTCTCTGCTTTTTTGTACTGCTGCTCTGTTCACTGTTAATATGTCTTTTGATCTTGCCAGCACTGTCATAGTAGAAAGTTGCCTTTCTTGCTTCTACAGAAGTATTTGAAAACCTGTCAAAGTGCTGAGGTTTTCATTATACACTTTTCATCATTACTCCGTCTACACTGAACAAGTTTATTTCAAAGGCTTTGCGAGAAAATGACAAGAAACATGACAATTTATTTCCTTGTCCTTTCATTAGATTAGAAATGCCACAAAAGATTTAGAATCCATTTATTTTTATTAAAAGGCATGATGCACTTTGCTTTACCAAAGAGAAGACAATGAGAGAATGAGAAATACTAATTTGGGATGTTATGGTGATTGAGGGGCTTTGAGTCTGAGGCATTTGGGTAGAAAATCTATATATTTGTAGTTCACAAATACAGACATTTTAATTACATTTTTAAGAGATGAACTGCTGTGAATAACATAAAACAGTAGAGGATGAAGAAAACACTTTTGATTTGATGCAGTAACTATAGTATAGGCACTTCTTTGTAGTCAGCCTTGGAAAACTCCATTTTGCTTTGCTCTGAATCATAATTTAATATGGTATTTATTGCCAGGCTATTAAAGATGTTAGTGCTATATAAGCCCTAGTTTCTTTTTTCTTTTACTCATATTGTATTCAGTACAGATCAAGAGGTTTTTACTTAATGCTTCCTCTTAACAAAGAAATGTGAATAAAACATGCAGTATGAACTGAGAAGTACCATGTTTGGGAAAGTGCTATCCTATTAACAAAAGAAAAAACAAAAATTGTGGGAATGTGGGACATATTTACAAATTCATCTTATGAACTATGATTTAAAAAAAATTCACGCAATCCAAAAGCTTGATCAAATTTCAGAATTCTCTGAAGAATTTATTTGATATTTTGTATTCCATGTGCTTACTTAGAAATACATTTTATTTTAAAGACTATTAGTTCTGCCCAAAATTTCAATTTTCGCTTACTGAAAATTACTTGCTTTCTCCTTTATCAACTCCTTTTTAACATCTCAAAGACATAAAAAGATACATTGTTAATTCTATAAATGTTAGGTATTTTATATAGTTGAGCAATACTATTACAAAAAGTTGAACTCTGTTTTGTGTGTATGGAAGTGGGCATAATTTTAAAGGATGAAATTTTGGGCCTGATTAAAGCAAATGGGAGCTATGCCATCTACTATACCCTGTTATCTTTAAAACTCTGTCTTAGAATTTCTACAAGAGAAGACAAAGTAGGAGAAGCCAATGTGACTTTTGGATTTTGGAGAGTATTTTTAGTGGCTAGGGGAGGAGGTTTGTAAATATTGTACTTTAGGAAGTTAGCCTCCACAAGAAATGTACAGTGAAGCCCCACACCTCCTGAGCCTTCTAAATTACTTGTTGATACTTTGCATTCACTTGTACCCTTTCAGATAATGGAATTGTATGGATCTAGCCCAGCTGAAGATCTCAGTGTATATAAAGTAGGTATAGCCAGTTGGTCCATCATGAGCATAAAGGTGCTCCTTAAAGGAGTGAGGTATAAGACAAATAAAATCTAGTTGTATTTTTACCAGAAGATCTTCATCCTGAAGTTTAGAAAATTAAAGTGGATCAACTTTTGTTGAAAAAATACCTTCCGTGTTAATTTACAATAGAAATACCAAGCAGTAAAGAGAGCTGATGTAATAAAAACACTGAGAGAATGTCATTCTAACTGACAGTTAATTTGCACATTCTCATTAAACCAGCATCTTGAAATAAGGCTCGTTTAATTATTACGAGCTGCTAAGTACAGATATAAAATACTGACCTTCTCTTTAAAGGACATCGGTCATTTTTACTGGATTTCAAGCACCTGTCTCTGGGGTAGCAATTTAAAACTTGAAGTGATTTCCTCTTTGAGTTGCTTCTGGTAGGTAGGAGAAAAGTGAGAGGGTGAAATGAAAGTCAGATGAGGCCACCAATACCAGGAATTACCCAGTATCAGGAATTAGTCAATAAATTTCATACTAGCGTGTTCATTTCCCAATTTAGCAAAAATTGCATCAGTCTCCCTGCTGAAGTGTTGGTTGCATTTGTTCTTGGAGTTGTAGTCTAAAGTAAGGTATGTTTGAGCACAGCTAGTTAGTGCCAAAACAGCAATAAAAGCAAATGAGTTTATTTGACATACAGAGCATCATGAATTTTACAGGCACAAGCAATTGTATGTTTTTTTCTCATATTAAGTACATACCTGACATTTATGCACTGACTTGTTTTTCGTACAAAGAAACATAATAAACAGCACTATTAGAAGACTGGTATTTTATGGAGCCATTTCAAAAATGAAAAATTGTGTAAGAAATCTGAACATTTTATTATCATCTTATTTGGCTCCTCTTCCCTATTTTGCAATCTTTCCCTTTATTTATTAAAGAAAGTAGAAAAACCAAATTAAAATTGTTTTAAACAAGGAAAAAAATGAAAAATAAAAAAAAAAAAAACATTTAGGAATCCAGACTGCAGATTCATTGTCAGACTTGTTTTCTCTCTTTGAAAGAGTTGGTCATAGAAAGTGAATTATAATTATGGAAATAATAAAAATCCACTTCCAAAGGCATTGAAATTTGGGTTTTTACACAGTATGGGTTTGACTTTTTTTCCCTATTGCTGTATTTAAAGAGAAAAAAACCCCAGTGCTACTATTTTATTTTCCTTAATCTATTTGACGATATTGTACTATCCATTCTTTTTAAACAAGAATGGTTCACTGTGAACACACAGGCTGTCTTATTTATTGCCCTAAACCATCCTGAATTAAGTCAATTCACGTGAAGAATTTGGCAGTACTGTTTATACAAAGTCTGTTTTTCTTTACTTACAAGTGTAAATCAGGAATAATGTCATCCAAGTTGAAAGAGAAGGAGCAGAAAGTATGTTCTTGATTTCAGATATACGTTTTAGAGCAAGCAGCATGTGGAACGAATGCATTCAATATTATTCTTCTTAGTAACCCTCTGCAACTGTCAACTTTTTACTGACTGAAGAGACAAATAAAAACCCTGAGCAGACTATTAATAATGCTTCTCTAAGACTGAGCATTTGTAGAAATCACATCAAAATTTATAATGCTAGAGCCAAACTTCAGAAAGCCAAATGTTTTTGATCAATGCTTCTGGGAGTGAGCAAGGCATAGCTTGCTCGAAAGAGGCAGGAGTTAGTGGGGAGAGGGGAAATATTTACATCATGTATCGGCTTCTCAGATGTCTAGAAGGATCTAGATCATGTTACTACTTTGGTTCATTCCAGATAGACTTTTAAGCATAAATTAATACAGTTTCTAAAAAGCACTTGAGTTCATGTATGTACATGTTGGATTTAGAAAATCCCTCAGCTATGCTGAAACCTGCTTATAAGAACCACACTTTTGCCCTTTTTGAGGATGCAGAAGGAGCTCTGCAGCTGAACCAACCGCTTCCACAACCTGTGAGCTAGGGCTCCTTACCAAAAATGTGTGTGTAAGAGCAGCAATTTTCCAGAAGCCAGTGAGGTTGGTTATGGCTCAGATATACATTGTGTTCAGGAAAGTGGCTCCTATTGCTGTGCTGGAGCCATATAGCGATTCTGGGTAAACTTGCATAGCTTAGTAGCCTGGAAGAGGGAGCCCTTCTTTTTTTCTCTCTGTTGCCAGCCAGCTAGCCAAGTCATTAAATTTACAGAATGGCTGAGACTGAATTTTAGTGAGTTGTATTTAAAATAAACTAGATCAAAAATAATTTATTATTTCATGTAGATAAAACAGATCTTGTTACTAGAAACCTACAATTTTAGAAGACAAAATACTGAATAAAAATTTCTCCTTAGAGGAGCATCTTGAGACAAATCTCAGAGAATATTCTCTTTGGAGAAACACTCACTCCAGCTGCCACTCTGACCTACATTTAAAATGCATGGGCAATCTTAGTACCTCAGGGGACTAATGTAGAAGAAAGGTTATGCATTGTAAATTGCAGAATTGAGCTGAGGATATGTAGTCATTCACGTTAATCTGTATCTGACTGGCAGTAATTTAATACAATAATATTAATATGATATCAACACTATTACATAAATATAATATAGTATTTCCACTTAACCTTTTTTAATGTCTGATTATCTCTTAAAAATTAAAGATGTTTATGTGTTTTCTCTGGATCCTACGTACATTATGTAAGTGTTAATTCAGCTTTAAACATGTCCTCTTTCTGTTTCACTTGGTTGCATATCTGACATATGATTACAAAATATAGTCTTCTGACTTCAACGAGATGTGATCCCAATTACAAAAGCCCTAGATAATTAGGGGGTACTATTCATCCTTCTGCACTGCAGTATTCACTGATAAGATGAGACCACTGATCTTGCACAGTAATTGAAACAAATGTGAAATAAAAGAAACAAATACCGGTATACTTGCAGAACAGCTTTTGGTAATAAAAATGGAATTCTGATTAGGACATCCAGATGGACTTACTGCATTAATTACTGAGTTTTTTAAAAAGTTGCTTTATTATTTTCTTTAAAAAATGCTCTCTTAACTGACTAGCTATTTGCTCTATGATAGCCACTACTTGTATTAGTGGAGAAAAAAAAACAGGGAAGTTTTCAATTTCAGATGTTGAGTTTCAACATCAAATGTACAGTAAGAGCTGCTGTTAAACCTGCCATGGGGGAGAAATTAATGTATCTCTGTGATGTTAATAAACTAGTCTAGAATTATTTCAAGCACTTGTATAAAGATTTAAGTCAGACCTTGCTAAGTCACAAATAAAATTTCTCTCCCCTCCCTCTCTCCCTCCCATTTCCCCCAGCCCTCAAGCTTTGTCATTTATGCAAAGGAAGGAATCTTTTGTACATCTACTCTTCTTCAGGAAACATTTCAAGTGACAGAAAACTATGTTATGAAAAATGCTGAGGTTCAGAACTTTGATAGACAAGTTTTAAACGTTTTTGGTCCTCTCTCTTGTGACTAACAGGTAAGGTCTTCAAATCAGAAATAATACATTTAAAAAAAGGATTAACCCCTGTGTGATTTTTATGGCTTTTATAGAGTGCACAAATGTAAATTTCATTATTTTGTGTAATATCCCCATCCCAGTCACCTCTGCAGTACTACAAGATACCTAAACTAACTGGGGAAAAGATGACGAGGGCAACACCTTTTTTTTTCATGCAGGTTATTGCAAAAATTTCATGCCAGGAATATTATGATAATATAATGAGCAGCTGAGGAAATCTTTTACATGGCAGTATAAATAAAAAGATGTGAATGTAGTTCCCTACTTTCTGCTAAGGGTGAGACCTCTCCCCCAAACCCTCCCTGAGTCAGCAGATCAAGGAAACCCCATCCATCTCCACCTTTTTCACTCTATATTACACTTGCATGTCTTATGATGGCTAATTTTACTAATGGTTGCTGCACAGCCTTGGGAAGTTCTGCTGTATTTTGGCAGTTCTAAGAGACAGCAGGTGCTCCAGCCAGTACCACTCATATCCAACATCTCATCACCTCCCTCTAGCCCCTATATACAAAAATTATATTTTCAAATACCAGCATTTCAGATATGGACATTTTAAAGTTATGTGATGAACAGCAGTGATTTTTTTTTCCAGCTCCGTAGACCTATTTATTTTGAGCAAGAGATAAATGTGGGAAGAAAGAGAGGGCCTATTACTGTGGGAACACCTTTTCTGTTTGAATACTTAGCTTTCACTTGCTGAAAACTATATGCAAGGCAGTTTTTTATGGAGAGAGACTGTTTGTACATTTTCTTGCCCTTCACAAACTCACTTTCAAAAGGAAAAAAAATACGGTTAAAAGCCATATCAGTGCCGCTATCAAACCAATGTCTACTCAGCAATATTTTTTATGTCTGTTTTTTGTTTGAATTAGATTGGCATCTCTGTTATCTCCTTACCACCACTGTTCAGTTATTCTAGGATTGGGAGGCCCCATGATCAAAGTTGTTAAATTTCAACACAACATGGATACAGAGCTCATAAAATAAACTCCTGCAACTATTTTAGTAATTAAAATAGAGCTGGGAGAGATGTTAATGCACTGGCCTGTGACCATCCACACTGTTTATTTGTTAGCATGTTTCCCAGCATGGTCTTGGTTCCCATCAGCTACCAATTTCCCAGACAGTGCTCAGACACTATTCAGGGAAAACAGGCAATGGGAAAATTTGCTGCAGCTATCTCTTTTTGCAGGCAAAGAGAATTCAGGCTTTTGGATGTGGTTAGCCTGCATCCTGTTGGTGGGTCAATCCTAGGAGGCAGCGGCTGTGAAATGCTGTGAAATGGCATGTCAAAATTCAGGCAGAAAGCAAGTGACAAAGCCACTTAAAACTGTTGTCTTTATAGACAGGTCTCCTATCAGTCCACCACCTTTGCCTCCTCTAATGCAATTCCTCTAGATTCTTTCTTGTTGAAGCACACTAAGAAATGCCGCAGGGCTAGCAGAGCAATAATGGTGAATATTTTTAATGTCGCTCTTTGTGAATTTATTTAGTAATTTTTCTTGAACCTGTATTGTCTTAGCAATGTGTTTAGCCCTTGAAACTTTTGAAGAATAGGAAGATACATTGGATTTATGTATATGTTTTCTTTTTGTATCCAGAGAAAGAAAAAAAAAAAGACTTAAGGATCTGAATACTTAAGAATGTACAATTTCACCCCACTGACATCATTTAAAGTATAATGCACTGAATAACATGATTAACATGGCCGGAAAAAATTCAGCATTTTGCAGTTTTTGTCATTATTATTTCCAGTCATGACTCCACACTACCATTTGTCTTTATTATTTTTCTGATATATTGGATTAGCCTTGGAACAGAAGTCTGTGAAAAGGAGAGATCTCTTGAGTATTGAAAGTATTGCATCAATTTGCTTCCTCCAAGAACTACAATTTTATGGTCTTGAGAATATAAAACTACTGTATAAGGAAAGTTTATTTACAACAACAACAACAACAATGGTAATAATAATAGTAATAATGTCAGGGACTCCTAGGTTGTACCAGCATTTTAGCATTCTACTGCAGGGCTGTAGAGAACTTTGAAGTAGAATTTATTTAAGAGAAAAATCTCATAAAATTTGCTAAGAGTAAAAAATAGTTACTTTTAGATGGTATTAAAGAAGACACCAAAAATGTTTTTTGAGCTCAATGCTTATTTTCATTGCACCCTATAAAAATCATGCATTATTTCAGTTAATTTGCACTGAGAGAGAGAGATGCTTGTGTGTTTAGACTCAGGCAACCTTTCTAAATTTTCTAGTTCGCTGTCTTGGCTGGGAACTTGATTTCAGACTATTTTGGATCAATTTACTCCAAAACACATGGATAAGAGTAGTGAAATGAAGTTCTCAGCACTGTTTACTAAAGCTACCATAGGAATGAAAGCTGCTGACAAAAAGTTAACTTTTATCACCAGATATAAAACAATGGCAAGTTTTGGTGCAAGCACTTTTGAGTATCATCTAAACTGACTAATGCATATTCCCTCTTCCCAGATAACCCTCCTTTATCCATCTCCTGAAATACTGTCTAAATCTACCTTGTGCAATTTTATGGTCTGCTGCTGGAGTGTATTAGCAATTGTTTGGCATGTTCTATTTGTGAGTGCTTTTCTTGAAATTTGCCTCAGTGCATGCAGAGCTGCTTATTGGCAATGATCCTATCATCAGCAATGTTCAGTTAAAATGGATTCTTGATGTGCAGTGGTTTTTCAGTTTCTGTTGTTCTCCATTTCCAGAAAGAATGCTCTCTCATGTTACTACTATAAAAAGGATTTACATTTCTGAAAGATTTCTATTAAGAGACAAGTTAAACTTCTATTTTAAATGAGTCAAATTGAAACTTTCATGGTTTCATTACGCACCAAATTAGACAATGTTTTTCAAAAAGCCCAAGAATTAAATTTAATCTGAACATACAAAACTTACTTTTTCATGGTCAGCTGAGTTTTCCTTTCATTTTTGTAGCTGTTAAAAAAGTATTTGTTATGAATTTTGATTTAAAAATTTGGGGTACATGTGAACATACATTTGAGCTAGCACAGACCTGAGTTAGTGATGCAATAGCTTCATGAAGAATGATAGAGAGAAATTTTGTTTTTATTTGTTGGAAAGCATGTACAGAGTGCTGTACAAGGCAATCTCTAGAGTAAGAATATTTGCTCTGTAGCCACAATCTTGCAAAAAGACTCAGGTGATGATAATTTTGCTCCTGGTAGACCTGAATTCTTCCTCTGCTACTTCTCTTTAATTACATTTCACTGTTGTTGCACAGTTGCAAAAAGTAGGACTCTTAAAAATCACTACAAAACTGGCTTTTAAAAAAAGTGCAGAAGCTGAATTTGGATTTTTCAAAATAACAGTTTGAACTTTTCATGGCTTCCTTCCCTTCAATAGTCAATCACTTCAAAGAAGGATGTATTCTTTAAAATGTGTTCTTAATTAACTACATTATATATCCTTAACAGCACATTTCCCTGTTAGTGTTCACTCTTAGTCCAATCATTGTTTTTCAAAACGGATATCTAGGAAGCAACTATTAGTCAAGGTAATGCCACTCTCTATATATCAGGAAGTACATTTACATCTAATTAATGGGATTAATAAAATTAGATCCTTACAGGAAATTCAGATATTGTTTATCACGAATAGCTGAATAGACACCAAACCTGACTCTATGAAGTGTTGTTTGCACCTTCCCCTTTCACAGGAAGATAAAGAATACACATGGGTCCAAGATAGATTCTGGCTCTTCCCAAGGTGGAGCTCATAAAATCAACTAAAGCGTGTATAATTTTCTCCTGGAATTTGCATAATTGCTTTGGATTCGTCGCAGAGAATAGCTTGGAAAAACGATTCAGCTCTGTCATCCTCATGCAGATATCGCAGGCTTATTAATCCTTCCCTTATGTGGTAGGAAAAGGGCAAGAGAAGAATAGGTACAGCCACTCTCTAGCTGGCTTTAATGTTCACATCACAGACTGCCTTCTCTTGTGTATCAGCAGGAAACCGTATACAATGCTTCAGGTGCCATATACTCTAAGCTCAGTCTCAGTCATCTGTACAAAGTTTGGCTAAAACAGGGCGGGGGGAAGAAAGACGAACTCAATGCACTTCACAAAGGCAGTCTTGCTTCCCTTTAGCTGTTTCTAGACTGTTTTGCAGGTGTTTTTTTAGGCCGTACTGGCATATTGTAGTCATTGCTCTTGGCTACAGGATTTTAATCATTGGATTGGTACAGTCTTTCTTGCTCATTGGCTTCACCTGTCTCTTTATTCCCAATTTCAGAGTAACAGAGAAGCAACAGTGACAACTGTCCTGGGGAGAGGAGATGCTTCTTACATTCTCCTCCTTAATTTTAGTCCCTCTGCAAAAGCAGCTTGGTTGCTGTATTGCTTGTGCTCACCAGGATGGGGGCATGAGCACCCCAAGTCACTGAAAGATGCTGTCTGCAGAAGGCTCCAAGCCTGCAGGATGACAGGTTTGGGTTCATTCTCCTGGTCTAAAGGCCTGGGCCTCTCCTGACTTAAAAAGCATCAAGATGAAGGGTATTTTACAGAATTATGTATTATGGTACCCCAAATCCTGCAAATGTAGCATACTATTGAACTTGGAATGGAGTCTCTTTAAAAAAAACCCCACGCTATTGTATTTATAAGGCATGGCTTTGACATACAAATTTTGTTTTTGCCAGGGAAGTACAGAAACTTATAATAGGTGATATTTATTTTCTTTTTTTATTTTTCATGAAATTCAGAAAGAGGAGGTGTTGTTAATGTTTCTAATTTTACTGCCAGTCATCTGCCCTTGAAGTCTGTCTCAAAAAAAACCAAACAACAAACCTTACCTTTGAATCAGGAACAAGTTGAAGATGTAATTATGTTAACTAATCTTTTTAAATGACACCTTGTTAAATGCAACTGCTTAGGAGTGAAATTTAATTAAATCCTACGGCTTGCAGAGATGAACAATATTAGTACCTAAGAGCTTTATGATTTCAGAATTTATGTGCATCTCCTTAGTTAACACTGGATCATATTTTGATGCCTACTTTAACTTTGCTTCTTTTTATTTAGTTAGCAAATTAAACCACTGGCCAAAAAAAAAAAGTAGTCAAAACTAATACGTAGTGTGTATATATGTAGTTAGGAGATTTTCCCTTTTATCAAAAGTTTGACAAACACAATTACAAGGGAAACATAGATAATACAAAGGAATGACATTACTAACTAGACAACTGGAGCACATCTAAGAAATTATTCCTTAAAGAAGTGTTCTGCCATGACTGGCAAATAAATGTATTTCAGAATATTTATTTTATCTTTGCCCGTTAAAACATGGACCTAGACAGCAAGGCAGCACATTTTACACCCACAATAATTGCTTAGTTGTGAAATGCCAAAGCAGTGGAAATGAGAAACTTTTTGCAGAATGGAACAATCTAGCAGACTGATTCTCTGCGGAGGCATATTCTGTAAATTGAAATGTTCACTGACAGCAGATTTATGCTTGAAGTCAGCACGTTTTTCAAAGGGATTGTGTTTTACCATTCTTAGCTGGATTAGAAATGGTCATCCTGGTTTTCTTTAATGTTTGATAGGTAGGTCTATAAATAAGAAAGGTACGTTGAGCAAATCTCCATTTGCAGAAATTACCTGGGGAAGTTTCTGCAAGTTACTGATACCTCTCAATGTCCTTTTGAGATAGTGGGAACTGAGGTTTATAATGAATTTGGAGGTTCAGATAATAAGTAACATAGCCTCTATGATGAATATATTTTTTGAATTTGTCAAATATATTTGACTTTATAGACGTTGCATAGTACTGCGCTTAGCTAAAGTGAATAAAAATCCTGATCTTATTCCTGTTCCTGGAAAATTTCTTCAGCTAAGTGCTCATCAGTTGGGATGCTGGATATGTTTTGATGCATCAGAAGTTTTATTTCTGGTTACCTTTATATGCCTGCATTATCTGAGTGTCTCAACCAGCAGAAAGTAACAGTTTCATAGTAGTAACATGAATGTTTCAGTGAGGATTGGTAACACTGAGTATTTTCACTGACAGTCCCGATGATCCTAAATACTGATTTCTGTTTTAGTCAGCATTGTAAAGGGTACTTGTTCACTCCCGGAAGGTGAGAGCAGTCCATTAAGTCTTACAGAATTTTGCACACCTCCAGTCACATCATCTATTACGTGCACCTCTTTGCGAGCATTTCCTCTAAGTGGTTTGAAGGGAAGCGGCTCATTGCTCTGTTTGGGTGAGGATTTGTACCTAGTATTCACCTAAGCATGTCATTATACCAAATACAGTGCAAAGGAGAAGTGACTCTTCTTTCTGTCTATTTGTCCAATTAAATAAGTACCCAGAGAGCCTAATACCAATTGTCTGAAAAGAGACTAGATAGGAGAAAATGGGATGCAAGCTCCCTTTGTACGAACTCATACATATAGGAAAAGCAGGTGGGTATGTTACACTTCGGGCAAGCCCAGTTCCACTTGGTTGCTTGTATCAAGAGGTCTAACTACATAAGTCAGAAACTGGCAGAAGAACTTGTTACAGTGCATTTCAAAGCCTCCCTTTGCCCATGACTTTGTTTCGTTGCCAAATGAAATAACACAGTACTAAATCCAATTTAGCAGAGCTGTCACTGATTCGTAAAGCTCTCATCACACAGAAGTAAGAGTGAAAGTGCAGTTACTTTTTTACTTCCAACCTAATCATCAGCGCAGTCCATTAAGAAACCGTGAGCTGAGTTACTGCCCCACAGTTTCCATGGTCAGTTCGGAGGTATGAAGCACGTGAGATGGGTTCAGTTTTACTAACAAGGTATGTAAGCACAGGTCAAGAAAGCATTATTGGGGTCATCAGGTCCCTGTGGCCTCCCTCCCTCTCCAGCTGCAGGTATTTCTGCAACAGTCAGGATGGTCAGAAGAGCCTGTTTCATTTATGAAAATCACACATCTCTCAATGCCTGAAGAAAATTAGTTTTAGTTGGAAAGACTAAAAATCATGACATACAAGAAAGCAGGGATGTCAGAGGAAGAGATCCTTCTGGCAGCATTAAGCTGCATAGAGGAATATGCCCCAATAGTCCTTGGAAGTGAGGTGTACCTCACAGGACAGACAAAAGGCAAAAATCCAGTGTTCTTGTGTCCATCTGACCTACAGGGAACTCCTTCCTCATCCCAGACCTAGCACATGTAAGCACGATACAGCAGCTAAGCATGCAAGATGCTTTAATTTCATAGCCTTTAACATACTTTAGTGTTAATTACTGATATCTGTGACTGTTACATCTACTTAAAAAGCTTGAGAAGTAACTTGGAATATGTTGAAGGATAGTCCTTCTCTGAACTAGCTTTAAAAGTTGATACTTTAATTGATATATCTGAATAGTTACTGTCTAGACTGTGCTGGCGTTGGGATATTTTACTCATTCAACATTTTCTTCATTGACGATTTTAATACTTCCACTAAAACAAATGAATTCTTTCTCTACATCTACAGTCTCCATTAGTTACTCAAAATAAAGATTTCCCAATTTTCTCAGTGTCTGAAAGTAGCTTAAACTATTCACATTGGCATCCCAGCGTATCCTAAGAACATAGACTATTAGAATGTTTTCTTGAATCTTCATGAATGTTTTTCAAGTAGTCCTTGACTCAAAAAAAATCAAGAAAATTGCTAGGAAATAATTTCTGGGCAGTTATAGTTTTCATTTATTACTTCTTAAGAAATTAACCTATGGCTTTTAGAAACAAAGGCTCTTTTCTGTGGTTTGAGGCACCCTGAGTTATTTGTATTGATCCTGCATTAGTGTAGCTGAATGTTTCACATTTCGACTCCTCATTTTCCAAACACTTCAATCTAAAGGAGGAATTTTGAGGGATGGTGCATATCAGCATAGCACACAGCAGTGCCATGGAAAGGTTACTGAGCTAGCTTGGAAATGTAGTTGCATTAACATAGCTTCTCACTTGATCAAATAGCTCAACTTAAAAGCAGGCTGTAAGCAGTGTGGGTAGACCTCCATGCTAGAGAGGCTTTATCAGCCCTACTGCTTCCCGGCCTTCCTCAGAGCCTGCACATTTCCACGAGCCTTGTGTTAGGTTGTGTAGACAGCTGCAGGCAAATGAGGTTGCTCAGTCATACTATTCTAAGTACTAATTGTCTCCTATTTGACAACTAGACTGAAACCTCTCTAAAATATGTTGTCCAGGTGCCGTTGTTGTTTGTTCATCTTACTTGATGTTCATCTTACTACTTACTTAAGGCAGTAGGATCCTTGCTTGGAGCTTGCAGATGTTATCAAAAGAAATACAGCAGCAAAAAGATGTCTGACCCAGCATTTGTGAGGCTTAGGTATTCCACTTAAGATTTGGGGCATAACCTGTCCAGTGCTTTGTAAAAAGTATTTGTGCAATGCTGTGAAATTTGAAAGTTGCATCTCACAGTAATTAATGAAGGTGCTCAGCAATGAGCAGGTCTAAGCCCACTGTCTGTCATACTGCACCAATGTCTCTAGGTGCAAGTGATTGCTGCTGACATGTGAAAATGTATAGCTGACAAATTCATACTTCTTTCACATCGTGCTGGGGGATAAGGCTGTTAGAATGTGCCTGAAGTTGAGGTGAAAAGTAACTACCTAAATAAAGCTCCTGTACTTTCATTAGCTAGTTCAAATAAACTATTTATTTCTGCTTTAAAAAAAAAAAAAAAAAGGATTCTGCATCATCTTTTGATTGTATGTATTCTGATAGAAAAATACATTTTGTATAAATTAGAAATGAGTTAAACTTTAAAGCCAAGATGTCATGTTGTATCTATGTATCTATACATTTATAGATGTGTGTATATATAGTTTCTATATATTTATATACATATGTATAATAGATATAAGATCACTTCTACAAAAGCAGTATAAAGCACATTCAAACAGTTGAATCTTTACGGAGGGTTTACTAAAGACCTTGATACTCCAATTATGAATCTTGTTTTGTGTCTCGCTTTGGTCTGGAAATTTCTGTATCAAAGTATTATAAATACTGACTGTGGTGTAATGGCTAAGAATGACAGCTTGGGTTTAATTCTATGAGATTCTGATAAGCTACTGCAAAAAGCTTTGTATACTTTATATCTGTTTACTCCCTTGGGGGTGAGATGCCTCAGGACCTCATTCTGAAATGTCAGCAGCACTAAAAGGATGATGTTCTCTGTGGCAGAGGCCAGCGTGCGTCTCCAGGACTTCATTACACTGCTTGATTTGTATCTGAAGGTTGAGCTTTATGCTGGTCTTCCACTCTGGGGTGATTTTTCATTGGAAACTTGCAAACAGACAATCTTGTGATCACTGAAGTGGTTTGCTACTGTAGAGCAGCTCAGTGAATGAAGGTTGATCATCTTTGCCTCTGCATACAAGCGACAGCAATATTAGTATCAGTGCTTCCAATGCTTGTCCCTTACCCTTTTCAAAAAGTGGTAAAACTGTTTGACCTCTCACCATTTTGAAACAGTGGTGCATGTGCTAGTCAGCTGGGGGATTGCACTGGCGGTTGGGAGATAGTTAGGTTTTCAGCTGTTTCCAAGGGGATCACCACATGCTTTAGCCACCTGGGAGGGCACCCAGGAAAGGCATTTGGCGGTACAAGTGAAGCAGGGTACAGGCTTGATGTGCCTGAACGTGGTGTTCAGCCCTTCTGAGTGCTGCTGTTCAGGCCTTTTGAGTGCTGCAAGTATCAGTCTCACCTGAACGTTGAGCTGGTTAAGGAAATCTGTATTCCTGCTGTTGGCTATTTCTCCAGCTGGGCTAAAAAGGGCAAAAAAGGGATTTTCTTGGAGATGCCTACCTGGCTGTGCTAGAATTTCCACAGCACTCCAGAGCTGTCATTAGCAGTACAGCTTAATGCTTGGGGAGGTAAAGGGGATGAGAAGTTTGAGCTACTTTGAGCATACTCATCTATCCTTAAAACAGAAGTGCAGTACATAGGTTGTAATATATTATTTAGTTTTTCAAACAAAATCAATTAAGATGGGGTTTTTTTCCCCCATAAATACTATAATGGAAGAAGGACCCTCTTTTAATTAAATAGAAGTAAACTTCAATGAAGGCAAGGAACAAATGCTCAGGCAATGATAGTTTGAAACATTATGCCCAAAGAAACTGTCTGGCTACCAGTTTCAGCAGTCTGTGTTGTCAGCCTGGAGAGCCAAATGCAACCACCCCTCATTAGCTTTTCCCTCAGTGCAGTTAGTCTACCAACGTTAACATTTTAATGCTGGTTCATCTGTAAGAATCTGAAAATAAGGTCTTACAGGGAAATAATGGAGGCAACACTACCAGCTCATCTGTAACAGTGGAGTTTTTGGGATGTTTTTGTGCTGGGTTTTTTTTTTTTCCCCCGCAGAAATGTTTCTGCTCTGAATTCCTTTATTTTGGATACTATGAAACTTTCTTTGGTTGTGATTTTGTTTTAATCTAGTTCAGTAGTCATCTTGCTACATATATGTAGCAGAAATAGTTTATATTTCAAGTAGCAGCTTCTCTGAATGAAGAACGAAGGCCTTTTCAGATGAAACACGTTACTGAAAAATTGAGGATGGCAGCCTGCATCTTAAACAGTCTATTTCCTGCACTGAAAAGAGAAAGCTACTGTAGGTAGTTTTCATTGTCTTCATTTGTTTTTAATTTTACCATCCTGAGAATCTTTTAGAGACATGGCCACAAGAGTTAGACATCAGAATGCACTGGCAGTTGAGAAAAAGATCACTTTATTCTTTACCTTTGTCTTACAGTCCTTCCCTGATATGATACTCTTTACGGGTGGCACGGGAGTTAACAAGGCTAGATGGTGTTTGGCCTGGCCTTGTGCAGGTGTTCTTACATACACAAAACACTTTTTTCTAACTCAGAACACACATTGCTAATTTTTTCCTCCTAATGACTTACTCATAACTTTAATGCCTTATGTAATCCATACAGGTTCTAGTTTGAATTTTTGCTTGAAGCATAATGTATATGTATATTTGCTAGATTCTTCCAAAGAATCTTTTAATTAAACTTCTTATTCTTTTCTTTGAAAGTGATTTTCTTTTAAAATTGGTAAGTTTAAATGTAAATGATCTCTTTCTTCACAGAAAAAAATGCCTTTTAAATATTTTTCACAGAAGTCAGCAGTTGATGGGACAAAATTAAGACTGTTATCTTCTAGGTCTCTAGAAACTAGTAATGATATAATATTAAGTGTTTCTTTTACTTTAATAAGTTATTAACTTAATCATTAGCAATGTCTAAACATATTAAAGAACCATAAGAGCACTGTAGCATCTGTGATCAACACATTCATTCAACATCATTATTTCAGACACTATGTTTTATTGAAAAATGCGTAACTTCAAGAAATTAAATACTCCTTTGGAACAACATTATCCAATCAACATTTTGTTGAACAGCAACTTAGATCTTCAAATCCATTTCTGTTCTTGAAAATGCATGTGTTTACTAAGGGGGGAGGTTGTTGAGGGGGAGTTTGTGCATTTTTTATGTTTTTTTCTTTTTCAAATAAACCAGTAAGTTTAAACAATTCGGAAAATAGCTCTAAAAGAAAAAAAAAAAAAAAGACTTACTGTGTAATTCACACTGTCTTTGAAAAGGGTTAGGGCACTAAGAAAAGCTTTAAAATGTATCCCTTGATGCTGAGGTCAGATTGCCAACTGTTGTATCTTTTTATGTGTTATACGTGTTTTATAGCCTGGACCCCGTTTCTTCTACTTTGATGTTCCATTACACTTCTACCACAACAAGGTACTTATTGTTATGGAAGACAGTGTGAGATAAACCTCATGCAGAAGCCAGGATACTTTAGAGGGTTTTGATGGAAAATGAGGATTTCTTATTGCTTTGTCTTGCTTATATTTTTACTGTATTCTTCTGTAGCCTCTTGATCTCATTTTTCCTGGATTTGTTGTCATGTGCAATCCAAGTGTATAAATCTCTGAAAGAGAGATGGCCAAAGGAATGGCCATCACCAGACTTCTCTGGTGGTGTTCAACATCTGCAGTACTTGGAGTGGAAAGAACCATCTCCCTGGAAATGCTGTGGTGCAGACCAAGACTGAAACTGCAGATTGGCTCTGTGAGGTGGCTTGCATGGTTAATCTGGGCTTTGTTCTCCTCACAGATTTGTACTGGGACGTTATTTTTCTGCCTCATTGACTTTCTCATCTGGAATGCAGTTGGGTTCTTCTCCCTCATCCTTCTCATGGAAGTATAAACAAGGCTGCTAAAAAGCTTAGTGAGGAAATATGGACTGAATTCCTTCCTGGGTACTGATGATATCCAAGCATATATCTCCATCTGCTTCTGATAGGAGAGCTAAGAGGGACTCAAGTATTTTGGCAAGCAGTGGCTCTGGTGTGTTTTATATGCTCTGTATTACACAATGCTGATAACACTGTCTTGTGTGAGAAGAGATGACCTTGGGTTTTTTAATACTAAAAGAAGTCAGTGCTAATCAGGAAGCCAGCAGGTTCGATATCTTGCATGACAATAGAATATTAAAACAACTGTTCAGCCACTTTATTCCTTTTTTTCCCCTATGGTCAGAAGAGTTATTATGATAAATTCAGAGAGAGTTTTCACACTGACATTTAATTAAAATGAAATTACCTATCATTGTTATGGGCTACACAGAAGCTAATATTTATGTTGATATTATTCTAATACCTTATTAGACTAGGTTTGCATTTGCATCAGTATGTTAGCATGACTTGAATTATTTCTTTCTGTACTCCTTAAGTAGCAGCAAGTGCAAGCTGCAATGTTAAATACTTACAGAAAAAGATATTTCAGTCTTCTTGGAAAAGGCAGGGAGAGTGTTCAGCCAGAGATTTCTTTTTTCCCCTGTTCTCCGTTAATACTTTCTTCTGTTTACTCTGATACAGCTGCTCACCACAGAAGTCAGGAGGATGGTTGCAGGACTCTTGTAGAATTTTTATCATGCTAGCTAGTAAGATTAATTCCCTGTGCATCAGAGGAAAAGATCATCTTCTAATGCAGCAAGACTTTTTTGTATTAATAGTTTTATTCTATAAACTATTAAAATATAATACGATACTGTAAGTTCACTTAGGGAACAGCATTTATCAAATGTATTATTTTATTTCCTTTGAAGCAACAGGAATAACTGCAGAAGAGGGAGGTGGTGAAGGGGTTATGACTATCATTGTCTTGAATTTTTCAAAGAGCGAAGACATCTGATGGGCTTTTTAATTCCACACTGTGTAAACTTAAAGATGTTTGCATAAGACTGATGGTTGTGTCAATCTGAGAGTGCCCAGTCAGCTGTTCCACTTCCAAAACAGGTGCTCCACAATGTCCTGCCACTTCCCACCTGGACCCTGCTGCCAAATGGGGAGCTCCCCCGTCCCTGATCCTTTTCCCCCATTTCCAAGAATTCCAGTGAGGCTTTTAGCGGGTCACTGTGACTGTGATCACTGTGACTGTTTAATAAGGGCTCGTGTTTTCAAGGCGAGAGAGTACAGCGGGTTTCGCACCAGTAGAAACATCCTCCTCAGGCTCCTAATTTTTCTTGAACCTCTATATTCATAGAATATCTTTTGACCACCTGCTACAGGTATTAGCCTGGGGACTATCAGGGAGCAGCACTGGTGGGTACCGTTCTGTAAGGGAAGGCAAGCTGGGAGCCAAGTGTGACACCAAGGCAAGTGAGGACAGTGACGCGAGGCTATGGGGCAGTCTCACAATAGGGGCAAGCAGAGCAAGTGATGGCAGTCAGCTTCAGCCAAGAGCCCAGCCTGACAGACAAGTCTGTAAGTTTTGAGGCAGGACTGAGATCCAGCCATGGAGCCAAGTCAGGACAAGCTTTATGACTTTTTTTTCCCTAATTTCTGGATACATAGCTACCTTATATTTTGCAGACGGAATGTCCATTTGTTAGCCTACGATACAAGCAAACAAATTCTGCAGCCAGTTGGACAGAGAGTGGAAGGAGAGAACAGCATGTGCTTGCCACTCTGGGCTTGAAGGGCAGGGGCTACAGCACAGGAAGCCCCTGGGACGCATTTGTATATATAGAGAGAGGAATAAAAATTATTCCTGTTTCAGCAGGAGACTAACAAAAGAAGGAACAGTTTTCCACAGCTTCAGTTTATATGTGACAGCAAAGAGTGTTCTTCTCAGGACAGGGTACCAAGAGGGTTTTCCTAACTCAGTGTTGCCTCAGACCAATTTGCATGAATTCCTGCAGGCTACAGCAGTCAAATCCTGTATGGCTGTGTAGTGAATTACAGAATATATCCACTTAAATCGTTGGTATAACAATATATTTGGAGTTTAATTGGGGATGACATGAATGTGGATGAGCTGTCAAATTCGCTGGATAGGTTGCATCACAATCAAGTGAACTCTCTTTAAAGAAAGAGACTAATTAATGAAAAATAGTCATTCTTACTGCATTTGCAGTAACTGCAGTAACAACACGAAACTGATATTTTAATTCTGTAAAGCCCCAGTGAATGACTAACTAGGTCTAGAAGCACACAAACAGAGGATCCTTAATTGCCTAGATTGAACATGGAAGTGGTAGAATTCTTTATTTATAGGGGCAGAAAATTCCAGATGTGCTCACTTTGGTAAACCTAGCTTTCAATTAAGTCTGACTCCTGGAGTGTTTTTTACTGTTGAGAAGATCAGCAAAAAAGAAAGAATTAACGATAAACTGCATATGAACTAATTCCTGCGCTAAACCTGCCCATCAGGCAGAAGCAGGAAAGTTTGTCTATAGGTTGAAAGAGGCATGGCTTTGGGCTATGGAGGAAAAGTAGTAGGCTACAATATATGAAATGAAGGATGGGGGATGTGTAGGTAAATCTTCCAAGTTTTATGGAAGTTACTGGCAGAGCTGCTTTGGCTTTAAATGTCAAATACAAGCACGGATGAATTGGTAATTATATGCTTTAACTGCAAGCACAGAAAAGACAAACAAGTAAGGACATTTAATCTGCATATTCTTGGTAAAAATGTATTAAGACAAACTGTAGGACACTGAAGCTGTACATTGCCTATTGCTCAAATGCTTACCCAAAACCAGACAACCATTTAGTAAGTGGTATGTATGAAAAGCCAAAATATGGAGCCAAAATGTGATTTAAAAGCTTCTGTATGCAAATAAAAAGCTCTTAAAATAAAAACCTATTAAGTTTTCCTCCATAGCCTTGTATATTAGTATTTTGGTAGCATACTTATGTTTAGCTTTATTTTTCTTAAATTTGCATCTGTGATATTTGCAGAGTTGGTAGCACTACCTAGGTTCATTAATGCAGCATTTATATTCTGCAACTGTTCATGTAAATACTGGTTTTCAGGGCAGCATTATGAATATTTCACATGCTTTTGACATAGTAGTGAGGCATTTTCCCTCAGGAATTAGACCTTTATTGTTAGTATGCTGCTTATCTAAATAACATGTTTGGTTCAAAAATATTTTGATTATATTTTCCTTCCTTTGGCAAGCTAGCTTCTATTGTAATATTCTTTAATTATAAGATTGTGAAAATTATGACATGATGTTGTCTTAATCTTAGTTATTTTAATGTTATACCCACTGAATTGGGAACCCCCAAAGACAAACAAAGCTCCTCCTGCTACAGAGTGGTGCTATGTGCATAGCTGGCACCGATGGATGGAATTGCTGATGTTACAGCACCTTTAGCAGCCTCTAACTTGGAACAATGTGCAAGTCAAACATTTCACATTCATTTGATTTCTGGAGAAAATATCAGACAGGTATTCCCTATTTGGAATGTAAAGATATCTATAAAACCTGTACCAATAGATCACAAACTTTGAAATACACAGTGGCGGTAGCTTCAAGGTATTTTCATTGACTGACTTTACCCAGGGCATTTGAAATCACAACCGAGGGAAGCTGTTTCCACAACGCTGTTGCTGTACTTGCATTCAGCCCAACTGGAGGCTGGAGGCTGGTTGCTGGAAGGTAAATTGGCTTCAGCTGGGCCAATGCAACAGTTGGATTTCAGTCAATATCTTTAACTTTTCAACTTTGTCTAGACTTTATCTTTGATAAATAAGTGGTTTTCTTTGGGTGTTCATTCTGCCTTGAGGAGATTTTTCTGTTTTAGTCTGCAAGGCCCGTACTGTCCCCTGTATATAAAAAACCCCTACACTACTATACTGTGGGCATGTTGTAGACCTGAAAAGTGCCTAACCTTTCAAATTACACTGCACATAGTAGGGACTGTTCCTGTCAGAGTCAAATATTTAATTGACAGGCACAGATATCTTTCCTCTAATGCATATATGCTAAGTAGGTATTGGGTAAACAAGCACAAATGGAGATGCTGCCTAATACTGTTAGGAGAGTCCTTTGGCCAACTCTCCAGCACTCTGCCTTCATTGCAGACAAACAAACAAAAATGTATATTGCCATGCCTTACATGAACTGTGTCATATTACTTAATAAATTACTTATTTAATTACTTAATAAATATCCAGAAGACTTAGGAGCTCAGGACAGTAATCAGAGAGAAATACTATATTGGAGTTACAGTAAGGAAAGGAGGTATTTTTCTGACAGTAGGATATATTTCTCAGACTTGAACTGGACGAGGACCTGGGCTTTGGTATTGCTGACTCTTGAGAAAGAAACCTACTTTGTTTCAATAGTGTTAAGTAATTTAGGTCTTTGTTGGAGACTAAAGATACTAAGGAAGAAATTTAGACAAATTATGTTCATATTCAAGTATTTATTTAGTTTAGTCCTCAGAAATATTTGTAATTGAAAATAGTATTTGCAGTAACTGAGGGTATTTCAGTGGCCTTCTAGTAGAGTAAATTTCAAAAGAGTTACCAGAAGGTTATCTTAAGAAAAAAACAGAAATAAAATGAAACTGTAGAAAAGAAATAAACTATTCCACAGATGTCCACCTTTGGCTGTTCATGTCTCAAATGTCTGTTCTGTTTAATTCCCATGTAATTATACAGCTTATGGGCAGTATTGCTCCACTACTTGAAGTTGAGTTTTGTTGTTAATCTTCCAGTACTGAAAATACAATGACTGAAGTTACCCAGAAGAGGCATTCCCATTGCTACCTAATTAAATAAGGGAGGGAAGACAAAAGAAGAAGAAATGGCTAAGAAAGCATATGTATTTTCTTGAGGTTTAAAACTGGGTAGGGAAGATTGGGTCCTAGCCCTGCTGTCTTACTAGCTTTTACTTGCCTGAACAGAAGTAAAGGAGAAACCTGATATTTTTCACAGGGAAAAAATAAGAACATCCCTCTTGGGAATAGACGTTCATGCTCTAAAACTTGTCACGTGTTTTCTTTTAACTTTTCAAGAGGCAGATGCTGGTGGGTTCAGATGGAAGACAGAATTTATGCTAATGGCAAGAAAACGTTCCAGCATGGACAGAGGGAGAGCTTTGACTCCACATGGTATCTATCTGTGGAGTGCAGCTCTGGAGGAAAAATGTGGACAGCTGAGCTCCAGCTGCACTCGAGCGGCTGTCCAGTGAGGACTCCCCTGGGGCAGTACAGGGCCTGCAGAAAATGTTAATGTGTCCCATAGCCCATATTTTCCAGCTTTGAGTTAAACTATTCAAGATATGAGGCTTGAATAATTTCTCCATGATATATCTCCCCCAAGGAAATTATACCTCAGTTAAAAGGCCCTAAATACATCTTGCTCTCTAGGACTAAAAATTTATTTCTTCAAGAATCTATTGGGAGTATGGTAGTATTTCTGAGATCTTTGAAGTACCTATTTACATTTGAGTTTGAAAAGCCTTTGTAAGACTTAGCAAACAACCTCCTTTTACAGAGTGTTGAAGTGAACTTTTACAAGCAAGTGGGAAGGGAGAGCAGGAGTGGGAGAAAATCTTTTCATCCCTACGGAGCACCAGATATTGCCACTGCAGTGTTACTTGTACGGAATCAATCTTTTCCAATGAGTGTTTTGACTGCCTGTGGCAGTGCACCTCTGTTCACTGAATTTAATAGTCTGGATCCTGGTTCTAAACCTCGTTCACTACTGCAGGAAAGAAGTTATTACTGTCAGGTTATTCATTGATCTAATTTAAATATTAACACAATGGTCATGCTGTCTTTCTCAGTTTTATTCTAAAAAGGGAGCATATGCATTTGCTGTAGTGCATGTTTGACAAGCAGGCTGTTGTAAAACCTGAAGATGTAGGTAGGCTGCGCAGCAACTACTTGTTTTCGGGTACCTTGCTGCAATGTGGATCAACCATCCTGTGGTATCTCTTCTAATTCTTGCATAGTCCTTCCTCTTGCAGAGCATGTTTGCTAAATAACTGGACATTTGCCACAAGGAGCTGTACTCAGACATCCTAAATTCTGCCCAAGTCCTTTGCCTATAAACAGTGGGATTTTGGTAATTTGTGTCCTCTGTAGAGTCTTTCAGTGTCCTAAGACAGCCAATTAGTAAGGAGCTATCTGGTAGAAAAAACTTTAAGATTAATTTAGGCAATTATGAAGATAACTGAAAATACCTGACTTCATAGCATGTATGACATACTGTTTGCAACCGTGCAAATCTTATCTGTAGGCAGGGGACAATCTCTGGAATTTTCTTTTACTTTTTTAAAATAAGAAATACAAAGGATTTTGTTAAAGTCACACTCTTTATCCTTAGGCCGAATTCTTCTATCCTGGAGTTTTCTTCTCAACAAGACATAAACAAAGAATTTCAGATACCCGATTCATATATAGCAAGCCTGACTTTGGAGATGAATATTCATTATATTCAATATATACTGAAATTAGAACACTTTTTAAAGTGTTTCAAACTGGGCAGATGTCCAAAAATAGGCAATGGGAAAAAAAAGGTCTTGGTCTCCATTTTTTCCTTAAAAAAAAAAAAATCCTGTTCTCCATATCTAAAAATATATTGTACTTTCCTTAATTTCCTGGAAGCAATGCTGTTCATGCAGCATTCCCATAACAATTTTTCAGTGTTTCAGGTTGAGTTACGGGAAAGGCAGGAGAGTGATGTGACTGACACATCACTTCATGAACCCCCCGCATGGCACTTGGCTACCGACTGTCAGGACGTGACTTGGGCAGAGTGGTCAGGGCGCAGAGTTAGGTTTTAGTGCACTTCTTCCATACTAATGATGGCTGAGGGTAACCAGAGAGGCAGGGGGTGCTGGGGATGGAGAAGGCACCACAGTCTAGGGAGACGCTGCTGTAGAGATGAAAGCAAAAGGGAGATGCAAATAAGGTTGGATAAATTGATTGGAATACATTACTAATAACTGATAATTACAAAACCAAACTGTGCACAGTGAAGAGAGGGCTACTGAAACTATCCAGAAAGGAGACAAGAATAAAGTCTGCATGGTTGGTGTAGGACTAACAGATGAGTACTTTAATTACTGGGATAAGCACATTCATGCCTGTTCAGCCCTTGAGAGATGCAGAATTTGCATTAGTTCTGTTGCCGGAAAGAGCAGCGATGAGCTGTTTTCCTCTCAGCAAAAGCAGTAGTGGTGGTGCGGCACGCTGGCAGCAGCTGCAGTACATACAGGGGTTGTGGTGCAGGCAGGTCACTTGGGGTTGTGTTTTCCTCGATAGCCCTGGCAATCAGCACGTTTCCCTGTCTTCATTTGCTGATTCCCCTGGAAACAGCAGCTAATATTGAAAAAATAATTGGGATAAAACTGTAGGAAGAAAAAAGCCAATACCTTAAATTCATTTTAAATTAAAAAAACGTGCCATCTTAAAATGATTTGGTTTTAGCCATTTGATTTTTTTCTGAATATAATAAAGAAGTTGAAAATATTTTAATGACAAAAGAAATCTCATTTAGGAATGAAGGAGAAAATAGAGTTTATTTTTGCTACTCTAGGTTGGGTGGGGTTTTTTCCTACAGTAATTTTCTCGTGCAAGTGTACTTCAATACAGACACAATCTGTCTTGTTGGGGCATGAGGAAGGCAATACGGATAACTATTTACATGGGGTTTACTGTGGGGCATATGCAGGGCTTAAAGATAAGCTCAGGTGTAAATGCATTGCTACATTGGTGCTAGCTTAAAAAATAAAAGCTGTTCTAGAAAAGAAGAAAGGTATGGTGGGTTGACCCCAGCCAGCAACTAAAAGCTCTCCCCACCTTTTGCTCACTGCCCTCTCCTGGGGAACAGGGAAAAAACCAGAAGGAAGGCAAAAAGACTCACGGGTGGAGATAATGACAGTTTAATAAGAAAAGCAAAAGCTGCATGTAAGTAAAGCAGAAAGAGGAATTTATTCATTGCTTCCCATTGGCCGGCACCCAACTTCCTGGGACGGGAAGCCGGGCCTGAGCGTGCGCAGGCTGGAGCCTGCTGGAACCGGCTGGAACCGGCTGGAACCGGCTGTGTCCGGCTTGGGGCAGCCGTGGCCTGGCCTCACAGGGACCCCTGCAGCCCCCCCGCCGGCACCTGGGCACCTGCACCCACTGCAAAAGGGAAACAAATAGAGTAAAATTTCACCAGCAGTAGGCTTGTTTGTGTAAAACAAAGTTTTTTGTTGTTGATTTTGGGGTTTGGTTTTGTTGGGGCTTTTTTTTTGTTTGTTTTATTTTGAAGAAATGTCTCTCCCATCTTGTCTGGAGCTATTTTTGTAGTTTTAGTCATATGTAGCAAAATCTCCCTAGGTAAGCAGAGGAGCGTGTGACTACTCCTCCATTGCTCATTATTAAGAGGACCTCTTTTCTCTCTTATGAGCTTACCTAAGTAGCGAAGAGCACAGAAACTTGGATAACGTGCTAGAGTGAAGCTTGATCATGCAGGGACCATGTGGAGACACTTCTTGACTGCACACAGTTTGCACACAGCAAACGTATAAAATACACATCCAGATTTTAACTGAGTTCAGTTCTGAAAGACTTCAGTCTGTGCTCTTCTGCCTTGACCTGAAATACCACCATAAAAACAGTGTCAAGGCCTTTATTTTCTCTAAGGGACCTTTTTTCTTCTCCCTAATTGGAAAGAAAATCTAAATATTCATTTGCAGTTTTAAATTTTAAAGCAATATTTGAGATCAGATTTAATTAAATTTTTACTTTTAAATTTCTGTATTGCAACTCAAATGTGTATTTAACCCAAATCTATCACAAAATTTTAATAAATGACTCTAGTTAATCTCTCATGTAGACACTGTCAGCAGTCTCCAGAATTCAGCATTATGGAACTTCTACAAAAGTTTTGATCAAAATTAACAGTTCTCTTGCTCCTATAACTTGTGAAATACAAAGGGACATGTGTTTTTGCTAAAATATCCATGGTAACAAATGGATTGGAAAAAGATTCAAATTCTTTAGAAATATGAACATATGAAAAAGGGATGTGCTTTGTATCTTTTTTTTTTAGAGAAAGCCAGTTTTCAGGTTAGTATTTTCTTGGTAATATGTGACTTTCTGCATATTTGTATATATAATATACATTTTCCTAATCTGATAAATTACTTTCCTGCTTGGCACAAAAATCCTTAAGTGGTACAGATGTCACCATATTCCATTTCTATGCTGAATTAGAAAACTACTTAACTTCTTTGCTGAGGCTTCAGTTCAAGAAAACTTGGGTTTTGTGTTACCAGAATCAGATCCACAAGGACAAGTAGATGTGATTTCCATGCAAATATTCATTTCAATTTTCAAGTCATTGAAGAATTACAAAGAGGTTTTTTCAGATATAAGGATCTTTCCAAGTTATCAATGAGAAACACAATTAATGTTTTCACAAGTATGGTTTGTGAAAACTCCATACGCAAGTCCTATCCTCTGTTTTTATCCTAATCATTTCTGTAGGCAAAGTACAATCCAGTGCATTTGGCTCTATCGTCCTTGCAGCGTTTGGAGATCTGAAATGAGAGAGTCAGGCAATTGGCTAAATCAGACAGCAAAGAGGTAAGGATTAAAAAACAAAGGGATATAATCTTAATGTAAATATGGACAGTGACCTGTTGTAGTTTGATATAATTAATTACATTGTGACCAATGGTTAATGCTTATTTAATACCTGCAAATGATAAAAATTTGGAAACAATTTTTACGAGTCTTTGCAAGGCATTTGAATAGTCTTATTTTACATATCATGGTGAAATAAATAGTTAAATGGTACATCAGAGACTATGCAACAGGAGGCTGAGGTTGATATTCTGGAATCTCTTTTCATATGCAGTCCAGTTGACCTTGTTAACAGCATGTATATATACAGTTATAACATATTATTTGGAAATGATGCTATTAGCATCATGTTTTCTTGAATAACTGCAGACATTTTATATAAGAGAAATGACATATAAATCCAGAGGTGTTTTAATCAGAAAGATACGTAGTAGTTCAAACATGGTGTTACCTAAATGGGTATAGAGACAATTGATTACAAAAATAACAAATATCATATGGTCTGCATACACTTTACTAATCTGAAAAAGCGTGGAATAAAAAATTTGCCTATGGCTATTCTGTAATTCAGTTGGTTATATGAAAATGAAGTTATTCAATAGGTTATGTTTGTGCAAATATTCTGTGACAGGAATTACAAGGCACAAATATGAACAAACTATAAAATCATCAAAGTACTGTAGAGCTTAAGAGGTGGGGGGTTTTTCTCCAATTGTTTTTTTAAATACTTTTGCGATTAGTGCAACAAGTCATTGGGTTTGGGTTGGTTATCTTTTTCTCTGTAGTCTTTTTTCATTCAGGTTCTCCAACAAAGTCAGGTTTGCAATGAATCTGCTGCTTGCTCTTGGATGGCGTACAGTGATAGCAAATTCATTCAAACAGACTTCAAGCCATGTAAGAATAGCCACACAACATAAAAGCAGTGTGTCTCTCAGTGTTTTGCTTTTTATTGCTAATGGAGAGCATTCAATATTTAATAAACAATTTATAGTGTTTTGCATGTGTCCTTGACACTGCACTTCTGATACAGGAATTATTAATGTGAACAGCATCATGTATGTGTACAAATCAAATCTTTGTCACAGAGGCTGAAGCTATACCAATAAAAAGCATGACAGAGAATGAACAGCTCTGCCAGTTGGAATAGTGTTGTTACTTGACCACCCACTTTCTGATTGAAACTGCCAGCATCCAGAAAATAATCAAATGAATTTTTAACTTGCCAGCTGCAAAATTTATTCTTTTATTCTCTGGAGAATTTGCTGCCATATGGTCTATTTTTGGGAATGATGTAAAATCCTGAGGGAAATCTAAACAGCAGATACCATATACCACATGAGCATGCATGCAATAAAATGGAATACAGTATGCCAGTCTTTAAGCACTTCATGTGATTTAATTGCATATGACAGAAGCCGTTTATTAGTCTTGAAGACTCAAATGATATATCCACAGAGTATGTATCTGTAGTTCAGTACATAAGAATTTCTCCATTTTGCTTCAGAAACTGTTTCGCGCCTGGTTTGTACTTGACAACAATGAGAATGAAAGAATTAAATATCCCTTTCTCTGTAGTCCTTGATTTCCGTGCTAAGATTGCAAAAAGATAATATCTAGTACTGATTATAATAATAATAATGATCTTTGTGCTGGCAACATCTGCCCATCAGAAAATGGGATGAAATTATCTAATGTTGGACAAACTAACAGTTGCCAAATAGAAATGATTTGCTGTCTGCATTTAAGGATGAGTTTGATGGTAAGCTACTGGTAGAAAGCTATACACCCTTTTACCTATCGCCTGAGCCATCTGTTTATTTTAGTGTATAACTTGTCTCTATGCGTGGTGAAAACGTCTGATGTTATAAAGTATGACTAGCTCACAGTACCTTTTTTAACATACATTTACCTTGTAAGCAATGTAATTAGAGTAATACTGCATGGAGATAGTGAGAGTATATATATTTTCCAGAGCTGTACTACTGAGAATTATCTTGCTGAATCCTATGTAGTGGTGGAAATTTAGAGAATTATCTATGCCCTATTCAGGGGCTGTAATTTCTTCCTTAATAATATCTTTGCAATTATGTTGCCTACAAGGTAAACTAAAACTTAAACAAACAACCCCCCCAATACTATCTGTGAGTTAGTTATAGCTCATGTAGTATGTAGTCTGTTCACATTGCCATTACTTACTGACTAATGAAGAGGCTGTAGGCAGGCTTTGCTTTTAGAAGGTCAGTTTTTATGCTTGCATAAACCCTGACAAGCTACATTGCTTATGTCCGTTGTAACACAAATGGACGAGCTATTTATTGGTTTCTTACCTAGAGGTGAACGTCCATTTCCTAAGTGCTGAATGAGGCTGCTATGATCAATGTTCTCATTACCAGCTTTTTTCTGTCTGTTCTGTGTATCTCCCCTGGAAAATCTCCCCCAGATTTTACCAGGCTTTTCTGTGTTTGAAACTCTACTTGCCCAGTTTATTTCCTGCCGAGATAACCAGGGAGACTTGCTTGTTTCAAAGTATGGTTATGGATGATCTTAAATAAACAGCAAAGACTTCCATTACATGTCCTATGAAACAATGCTTTGTGATATTGGAAAAAAAATTCTAGAGAACTTTTAGAAATGTATATGCTCTTTATCATGAATGAAGTGAAGTTTGGTGTCTTCCTTTCAACTTTGTACCAGAAATAGACCAGTGTTATGGAAGAAAAATGAAGCCAACTGGAAAAAAATATCTAATCAATTATTAGTAGATATACCAGAGACCATTTATGCTGATTTAAAAAATTTGAAAAGATATGTGGAACTGGATAACCTTTACCTTAACTGTCTTCCCATTAATACACTGATTCCCATGAACCTTCAGCTTTGCCAAAGGGAATGGTCTTTAAATACAAATCTAGAGTATTGCCAATTCTGAAACAAACTAAAGGGGGAAGTAGTAATGAAAAGTTACATTAACAACTTAAAGACCTATTGTACAACCTGTTTAATGCTAACTTTTCCCTGAAACGAGCTGATTTGCCAGTGTGAATGCAACTTAAAAAAGAAGCACAGAGCATAACTGTCTGTTGTTAACTGGAACTAGTTGAGCAAAGTCTACTCATCACTAATTACTACCTCCTTGGATATTAAACTATAAGAGAGACTGTGCACTGAGAGACTGTTAAATAGAGATGACTCTTGAATTATGTGCTATTCTTTCTTTTCCCCAAAGGGACTTCCTCAACTTACTGCTTAGCTCATTGTAACTTCTATAGTAGGCTTGCTCTGTTACATGGGGAGTCAAGCAGCTCCCATTGTAGGAAAACACATCTTCAGTTGGTCACCCTGTGAGAGATCTTATCAGGTGAATAAAGAAGTCTCTCTGAATAGATATGATTTTTTTTTTTTTTCTCCCAATGAAAGGAGACAGGGTGAAGTGTGAGCTCTTTTTAGTAAGACCTTTCATCACTGAGTGGACAAGGAATAAGGCTTCCTCAGTACTTAAACTCACTGTTTTTTCTGCCCAACTTGTCTTATTTGATGGCTTGAATATTTTTTGTCAATAATTATTTGGATGAAAGTAAATGTGTCTGTATTTATGTGTGTTATAGACAAATTTGAGGATTGCCATTAAGTGTAACACCTGATCTCCCCTGAGATGACGTGGGTTTATAATGTGGTGACAAAGTGATCATATATGAGAGAGTTCAGCTAAGGAGCAGGTGTTACAGACATCAGACAACTCTAGAGTCAGGGAAGCTTAAGACAGTAACATAAAACGTACATACTCAAGAAGTGCCCTTACACTGTATGAAAGATCTCCAGTTTAAAGGGACAGAGGGTAATTTGGTAGAAGAAAGTGTCAGTATAAGACTATAGCCTTTCCCCTTTGAAAAATTAAGTAAAATTCTGGATTTTGATGTGGTTTATTTTGTTTGCTTCCTTTTAATAAAAGGGAGACAGATCCGAGAAATTCCATGAAGTTCTATTCCAGGTGGTTTTGAATCACAAAGTCAGTGTTGTTTCTGCTAGGGAAAAGTAGCCAGTTCAGACTGATTTGAGGACAAAATGGTGATATTGCCTTCTTTTCATGGTGAGCTTGACTGATGAAAGGCCCAAGAAACACTTGCCTCCTTATAAAATTTAAACTAGTAATGCTGAGTCTGGTGGTGTTACAATAACTCTCCAAATTCAGGTAGTAGTTCACATCAGGAGAAATGAAAGGTTAAGATTATCTTAGCTTGAAAGTGACATCTTACCTGTACCTCATGTGGTTCATTTCATGCAGTAGCAATTTTTTTTCTTTTCTTTTTTTCTGTAGAAAGTCCAGCAAAATGTAATTCTGATTATTAGTCCTTGAGTCCCCATCCTGATGATGAATAAGAAGGAAATACCTCAAAATTCTGATAGCCAGTGGTTTTTATTCTGTTATTATCAAATAAAATGTAATTAAGATTTTCCAAGTTACAGCTGCTATAGCAATTCATATTTGAAGGCAAATTAAATTTAAAGGTGTAAAGAAACATAGGAAGTGGGTGTTAATTCTGACATTGATAGTAAACTTATTTTGACAGCATTGTTAAAAAATTCTCTCAGAAGACATTGAAGATTAAACAACAAATAAACTCTTAGGGCAAAAGCCTCAGTGGCTTTGGCAACTTAATTTTATATATATATATAGCTAAAGTTTAACAAACTGTTTATTCTTCTGAGTAAATCTGTTTAGCAGGTGGATTGTTCTCCTTACCATGAAAAGCATGAATGCATCGAACAGTTTCCAGAAGCAGGAAATTTGAAAGTAGACCTTGACACATCTGACTCATTAAGTTGAAACTTCTGCATCTGCATTCACTTTGTTAGCTTGCAGAAATGTTTAATCAAGAATTAGAATGACTGCTGATAACTTGTGTTTGTTGTTTAGGTTGCTTTTTATGGAGACATAATTCCAAATGAGATGCATTTCTCATGTCAGTGATAATGAGCAGATTAACCACTTGCTAGCTTTCTAAGAGCAGGTGTCAAGTGGCATGATTGTGGCATGACGATATCTAGAAATGTCTGTAAATACATAAACTTATAAAGTACCAATCTTTGCATTTGTGGGAAAGGTTGAACATCAACCACGCTCAAGGAAACAACGTTCTTAATAGAGGATAAATTCTGCTTATCTTTTGATTTTTCTGAATAAAATCAGGAGTACTCGATCATTTGCGTCAGCTAGGTTTGGAGTACCTAAAAGACAATCTGTGTTGTCATGAAAGGATATTCATGAAACATAAGCTGGTAGGTAGGTTCCTGAAGCACGCATGAAGGTGTGGAGAGAGAAGAAAACAGATGGTCCAAACCAGGCTGACATAGCTAAAGGATTTCTGCTTAGACCACGTTTACTGACTTGTAAGTAGTTCTTAGCTCTCCACTGGTACTACCCAGTAAGGTTTGTGCATCAAAAAGGAGTGAAACGAAAATGTTATTTTCATTTGTATAGGACAGTGTTTCAGTGGATGTATTGCCAAGTTCCGTAAAGCAGAACTTGACCATAGAGTATGAACTGTGGAAATGAAAACCATACTAAATTATAAGTATATTTTCCAATTATGTTGATGAACACGAGAAGGTACCCTAGTGATTTATGTGCTCTGCTATATTGGAGGTCTGTCTTCCACAGCCAATAGCACAGTATTAAACAGCAACCATTCAGGCAGAAGTCAGGATTCAAACAGATTGCAATTTGATGATTGCTGAAAAAAATCTTGATATTAAACATAGCATTCAGATGGCTTTAAAATGAACATTTGGTGTGGACTAACAGTATTTCATTGTAATAAGATTTTTCTTTGCACTAATAACATCTTATTAGAAAGTAGTTTACTATTCCTTAGTGAATGTCACCCAAACTTAGCAGTGATTTAATTCTCAGTAAACCTTTTGAGAAGCTTTAAGGTCAGTGCATGTATGCTTATGAGGGAAACTTTGTACATCATTTGCCTTCAGATGGACATTCTCACAGAGATCATTCCAGAGGTAGCATTTATTGAAAAATAATTTTTACTTCATTAATATCACTAGTGTCTGTTGTTAAAGTAGACTTATAAAAATAAATTGTGGTGGGTGAGAACTCCTGCCCCAGCAAATAAAGGGAACAACTTTTGTCCTCATTACCTGGGAAACATGGAAGAGGATGTAGGATTCTAAAGATTTTGATAAGAAACATGGCAGAAATGACAGTATCAGTTTGTAAACGAAATGCTTGTTCCAGTACTTTCAGATAAGACATCTTAAATGAGATACTAGATTGTCAGACATTAACTGTAAACAGTGTTAAAGTCTCTTAAAATGACTGAATACTGCTTAAGTCCCTAAAAGCAGCAGTCAACATCATAGCTAGGCTTAGCTGTTTTCATTGATTAGAATGAACTTGAATGTGTAGCAGTTTAGCTATGGTCCAGACACTATTTCTATGCCTACTTGCACTATTCTTAAAACACTAAAGATTTGTTGCATTTTCTATTATATTTTCCCATTTTGTCTGGTCTTCATGAGTTTCAAAAAATGGTCACTTCTAACAGTTTCCTTACTGAACATAAGCTATATCTTTCTCAAAAACATTTTTTACTGTATAACTCAAGATGAACTTATTTAAAGTTTTGTGTCAGAAAGGATCATGCAGTACTTAAAAAACAGGCTAAATTGTGGGCTAGCATAACACAACTGGCTTCTTTCCCCACAGAAACTGCTGATAGTAACTTTTCCCAGAGTATTACTTAAGTATTTTGAGGTGAATTGAATGACTCATTTTTTATTTTCAGACTTAAATGAAATAGGTCCTTTTCATTTTTTTGAGATATGTTATTGGCCTAGTTATTATTTACACCTGAAATGTGATTATGATGTGGTGGGTTTTTTTTTTTTCCTTCTTCCATAAAGATGAGTACATAGCAAAGTGCTGTGGAATAAGGACTGTAAGTGTTGGCTGGGATTTTTTTTCTGCAAAGTCTTGTGTGATCATTAAAGTCCCTTATTCCCTGGTCAAAAAACACAACAGCAGCTATACTACAGTGATTTCTTCAACAATTACGACCTTCCAAGAGGAGCTGGATTAATAATATTTTAGATGAGGAATGCTTCCCTTCGTCTAAATCAACCTTTATCTACTAACTAACAGTAGATTATGTAATGTGTGTTTCTGAAATTCTTGTTTCAACAAGATAAATAACAAAGGATGTTTAATGTTTGAAGATGTTAGGTGTTTGAAGAATAAGTGTTATCTGAATATTCCAGGAGGAAAGTCCTTCTAGAAGTCCTCATTTTCTACAGTGTGTTGGGGGCAGGGGAAGTAATTCCTTGTAACATGAGTAATATGATGCCTAAACACTATTGTCCCCATACAAATGACAAAGTAGTGGTTTCACAGTTCTAGCTAATAAGATTATACCTATGATAAAGTTCAGTAGATAGGACCCTGATAAAAGAGAAAAATACTTTATTGGTTCTTGCAGAGGGATCTGGATAGATTGTAGCATTGGGCAATCATCAGTGGCATGAAATTAGACAAGAACAAATGCTGGATTGTGCACCTGGGACACAAGTCTAAATTGGGAGAGGAGTGGCTGGAGAGCAGCCCTGCAGAAAGTGGTCTGGGGGTGCTGTTTGACAGGAGGCTCAACAGGAGTCAGCAGTGTGCCCTGGCAGCCAAGAGGGCAAACTGCATCCTGGGGTGCGTCAAACACAGCATAACCAGCCAGCTGAAAGAGCCGATTATCATCCCGCTGTATTTAGTGTTGGTGCGGCATCACCTTGATCATTGTGTCAATTTCTGGGCCCCACCATTTAAAAAGGATGTTAAGGTACTTGAATGTGTCCTGATGAGAGCAACAAAGGTGGTGAAGGGACTGGAAGAGGTGTCCTATGAGGAGTGTCTGAGGACTCTGGGTTTGTCTAGTTTGGAGAGAATGAGGCTGAGGGGTGACCTCACTGCTCTCTACAGCTTCCTGAGGATGGGAGGTTTAGAGGGAGGTGCTGATCTCTTCTCCCTGGTACCCAGTGCCAGGACGCACGGGAATGGCTCAAAGCTGTGTCCGTCAGGGGAGGTTTGGACTTGACATGAGGAAACATTTCTTTACCAAGAGGGTGGTCAAACCCTGAAAGAGGCTTCCTGGAGAGGTGGTCAATGCCCCATGCCTGTCAGTGTTTAAGAGGCATTTGGACAATGCCCTTAATGCCGTGCTTGAACTTTTGGTCAGACCTGAAGTGCTCAGGCAGTTGGTGTAGGTGATCGTTGTAAGTCACTTCCAACTGAACTCTTCCATTTCATTGCATTGCGTTGCATTGCGTTGCACTGCATTGCATTTTATTGCATTGCATTGCATTCCATTCCATTCCATTCCATACCACTCCATTCCATTCCATTCCATTCCAATCCATTCCATTCTATGCTATGCTGCTATTCTATTCCCTCCTTCCTTTTCCTTTCCCTTTGCTTCCCTTTCCCTTTCCCTTTCCCTTTGCTTCCCTTTCCCTTTCCTTTCCCTTTTCTTCCCTTCCCTTCTTCCCTTCCCTTCCTTCTTCCCTTCCCTTCCCTTCCTTCTTCCCTTCCCTTCCCTTCCCTCCTTCCCTTCCCTTCCCTTCCTTCCCTTCCTTCCCTTCCTTCCCTTCCCTTCCCTTCCCTTCCCTTCCCTTCTCCCTTCCCTTCCCTTCCCTTCCCTTCCTTCCCTTCCCTTCCCTTCCCTTCCCTTCCCTTCCCTTCCCTTCTTCCCTTCCCTCCCCTCCCCTCCCCTCCCCTTCCCACCCCTTCCCTTCCCTTCCCTCCCCTTCCCTCCCCTTCCCTCCCCTTCCCTTCCCTTCCCGCCCCCTTCCCGCCCCCTTCCCGCCCCCTTCCCTTCCCTTCCCGCCCCCTTCCTGCCCCCTTCCCGCCCCCTTCCCGCCCCCTTCCCTTCCCTTCCCACCCCCTTCCTGCCACCTTCCCTTCCCGCCCCCTTCCCGCCCCCTTCCCTTCCTGCCCCCTTCCCTTCCCCTTCCTGCCCTCTCCCTTCCCCTCCCCTCCCTTCCCCTCCCCTTCCCCTTCCCCTTCCCCTTCCCCTTCCCCTTCCCCTTCCCCTTCCCTTTCCCTTTCCCTTTCCCTTTCCCTTTCCCTTTCCCTTTCCCTTTCCCTTCCTTTCCTTCTTCCCTGTTCCTTTTCTGTTCCATTCTTCTTCCTACGTCCTTCTTTCCCTACCAGTACATGCTAAGGAAATCTTTGATGGCATTTCTTCCCAGCCCTGCACTAGCAGAAGGGATTGAATGGGCAGTCATGTCCCATCCTAGGCATTTGCTCTGTCACATTGTGGGAGGGAGGCGTGTACCTTCTGATGGGGGTGAGAGCTGTGGATCATTTTGAGATCATTTGACCATCTGAACACATTTGCAAAAAGCAAGCGTGAAGTGTGGTTTTTGAACATCTTCTGTGTTCGTGCAGTTTAGCTGGGTTTCCACAGGATGGCAAAACCCCACATCTCTGACAGTAGCGAGGCTCAAAGGTCAGGCCCCCCGTCTGAAGCAGGACGTGCCTCTCAACTAAATGGTTGCAAATCTTTTTGAGGTGAGCAATACCTGTTCATTTCCCCGTGGATCTTTTTGGAGTACTCCAGCAGTCCTCACCTCTAGAAATGCCTGAGCTGTTTCCCTTCAGAAGCATGCTGAAACGCCAGAGCGTGAGAGCAGCAGTACCCCCTCAGAGCGAAGGTCCATCTGGCCCACTACCCTTGTCTCCCAAGTGGCCACCCACCAATGTCTAAAGGAGGGAGGCCATAGGAGCAGTGCAAGCCTACTTCTGCCAGCGTCCTGGGGGTGCTCACAGGCCTCAATGGCTGGGAGCGGCCTCTCCCCTGGGACCCCCACCCCCACCGCCTCCTGCCAAGGGCCCCGGGGACGTGTCTCAGCTCAGCCCGGGGCCTTCAGTCCCTGCCCGAGCCACGTTGTAGGTGTGCCCGTCTCTGCCCCTGTCTGCTGGCTGGGCCTGGGACCGGCACTGCAGAGAGCTGCTCTCCTGGGGGCAGCCCTCGGGCCTAGGTCACGGCTTGTCAGGCAGAGCTCTAGGCATGACATAGCACAACTCTTCTCTTCTGCTCTCTTCTGTTCCCTGCACTCACCGTGAGTCAAGTAATGATAAGACTGTTGTTTGCCTGAAACACCGGGGGTTTTTCAGCTCCAAAACCGCTTTCAAGGACACAAGTCACAAAGGTTGCAAGTGGGAAGAGGATTTTATTTTACTTTTGTGAATCTGTTTCAGAGCCGATGCTCACAAGCATCAACACAATGCGCATGTGTAGCCAGGAGCAGGCTGATGCGGTCTTCAGTTTAGCTTGAAAAAAGATCCCTTGCAGTCTGGCAAAGGAAAGCCACAGAGCCGCAGAAAGCAGCGGCAGGAATACAGGCCAAGCTACCCCTGTTTTCTGACGAGTGAGAACTTGAAGAATGAGCATTGGTACCGAGCACACACAAAAGTAGTAGAAGAAGAAGAAGAGGTGTGTGGTACTGTCGGGAGTTTTCACAAGAATGACACGCATTGATGACAAGCACACTTCTTGTCTTCCAAAAGTTGCTCCGTCGCTGTGCTTCTTGGCCAGTGATGCATGAAAAGCGCTCTCGTGCCTGCCCTGCGCTTGTATTGCATGCAGGGAGAGCCGAAAATTGGCAGCTGCGGGTGGTGCAGCAAGCCTGGAGCCCTTGCAAGGCCAGGCTGCTTTGCACGAGCAAGAAGCAACCCCTGGGCAAATGGAGACAAGGGAAGAGCAGAGCTTGCTCCCGCTCCAAACTTGCAATGGGCAAGAGAGCCAGAGCGAGCCAGGGCACGAGTGGTGCCTTGGTGGTGCAAGAGCAGCAGGCAGGAACGGAGCCCAAAAGGGCCCAGAGGAGCCCTGACAAGGGGCTGTGCTCAGTGCTACAGAGGACAAGAGGCAACCCGGGGGGCCACCCTGGGGGCCCACCCGGGGAGTCTAGAAAGCTTCCTCCCCCCGGATGCGGGGCACGAGGGCCACCTTCGTGGAGCACGAGCAGCAGGCACCTAGCCAAAATGGCCCAAAGGAGCCCTGGCAAGGGGCCGTGCGTGCTCAGTGCTGCAGAGGCAGGCAAAAACCCCCCGGGGACGCTTGCTAGCCCACCGTGGGGGGGAAAAAAGCCTTCCTCCCCCCAGCTGCAGGGCACGAGAGGCCATCTTCGTGGTGCATGAGCAGCAGGCAGTAACCTAGCCAAAAGGGACGAGAGGAGCCCTGGCAAGTGGTCATGCTCAATGCTGCAGAGGAAGGCAAAAAACCCCCGGGGACCAGGGCCAATCTGCCCCGGGGGAAAATTCCTTCCTGACCCCAGCGCTGGCGATCGGCTATTCCCTGAGCATGCGAGCAAGACCTGCCTCCTCGTCCCACAGGCTGGTCATGCCTCCCGGGAGATGCCCAAGCCCTACTCTCCCTCCACCTAGAGCCATCTCAGGGGCTTCCGAGAGTGGCAAAAGGCCCCCGACAAGGGCCTGATGGTCCTTGGGGGCCGGAATCCTTCCCACGCCTGGCAGGGCACCGGTGGGTGCTCCAAAGCACTGGGAACCCTGACAGCATCTGTGCTTCCCATTTCTTACATCTGCTGCCCCTGGCTCTGCAGGGGATGGGGGTGGCAAGCTCTGCAGCGCTCCTCAAGAAGGCATTCCCTTGCTCTGGCCACTGCTATCCAGCTGGAAAGGATTTCTGTCCCTCAGATGAGCTTTGGAGGTGGTTCTGCCAGGAGCTGGCCTTGCAGCAGAGAACCTCCAGCAGCCTCGTCCAGCTTCCGGTCTTCCTCCCGCAGGCCCCTCCATGTAATTCCACTGGCTCCTCGAGGACTTGCTCTTGGATGTCTTCAGGCCTGTCCCCGGGCCATCTCTGGCAGCGGGGCACGGGAGACGCTGCCTTTTATCCTGCCCCGGGGCATTGTGACTGCTGCGTTGCCGGGTGGTGGCACTGTGACATGGGGGTGACGGGGCCCCCCATGCGCAGCCCCGCCCACCGCCCCTCCGCCCAGCATCCTTTGGAGGAAGGCCTTTGGGGTGCTGGCCCCGAGGCAGTCCCCGTGCCCGGGAGGCCCAGGGGTCCGTCCCTGCCCTTGGTGGCCGTGCACTGGGCACAGCTGCTGGCTGTCCCCGATGCCTCCTCTGCCACTCGGCTCCCAGGGACAAACCCAGTGCTGTTAACTCTTCTCTCAGGCCATGGCGGAAAGCAGCCCCGCAGCCCAGAGACCAGCCCTGTTAGCCATCCCCTCTTTGCGCCGGAGCTAACGTCCGTGAGGCCACGGAGCAAGGAGGACCAGGGACTTGATCTGGCTGGACACAAACCGTTTTTCTTGGGTGTAAGGGGGGTGATTTTGGCAGCTGCAGCGTGGAGAAAACCCAGAGCGTAACCAGAGCCATAGGTGGGGGATGGACGGTGCCAACAGAGCGCCATGGAAATAAGACGGGCTGTGAAAAACAAGGGAGTGGAGGTGACACTGGTGTGGTGGAAAGGCTGGTCATTTTCAGACCTGGAACATTTGGATCTGTGTGCAAAGCACAGCCCAGCAAATGAAGACTCTTCCAAACTGTAAAAACAGCCCCTTGCTGCTATTGCTGTCACATCCCCTTTCTCACTGAAACCAAGCTGTTATTTGGGATACAAAATGTGCTAGAGCCACAGAGTAAAACTTTCAGAGCTCTTCTCTTCTTCTCTTCTCTTCTCTTCTCTTCTCTTCTCTTCTCTTCTCTTCTCTTCTCTTCTCTTCTCTTCTCTTCTCTTCTCTTCTCTTCAATGCCATTTTGATGATCTGAACTGCAGTGTGATTGATCAAGCAAATGCTGTTTCATTAATAGATGCAATAATTAATAAATAAAACCTGCTTTACCTCTTTTATTTATTTTCTGGAGCTTTTAAGAATGCCAAAATGCAGCTGTTGTGTAAATGCTTCTGTACAGAGAATTTATTCATAATTCCTATAATTCTTTAAATATATTTTTAAAATGGAGTATCAAGCTAGAGAGACCAGTTTGGGTAGGAACTTAATTAAGTTTTGTGCAGTAATTGGAGAGTGCTCCTAAAACTGTGTGCTTCACAGGGGATTAGCTTGTGGTTACACTGTACTGGCTTTTACCCCATCCTCCTAGTTGCTAGACTTTATTAAAAGATGTTGAAATCTAATTAAATCCATCCTTATATAAATTATCTATGTACATTATTGTAATAGCTTTCACAAAGACATGATTTAATTGCATGTGGGAGAGTATAAGGCATCACCAACATCTCCTATCCTATTCATTTTTACCCTGTGCACTGAATGAGCCTAACAGGGGACCACAACATGCTGAAATTAGTCTATGCTGATATTTACCTTTCTTTGCATTTTGAGACCTCTAGGTGTCAAACGCCGTAAAAGTTATTATAAATAATGAAACAACTCTAAATAGCCTTTTGTTTACAGTAATTTTTTATTTATTTTTTGCCTGATAGCACTTTCCAAGACTAACATGTCAACAAGCATATGTGTTGCTTTGTTGCCCCCCACCCTCTGTTTACCATCTGCTTCGTGCTTCCCTCTTTAAACGAAGAAACAGGGATTCAGGGACTGAGTGTTCCCCGCATACATGTTCATTTGGAATAGTTCAATCAAAAAATTTTACCTGGAAATCTAAGACTTGTGTGAACCTACAGAAAAATCAAAATCGGGTCTGTCATCCCCACTAAAGAGCAAACACTTCCAACTCGTGGTATATGACTAACTGATTACTGTTATTTTTTGGTTCAGCTGAGCCATACCTTTGAGAATGGATACCCTTCACAAAATAGGAGAGAAGGAGATGGTGTTCCCTTCATGTCCTTTGCCCAGTGATTTGAATATTCAAGTGGGATGTAGAAAACAGATTTAAAATCCTTTTTTGCCTGCTTTAGGAACAAGCTCGCAACTCTGCCCCAATATATCTTAGGAGAGAAATGATTCTTCTGCAGAGTATGCACATATGAATTTCTTAGGAACTGTCCTGCTGAAGTTGTTGCATTTAAACAGACCTAACTTCCTTTTCCATTTCAGGTTAGCAGTGTAAAGCCATCTTTGCAAAGATATGCAGAATAACTTTCTATAAATGTTGCATCAGTCCAAAACTGAAATGTTGTGGAGTTTTAGGTTTGGGTTTTTTTTTTTTTTCCATTTATGATGACAAAACTATTTGTTCGATTTGGCCTAAAATCAGTAACAATTTTGACTGTCCCAAACTTTACAAATACCTGTACAAATGCCCCACCCAAGTCTACTGTGAGCTTTTGAAATAGCTCAGTAAATCACAGAAGGTTATTCCACAGGCAAAGAATGAAATGCTAATAAGTGTAATATTTTCAGGATTAGTGACTAAAAACGGATATGGTAATCCCCAACAAAGAAAGGTAACCTAAAATTTTTGCTACCTGGAATGTCCAGATCAGTCATCCCTGCAGGAAAGTGCATTTAGAATTCCCTCGGATGGAGATCTGGTATCATAGAGTTTAGGCAGGGGGATTTCTCCTAAAGAGAAATTCTCCATTACATTGGTGTTGTAAATGAGCTTGTCTTTTATTTTTATTGAAGCAACAGTCCAAGTGCCTATGTTTCACTTGAGCTCCAGTAAATTATCAGTAATTAAAATTGTTGCAGCGATACCTTTGGGGCCAGAGGTTGAAGAGCCTGACATCCCAGAACCTGGCAGAACAGAGATCATCTGATCTTTTATTAAACACCTGCTGGTGGGAGTTGTACAGTTTTACCTACGTTAGCTGGCAAGGTGTTCTGGACAGCAGGACTATTGCAGATTTGATTCAACAGCAAGTTATAGTCAATTAACCACTAGCTATTAGTACCTCAGAAGCTTTTCCTAGTGTTAGCGGTATTTGTGCTTTTGTTTTCCTTGACTTGTTTTGGCAAATTCGTCTTCCCATCAACCCACAAAAAAATAAGAAAATAAAACCAACCCCCTTCCCCTAATTACTTAGCTTTTACTTTTAGACCAGATGACATAAGGCAATCTGTCTTGTTCAAAGTGCAAGACAGGGGAAAAAAGGATCAATTTATTCTATGAGACTGAACAATAGGAGACTGTTACTTACATGTCCCAGTTTCTCATCTTTAAGCTGTATACAGTAACTATTTATTTCAAATTAATTTAAGGAGACTTGGTTTTGTTAGCGTGTGTAAAATACTGAAAAATTCTCCAACAATATCAAAGCATTATTAATAATTTCTATGCCACTGGAATCCCTTACAGTTGATGTGTACAGTGTCATGCCCAGAGGAGTGATGGAGTCACCATCCCTAGAGGTGTTCAAAAAACAGGTAGACGTGGCACTTTGGGACACGGTTTAGTGGGCATGGTGGTGTTGGGTTGATGGTTGGACTGATGATCTTAGAGATCCTTTCCAAATTTAATGATTCCTAGTTTTACTTTCATTAAAAAATAATCCAGCCACCAAGCCAGGAAACATGAAATTAATTATTACTTTACCCTTAATTGGTTTAGTGGTGGACTTGGTAATGTTAGGTTAATGGTTGGGCTGGATGATCTTAAAGGTCTTTTCCAACTTAAACAATTCTATGATTCTATGATTCTATGTAATTACACTCTACCATTCACTCTGTACAGAGATCAGGCCATGAAAAATCATACATAGTTTGCCTGGATTCCTTCCAGCTTTTCATCACCAGCAAATTATTCCTGTCCCATGAGAATCTACATATCCCCTAAGAGATGCTAGTAATGTTGATGAAGAGGGCACTTTGTTGTGTCCTGCATGTGGCCTAGATATATGCCACTCTGATATCTAGATACTGGAAACAAACGAAAAAAGATGGAAAACTATTCAGAACTCTGGTTTAAAAAAAAAAAAAATTAAAAAGCAAACAAATGAAAAAAACCCTCCAAAAACTATTGTAACTGAAATCATATTGCCACTGTGGGAAGAGCAGAAATGCTGATTTTAGCTGTGCCATCAGCTCCCACAGCTGAGTCTTCTGTGCGTCACGTAAAGTAGCAGCACAGGAGCGCTCTTGGTACCTGTGTGCAGTGTTGCAGGGAAATAGCCCAGGTTCTTAATGATGCCTGAGTAGGGATGAAATTTGGAAGCAAGCCGTGGAACAGCTCATTGATAGATGGACATTAACACCCACAGGCATACATCCATTGAATGCACAATTAGGATGTTTATAGAATATATACCTGTGTACTTGCTACAGTTTTCTGAACCTATGGGATTTTAGGACAGGTGCTGCATGTGCTGCGGCAGCTGTTTTGAGGGCTGTTATCTATTTCTTCAGTTAAGGCAAAGCCAGCTGATTACCACAGATATGCCCAGCCTGCCACAGTAAATCCTATTGTGTATAGTGTAAATAGACCAGCAAAGGAGAAGAGTTTGTATGCTTTCTGGCAGGAAATGAGGTCTGCGATCAGCCAAATGTTCAGGCAGAAGGAGGATATGACTGAAAATATTTGATCAAGTCAGTGATAAGATGAACAGATCAAAATAAACAAAAAATATAGCCCCCTTTAGCCAGGTCAACACTAGGCACTGTGAAGGTGGGCCTTGAAATACGAGAGATTGAGGTTGTGGATATTGAAACAAAAGAGGGGAAGAATCTGCTGTCCTTTGATTTCCAGTGCAGATATAGAATAACACGTGATTTCTCCATGTTTCTGTCAATTTTATTATAAGATAAAAACAGACACTCAGGATGCCCAGTGGAACCTAATAGGAGTAACTTCAAATATTGCACTGAGTATTAGGATCTCAATCTCCCTATCTATTTGCCACTTAGACATTAAAAGGAAGCTTTCAAGAATCCATCTTCTTTGACACACAGTTGTAAATTGCAGTAAGATAAAAGTTTATATAATCTGAAAAAATGGCTAAAATGGAAAGAAAAAATGCATATTAATCTTAAAAAAATATCATCTTCTTTAAACATGATTAACTATGTAAAGAAATAGGTTTGTTTTAATAGATTTATGTCTAATCAGCAGAACAGGAGGAAGTAATATAATAGAGCCAGACAGTAGAAGTGTTGTTTAGAAGCATGGTACTCAGGTATGAGGGAGTCAAACCTGTAGATACAGCTTCAATTCATATCTATGAAATATCCTGGAATGCAATGTTTTGCATCATTTTGCATCATTTAATCATCCTGCTCTTGGGAATTGAACATCTTTCAATAACATCGCAGAAAATGGGCTAAATGTCTCCAAATGATGATGATAAACTGTCTACATAATGTGTAAAACTAATGCAGAAAATGCCTACTATAACAAACAGGAAATCAGCCAAATAGCAGTATCCTTTCAGTAGCTGTTTTTATAGGATTTATGTATACAGTTTTTAAATATGTCTTTAAGAGGTATTCTCTCATACATTTGAAAAAGCCCTTGAAAGTGACAATCTTTCCTGCAAACTGAAAAGCATGCAATGCATGGAAAGTAAGTATCTGGTTTATTTTAACAGGTAGCCATGAGTGTTTCCAGCTAACAGAGGTAGCTGTAATATAAGCTGTATAAACACCACAGTTGTATGGGCAAAAGATGTGAAATCCCTGCAGAATTTCCTTGCCTTTTATGGGGTCTGAATTTCACTAAACATGTTTTCTGACCTGGCATGTGGCAGCAACTAGTGTTAAGGAATTTTCCAGTGAAGAGAAGCTCTTAAATGAAACAAGGAAGCCTGCTTTGCTGCCCTTCCAACAGCCTTGTTCTGTCTGGTAGTGGGGTAGGTGAGCTGCCACATTTCCCTACCTTCCACCCACTGACAAGTGGAGTGTTAGAAAGGCCCGTCCCAGAGGCCAGCCATGTAACAAGCAGCCAGAGTGCAGGAAACAAATTTCACTTCTGAAACCCCAAAGTGATTTTTCCTGCAGGTTCTCATTTTAACTTCGCAAAAACTCGATTCTAATATGCCATGTCCCATATTAATTAAGGTGGAAACTTTTTTTCTTCTTCTTTATAGGGCAGAAAGTAGTTTTCCCAAATCCTTCTAGTTATTTCTGCATGAGTAGAGGCACGCTTGAGAATTTTTATTTGCTCTCAACCTATACTCAACTCTCTTGCCTGTCTGTCATTCATCTTCTCTTCTTTTAGCTGCTTTTTTAACTTACATTTCTAGATGCCTTGAAGTGCATGGTCATGAGCATACCTATGATAATTACAGCTTACATTATATCTAAAAACCTGATTTTCTAGAGAGAGCCTATGATTATGTAACATTAGCTTGTACAGGCCTCAGTGGAAATCACAGCCTATTTGTGATGTGCTCTAGAGTGCACAGCAACATACTGTGCTTGCCTTCAAACATTTAACTGAAGCCTGTGATCTTAAAAAAGATGCAACTTGCATAATTACAGAATTGATTTCAAAGGACTGCTTTTGGTAGAAAGAGTTAGGTAAACACCAAATTCTTTGTAGTCTCCAGGGTGAAAAAAGAATATATACAAGGGAAGGGAGAAGGGAATAAAGAAAAAAACCTAATTGTAGAGATCTAAAGCTGGCATAATACATATTCACGGTGTAAGCTTGGCTGATGGATATAGGAAGGGGATGTAGATAGATTCTTGGCTAGGAGCTATACTACATAGGAGCCCAAGTTGAACTTCACATCTTTGGAAGACAGTCACTAAATATTGGTAATGAAGTCATGTTGACTAATCCTTATTCAGTGTTTGGCATGTGATACATTTCTTGAGGAATAAATGTTTGCCACTCAGAACCAGTCTAATTGGAGTAAATGATATAGATTTGGTAGATGGCCCATAGCTCTGCAATTGAAGAGAGGTTTCATTCCCCCTCTCAGACTGGCTGAGACCATGTTATCCAGAACATAAAATACACTTAAAAGTAGAACTTGCTCTATACCAACAGGGAATCTTTTGTGGAAACCTACAACAAAAAAGGGATCTATATACATGGCAGTCAATAACATGAACTCCAGTATTACTAGTTTTTAATTTGTCATTTGAAGCTGATGACAAATAATAATATTTGTAGTTGAAAAAGCCACAGTGAAGAGAAAAACTGCTTTATATTTTACTGCACAGTATAAATGAAGTCATAGCTACTTTAAAAAATGTAGATATGAGTGTATAGAGAGAAAATGGTTGAAACATTTATTGTACTGATTCTTTAGGTGGAGTTTTATTTAACAACACCTGCATATTTAGAAGATTCTTAATACTGATTTACTTAGCAATTTAAAAACCTAACAAGAAATATGTCTCTATTCATATCCTTTCTCTTTACTGAGATGCAACAGCTGTCCACCCTTCAAGTTGTTCATGTGGATGTGTGTCCATGTCCTTTTTATAAGTGGTTTGCAGTGTCAAAGCCAAAGCTTAACAATAAACATCAGCTCTACCTGTATTTGCAAGTATTTGTTGAAGAGGCTATCTAAAACAATTAACTTGCTTTGAATAGTAAGTTTTCTTACATAAAGGTGACCAGATACGTGAGTTTATAAGTATTCACAAAAGTCACTGTGAAGGGTGTACAGCCTTTGAAAGCTTTCTTTTGTGATCATATGGATTCTTGAGCAGAGTAGAAGAGTGTATTAGTAGTTACTGTAAGAAATTCCCATATAATAAAATCTGAGCTAACTTGCATAGGGTAAAGTAACTAAATCCCAGTATAATCCAATAGTTAGTTTCAGTAAATTTGCATGAGTATTCAAAATGTGTTTGATTGAAAATTCCACATTAAAACTATTATCATTAACACACTGAATTAGAATGAAATATTTATATGAGTCTACACGTGCACCTCTGTGTGTGTGTATATACAGGCTTAAAAACTTCCCTGGAATGAAAACATTGAAAACAGGAGTCATGTCCATTTAAAAAATAGTATTTCAGCTTTTGTTTTCATATTCCTTAAGCTACAAATTGTGAAAAGAAACTTCTTTAGAAATAAAAAAGTTGACTTTGAAAATTAATTTAAATGATTCATCTTGATTAGTATCTTGAATGCTTTGCTGAAACTGATGCATTATTCCCTCCCTACATTAGAACCTGAAATGGCACTTTACAACAAAAAAACTCTCAGATTTCACCAAAACTGGCTAATCCTATATTAGGCCAGGTTAGTTGAAGGAGAAGTACAATGGTGATGAAGAATATTCTCATCAAGTAAGAGCTCCTGCAGGTATGAGTAGCATCTCAATATAATGTGCACAATTAACTTTCAGCTGTTTTAATCTGTATTCTCTACAGCACAATGCCCTGTGGTGTTGCATATAGTTGTTTCAAATACGCTATCCTAGCATACCTGAGGTTAAACTCCGGCTGACCTGATGTGGATTATCGGATGAAGCTGCCAAATGGGTCTTATATTTAGCTGGCACTTGGATGCCTTCATTTGAGGGTAAAAAATAAATCTAGCATCTGGCCTGCATAAACAGACACCTGCCCTTGTAAATGACTATGGGTCTGTGATTTTTGGAAGAATAGGAAAAAAAACATGAAAACTCTGGGAGCTGAAGAGGGCATTATTAAATTTCTCCCTTGATTCGGATACGAGAATGTGGGCATGTGGCACGTCCATTTCAGTGGGAGGGTCCAGTGCAAAAGCTGAATATGAGCTCAGGTTCTGAATATAATAGCAGACGAAGCTGATTCAGATCTGATGTCTTAGTACGTGTTCATTTATGGTCTGGACTAAAACTGTTATCATGCTTTGGCAAAATAATGCAATTGCAGTTATTACGTCGGAGGGTCATAGAATAAACATGGCTGGGAAGAAGATAATTATCTAGAAAAGAAGCTGTTCGTTTTGCTTTTAGTTTGCCAGTGAGGGATTGATGCTGCATGGGATATTAACTTGCTGATGGGCAGTGATTTAATACAGTACCATGAGTTTATTACATCTGTTAATATTAACTATCTTGAATAAGTTGAATGTACAAGGTAATGTAATTAGGAAGGAATGGTATGATTGTTCTTGCAAAATGCCAGATTTGAGATAAATACAGGCCTTTCACCTAAGTGTTGACTAAGGTCTTATAATGCTTTTAACATAAATAATTTCATATATTATCATGTAAATTAAAGATGAAAAGAGACTGAATCAAGAAAGACCTAGCAGAAGTAGAGTGGATTTCATGTAAGGTGCCAGAATGGTAAACGACACAGAGATAGCTTTGTGGGAAGAGAGATTGTACTAAACAGTTATCATATTTTGAGAGAGGAGACAAGTAGAAGGCATGAGATGCAAAAGAATGGACTATGCTGACAAGATAAATGGTGGCTCCTATTTACTACTTATCACATAAGAACAAGGAAGTAATAATGGAAATTGAAAGGCAATACATTTTAAAACTGAGGAAAGGAACTAATCATCCACCACATGAGATTTATGGAGCTTACTGTCCCAAGATATCACCAAAACTAAGAGCCCAGCAGATTTTTTTAGATCTATTAAATGAGCGGAAATGTGGCGTTAAATGAAAGAAGAGGAGCTGTTGGAAGAACTTCTTCTTTCAGTTGCTGTTCAGCAATGAGGTTCTCCCATATTATTCATAAACATTCAATATTAGCCACCATTTGATATTGAATGCTTTACATGTATGATAAATATGAAAACCTATAGACTCGTAGTTTACCTAAGTGAGCCCAAAAATACCACTTGTAAAAATCCCTTTAAGATTTTTTTAGCAGGAAACATATTCTCTGCAAAATGCAAATATCTATAAAAAGACTGAGCTCTGTTCCATTATCTTCTATAAAAGCAAACAATCTTATTCATGAGTGGTGTCTACAGGTGTCTTGCTTGGGGAAAAGAGTTGCTGGTGTTCTGCTTAGGAAACAGCCAAATGTGTTCCCAGTGACTGACTAAATAATCCCTGAGGATGGCAATTCTGACACGATGATGAGGAAAAAAATACCATAAGTATATGTTCGCACAGTTAAATTATCCAGGGTACGTGGAGTTAAAAAGACACATGTATTTTTCATGTATTTTGGAGCAAGTTTGCTCTGACATTATCAAGTGATCTTACCCCTTGTAGTGGCTGAGCTGCATATATACGGAATTAATAATTCATCTCTGCCACAAGGACAGCAAGGAGTTCTCCTCAATTACAATCTACATGGTTAAGATATTAATAAGCACTTCAAAGCTGTTTATGTTTGTTTTGTTGCCTTTTTATCTTTTTGTTTTGTTTTGTTTTGTTTAGCAATGCCACTTATGGCAGGTTGAGTCAACCAAGTCTAACATAATTTGATCTGCTGAAGTAATTATGCAACCCTATAGGCCTAAGTAGAATCAATTATCCGTCAAAACATGGTGTATCGTTAACAATACTAATGGTGAGTGGTCAACAGGCTCTGCTGTGCACATCTGTCTGGATATGTGTCATGGGCAGCATCAATATCAACAAGCTAAAAGGGGGCTAGGTCAGGGCATATGATTGCCCATACTGTTTAATTGTTAGCATGGTCATAGGCCCTATGACCTACCTAGCACTCCAAACAAGCAGACTGGATGCCACCAAACTATTTTGTAGAGTAAGGTATTTCAGGTGTGTAGACAGCAGCTGTGCTGAGCAGTGCCCTCAATGCAAGAGAATAGCCCCTGGCAAATTCTCTTTCCTAGTATAGGCATAGCCACAACTTCTCAGTGCTGAGAGAGAGAGTAATATCCTGCCTATATATTAATGTGGATATTTTGAATTGCTTTTTGGGTAAGAGAGAAGTAAGTTTAGTAGGAGAGAAAATATAGGTCCAGTGACTAATAGGATGATAGACTGAAGTTGCAGGTGATTTTGAGATCCGTTTACAGGCTGTGCCACATATAAGGCTTCTGTTATGCCAAGGTCACACTGTTTATCTTATTCAGTATCTATAAAATTAAGCTGCTGATTACTTAAGTCCTAGAGGAGTTTCAAGGACCGATATATATAAATGTCTGAAATGGTGATGATGATGATGATAAAATCTCTTTTCTCATCTTTTCAGAAAGAAATTTTTTTTTTTTAGTAACACAGCAATAGACTTTGTAGGCTGTTAGATGCATACATTGCCAAAACACCTACATCTAAGAGTAAATATAAGTGCACTGTGACATATTTTCCCATGTTTTCTCCCACAGAATTGTTTCTGTTTAATAATAATTGGTGCGTGGGAGAAAAATCTTATTACAGTACTTCTCCATTGAAATTGCTCACCAGATACTGAGGAGGAGAAGGCTATAACATGAGCTTTTCAGAGGTCATCCATCGAAGTAGCCTAGTATAAATTTGTTTTATTTTCTTGGTTGTCTGTTTCTACATCATTTAAGTCATAGAGGAATTAATCTATTAGACCTTTGGGCTTGTCTTCTTTTCTAAAATCACTAGGATATTTAAAAGGCTGACTTGCAAGAGAAGGAGCAGAGGTATAGATTGTTCCTCCTCTGCTGTATGTCTTCATCCATTTTCAGTATGCCTTGTAGTTGATTTATTTGCTTACTTATTTTCAAACAATTTCAGTAGTGCACATTATTTTTCTGTTCGTGGTTCTTTTTAGAAACTCTCTGTGGGGAGTTGTTCCACACCTATATCCTTTTGTAAGGCAAAAACCCCATTCTCCATACCTTCACCCTTCACGTTCACCTCAAATTATTACCTGGGAAGATGATCCCATTATATCACAGTCACAGAGGTCACTGTCAAAACTATCTGTGTAAAAGAAATGCAGTTGTCCTGAACGTTGTGCAATTACAGATCAGAGAGTTCTTGAGCTCCCTTTTGGGGCAGAAAAGAAGTAAATAGAAGTAAAGAAAAAGTGGTGTTATTTGAACTAACAAGGAGAAAGGATCAAAAGCAATCACTGCAGTGAGATTTCTTAACAGTGTGAAAGGTAATACTATGTATGGCTCTAAGGATAGTAAGCTAAAGCACATTCATTTGCATTTGTTACTCAAAGAATCTCTTTAGTACAGATAAAACTGGAAGAACCTTGGGATTTGAATGCTGTAAAAACTCACTGGAGACTTCCATATTTCCTAGAGACTGCTGCTTTTTTCTTTTTTTTTTTTTTTTTTCACTGTGTGCATGTTGTATAGTTCCTCCAGTCAAAAAGATATAAAAAATAAAATTTATGTAGTATCATATTATATACACAATTGTGTATCCACTGCTTGCATGTAAAAATGTTATACACTGAACAAACGGGTGCAGATTCAGACCTATGAAAAACTCCAAGAAAACAACTAAGTGCAACCTGGACAGATGATGAGATTTTGTCAACTTAAATCTAAGTAGGGGTTGTGGGATATACTACATGGTTTACTGAAGGAAAAGGTGCTGTGACAATGGACTAACTGCTATCTCATTTTGAATTTTTTTGGGGGGCGGGGAGGAAAATGAATTCTTTCAAATGTACTAATTGCTGCATCATATTAGGTGCTATAAGTAACACTATAATCTGTCTGCCACCATGCAACAGTTAAAAATAACTGCTTAAACAAAGAAAAATTAATTGAGATGTAGACATTCTTGGGTATATATGATTGCTTTGGAGATCTTTGATTACTTTTTAAAAACTGTAGAAAAAAACCCAGTTGCCCAGAAATTCCCTCATTGTTTGGATGTTCTGTAAGTAGGAGAATTTCCAATACAATACTAGATGTAAAATAATTGAATAGATGTTTCAAGCTAAATTTGTGGTTCTATGTACACATGTAAATACAGTTATGAAATACATTACCATTAAGGTCCTGAGCAGTGGTTAGAATGATTAAATGCACTATTTCTGTAAACTATTCTATCCTTTAGAACAGGACACCCATCTGATGACCAAACTGTAACCTCTGGAACTTTGAAAACTTAGATTCCATAAAACAGATTTATGTTTCCAGGGAGAAACTTTATATAAAGGCCTTGTTTTCAAGCCTGATTGCATTGAAACATGAAGAAGACATCATGTGATGTCAGACAGCCTCTCAGGATTCATAGCTCTGATGCCAACTAGATTTTTCTATACTCCCATTGAGTTATGATGATAAAGGGGTGAATGAGATCTGATTTTTGTGATACTTCTGAGCTGTTACGCAGTGTTTAGGACCAGATTCACAACAGCATAAAAAGTGTGAATCCGAACAAAATGGGAGGTTCTTCAATGCCTCTGTGATTTCAAGACTTAAAAGGCAGGACAAAGAGTTGTAAGTTAGAACTGCTGTGCTAGGCCATAATTCAGAAACGCAGCAGCTTGAGCGCAGTGGAGCGGCAGCTCACCTGGAACCTGAGTTTCCTCCTCACAATGAAGTTCAGTGTGCAGAGGAGACTGTATCTCCAAATGTATGAATCGAGGAAGAAGTGCAGTGGGTTTAGTTGGTTCTTATAAAAGAATAGGTTTCTTTGCATGTACCTGGAAAGCATAAAAAGCAGTCCTGCTTCCCTCACACAGGAAACATAAGGCTGCAGTGTGTATTACTGAAGTTTAGCACTGAGCACCAGGTATGGGGTTTTAAAAATGCACATTCTGGGCATTATGTAAAATATCAAGCGCATTTGTAGGCTTGAGGAAAGTTAATTTGCATATTCTAGTGTTATAAACAACCACAGCTGTTTGGCTTCATTAATATATTGCCAGTAGAAAATAGGTCAATATACATTTGCTCTTTGTTCTCTGAGCCAGCTGTCAGACTAATGGATGTGTATACATCATGGTGGGTGTTCATCACAGGCTTAATTTCCCAATAACTTACTGGTAAAACAAGTTTAGATGAAAATAGTTTGAAATGGTGGAATACCATAACTTGCTTTAATTTAGGATTTGGTGAAATATATGTCTCTCTGATATGGACAATTGCAATTTTTACTCAAGTCTGTGAGGTAAGCTACTGTTTCAGCCAGGTCTAAAATGAACCTGAAATGTCATGGGAATGGTGTGGCTGGAAAATGTGATTTATGGCAGGACAGAAATTTAGTTCAAATACCTCTTTATCTTACTTTTCCAATACTGTTGGCTTATGACTTGAGATTGCAACCATGTTTTTTTCTTTCCTGTTGTATTTCAGGTGGCCAAGAAGGCCAACAGCATCCTGGCTTGTATCAGGAATAGTGTGGCCAGCAGGAGCAGGGAAGTGATCGTGCCCTGAGGGAACTGGGATTGTTTAGTCTGCAGAAGAGGAGGCTGAGGGGAGACCTTATCACTCTCTACAACTCCCTGAAAGGAGGTTGTAGTGTGGTGAGTGTTGGTCTCTTCTCCCAAGTAACTAGCAATAGGACAAGAGGAAATGGCCTCAAGTTGTGCCAGGGGAGGTTTAGATTGGATATTAGGAAAAAATTCTTCACTGAAAGAGTAGTCAAGCATTGGAGCAGGGTGCCCAGAGAGGTGATGGAGTCACCATCCCTAGAGCTGTTCAAAAAACGGGTAGACGTGGCACTTTGGGACATGGTTTACTGGGCATGGTGGTGTTGGGTTGGTGGTTGGACTGATGATCTTAGAGGTCCTTTCCAACCTTAATGATTCTATTCAAGTTTTACTTTCATTAAAAAATAATCCAGCCACCAAGTCAGGAAACATAAAATTAATTATTACTCTACCCTTAATTGGTTTAGTAGTGGACTTGGTACTGTTAGGTTAATGGTTGGACTTGATGATCTTAAATGTCTTTGCCAACCTAAATGATTCTATGATTCTACACTTTCATTGATTGCAGTATTTCACAAAGAATGTATTTGTGATCTGTCTTTGGGACTTTGTCACTAACTCCTGGTTTTACCAACTCATGCTAAGCTGCTGAACTTGGCCCAGGGATTTAATGGGAGCTGTTTCCCTGTACACATCCTCATTGCATGATCTCTCATGTACCTTACTCTTTGAGAATATTAAAAATATGACAGTGCTTTTGTGAGAACATGCTGAGACTTGGGGTTTCAAGGTAGGAGAAGAAAGATGCTTTCTATGGGTAATCTTGATTCCATATGTGAAAAGTATGTAAAATACAGTAATTTAGATATAGGAAAGGATTACACAAATGCTTGACTGGGATTCCATAAATACAGGAACATTAGAATAATGTCTTGGCTTTTCATCATCTTTACCAAACCTTTGTCTCAGAGTAGAAGCATGCTTATGTAAGTAGATGAAAGTCAGGGACAGTTATAGTTGTTCATCTTCAAAATGCGCTTTTTTTTGAGCAACAGAAGTCTTAAGGAGAAATATTTAGATAGCTAAAGACTGAGTTTTTTTCTCATTCAAGCTCACTTAAAAATAACTCGGCTGCTATTATACAAACTATTTAAAAATAACTTAAAAATTCATTAGGTAGAATATAATATTTATTTGGTACTGTAGATTGAAAATAGAATTTTTCACATCTGGGTGTTAATGCATAGTGCTTTTTTCATTCCAAAGCCATAAATGCAGCAGCATAAAAAATTGAAGCATATAGAAAAGAAAACAATATACACACGATACAAAAATATGAAGCCTAAATGTTTCTCAGTTTCTCCCGCAGCTCAAGGGAAAACACTTCCTGAAGAAGTTTCAGTTCCTCAGCTTTTCATTAGCGAATTATCCACTAATAAATAGATACTTTTTTATTTACATGCTTTTTAATCACTGTAAGATACATCAAGGCTTGTGTTAATGTGTGATAACACACATAACATGTTGAAAGCACAGGGCTTCACCTTCTTTCTGACAACACTCACAAAACATATGTTATCTCTCACTAACACTTGCCTTGTTGTCTCTCACTGCTAAACTGAATTGCACAAGCAACTGCACATCACATGTGAGAGCCCCTTGGGCTTCAGCCAGTCCTCTTTTGACAATTGGCACTAGCTGTGAGGCAGCAGTCTATTAACTTAATAACCAAGCATTATATTAAAGGAATTCTTTAGGAATGAAATAGAATTGTGAGCAAGTTTTATTAAATTCAAATATGCAATATTTAAGATTATGACTAAAACAAACAAATGAAATCTGTAAAATATGATCTAAGGCTAGGGATTCATCTTTAACATGCCTTATCTGCAGACAGGGTAGAGCTGATAGAAATGTCACATTGCTGTCTTCTGGGGTGGGTGAGAAGCCCTGGCACAGCAGGGAGAGCTCTCCAGGCTGCAGATACAGTTTTTCTTTCTGTGAGGCTTCAGGCATACAGCTGTCTGCCTTCCAGCCAGCCTGCAGGCCTGATACGGAGTCCTCCGTGCTTCCCTCTTGAGTATGATCATGGTGAGGATGCCCTACTTCTTTTAGGTGAAAATATTGGAAGAACAGCAGGGAAAATGGAGGGGATGAGACTGGTTGGTTGTGAGGGATGTTCAGGCAGCAGGCACTTAACAGCTCTGAGGGAGGGACAAATCAGATATCTAGAAGCCTCTATTAAACCCTTTGGCATATGAAAATAAGCAAAATGTATGATTCATTCATAAAGATTTTGTTCATACATGTACTGTTTTCATAACTGTTTTTTAAGTAACACAGGAAGTATTCAAGCCCCAAAAGAGGAGGGTAATGAAGAAGCTTGTTTTCTCCTTCAGAAATTAAATGGAACAGGTCTTGTAGCACTTTTCTTTTTTAACAAGACTTCAGAATTGCAATTATTAAACAGAATTAAAAATAAATGAAGAAGGAAAGCCCATAACTGGGCAAAGCTGAGTTAGTTTAGCAAAACTCAGTGCAGAACCCCTCTGGTTTCAGATTACATCTTATTCAAACAAGCAAAATTTATGTAAAAATTCCTGTTACAACTCATACTGGACAATTGCCATTCCAATTAAGTCTGGAATAACACAACAAATATGCTTTTTCAAACCAGCTTAATAGTGGGTATTAAACTGTCACACAAGAACAAATTCTTAATGCAAGTCTGGATTTGAACACAGAACCATTTCTAGCAGTTGTAGAGAGCCTAAGTTGTGCAATCACTGGCAAAATGTAGTGGTAGTAGTGAGTCTCAATCCCATGTGGTTTCCTCTTTATTCTGCTTCTCTCTGAAGCAACCCATCTGAGTTATGCCACATTAATACTGATGTAAGACTCCTGCAACCAGTGACTGAAAACCTTACAGGTATTCTGTAATCTTAGAGAAGGATGCATGAAAAGCAGTGGGAACCTCCTTCTTCTGCAGTCCTGAAACACCTAGTACCAGACCAATATTGCCATGGCCAAAACAAATAAAAATTAATCTAGCTAGAATCACGTATGAAACTGATAGTTTAGCTTCAGATTCCCATCTGGAATATGCAAAGAAGACACATATAAATAATTTTCCCTAACTCTCAGTTTCACAAATCCTGTAGTGTAAGAAAAATTTTATATATGTATGTAACAGTTTTGAAGTTGAAACAAACTTACATGTATAGCTTAAGGTCATAAAATTTCATGGGAAAGAGGTTGGTTTTATCATTTCCTTTAGGCTAAAAAGTACAAACATTTTTCCCAAAGTTTATTTTGTGCTACACACCTGGGAACTGGTTTGAGTGCTTAAATAGCAGTCCATTGCATCATAGCACCAAGTGAAGCAGGGTTTCTGGTCAATACGGATGGGGCTGACAAATAGGGCATAGGACTCATAGTAGACCCACATGTTTCTAGACAGCTAGCTGGAGCTAAAAGTGTCTGAAATGGTACAGGACACAGTCTTTGGGCCACTGAATTCCCAAATCCAATCTTGATGGAGATTGTCACATACACAGAACTACCTAAAGAAAGATGAATGTTCAGTCTTGTTCGTATTTTTAAACATCTATTCAAAATGAATTTTCTTAGATTTTTGAAATGTGTAGTATTGTCACAAAGATTTTACAATTTACATGAAGAACAGATATATATACCTTTGCAACTCAAAATACTGTTAACGCAGTCTTTAAAATTTTAACTATTTGGTACTTAATTGTCTGCTCACAGCTATTTTGTGTGTCAGGTTTTCATCCATGACAATAGTCACCTGTTCCTGCTAAAAACAACATCAAGAATGAGTACAGTTACTTAATGTTATTGCTATTTTAGTTTAGTTTAGTTCAGTTGTGGATATCCAAATAAAGATTTCCTTGTAAAAACAGATTTCCACCTACAGAGTACTAGAAAAGTTTTTCATCTGTTAAGCCTGAAGCAAATGTTTGAACTAAAAGGTCCGTCTTGAATTTTCCAAACATAGTTTTGCTTTCAGATATGGAAACAAAGCTATCTTCATAATAAGAAGAAAGCTGAAGACTATACATGAGCAGAGGCTGGAAGAGAACCTGGTCTCTGTAAAATAACCTTATTGGATTTTTTTTCACATTTGTTGAAGTACTATTATTATTATTATTATTATTATTATTATTATTTATAAATGTCAATGTTGCCTGCTCACCAGTCATATCAGTCACCTTCTGTACAAACAGGGTTGTTTATCATGTTGCTATTTTATTTCTAAAGGACTATTGTATATAGTTTTCCCAGGAAGTATAACTATTGCAGACATTGAAAACCTGAGGTTTAAATGTATTCCCTGGAGATGAGCTCATTTTCACATTTGAAGAACCAGTCTATTTAGGCCAATCTAACCTCCTTCCTGGACAATTAACTTTCTTGTCTAGACTACCTGGGTAACAACATTTATGGAAGGCAAAAAAAAGTCTTAAGTCTTAACCACTTTTGCAAGCATTAAGTTGACATCAGATTAAATGATCAGAATATAATTTAGGACATGAGTGACCCCCTTTTGTAATGATAACCTCCTTTATATAAGCCTTTAAGTGACAAGAAAAACAAATGAACCACTCAGATCGGTGTAATGGCCCTTGTAAAGAAGAAAGTGAGCCCAGAAACCTGGGACGTCATAGCTCTTTGCTCAGAGATGTCTGAACATCCTTCAGGCAGCCAGCTCTGACACAGAAGAAAATGGAGGCTTCATTAGAGTTTATTTCATTTCCATTTATTATCTGGCCTGATGGAGATGGGACTAGTGATGATGGGCTGCTAAATCTTTGAAAATCTGTCACCTTTCCCCTTCTACCTTGAAATAAAAGACTATCTCACAGCACTCCCCCGCTCCATCTCCTGGGGTGGAAGATCTATCGGACTACTGCTGAAGTTGCAAGTGGAAAAGGCAGAAGAAGGCAGGGATTGCAAGAGGAAGGCTCTTCCTCTTCCAGAGGTTTCTTCTTCCTGTTGTCCAGTTGAAAGGAGAGCGGAGCTGCCCAGCAACTCATTTTAACTGATCCCTCTTCCTCAATAGATTAAGCATTCGGCTAAGCATCATGACTCTACTAGTTTCTTTGATTTCATGATCTGTTCTCTCACTTGTAGGGGGAAAACCATGTATTTAGGTACACTGAACTCACTGGTTGTATATTTTAGCATCAGACAGGGACTCTCACTGGGGCCAAAGGGACAGTAAACAACTGTAACATTTACAGTTTAAGGAATAGCCTGGCTTAGCGTATAGAAGTCCATTGGGCCTGCTTCCAGAAGGAACAGGATCTCTGAAATGATGGACATGATTCCCACAAGATAACAATAGGATTTTAGAGTCAGAAAGATTTGGGTTGGAACGGATCTTTGGAGGTCACATAGTCCAAACTCCCACTCAACGCAGGAAGAACTTCAAAGTTAGAGTACTTTGCTCAGGTTTGCTTGTCCAGTTGAGGTTTGAAAATCTCCAAGGACGGAATTTCCACAGCCTCTCTGAGCAACTTGTTCCAGTGTTGCACCTCTCTCATTATTACTATTTTTTTCTTATTTCCAAGCAGAATTTCCCTTGCTGCAACTCCTGAGTGTTGCTACTAATGCTTTCATTGTACACCTCTGAGAAACATCTGCTTCTATCTTTTCTGTGGCTACTCTTTAGGTAGTTGAAGGCTGCAATTAGATATCTCCCTCAGCCTTCTGCAGGCTAAACAAAAACAGTTAATTCTCTTTGAAACTGTTCAACTACCATATGCTCCAGCCCCTCATGGTTTTAGTTGCACTCCACTGGACTCTGCAGTTTGTTGATGTGCTAGGAGACCTAAAATTGGATAAAGGGTTCCAGATGCAGCCTCACAAATGCTAAATAAAGGGAAATAATAACCCTCCATCACACTGCTTACTATGCTTTTGCTAATGCAGTCTAGTATGTGGTCAGTCTTTATCACTTGCAAGGGCAAGCTGACCCATGTTCAGCCTAGGACCCCCCAGATCCTCTTCTGCACAGCTGCTACCCACACAACCAGTCTACAGTCTATACCAATTCCTGAATGTATTCCATTACAGGTGCAGAAGTTTGCATTTACATTTGTCAGACTTCATGAGGTTCATGCTAGCCCATTTTTCCAGTTTATTGGAATCCCTCTGAATCGCAGCCCAAACCCGCCAGCATATGAACCACTCCTCTCAATTTGGTGTCATCCACAAACTTGCTGAGGTTCCAAGTCTCCCGTTGTCCAGGTCACTGACAAAGATGTAAAATATTGTTGAGCACTATTGGCTCCTGAAGAATAATATTTATAACCGGACTTTGAACCACTGTCTATCATGTCCCTGCTCATTGCAGGGTGGTTGGACTAGAAGACCTTTAAAGGTCCCTTCCAACCCAAACTATTCTATGATACTATGATTCTTTGAGCTCAGTGGTCCAGTCAGTGGCACCACCCACTCTGTAGTCCATCCAAACAGTACACGTCACCTCAGTTTGGCTTCTAGGATATTATAGGAGATTGTGTTGAAAGATCTGCTGAAGTCAAGGTAAATTATATCCACTGCTCTCCCCTGTGCACAGAGCCAGTAATTTTAAGGGACCTGGTGTTTGAAGATCTTGATATTGATAACAGTTGCATTTTTAACACTGGGGTAGCAGGAATGGAGAATATAATTAGCTTTTTTGTTTGGGTGAGAAGAATGTGCCATGTTGTTGAGATTGTCCCAGAATTCCCCTGTTCAAGCTGCATTTAAAAATATCAAGTGTATTAAAGTCTGGAAATTAAAACTCATCCTTGTATATTTGCTTGGTCACCTGCATATCTAGATGGAACAAGAGTGTGCTAGAAAAAAGGGCATTGTCGCAAAACCAATCACACCATCTCACCATGAAAAATTCAGTAGAGCTTCAGGGATTTTAGAAAAAAGTATGTTTCTTTTTCAGCAAACTCTTTGATGCTTCTCCTGGAGAGTACTTGAAACAGTAATTACCGCACCCTGAATCTTTTAAATTTATGCTGATATTAAAGATGGAAGTGTCAAGAAATATTCAACAATGAGCATGGATGAAGGAATAGGGAAACAAAGAAGGGATTAGAGAGTCATGGCCCTACAAGAACATGATGGAGAAAAGGCTTTAATTTTATTAAAAAAGAGATGTAACAAGGAGGCTTTCAAGTGTTCCTCCTCATCAAAGAAAAGTCAAAAGCCTATAACCAACCCAATTGAATGGCATAGAGGACTTTTTTTTCCCTGGTTTAAAAATCCTTTAGAGTGCTGTGAGGCTCCTTACAATTGAGACCTATTTTCCTTTCCACCACCATCTTGAAGTTATTTTGCTTGGTTTTGCCCTCTGCAATGCCTTTTTTTTTTTTTTTTTTTGTCAGTTATTTATGTTACTATGCTATGTAAGAAGTGCTTGGGCTTGTGGAAAATATGTCAAATTGTTTAATGGAGCAAAAACCATTCTGCCATTTCAAAAATGCCATGAATATGCCATGCTCAGTCTTCCAGCTACAGAGTGAATCGCAATTAAGGACAAAATCTATTTAACTGAGTCGTTATTTTAAAGTTGTGCATATACACACTAATGAACATGCAGAGTCAGTAACTCCACAGTTTGTAAGAACATTCTAGAGAGGTTGCACTGTGATGACCTATTATGTGGATTAAGTGTGCTGTTCATAGTTACACTTTGGCTATCTGGCCTAGTTTATACTGTGCTTATTTCCAGTCCTTCTATCTCTACAGGGCTCCTGACAGCACACCTCCTGTTTGCCAAATACAGAACCTGAAAATCAGGAAAATGCCTATTCATTTCAGAGCTTTACTATACAAAATAGTTTAATGCTCTTTCTGGCTTCCCTTTTTTTTCAAAGAACTCTTACTCATTTAACTCTATTTTATAATTTTACAATACCTATTTGCTTGTTTCCCTGGTAAGTGGCTAACAAGCTATAAATCCCACAGCCCTCAGTGCTTGTGAGTTACAATAAAGTTCTCAAGCCTTCCAGGAATCAGCACTCTAATAGTGTTTTGAGTTGACCTGCTATTTCTTCTCCTTTCGCATGAAGTGGTGATACTAGGATGTCTACTGGAATAGAGTTGAACCACATGATGACACCAGCTGTTCACAAGGAGAAGGAGCAATAAAATCCTTAAACAGACATTCAGCTACTTTTCCAAAATTTAAACATTTGAAAGGATGTCGTCTTCAGAAAAAAATGAGATGTTTTCAGTAACAGAGGTACAGTAACAGAGATTTCATGACCAATCATGAGCTTTTTGGTTCAAAACAGTAGATTTACAGAATATAGATGAACAGCATAAACTCCCACAAGCCAAGTCCTTCATATTATTTTCTGTTATTGTAACATACTGAAATAAGCTGCTTTTAAATTTAAGATATCTCACACAGTGCTTGGAGCTGCAGCAAAATATAAACAAAGTTTAAAAATTCTGGACTTAATATTAATGGTCTCCTGAGTTTCTTGACATTGGGAGCCATTTGTATTGTAAGAAACAGAGCTGCTTTGATTAATTTGGAATTGTGGACTTCAGCAATACAATGGTTATCACATGGTTTTATTACTAATGCACAAACTAATTTCCAAATGAAAGATTGTCCATGAAGTAATGCCATAAGCAGATATGTAATGCAAATTCTGCAAAGGTGTAGTCAGCGTTGCAATGACAAGAACAATGCACATGGATGAAGGAACAGGAGAATACGATCTGAAAATTTTTACATGCTATATTCCCCTTTACTTCAAGGGATTTTGAGTAAGCATCTGCCCCTGGATATACGCAGGAATGGCAATTGTGAGTACATTTGTTATCCAAAGCTTCGAAACAATTTGCTGAACCAAATGTATTTCATTTTTAGGGTTATATGTTAAATATTACATCTCTCAGCAGAACTGTCGATACCAGGCAGTACTTCCTGTATGAGAATTTCCTTCCAACCATTTCCTCCAGATTGGTACATCAGTTTGTACCTAATGTGCTCTGTGTGTGTATAGCATGCTACTGTAGTGCACCCGCACTATTAGAGATGCGATCATTTCCAGTCTCTCTGCAGTGTTGGCTTAAATTGGTAATTTTGTTTTCAAGCTCACTATTCCTGTACTGTATCTCAGCCCCTGATGAACGAGCTGCATGTGTGTTTTTCTTTGGGTGGCATAGAGGTGTTTCAGTAAGCTATGCAACCTTTGGTTTTAGACAATGTAGACAATGCAATGATTAAACACTGAAAACTTCTTAAGTAATTTTAATGTGTTTTACCTACTTTCACAGTGGGAGACAGTTTTTGACCTTGAAAGATAGTTACACAAATTCACTTCTATTAAGATTCCTCCCCACCCTCCCAATAATTTAATAAGTATAGGAGCCCAATAAATAAAGCGTGTAATGTCAGTGTTATGAAAGTTTAATCATTGGTCATTACAGTAGAACAAAGTAATTTAATAATTGCTCTGTCAAGTACCATTAGTGCATGTTAACTAACTGCTGTTGGATGCTGGGCATCTGAGGAAATGTGTAATATCTCTTCAGAGCACAACAACAGTCACTCTCTATGTACTGCAAATGGCATGCCTCCAAAGAAGGTATCTCTACCCCAGAGTCTAAAGCAGAGGTGCCAGCTCAATCAAGGAAGAGCAAGATGTTTGGTTTCCCAGACAGCTGGACTTTGGTTAGCCTTACAAATACCCTAGCAGCAGCTATATACTATAAGCTCCTGGAGCAGAGCCATCCTTGTGTTCTGGGTTTGCATAATGCTCAGCACAAAGAATATTTCTTTTCTGTCCCTGATGTATTGCAAAATGTAGTGAGATCCTTTCTCATGCTATGTTGTGTTACATTATAGACAGTGTGACGGGCTGCCCGTTCCTTTGATCACTCAGTAGTCTAGTACTTACCTGGTCGCATCCCCCAGAAGCATGCATGGTATTGCAGATGTAAGTCAGTGGGGTCTTTATTAATAATTTAGTTGGCTGCCCTTTCCTAAGAAAGTACAGAGCTAATCAAGAGAAACTGAAGGAGAGATCCTTCTACAGAATTCTGAAGTAAGAGATTCAAGTATATCTAATGCAGTTTTTCATTCCAAAATTTTCTGCATCTGGTCTGTAAACAAACCTGTTGTTCAGATCCTTATCCTGTCATTGGTGTTTCTTTTTACCTATGATTTGAAACCCCTGATTTGGAAAGTTTGCACCTGAATCTGGTTTTTAGCTATGCACAGATCAGCCTACAGACTCAGGACCTAAGACCTTAGCCATTTAGTTTTGGCTTATACTGAAATGTACTGACCAATTACATGAGATGGACAAAGAAATACGGTGATTGAAATATGTCATAGGTTATATCCTGTTAATTCCCATCCATAAAGAAAACTGAGTAAACAAGACCACACTGCAGAGACCAGGGAGCAAAACTGATATATAAGCTAATAACACTTTGAAAAGCAAAAACCAGTCTCATAGCAGACAAAACCAGAAACTCCCTGCACTGTGGTATATAAAAAATGTTCATTTCTCTTCCCCTTGATTCTTCTTTTTGTCAGCAGCTGGTACTAGGTTATTTCTCAGTCTCACTTGTGAAACAGTCCCATGTAATATGCTGCTGCTACCTCCCAACTGTAGTGTAAGGCCCTTGTTAGAATTTCAGAACAAGCAAATATATTTGTGAAAGAAACCCACCATTCCTACAGTTGATTTTCATCATGGAAAGATTACGTTAAGCATCCCAGATCTTAAAATGACCTGTATTTTTCCCACCCTTCCAGCTTACAGTGAAGTCAGAACTTAATCTTTGAGGTTTTCTCAAGAAAAACCCCAAACAACAACAAGAAAAAAAGGCAAAAAGGTAATTAGCTTTTCTGTAAAAGAAAGAATAGGATGAATAGGATGAATGAGTATCTCTGGAAAGTAAATCTCTCTCCCCTACTATTAAATTCTCCCAAAGCAACACTTCCAGTAGAAAAATGTTGAATGAGGATACGTCTTCAAAAAAAACACATGGCCACATGTTCTACTTTGAAGAGAGGTGAATGACTATACTTTCTTGATTAAAGTCTTTATTAATTAGCTAGCCTTAATAAGCATTTGAAAAGCAATAGTAAAAATGCATGTGTCTGAGCAGTTAACACATTAATATCCAGAAAATGATGTCTGGAGCAGTAACAGGAAAATATGTCAAAGGATGATAAAAATAATACATGGACCACATATTTTGTTTATTACTGGCTATGAAGTTGAGATTCAGAGGGCTACGCTATAATATATACTGAATATTGTCAATGAGGATGTTGGCAAAATGTGGCTAGGAGGGAGTTAATCATCTTCATAGCTGTATAGCTATTATCTAAGAAGCAACAATTAGCTGACAGGCTACAAAAGAAAGAAATTTTAAGGACTGAATATGCAGTACTATTAACATTTTTATTGTCTTGATGTTTTGAGCAGTTTACTGGTCCCACCATTAAAATCATAACAAAAATAATGAAGACAGTAAACTCGTAGCAATTTGTTCTTTAAAAATGAACAAATGTTCTTTAAAAATGAGGACCAGGAAAGAATAAAGAGCACATCAACACAGTGTCAGCAGCAAGTCAGACTAATTAACAGGAGTCTCAAATTGGCATTAAAATGTGTCAAATAATCATGTAAATTTTGTGACTGGCAGGCAAAAGTCACAAGACTTTGGATGAAGTCGCTGTTTCTGTGAATAAAATGAAAAGAGCAATAGGAAATCCTGAGTATATCTATACAACCAGAAAGTTTCTCAGCACAGAATGGTTGCACAGGTAGTGCCTTTTAAGTTCAGCCATGAAATGATAAAATCAGGACAATTCACTGCTGAACAGTAAATTAAACTCTAGTAGAAGATCTTCCATGTAACCTTCCCATTATGTGGCATAGAATAAATAAAGAAAAACATAATAGAAGTACTCTGGATCTGAAAAAGACAGTAGGAAAAAATTATCCACTTCTGACAAGAGTGCTGAAGTGCATGGGCCTCAGTGGACCTCTGTATCAGTTTAGTATACCTATGTAAGGACGAAAAATGCTTGTTAAATGCTACAAAATTGGAACTGGTGAGCTGGCATTCACCTGGCACGGGTGTGTCAGGTGGTTTTGTAGTGATCTGGACTTAGCAGATGAAAGGTAATAATCATTCACAGGAGGGCAATAAAATATTTCTACTAGATTTCTGTGATTTGTCAAACTTTAGAAACAAAAAGCATATGGAAAATCTGCTGTGTAATTTTCTAACTGACCATTAGGTCTGGCAGAGTTTAATGTTGTTAAGAAGACAACAGTTTTCTTTGTTTCTGAAATTGATGTTTAACAGCTTGAAGACTACCCACAAGAGTTCTTGCTCAACAGAAATTCAGGTTTGTGATTGCTTGTTTTTAGTCCCTTCAGTGTTTTCTTTTCTGGAATAAACATTAAATCAGTATTCCCATACTGATTCTAGCCTCCACATTAAACTAGGATTTGTTAACTTCTCTTCAGTAAAAATGTTGTACTTCTGTTTTTGCTAGGTTCTCTTTAAGAAGCAGAACTCAAAACAGTGTCTTTACATTGCACAGTTGTAAAATGTTCCTAGCAACTTACCTTCATTATACTTCATAAGCAGTGACTTTGTCAGCAATAGGAGAGTCCATACACTACAGTGGAATGCTTTTTAGTCAAGCAAGTGTAAAGAGTAATGGGAGTTACCAACCATTACGTTTTGGGGTTAAGGGATTCTTCAGTTCAATTTTTATTCTGGACAATTAATTCTACTACGAATTGCCCCTATATGTAATATAATCGATGATAATTGTGCAGCAGATAAAATTATTATTGATCTTCGTGGATTTCTTGGCTTTTGAGTAAGGGTTAATTGCCATTTTCTACTGTATGGATTTTTTTTAATACATAGATCAGTCAGCAGCAGCGATGGGGTGTTGGGGTGAAGAGAGTTTGTGAGAACACTCTCAGTTTTGGTTTTGGTCACAGCTGGCATCTTTATGGGCCAGTGTGGATGCAGCTTAGATGAGAATGTGTGCTATAATAGCCTAAATAGTTAAGACAAACAATGCTGTAAATGTCATCTAGAATTATAACTCTCCAAATGTCCTAAAAGAAGACTACATCCTGAACTGCCTGTGTTTTGCACTGTTAAGCCAACTCCATATCTCCCCTTCACACACCCTTTATTATTCCAGTTACTGGGGGAATGCGTGAAGAAAATAATGCCAAGACAGAAATGTAGGATGGGAAGCAGTATCAACTACAAGAAATTAATCGCAGATGCTTTCTTTACTCTCCTTCGCTTCCCCTTTGCATCAGTGCTGCTCGTATCCTTTCTTAAATGTGGTTCTAGGTATTGTTGGTGAAATGACTGTCACTCAAAAAGGATGGTACAGTCACACAAGGTTTAGATCACTGGGTTTTTTTCTTTTTATTTTCCCCAGTTTAAAGAGTGAACAGTGTCTCAGGAAAGTTTAGAAATGTATTGCACTAGGTTATAATTAGCTCAAGGTACCACTTCTTGCAGTAGGGTTTATTCTTTGAATTGCCTGGAATTTAATTTGACAAGCACTGATCTGCAGACATTGTTAAAATCCTCGACACGGCCATTTCAAAGCTATTAGAGGCTCTGCTTCTCTTTCATTGGCGTCAACACAGCACTTTCAAAAACTCTATGGTAAGTTCAAAACATTTGACAGTTGTTTATACCTTTATATAATTTTGAACTCATGCAAATTTCAAAACAGGGTACAAGGCATGCGAAGTTATTCCTATTCTTGAGGAAAATCTTGCCTGCCTCTCAAATGATAGCTTTCCCCTCTCTCAGGAGAGGCTCATTAACAGACTGTATCTCCTATAGTCTTGCTTTTTGGGCTATGAGTCATTCTAGCTCTGCTATGCTGCGTTCTTCCCTCCCTTGTGTACCAAATGGCCATGCACTGTTAGTTTTACTGCAAAGTAATTTCTGTTGCCTTGAAAATCTCTTAAATTCAGCTTTAGGAATTTGAAACTCAGCTTTGAAGCACGTTCAGTTTCAAGAGTCCTACAGTCTGTCAGTGCTTCCTGGCTGCAATCTGGATGTGCAGTTTTATTATAGCAAGCATTTCTTCATCATGGATTCTTTATATAATATGTGCACAACCTACGGTTAATGGTGTGGAAATGTTTTATTGCAACTTCTTCTTTTAAGTAGATGTGTTTCTAAATTATTTTGCCTAAAGCGTCTGTTATGCCTCCTGTAACTCATTCAGTATTAAATCCCACTTTCATTTAGACTCCAAACTGTATGAAGCGTAGAAAAAGAATCTCATCTTGCTTAGTGTTTCCTTATTCTACCTCTGCCAGACCTTTTGGTGAGGAATACCTTGTGGTTATCCAGTCACATTAGATGATTTAAACTCCAGCCAGGGTAAAATAATGCGCAAATAGAAGAATTAATAATACTGTAAACTGACAACACAGTGTATTGAAATTCGATAACAGATGGGCAAAGAATTGAAAGAAAAATGTACTTAAATTACTTATAAACCAGAAAACCCTCTTTCTCCTTCAGCTAACTGTGATCTTCTAACACGGTGGCAGGCAGAGAAGCAGACTGTGCAATTATTATGCCTTCAGTTGCATCCTATTAAACAAAACTCCCCTTTGAGTATCCTTCATCAGAGTGTACTTTTCTTGGTGTAACATTTTACTTCTTGCAGCCAGTTTTTCCTCTGAAGTCTACCAATCTCCAGACTGTTTTAATCCTTTCTCCCCCAACATGTAATCTCCTTACTCCTTCTCTAAGAGAAGGCTGACCATAACGCCAAATTAATCTGTGGTTTTACTTAGAGATGCAAACATCTCTTTGCTGGGCTGGGTACCATTTCTCGTGCTTGAAAGGCTAACTGTGAACTCCTCATTTCAGCAAAGGATAAACCCCTCCTCTCTCTCTTTTGGTTCACTGAAAAGTTTCAGAGTGAAAAATGTCTTACCCTGGGTGATCTAGTATGTTGTGCAGCATTTTACATATTAACACAGTTTCTACATACAAACTCTAAATGGGTGGGACTTATCGGTGGCTCTCGATCTCAATGGGAATGAACCATTTTGACATGAAATGAACTTGGAATGAATAGCCTTCAGCCTCCTTTTCCTAAATATACTGAAAGAGTATTAGTGAGCCAAATATATAGCCCAGCTCCCTCTAAAGTGCATTAAACTGCAGGGGCCATGCACAAATGCATGAGAAAGATCTTACACTGTGAAAGTGCAAGGATTGGAAGGAGATCTTTATTTCTTTGTTAAAAACGTAAGAATCATTTGAACATTCAGAAAAGCATTTAGGCAGTTGCAGTACTTTTTGCCAGTGAGCTGATGCACCACCTTCCTTTCCACCTGCTGTTGTTTTCTTGGTATTTTGGAAAAATCTTGCATTTTGGAAGGACCAGGAAGTTTACAATTCTGCCTGAGACAGCTGGATTTGGACCTATAAATTAGTTTGGTTACAAATCAGATACAAGTTTTTTTAATATGTCTTCTGACATCTGCTATCTATGCAGGGAGATGGCTAATTGATTGACAACTTTTTTTTCCTCTATATCACAGTCTTTTAGCATCCAGAGGTGATATATTCGGTTAATTTGTGGACCTGCATGGCCTCTTGATTCAAGATATTAATTACCTCACAGAAACAAAGCCTCCAAAAGATGAATTTAAATATATACTTATGCACATGGAGATATTAGTTTGTACAGTTATAATAGTCCTTTAGAAGTCAACAAAAGATGTGCAACTTCTTATTTATTGGATAACTCTTTTGGTCTGGTTCTCTGTATCGGATAATCGAGTTTCTATTTTTATGAATATTATAGAAAAATGGTACCATCACACAAGGGAACAAAAGACACTGACCTCAAGTTATTATTTGCAAAAGAAATTGGTCTGGTGGCAAGTAGTGATGAGTCAGAGACTGACAGGTAAGCAGCTTTTCATTGGAATAACACTCTATGAAATAGTCTTTTAAATAAAAAGAAGTGAATATTTTTAGATATGTAAAATACAGAAGATACTTCTGTACTGCTTATCTTGGATCTTACTTTCAGTGCTCTAAAAAAGCAAGGTACTGCTATTGGAGCTGTGCTATATTTGTAAGCTAGAAACTGGAGTTAGTGGCTGAAGAATGACAGGTGCCTTTTCAGCAAGGAGGAACAAATCTTAGTTCAGTCTTGACTGAGAGGGTCAAGGAAATCTAGCAGTAAATTGTGATGCTGCTTTGTTTACTCCACTTATTTTTGATTAAGTTCAGTTCATCAGAACAATAGCAGCCGTGTTAAGGCACACCTTGTTCATCAATACACTTTTTGCAATGAGTCTTTCTTAATTCAGAATTAAATTTCTTTTGTTTCACATGTCCCTAAAGCATTTTAGATAATTTTTGTTGTACTGAACTAGGCAATACCACCAACTATACCTTGAAAACCTGACCCTCAGTTGCATACTGTGCAATGAGAGAGACTAGCCTTCAGATCGTGATGGGCAAATTTTGCCTTCACAAGTGTGCACTGGCTTCAGTGGTTCACGGAGATGAAGATCTAGCAGTCTGAACAGACAGACAATATGGTAAGTGCACTTAAAGGGAAGAATGTGAAAAAATGTCGTCCAAAGGTACAATTGATACAAATGATCCCACCTGGAAATGTTAAGTGTTGTGCAGAAGATTTGTTAAGGAGTTTGATACCGGTGTTTGGAAAAAGGTAGAAGATTACAGCTATGAATTAAATGTTGGGCTACGTTTTCATGTACGGTATAATTGATATTGTGGTATCACTTTATAAATATACCCTATCTAAATCCTGATTCAAGCAGGCTATAAATTTGAAAATTCAAATCTCAATCCTAAACTTCTGGAGTACTGCTCAGTCCTACTGCTTCGTATGTCTTTATTTCTGGTTACCAGTTAGAAATGTATGTTTGATTGATTAAAACCCTGCTGTAAACTTGATGGAAATGAACAACAATCAAGCTTGCGAACATCTCCTTTCATTTTAATCTATTGCTTTTAGATCATAGTATCTTGTTTTATATTTTTGTTCCTCATCATTTATTGTTGAAGTTCTTTGTGTTTGCTTGTATCATGCAGACCTGTTACTTGATAAGCATGAATTGACTTAGTGGAATTTATGCTCTGTTGATCTCTTCAAATTATTTTGACATTTTCAATGCTATGTGAAATTACCATATTATTCTCCTTTAATTTAAAGGGTTACAGTCAGTTTAAACAATAATCTTTGTACCGCACATATATTAGCTATATTGTGGAGGAGGCAACAAATAAATTCCAAGTAAATTTCTCTTTTCCTTACCTTATTATAGATATAGGTGCTTTTTTAAATACTGCCAGAGAATTTTTTGTTGGTTCTTTTTGTTATGTGGGATTATTTTCTATATTAAGAGAACTACTTGTAGACTTAATTTAGTGGGATTGTTTAAGAGTCAAAACCAACCTTAGAAAAAACGATACAGTGACAGGAGTGATTTCTACACAGGAAATAAATTTTATTTATTTTCTGAAAGTCAGCTTAACTCTACTGACTCCAATAAAATTATGCTAACCTACACTAGCTGGAGGTACAGCACATGATGCAAATTTCCTTTTAGCTGCAGTCTCTTTTTTCCATTATTATCCACCCTCAGGGTTTCACCCTACCTCATCATCTGCCTTATGCTCCTCCTTCTTCTCATCCCCTCTCCCTACCCAAATAGAAGTTACCAGCTTCCCTCATCTGTCCTTTTTATTCCCCTTAGCCCAAACCAAGTATCTTCTGCCATGTCTCCTATTTAATACTGCATTTGTGAGGAGCGTTTATCACACCACCTCATTTTCTGCCTTCAAATACTTTTCCTAACTTTGCCTCCCATTATGCGTACTAACAACTGTGTGGTGTTAAGGCTGCTCTGCACTGCTGTGCTGACCTATTTGCTTGTTGTTCTGTTTGACAGTGTTTGCTGTTTGTCTCTTGCTGAGTTCACAGTGTGTAGGGTCTTGAAATAGAAAAGATGTAACTACTTCTTTGTTTTGAGTTTCTGGAGCAAGTAGCATATTTGAGCTCTCAGATGCTAGGCCATATAGGGGATAGAAATTAATCTACACTCTGTTGGATTTGCTCAGTGTTGTAAATTCACAGTTCATTACCAGAGAACATCAGACAAAATATATTTTATGTAGAAATCACATAGAAAAATAAATGCTGGAGTTCCTTTACTTTTTTCTCTCACCTCCCCCCCCTCCCCCGCCCCCCGGTGTTTTAATCCGTTTAGGAATCCCCCAAAAATAATTATTAAAAATTTCCTTATATATACTCCTCTGCTTAAAGGGGTATTTTTGCAGGTCAGTAAATTCACCACCTTCCAGTCAGAACTGTTCACATCTGGATGTCTGAATTTCCCCCAAATGTGGGGTAAGAAGAGAAGGAGGAAGGGAAGAGTTAATGAAATAGAAATCTCTACAAATATCCTCCTAGGCTTTGGAAATATGTTCAGCTTTATTGCTGTTTAGCACTTCTGGTGTAGCTATGCAGAAGACCAGAGAGCATAATGCCATGCAATTTTTATTTGATACTTTCCATGTCTTGATAGGCACAAAAGGCTCTTCTTACGTTGGGACTTGTTGGTTTTTTCCCCTCTATGCACAGTTCTGCATAGTTCATATCTGAGACAGATAATGCTGATTTCACCCAGTATTATTTCTCTCTTTCTGCGCTGTTGCACGTGATTTCCTAAATCATCTGTTTCAGCTTTATGTTCTCATGACTCAGTTGACTTCAAAAGCTTCACAATTCAATCCATGCTAGCTAGCATGGAGAAATATGACTATTTTTTAGGAATACGTTAGTAATGAAATCTTTGATTATATCAAGGAGTTCTCTATAAGCCAGAGTGATTTTGAATTACAAAACATTTTATTTGGAAAATTAGCTGTCAGATTTTTTTTAGCTATTGGAAAGTTAAATGTCAGAAAAGCTGCTTATGCTTATTGGATGCCATTAAACTCCTCCTTCTAATAAAGTCTCCATGCTTACTGCTTTTCACTGAAGAATATATAAACAGAAAACTGAAGAGGTGACGAAAGTATACCATATAGTTTGTACAAAGCAAATCAAGACCAGCTTTTTCATTGCTTTTGAAGTTTATTTTTCAATTCTTATTAATTAGGGCTTCAAATTATTAATGTTTATGCAGATTTCTAAAGCTTCATCAAAGGTCCCTACAGCATAATGCAATTAAGTTTCAGTTGATTAGGCAATTATAAATAAATGAGAATTTTTTCTGTGTGAACAATGCACTCAGATAAACTGGTTTGTGGAACTAATGTGATAAAAGGAATGCTGTGGGAGGGTTGTCACATTTATTATGCAAACTTAGAAAATCCTCGGAATTTGGAACTTTTAACATTCTGTTCTCTGCCTGGCTTCTATTGATTTTTTTGATAGGGGAAAAAAGATAAGATGTAAATTACTGCCCATTTTTTTCTCTTTAAGTCAATTATTCAGCTAAGTCATGGCTAGCAGACATTTGCATGTTTAATTCAAGCTTAGTTGTGGAAAAAATCTGTGCTTTGTACTTTTCAAACATTTTAATTAAACCAAGGGCATTTATGAATATGAAACAAGTAATAAATGCATTTTATTTGTTCAAGTATTGTTATCATACTGATGGATGATAATATTCTAATTTGGAACAGTTTTACAGGTTCCTTAAAGTCTTTCAAAGCTTTTAGTGTTTAATGTAGAACAATGCTTTTCTAACTTTAAAGTAGACACTGCAGCAAATAAACCCCTTTTTACTCTTGGTGCTCTCATTTCCAATAGTGACTAATGTGTATGTAGAACACACAACCTAAAATAAGTGAGAAAACATGTAGACCATATGCTTATCCTCTTTATTATGTTTTACAAGGTGTGCATTTGTTTGAAAACATTTTAATCATTTAACATCAACTGTTGCATCCTGAGAGGGGCATATCTGACCACGCATTCTGAAAAGGAAGAATGTTTATTCATACCTATGTTTGATGGATAGGAGATATCGTGTAACCAGTTTTTGCTAATGAAGCGTAAAATTTTTCCTGACAGACATACAAATTTTAAAACTGCACTGATTACTGTCAGTAGATTGTTCTCAGCTGCAGAATTGATCTTGCAATCTGAAATGTTTCTTAATGGTCATTTAAATGCAATTTGTTTCTTTATAGCTTTTTAAATGCAGTTTGAGGAGTATTGTTATTCTTTTATAGTACAAGGATAGGCAACATATTTTACCGAAAAGAACTAGTAATGTATAGCAAGAAGCTGATTTTTTTTTTTTTTCAACTCTACTTCTGAGAAATTCTTTCTTTGCAAAGGGAAGTCTAGCAGCATGACATCCTGGCAACGTAATGTAACTTGTTTGTTTCATTTATTCTCCAAAGTAAACAAAACTTGTGTTTTATCAGTGCCAGCAGATCTATTCCTGCAACACTTTATGCCATTTTGTAAATTAACAGCTCCCGATAATATAATTGTTTTCACAGAGAATAACAAAGTGCACTTAGGAAAAAAAAAAAATCATTTGACAACTGGTATAAAAAGGACATTTGATGATGTCACCATGTGTTACAGGTGCAATAGAATATTTTTGTTTGGACATGGAGGGTCCTGCTCAAAGTAACACTTTGCTCACACACTCAAACATAATTGCACATACACAGACACACTTAAGTCCGTATTGAGCAAATTATTTTATCTGCTCATGTACTTAGTAGTGGAATCTATTTCTGCTTTATATTATTGGCAGTAATCCCCATATATATAGGTCAGCGTGATCCAAACAAGAGCCCAGTGTGTCCTGTGGGTTGTTCCCATTCTACCTGCTGGAAAAACAGAATTGATACTCAGACAGCAAGTATTTCTTCCTGTGTTTGCAAGCAACACACACTGGGGCCTGCCTCTGGGACCACATGAAAAGATGGGATGTACTTCTAGGACATGTAGGTTTGCATGATGGTGCAATCTGCTCTCGCAATTGAGGAGAAGGGAGAGGAAAAGGACGATTCCAAGATTAACGTATAGCTTCTGTGGTTGCTGAGGCTGAACAGCATTGCACTAGACCTTGCACCATACCTTGGACCCCTCAAAGATGACACAGCAACAACACAAAACATCAAAAATGGCAAAATGACTCGTCGTCTTCAGGAAACTCAGCAGTGTGGTGTTAATAATGAATAACTCCTTAAGTTACTATTTTTATATGTATGAATTAGTTTATTACTATTTTAATGTTTCCTATCTTACTTTTTCAAATTCCCTCCTAGAATCATAGAATCATAGAATTGTTTAGGTTGGAAAACACCTTTAAGACCAACCAGTCCAACCATTAACCTAACATTACCAAGTCCACCACTAAACCTATTAAGGGTAGAGTAGCAATTTCAGCTTTCCTGGCTTGGTGGCTGGATTATTTTTAATGAAAGTAAAAACTAGGAATCATTAAGATTGGAAAGGTCCTCTAACATCATCAGTCCAACCATCAACCCAACACCACCATGTCCACTAAACCATGTCCTAAAGTGCCACATCCACCTGTTTTTTGAACGCTTCCAGGGATGGTGACTCTGCCATCTCTCTGGGCAGCCTGTTCCAATGCTTGACTACTCTTTCTGTGAAGAAATTTTTCCTAATATCCAATCTAAATCTCCCCTGGCAGAGCTTGAGCCCATTTCCTCTCGTCCTAATCTACTCTCCAGCCCCTCCGTAAGGAGTACACAAGGGTAGTCCTCGTGTTTCAGAGAGAAAAAAGCAAGGCATAGCTCTGGGAGCTTGTTTTAGCCACCCAAGTCATACAGCAAAACTGGGAGATTCAACATCCAACCTCTTACACAGGCAATGACCAATTCCACCTGATTAGTCTTTAATTGCTCTCACCTAAAAACTGCAAAAGTTGCTAGAAGGCTGCCTGGTAGAAGGAGGGACAAAGTTGGGATAGGTCTATAGGAGTGTTTGGAACCATCTTAACCCTAACTTGGATGCACTCTGCATGCTAAGAAGCCTCTTCTCAGCATGCAAGATTAGTGTGTACCAGCCTACATGCTGCTGCCAATAGATTCCTAGTTTACAATCATGTTAAGCATCTGTGTTGTGGCTGCAGCTTCAGTCCTCCCCCTGACTGAGGCAAGAGTTGTGTTTTTATGAAGGGGCACCACTGATATATTATGGGCAATATCAGCACAGAGATGTGTCACCTTGGCAAGCACTCTACATCTGCAGGTAAATTGTTAAAGAGAGATTACCAGAACTGCTCCCTGGGCCTAGCCAGGGCTCCTCCCCTCCTTCTTTTCCAAAAGTACTTTTTAATGTTCTTCACCTATTGCAGTATCTGAAAGCCACAGAAGAGGGTTCCATTTCATGGCAGGTCTGATATTTCCAAGTTTCTAAATCACAATAAAAAGTGAAAATTAAGGATTACATGTAATTTGTTTTAAAAAATAATATTTCTCTCTGTGATCATGTACATGTCATATCAGTTCTGAATTGTTCAGCTATCAAAAAGGTTAAAATATGAACTACATACTGCTATAAAGCATTGTCTATTGTATTCGATGTATATATAATATGGTAATACACCATGAGTAGAGTTCACACAAAATTTTTACTTCTTGGGTTGAGAAGCACAGAGTGAGTCATGCTGACTTTATTCCAGTAGTTTATAATCAAACAAAATTACTTGAATTTGACACCAGTACAGTAGGCATCTTGTCTTTCCTTTCTTTTACAATTAGTCTTCTGATGAGTATCTCCAATATTGCCACATGTTTATATAGAGCTTGCTAGTGAGAAAGGGATCTGACAGCAGGAAAAGTGGAAGTTGTGGCTGTGGTAGTCTCTGGATACAGATATATAGAGACCTTGATACTGTCCTTTAAGGTGATTCTCACTGGATGAGATTACACTAGTGCCTGCTGTCTGTTGCCATTGGGAATCCTACCAGGTTCTAAACTTAATGGCACAACTCTCTGGCACTTCCACGCCATGTCCCAGTACTTCAGTTACAAGTGCACTGGCATAAATCAGCAGTCATTGGAGACCTAACACCTTCCCAAAGGGGTAGAAGAGGTGCTGGAGCTAGCCCTACTACTACTTGGAGCAGAACCGACAAGGAATTAGAGATTGTAGGTTTTCAAATTTAGTACAGTCTGGTTACTTCTACATTAAAGGCTAGTGCAGCACAAATTGAGGACAGAGGTTTCATTTACTACCACCTGCTAGGGCTTCAGGACTGTGTGTCCACACTACATCTTTATTGGCAATCAAATTCACACAGGTGCCAGTCCTATGTGCATGCCAGGCAGGCAAAGAGAAGAAACTAGTGGAGTAACCTGCATCCATGTTGCAAGTGCAGTGCTCTGAACTGTGCCTTGGCGTGTGACTTCAACCTCTGTTCCATTAAATATTCAGACATTTTCAGTATACCAGCAGAGACCTCAAGTACATAATGCAAGACAAATCTTCATCAAAAATAAGCCTACAGTGCACTAAATCATGAATGCATTCTACATATTTTTACTGAGCTTGACCATAGTACATTTTATCATTTGTTGAAATTTGATGATGTTTAACATGTTTCTTCAATGCTGGATCATCTTCATTAAAACTGAAAGCAAACAACTGAACAGTGATTCATGCAGGATTTGATGGAAAAGGAAAAGAAATGGAAAGGGAAGGGAAAGGTCCTCCATGATTAAATCTGCAATAGCTTGTTATACTGCTTTCACCATATGGTATACTGGCATCATGATGTATGGCAACCCTCCTCCCCCACAGCTGTAATTATAGAAAGTACACTCTCTTAATGGGTGCTATAAATTTCAGATTGAGAAGCCTTTCCAAATTTTCCTCTTTTAGTAGCAGTAGGGCATCCACAAAACCATCAATTTTTATCTATATTAATATTTTTAGCAGGCATGTCCAGGACTGAAATTCTATACAGTAAAAACCAAATCCTGAGGTAATAAAAATCAATATAGGCCTGTTGATATGATAACATTAGCATGATAAGAATGTAAGTCTTCCATTAAGGCAATTATTAGGGCTTTCTTGCACACTTCTAATTATTTGCTGAGTTGAGAGATACCTTTCTGGATGCATTCAGGTAAATCCATCCACAAATAGAAATTAATTTAGCTATGTTTCAGTAAGGATGATTAATTGCTCTTCTTGGGCTTGCCTTATTGAAGAATAATGGATAACACTCTTCTCCCAACTGACTGATCTGCCTCTGGTCTGTTCTCCAGTTTGAAGAAAAGGAAGGAGAGTCTGTGTGACAAGATTCTTTGGTAGTGTCTCCAAAAAAAACCACTTTGCAGCTTCAGGGCCTGCAGGGACTATAGGAAAAATAACAGTGTGTCTAGAGGATCTGCTCGCAACACTAGTTTTCCACTGCTAATCCTGCATAAAGCAATGTCTTCAAATATTCGGTTGTATTTGAACAGTTAAAAAAATCTGATTTTTTTTTTCTATCAGCAATAATAACATCAGAGTATTCAAAATTATGGTCAATTAGGTTGCAGAAATCATCAAATCTATTACAATGATAGCCCTAATATCAGTATAGAAATTTTTATACTGTTCTACCACATTTATATCACAGTAGACCTACTTCATAGGTGACGGAAATGTTTTGCTATCATTAGAAGAGTGTACAGGCACAACTGGAACCAGTGTCTAATAAATATTTCAATAACATGCAAAAAGTGAAGTTATGTTGACAACTCTCCTTGCATAAACACAGTGAGTAATGGGATTAATTCTTTTACTCAAAATACCATCGGTGCAGTAGGAGTTTGAAACAACTTTCTGTCTTCTGTCTCCCTCTGATTTTACATGGACTGAACATGCCTTGAAAAAAATGGTGGATGCAGTTTCATTACAACTTTATCAGAATTTCACCTGCCCAACACAACCTCAAAAAAACCATATTCTCTCTTGAGAGATTTTTTGATACAAGTTTCAGCTTACCTTGCAAATGTTAGAAGTAAGTCTGGTTCTGCCATCATTCACCCCTCATATTTTCAGTATTTGCAGGGAAAAATGAAAGTGTAGAATAATAAGGGTAGTTACAATACACTTACACCGCAGCTGCGAAAGTACTGTGTTGGTAGGGTAAATGATCCCTAACTGAACCGTGCACTGTCATAACTAGGTTGCTCCTATTACTTGAACTTGCTGTTTTAAAACTAGATCGGTTACATGTATGACCAAATCATGTTTGTGACTGTATTGCAGATATACTTAGTCTAGAATTTCCACACAATACTTGTTGTTGCTTTATGTGAGGCTGTGAGGGGGAAAAAAAAAAGCTTCATGGTATTTTATGTGGAGTATTTTATCTTCATTGTTTTGAAAAGTTATAGAGCTAGGGTTTTCCTTAAGATTTTGGCTTAAAATATAGTTAATCTAAATTGCTGTTAGTTGACTAGTAGTGTTAGAAGAAAAGACAATTCATCACGAAGGATGTTGTCTTCCTTTGAGAATGGCAAATGTCTGCTTTTCTTGGCAGGAACAATATGAATGGCGTGAATGATGAAATAATTGCTCAATAAATACTGGTTGGCTTGATACAGGTTTTTGTTTTGAGAATTGATTGTTTGGATAGAGTAATTGGAGTAACTCTTAAAAGATGAGACAAACTTTCTACTAGCTATTACTAAATCAAAAGCATTTATTTGTAATATTTAATAGGACTTATAAACACACAGTCTCAGATGAAAAGCTAAAAAAATCCAGGAATTATGTCAATGACATAGCTTAAATGAGGCTTGCAATCGCCATTTTACTTTTATAATCTTTCCTTATATTACAATGAAGATACTGAATACTTCAAATCATTACAGCTCTGTCTTCATGCAAGCCAGGAATTAACTTGAAGCTACTTGGAGGTCTTTAAGAAGTAGTTTAAAGTCTCCTGTTCATGCTATTCTGGAAATCTACTTTTTGAAGTAATAGTGTTTAGAGTAGTAAGAGAGGTGAGGAGACAGAAATGCTTCATCCTATTTTGACTTCATAGGATTTAATTTTTAAAAGGATTTAAATCAAAGGATTTGAGTCAACGGATTTAATTATTTACATTGGATGAGTAGCTATACTAACAGAATACTATTGTGTAAATCTGATTTGGACTGGCTTATATAATGGCATCTTCTATTTCCAGTTGTAGGCAGTGGCAAAATTATCTTTGATCACTACCGTGCAGCATATTCAGCAGTAGGATTGTAATGTGTGTATTTGTTTAAAGTCTAACAACAGTCATTTCAGTCACAAACTGATGGTTTTTTAAATGTTTAAAATTTGAGTTACAAAACATAATATCTGGTAGTATTCTACACTAGTTCTTTAACAGTGTCTACACCAGCAAAATGTCTCCTTCATTACTGGTAAAATCTGAAAAAGAAAATATGTGAAAAATAGTCTTCTCTCTGAAGATAGGTAAAATGAGAAAATGTAATACTGTATAGGTTTGAGATGAAGAGCTGAAATAAGAAAATAGAGGCTCATAAATTAACATGTTCTAAATCATTCTTCAACTTCTGCAAATTATTTGATCGGGATGAGTTTGTGTCAGGAATGTTTGCTCATAGATGGGGGAATGAAAGAAAAATGTACAGAAACCACCGGAAGAACAAGGTCACCAATTTCCTGACATCTGTTGCAAATGAGTGGTGATTTATATGGGAAGAAGTAGGAACTAAAATGTCTACTATTTAGTGGAAGAGGCAAAAGGGATGGACTGGAACTGTAATTAAATTCCACATGGTGGGTGACGGGCAATATCCCTGAGACTTGTCATTTCCCTTCAGCAAATCTGAGTTTTCCTCAAGAAAACTGTCTTTGGCTGATCAGCACGAGCTAAACCAGTGGATAGGCGTTCCTTTGCCCAGCAGGGACAGCACCTTTGGTTTTTCTACGCTTGTGTTGTGCCTCCCAGGACAGAGGTGATCCTGGAGGCAGGGGAGGTCTTCCCTGGATGTGCTGGGGTTGCCCAGAGTGGGAGCGTGGCCCTTGCCACTGGTGCAGGGAGGCAGCAAGGGCATGGGTACAGGCAGCCAAGCCTCAGGGGGATGGCATAGGGATTGCTGTGGCATGGAAGGTCACTGAGGTACCCGGAAGCAAACTTGGAAGCAGTGCAGCATAGGAGGAGTCCCGCTTAGTTGCTGTTTTTCTGTTTAAGAGGTTGAACTGCTAGTTTTATTTGTATAAAATTTGTCTTTCAGCCACTCTGGGAGCACACTATGCGGAAAAGCCTAGGTAGACCCTTCTCAAGGCTCTGGCCAACTCCAGGTTGTATCTCAGCTGCATTTAAGAGTTTGGCCTTGTCCTGGTTTCGGCTGGGATAGAGTTAATTTTCTTTCTAGTAGCAGGCATAGTGCTGTGTTTTGGATTTAGTAGAAGAAGAATGTTAATAACACACTGATGGTTTAGTTGTTGCTGAGTGCTGCTTATGCTAGTCAAGGACTTTTCAGCTTCCCATGCTCTGCCAGGCCAACAAGAAACTGGGAGGGGGCACAGCCAGAATAGTGGATCCAAACTGACCAAAGAGCTATTCCATACCATAGGACGTCATGCTCAGTATATAAACTGGGGGGGGGGGGGGGTTGGCCGGGGAGCAGCAATTGCTGCTCGGGAACTGTCTGGGTATCAGTCAGTGGGTGGTGAGCAATTGCATTGTGCCTCACTTGCTTTGTATATTATTATTATCATTATTATATTGTTATTATCACCATTACCATTTTACTTTATTTCAATTATTAAACTGTTCTTATCTCAACCCAGGAGTGCTTCTCACTCTTACTCCTCCGATTCTCTCCCCCATCCCATCGGGACAGGGGGAGTGAGCGAGCAGCTGCGTGGTGCTGAGATGCTGGCTGGGGCTAAACCACGACAGGCCTCCAGCTGCATCGTCCTACGTTTATAACTATCGGCCAGGGCTGGAGCACCCCTCGCGCACCCCGAGCCCTAGGCCCTGCAAGGGCAGGAGGCGCCTCCAGGTGGGGTGGAAATGCCAGCCTGGCTCCTGCTCCCCACTGTGCTGTGCCATGGCTGGCTGTGGCTCATCTCAGGCAGGGAGCAGGACCAGGGAAAGAAAACCCGCCGCTGGCATGGCTTCACCTCTTCCCTTCGTCTCTGCTGTGGTACCAGCTCAGCAGCAGCAACCACCTCCCTAGCTCAGGAGTCTTCCTTTAAGGACTGGAAGAGGAAGGCCCTCGCTGGCCTTGCATTTTGGGTAGGCAGCTGAGTCCCGAGGCTGGCTGCAAGCAGAGCCCCACACGGGGTTCAGTAATTTTGGTGGAGCAGAGTTCAGGATTTAACCCAGGGCTCAATTTATAGCTAAATTATAGGGAGCGCTTGGATTTTGTGTAAACTTCACACAGTTTTTTCAAGAGAGTTGGTGGGTTTTAGTATATATTCATGCCTTCAAGCTGAAGAGTTAATTGAAGATGCATAGCTGGTTACACACAGTCCCAACTGGAAGTCCCTCAGCTAGTAATCATCCCGGCCAGTCTCTTCTGGAGGGTGGCTCAAAGCAGGATTTTAACTTAAATGTACCAAGAACAGGTCTTTCTCTCCTGACTGATCAGTCATGCAATACTGATGTTGCAGACTGTACTTGGCAGTGAAGTAGAAAGATTAAGCGAGGTAAAGCTCAAGTCTCTCTTCCAGAGAAAGCATTGTTTTCTTCAGGGAGAACAAATAATAATAATCAAAACCTAGTAATTCAGCAGTGTAATAAAACAACAGTTATAGCTGTGGTGAAAATTTATGGAATTATTTTTATTTATTCATTCATTTTCAGGTCCTTGTCACTGTTTAACATAAAAATGATTTCATGTGTTTCTGGTAGTGAGGTTTTCTGCAAAGGAAATGCTTCAAGAGTAAGAGGAGATTGACCCACTGTTCCAAATTGGAGGAGCCTGACTCCAAAAGCTCTGTAATTATGGGATGCATTTATTATTAATTTCTGGCTTACCCTCATTCTTGGCAAATATAATGTATGATCTTGCCTTTGAAAAGATTGTGTAATATGGAGCTTCCCAATCTTATCAGAGGAAAAGAAATACCACTTCTTCCTGCCTAGTGATAAAATTCAGAATTTATTATTAATTTTTTTTTTTCAAACAGAACAAAATCTTCCAAAAATGCAAAGTTTGACGGGAGAAGAAAAACTAGAGATATTAAAAAACTGGACGAAAAAATAATTTCACAACTTTACCTGAATTGCCATAGTAATTACTAAACTCTTTGGAAGGGGGGTTAATTTATTTTTTCATATAATGGCATTCTGGCAGTAATCACGTGTATGATAGAGATATTCTGCTCTTTTTAATTTTAATTGGAATTATTTAGAGCTGTTCAAAATGCTTTCCACTTTCCAGATTATATTATATCCTAGTTATGCACACAAGCTATATTGAGATGCTGGAATTGGTATAAAATAAGAAAATATAAAATAAATAATGAAGTAAAAAAACCCAGAATCTGAATTTTTTAAATGGAATATTGAAATCAGTGTCAAAACCAGGTTTTGCTTTGAGAATTTTCTCAATAAAATTTTAATCAAAATTCAAAACATAATGAAAATCTGGGACCAAAATATAAAACATTTTAATGAAAATATTTGAACAAATTTGATTCCTCTCTGAAAAAACAATTGCTTGAAAACTTACTGGGGAAACTGAAGTGTAATTTCTTTCCACTGCAGACAGACAGGTGTTTTATTTAGTGCTAAAGAAAAACATGTTGCATGCAGATTTATCAACGTTTTTTATGTTGCTGTTACAATTTTATTCATCTTCACTTTCTCTGATCTTCTAGCTGAGAAGAACTGAGCATAGCTTCTTTTGAAGCCTTTTAGTAATTTACTGTAATCACAGTGCAAACTAGTAAGACAGAAACATCTTCCCACAATGGAGTATCGTACCAAAGAGGCACAAAGAGAAGTCATTGAGCCTCGTTGGCAATAATTACTGTAATCTGTTGACCATTCTTTCTTTGACAAAAAGAACAACTTTGACTGTCTTTTATTTAAGACTTTCTTTAATTTGTTTTGGTCTAGTTCCGGATGTGTCATAGAAGGGCCACTCACAAGATTATTTTTATACCTTTTTTTTGTTTTTTAAATTAGTTGCCATAGATGTGAGAAAGACAACTGCATCTTCACCTTTAATGATACAGTTAAGACCCTTCAGCATAGTGGACTTCAATAGGTAATAGCTTGTGGTGTTATCGACTCCCCTCATGCGTAGTTTTCTACCTATTACTTTGTGCATCGGGTGACGGAAGGGCAGTAAGGAAGGGTAAGAGGAAGGAATAAGGGATTAGAGGACTGAGCAGAAAACAAAAGAAAAAAGTACCGGCAAATTTCTCCGATGGCTTGAAGTGTGTATTGTTCGGCTTTTATAGAGCTAAAAAGCTGTAAGGCTGGATGGGATGTTTGTGATTTGGACAAGAAGCATTTAACAGAGGACTCCAAGAAACTACCTTGGAGCGTTGCTCTGTGCGTGTTTGCTCCCCAGCCCGGGCTCTCCGCAGGCCGCAGCTCCCTCCGGAGCCACCCCCCTGCTCCGGCGGGGGCTCTCCGGGGGAATCGCTGCTGCCGGGGGGGCGGCTGGAGCCCCTGCTGCCCGCCTCCCGCTCTCCCCTCGGGGCTCGCAGGGCCGTGTCTCACACTTTCCCCCTCAGCCCTCGCCGCCGGGCAGCCTTGTGCCCTTTCTTCGCTGCCTTTCCCCGAGGCGCCCGCCCGTGGCTGAGGGGCTCGGCCGTGCCCGGCGGTGGGGCCGCTGGAGCCGGCTGGAACCGGCTGTGTCCGGCGCGGGGCGGCCCCGGCCTGGCCTGGCCTGGCCTGGCCTCCCCTCACGGAGACCGCAGCGGCGGCAGAACCCGGCCAGCACCTGCAGCCCGTGAAACTTTTCATTTAATCATGAGGTAATCAGCTTGGGGGTTTTTTTTGGTTGGTTTTGGGTTTGTTTTTGTTTTTCAACCTCAGCAGGATCATGGCACACATGTTGGGACAACAGGAAGCTCTGGAAAGATGGAGCGATTTTCTGATGATTCTTACAAAGAACGCCCTGCACAAATCTGTAAGAAAAAGGGATTATTAGACCATATAGCATTTTTTGAAAAGTTTGTGGTTTTAACTTTCCTGTTACATTTCCTGCTCCTTCCATATTTTGACACGAAATCACGATAAGAATATTAAACCGTCTCAGAGGTAACTGTCAAAATGGAAGAACTACAAGGCCAGACTTCTAAGAGAAATGCTTACAAGGCATGAGGTGAACGTTAGGCCGTTTTTCAGCAGTTTGCACGCCTGGAGGTGTGGCTTCAGAAGTTGTTTCGAAGCAAGCTGTTTTGCTAGAAAGTTTGGTGAGCAAACGCTTCCTTCCCTCACCCCTCGAGTTCCTGCGGCGGCGGCTTTGCCCTTCCCAGGGCTCCCGCTGCTGCAGCAGTACAGAGAGTGGTTTAAAATTAATTTTGTAGATCGATGGGATTTGACTTTCTAAGGCCCCATTTTCAAGCTCCTTTCTGCAACTGTGACAACGGGAAATTTAAAGATAAAATTGTAATGGGACTTGGAAAAAAGAGGGCAGAATAGCGTTGTGGTGGAAGTGTGTAGGATGGGCTTCTGGTCAAAACATGGAAGTTTGTGTGACATAGAGCACAATCCTGCTGGTCATATGTATATGTGTTTGTAAATATTTATGCTTCAAGACTAAAATCTCTCGAGATACTTAGTTCATTATTTCTTATATCAGAGTAACCTGGCAATATATGTCAGAACATGGCTTCAGGTTAAACCAACGAAACCTCAAATTGTGACAAATGAGCCCTTTTAGTAGTGATGCTCTTCCTGTTACAAACAGAAAGCGTACTTAGAGATCATCCCAATAAAGCAATTAAAATATATGACTAACTGGATACACTTCACTAGATATGATTTTGGGGTGTTGCAGAGACTGTAGTCAGCGCATTAAACATGATTTTCAAAAGTGTACGTAGTCCAGAGTACAAACTGTGGAGGAGACAGCCCAAGTGTAAAATAACACTATCCGGGCAGAGCCTGCAAATGCTAATAGTTGGGTTTTTTCCCCCCAGAAAGGAGACTTAGTCAATAATTCAAATAAGCAGTCCATATTTGACTTAAGATAAAAAGAACTAAAATAATCTGGTTTTTTTCTCTTGGCTTTGCTTTAGCATTCAAATTTAAGCACAAATGGAAGCATAAACATGCTGTCTTTGAGAGCTGCTTTTACCAGTAAGGCACTTAACATGCAAATCTGGAACATAAATTTAGCTTACAAATGGCATTGCACGAAGATTACTGTTACATCTCCTTCTGTAGCCAGAAAGAATGTGGAAAAGATAACTTGTTTCAGAAATAACTATAATTCAAGGAGAAACTGGCAGAAGTTATTATAGTCTGATCACAGAAGCTTGCACCTTAAACTGGTGCATAGCATTGCTAACTAGTGCAGGCATAATTTTTATTACTTTGAAGATAGACATGATTGAAGCTGTATGATAGGTAAATTTAATAAGATGCACAGAATTTCCCATGAGAAAGTGCAAGCATGGATCTGGAGGAGGTGATGCTAGGAGTTATAAGCTTGATTTGCCAAGTTTTCCATTCCTTTCGCTTGTGACTTGAGCCTCTTCTTTTGTAGAAAGCCCTATTAATTCAGAATTCTCCCCTTCCTTGTGGTGGAGTACCGTTTTACACCACAGCACTGCAATTGATACGAATATCTACGTAAGCTATAAAGGCAGTGGCAAGAAGGGCCCTGTCTGTGTGTGTTTGATGTGACATGCAGTCCACTTCTGTCATTAGGATGTGAGTAATTCTCAGAGACTTCTGCAGGATTTCTGCATGCAGTGCCATCAGAGAGCCAGACTCTTACACTGTGTTATGTGTGTTTTCTCTTGCATGGCGGTAAAGTTTCTAGCTATGGGCTGGTGTAAAGGAGATAAGTAGTAGACCTTGTTTTAAAAATATGTAACACTCTTAATAATTCCCTGTTAGCTCTTTAATTCTCTAGAAGCAAAAACCTGGGAATTTGAAGTTTTTCTTCCAACTCGGTGGAATGAGTTTGGTTATTCACAGTTTGGGCTCATGTAAAAGAAGAAAATGGTTGCTGAGTACTTTAATTCCATGTCTTGTTTTTTTTTGCTTTGGAAAGAAAATGCATTTAACCCCCCCAAATTATTTGGAAATGGCTACTATTGTGATAACTTCCGTGTATTGTAAACACACATTTTTCTAAACCCTCCATTACTGAGCATCTTCTTCTGATCAAGGAATAGGATAGTAGGTAATATTTTAATAAATACTTAATATTAAATAATTGAAGTAGTTAATAATTTGGGACTAGATCCTGTATTAACTATTTAAAGCATAGATCTTCAGTTCCAAAGATAGTGCATAAGCTATTGCTTTTTGAAATAAGGCCCCAAGGAGTTGGTATAAAGCATCAAAGTCTTTAGAGGTAATGAACTGACCTGTAGCAGAGCTAGCTTAGATTCAGTCACTCTGATTCCTTGACAGAACTTCTCTTCATGCTCTACTTTTAGCTGCTTCTGTTTTGTGCTTTAGCTTTGGTTGTATTCTTTGGACTGAAGAGCTAGTTTCTCTGTTGGATCCCAATGAGTTACACCACAGCCTACTATAAGAAAGCATGCTAGTGATGTATTTCTTTTCTGTTTATAATTGCAAGTATTTTTTGCGTGCACTGCTGTTAATGAACTTTCAAGGGTCCTTTCTTACGTAACAGAAAAGCATACAAGTGCAGATACAGCTGTCTGGGTTAACAGAACCTTGATAGGCAGAGACTCAAACATGAAATCACAGCCGTGACTTTTACTGCAAGTGTTGTCTGAAGACTTCAACATAAGAGAACTTTTTAAAACTTGCATCACTAGTTAGTGTTAGAAGTGGGTTTGTTCAGAACTGAACATTGAAAGTACATTAAATCAACAGTTCTGTCTCTTAAATGTTGCTCTTCAGAGGCTCAGTGGATTCTATGTTCTCAAAGAATAAGTTGTCTCCCCATCTCAGCTTGTAGTTCACATCATTTTATGGGGTCACATCTCACACTTGGAAAGCACAACCTTGTAGCAGTCTTCTGTCATTCCTTCTGAGAATACTTGGAGAAAGAATAATACTGTGCTGTTTAATAATGTGCCTATGTAGTTTGCTCCCCTCGCCCCCAAGGGAGTAATAATGTTTTGCTGTCATTTTGGTTATCCCTTCTTGCATTTAGGAAGCTGCTAGACAAGAAAAGAGTATCAGCTCAACTTCTGGATTATCACTAGTGTCTATTGAAAGACACAAGTGTAGAGGAAAGAAAAAAGACATTTTGCTCTTTCCACTTCCACTTCATTATCATTACATATTAACCTTATTGACTCCCTGATTGACTCCCTGATTGTCTTGGATTAACATAAGAAAAGGTTTTCAGAACTCACAATGAACATAATGTATCTCATATGGTACTTCATTATTCATCTGTGTTCTAATATCCCATCAATGTAGTCTGGGCTTTTTCCTGTTTCTCCTTGTTGCTGTCTACTTAGAATACAATCATTTTTCCCCATAGGATGGTCCCTTTGTGTTTGCCTGCTGCTGTCTTCAGTTCAACTTACTGTTGACTGCAAGGTTTGGTTTTTTTATATATTTGTGTGAAGGACACCATATAAACATAAATTGTGTTGAATTATGTAATAAAAAGCCTATTAGTGTGAATACCTTCTTTCAAGGTTGTCATAATGTGTCCATTTGAAAAAGAAGCTAGTTCAGTCCCATGTTAAGTGTGATCATTTAAAATGTAATATACCTGAATAGGTTTCTTTCTGCGTGTGTAATGGGGTATTCTGAACTTTGTATCAAGGTCATTTTTGCAGAGTACCAATAGCTGACGCTATTGCTCTGAGCCAACCTAATAAAGCATAACTTATGTTGGCCTTAACCTAACTTGATGACTAATTTTCTTAAAGAATACTCCTACAGCTGCTAAATTTCATTTCTTATGAAAATATTGTAAATCATTCCTCTGTCTTTTGGTATGCCTTCTGTTCTTTTGTGATTACCCATCTCACTATTGTTCTATATTGCAAGGTGGTGGAGATGGAAACCCATCTGAAGTAGCACTGAACCCAGTTCTATGCCTGTATCGCTCCTATGTGGTATGTAGAGACTTTGAGCTACCTAAGGTTACGTGAGTGACAGTGGTGCCATTTTTGTGTCTATCTAAAGGAGGGAAAACAATGAAAAGCAAGCCACCATGATTGCCTGCGTCAGCAGCAAACAGAATTAGGCTAAATACGTACCAAGTTACAGTCTGGTTTCCTGAGGAACCAAAGCATATACAGACGTTTGGTGTATGCAGTAGGAAGGTAGCGAAGTATACAAATCCTTCAGAAACGAAGCTTTGTTGCTGGCTGTCTTCACAGAGCAACTTGTTTACTGTAAGTGAGTACCTGATAGGGAGTCTGCTGTCTGCTTGTCTTTTTATACTGCAGATAACAAAACCCACAGAACATCTTGTCTGTTGAAGGACATTATGGTTATTAGTAATGAAATTAATAAACCCATTAAATGGATACATCCAGGGAATGTTATATTTAAAGATTTATACCTGCAATAAAGATTTGAGTACATAATGAGTACATTAAAAACAGGCCACCAGCCTATTCTAGGCACTACTCCTACACATAATCAAATCACACGGAGCAATGTGATTATGTGTGTTCTAAAAAGATGCGTATAATAAGAAAAATAATAGAACAATCTTTTTGTAAACCCCAAGTCAAGAATAGGCAGAATAATGATATTCTGCACTTCTTTGCTTTTCATCTGAGGTGTTAGAAGTACTTGATGTAATTTAATGTTATACTCTTCTGCAGGTGAGAAAACTGAGACTTGAGACTACCCTGACATAATCAAATAACTAGGCTTCTTGCTTTGTGGTTTCCTGCTTAAACAGAAAATCACACTTGTCTCCCTCGTATCGTTTGTAGCTCTCCATTATTTTCTATATATGTCTTATTCAGCAATGAAGTCCCTGTCTTAAACATATGCATTTGCAGTTCTAAAGCTGTTTGAGGTGTTTGGTACTGAAAGCATGTCGCAGTATAATGCTCATCTCCTCATGCTCCTAAGCTTTCCCAGGCTTTCCCAAGCTTTTGGTGTGGAGCAAGATGGAAGAGAGATGAGTCTGCAGCATGAAAGAGAAATGTTATTTCTGTGTTGTGTGTTATGAGGCTTGGCCTGTATAAAATGGTCTTCCTAGGCTCAGTCACTTCTGTGTATATAGATATTTGCACAGATTCCTAGAATTTTAGAACAGAAAATTTGTACGAAATTAAATCAATCCTCTACCTTCTCTTCTCGAAAACTGTTCATTTACATAACTTCTAGCTTTGTAGCGGTCTGCATGACAAACACAGTTCTCCAGATAATTTGTTCCAGCTGCCTAAGGTATCATCAAATGTTTTTAGTTTTCTGGATTTTAAATATCAAAGCTTTTTTACTGTAGTTTAAGCATTTCTGAAAGCATTTTTTTCAGGTTGTCATGTATCTGCTGAACAAATTATTTGTTAAATGTGTAGTTGCAAATGCAAAAATAGATAAAATTCACAATTTCTGTGCATGGTTTTAAATCCTAGAGAATCAAACAAAAGTAGTTTTACTCTTCTGAATTGAAGGTTTAATTCTGAACCTTCTTGAAGAAAAAAGAAAAATGAGAGTTGGTGGCTAAATGGCAGGAAGGGGAGGAGGATCCTTTCTTGGAGCAGGTAGAAGAGCTAGTGAACAGTCTAGGATGTTCCCTATGCCTTCGAAGTGATATAAACTATTATGACTGGTATAAATGAAATTATATCAACACTTCCTTTCAAGCATTGAATTACTGAAAGCAGTTATGGCTTGTGTCTGTTCCCATCAGTTCCCAAGCAAAAGTGTATTGTATTAGTTCTGTGCCTGAAAACTCAGTTGGAGTGAATTCCAACAAAGGCATTTCCTGTAGATTTTGGCTAACAACCTGATGTTTGATACGAACACCTCCACATGAATTTCTAGGAAATCTTGAAATACCTATCCTGTAAGGAATGTGTATGTGTCATTCTCTTCAGACTAGCAAGCCACCTTCCTTAAGCAGCATAATGACTTGGTGACCATGAAGATTTTCCCATCTATTTTCTGCAGGATTTTGTTATTCTGATATTGTTGACGAGTCTAGAATTTCCAGTATTTCTGAACTGAAGTAGGAAATTCGAGGGGAAATCAACCCATTTGGATTTCTTTTTCCTCACTGCAGTCCCTTCCAAATCTATGGTGTTGTGAAGCTTGTCTTGTATTCGTGTATCTGATTCTGGTTTAAAACTGCTGTAAACATCTTGCACGTTACCACCATTGGTCAGTTTTGCTCCTAAGTTGTCTATATGACAAAGAAAACCTGAAGGTGATTCAAAACTTCTTTTGTAGCCCTTTAAGAAACCTGCATCCTGTTTTGTAAGTGGCACCAGCCCTCTGTTGTAATTACGTTCATTCCCACTGCTAGCTTTTGGGCAGCACTTGGACTGAATGTGGTAAATCAGTCCAGTAACCAAGGCTTGTCTGAGGAAACCTGGTTTGGAATACTTCATGATCACCATACTAGCTGTCAGAAAAAGAAGAAAGCCAAAGTAATAATCCAGGAGAGCAGAAGAACATTTGGGAACTCTTGCCTGGCACCTGCTTATCACGCATTGAGTTTCCCTAGAGCAGTTCTGTTCAGTGAGAAACTTAAAAGCTGGAAAGAGGCTGTGCTTGTGCTGAGTGATCCTGAACTCCTGCTGCCCCTGGATGCTGTCATGAGACTATAATTTTATATTTTTAAAAAACCACCCCAAACCCAAATATATCTGTTTTTAGAAATTGTATGGCAGGTGTTTCTGTTTTAAATTTTTATTTTATTTTATTTTTAGCTTGTCTCCTCTGGACAGAGTAAACAATTCACAGGTTTTATTTGCATTGGAAGTTTTTATGTAGCTAAGCAATTGGTTTAGGTTTTAGAAGGAAAATAGTTTTGGCAATCATTTAACGTTCCTATGCCCAATGTGATGTCTTTTTTAATAGTAAATTTATGAAGTTAGGTAGACAAACTGACATGTTCCTGGCTGGTGAAGGCTGGTTAGAAACAAATTTATGTGCAGATGCTGATGGCTCTGCCTATATCTGCACCTCTTTGCTAGTCTCTGTGAACCAGCAGCAGAAAGGAGAGGGAGCTGGAACTGCAGCTGCTGTGTAGCACAGTGGGCCCCTTGAGATGGAAAAATTTTCTGGTGGTTTATCCACAGAATTTTGAGAAAGTGACTAAAAATATGACATTGTATAAATGTGTGAGGTTAATCTTGTCTTTTCCAAGAAAACATTTCTTGGTCTGGCTCTGTATTTATTTGCGTAGCACTACCTCACTGACGCTTAGAAGATATCAGGTAATTATGAATGATATCTAATTTTGAACATATTGTATTGTTTCATTAATTTTGTGAAACTTGAAAGTTATAGGATTTTTTGGATTACTAGTTCCAGAAAAATTAGGGTTCCTTGCATTGAAAGGCTATATTTACACTCAGAATATAAGGTGAAACATAAATTGAATTAAGAAATCTATTATAATCTCTGTAATGTCCTACATTTGGTTGCATCCTAATAATGTTTACTAAGCATATTATTGATATTTATAGAATGTCTAATTGTGGTTTTAGATTCCTCTTCTTTGTGCAATAGAAATAAAAGTCTGGTAAAGTTAGGAATCACCAAAAAATCAATTCAAAATTATTTATAAATGTTAAGAGCAAGAAATTATCATTTTAACCTAGTCTGACCTTATGCATGACACAGGGCGTGAAGTTTTCGTGTGATAATTACTACATTAAATCTGTAATTGGGCGGGAAATAGAGGCTCTTCTTCACATAAATACTTAATTCTTTTATTAAAAAAAATCTTGTGGAAAGGGATCAGTTGCATTACCCTCGCTGCTGTTGCTCTGAACTCCTTTGAGTTGCTGGCTTGTTCTGCACCTCTTACTACTGGCTGAAATAATTCTCTGCTATCCACAATATTTTTTCCCATGTGGAATGATATGTAAAGTTTTATCAAAACTATCCTGCTAATACTAGGGTTTTAACTCAGTAGTTAACTATTTTTGTCTGTGGGTATGCTTATGTTACTAGTAATGCATTTCATGAATGGAGAATCTTCAGACAGCTGTGTCCAAAGAGAAGGTGGATTTTGCAGAGAGGTTTTATGTTTTTTCTCACTTAAACATGTGAGGTTTAATATATCATATGCTTTTTATATAAATTATGCTTTTTCTTTCTTGTCAAGCGATATAGATTTGTCTAGCAGTAGATCAAAAAAGAGCTATCAGTATTGCTACACTCACCATGGCTCTGCTGAGATTTTACGTAGTTCTGTATTTTGTGGATTTTCCATTTTTTATCTTTTACTTTGTGTGATCCTTTTATGTATTTGACTTCAAAAGCAATAGGTGAAGTACAGTGTCCTGAAGCATAGTTAGCCTGCATGTTCATTCATATGCTGATTTCCAAGGCCCTTATAATTTCTCATTTGCTGTTGCACTTTCTCCAAAGATACTTTCTGCTGTCTTTTGTGTAGCCTGATATTGAGCATTCTAGGAATAGTTGTCTTGTCTTGTCCTTTTGCTTTATATACAATATAACATATGCATCATCTGAGAGGTACATTTATAAATATTAACATTTTTAATGTTTTCAGAGCTCTTCAGGTGGAACTTGGAGTGGATGTTTCATAAACATTGTTGTAAATGCTTTGTAACAGTTCTCCCTCCACTGTGCTGTTCTAATTGCTTCCTTTTTCCCTCCTTGAATTTAAAAAGTGAAAAAAGTTTCACCGAGTTAAATATTTGTGAGAATGGTTGCTTTCATTGTGGTCTCTTCTGAACATTTCAAGCTGAAACTGATTTTATAGAACTAGGGAAGGCAACTCCACTGAGAACCATGCAACATATGAACAGTACCAGAAACTCCCTTTATGAATGATGATATTTGACATTGATATTTGTCAGGTGACCCAAAAAAATATTGGAAAAAACATAAATATGGAAAAGCATATGAGACCACCATTTGTCTAATATTTTTTTAAAGAAATCAACTTCGAAATGAAATGTGGAAATTATTTGAAGTAGCATCTGTTAGTAATATCACTTAACAGAGATGAGCGAGTTCGGCTTGGCATAGCACATGCACAAGACACGTGCTCATAGAAAAGCCTCTCTGAGTCAGTTATGAGACTAAAGTTTACTAAAATTGATTTTCAGTCTGTATTAATCTTTTATCGGCACCTAAATTAATTCAGAATTTGGTTTTGCTTTCATAACATAGCATATATACCTTTCAAGATACTCCTAAGGTTTAGGAATTGCAGTACATTGAAAGGAAAGAGGAATTGAATTTTAAGTCAGTTTGGTCCTTTAACCCAATCTTTCCCTTTCCCTTTTAAATGCTAATGCAAAGCTTCACCCAGACTTCAGTGAAAGCAAAATAAGGCTTTTATTTGACTAATTTGTTGTGCCTTTTATTGTGGTTTCTTTTGCAAGGCAGACAGGCCAACAAAGAGCTAATGTGCTTCTATATTTGTATGTATCATCTGATATCCAAGATGAAGAGTGAATGGGAGAAAAGGAACAGAATGGGATAAGCAATGTCTCTGCCATCCACACCTGTTCTGAAAGGCAATTTACAGGCACTTTTCTTGCTTGGTGATGAAAATGGGAGTTGTCAGACAATGTAACTTTCTACCAGCATCATTCCACTGAAGCAAGAAGGAGAAGTCATCCTGACGCTGTTTATCAGGCTTGCTCGGATACTTGTGATGCAGTCACAGCAGGAAGTTTGGAAACGCTTTTTTGCGTAAGTTGCCCAAGACAGTGTAGCTCTCTATTAACCAAGCTGAATCAGCATCTACTTTATTAGTATATTTGGGCAACATTATTTGATGCTTTTCTCCTTAACATCTAAAAGCAAATCAGAAATATTTCTTACATTTTGTCTTATATCCAAGAAGATTGTATGCACTGTTAATCACCCTTACTTTACATAGAAGTAAACAGAAACACACAGATGTGTAAAAGCCAGATTTTCAAGAGGCAAGATTTAATTCTGAGCACCCCTGCTTTTTGATTAGTAGGATGAGTTTGTTCCATCCTAGATCGTATTTTTTTTTTCTTGGATTGTTGCAATGTATTATAGTGGATCATGGGAAGCAACAGAGAAGTGATTGCAAGGGGGAAAGTGGGAAAACAGCAGTTTTATGGTAAGAGAAGATAATAGCTTTTTGGGTCCTTCATTCAGAGTCCAAGAAAGCCTTTTTCTGACTAAATGAGGGACTAGGTATAACTTGTAAATACCAAGATGTTTGTACAAGGAGAACTTAGAAAAATTATGTGATTAGACAATTGAGGGAGTAGTGTAAACTATACAGATTGCAGAGGTTATGACATGTCAATAGAGAACTTACGTAGGTCAGGATCCCAATTTCAAAGATTGTTCAAAACTTTGTAAGCTAGAGTTACTGTTAATTCACTTATTCATTTATTTACATGCTTCTTTTTCTTGCAAATGCTTTTAATGAGTAGTAGCTGGTCTAAAAAGATGTTTGGTTGCTAGGGTCCCACTGGCATTTTTCAGAAAAGAACAGAATTGCATTCCAGTCTGCCATAGAAGTTTTGGTTGGTAAGTGAAAAAACTACAAAGGAGATTGTGTCTGAGAGTGAGAAAATCCTGTGACTGCATCCTAAACTACAAAACAGTTTGAAGCAAGGGTTCAGATAGGGGATCAACTTGAAGCAAGGAGGATGGTCAGAGCTGAGATAGCCAGGAATGCTGGGTGTATGGCTGGCAAAAGAACTTCACCTGGAAAACTTTGCACAGAATTAAGCTGCTGAGTTTTCTCCCTGGAAGCACTTACTCTTTTATTTTAATTTGTCCACATTATATTTGATACTCCGTTTAAATCCAAAGTAGTTCATAAAAGTTCTTAATATGATGGCATGAGTACAGGAGCAGAGCTGCTATTCAATACAATGGACAATAAAAACCCACTTTTATTTCTTTACTGTAATCTTAGGGGAAGGGGGTTGTTAGCTTTTAGTATAAGGTGTCTTCAGTCAAGTCACTTTTTTTGGTCTCTGTTACTGGCATTGAAACTTATGACTTCAGGATAACACCTCAAAAAAATCTGAAATACATATTACATTGTGTGTATTAAACACATTTGCATTTTCTTCAGATGATGTTTCCGAGTAATAACAAAATAGCTTCCTTCATTTTTTTTAGTGCTCTTCTGTGTTTTAGTATTTTCATTGTACATCGATTAAGCCAGTGTTCTATATTGTGAAGTCTGAATTCTGGCATGATAGCTTGCTGAGAGTAAGGCCAAGTGAAGTCAAAGGGACCAGCTCAGAAAGATGGTATTAATTGTAAGAGTGTCAGAACTGTATAATTAATGGCCTGCTTGTATATACTTCCAGCCTTTATACTAATTGCTTATATCTCCTAGAAAAGTGCCGAGAATGCAAAGAATCTAACCTTCCCCTTTATCATTTGAAAAATTCTTATGAGGACGCTTATTCATTTGTCAGGGAAAACAGAGCAGGATGACAGCTGCATCCTATTCTCAGATGCTGAACCTAAGTTCAGGAAGCTGTTTCTACTTTTTATCATTAAGTTAGATGTATCCTTGTGTCGTGGTTTAGCCCCAGCCAGCATCTCAGCACCACGCAGCTGCTCGCTCACTCCCCCTACCCCGATGGGATGGGGGAGAGAATCGGAGGAGTAAGAGTGAGAAACACTCCTGGGTTGAGATAAGAACAGTTTAATAATTGAAATAAAGTGAAATAGTAATGATAATAATAACAATATAATAATAACAATAATAATAATATACAAAGCAAGTGATGCACAATGCAGTTGCTCACCACCCGCCGACCGATACCCAGACAGTTCCCGAGCAGCGATCGCTGCTCCCCAGCCAACCCCCCCCAGTTTATGTACTGAGCATGATGTCCTATGGTATGGAATAGCCTTTTGGTCAGTTTGGATCCACTATTCTGGCTGTGCCCCCTCCCAGTTTCTTGTTGGCCTGGCAGAGCGTGGGAAGCTGAAAAGTCCTTGACTAGCATAAGCAATACTTAGCAACAACTAAAACATCAGCATGTTACCAACATTCTTCTCATCCTAAATCCTAAACACAGCACTATGCCTGCTACTAGGAAGCAAATTAACTCTATCCCAGCCGAAACCAGGACACCTTGCAAGCAGGAGAATGGGGGGAAAGTAGAATTCTCCATCCTGAGATCCAAATTAGCTAGAAGTTTTGAGTGGGAAGAAGAAGAGGAAATTATGTCAAGTGAAACTAAAAGGGACACAGAGTCATCAAAACCCGGTCTCTGATCAGCACCTTTTTATCTAGAAACAAGGCCAGTGTCATTGCTTGCATGGATGCAGCATTGCAGTGCAGGCGTGAAATAGATGTGTAAGCTCTCATCTGTGACTTTTTAATGGATCTTTGCAGTCCCTATTCAAGTAGATTTAACTTTTTAAAGCTGAGAAATACTGATGACAATAATAGCCTATATCACTGTTGAGTAAGGAAAAAAAAAAAGATTAGAAGATAGAGACAAGTATAAGTGGAGGATAAACTAGTAATGCTGCTATGTAAATGTGCCCAATGCATTTATTGTAGTAAAATCTCTGTTTCCATAAAATGAGGGAAATATAGATTGTTCTGTTTCATTCTGCTTCTTCCTGTCATCATACCAACATTTTGTACAATGACAGGGTGATGCTCAGAGTAGATGTTATGATAGAGAAGTTGCTATGCTCAGCATTGGCAATGGGAATCCTGTTAAGCACTTAGGAGTTTTTAAATTTGCTCTGATACGGCTGCATCTGCCAAGATGAACATTAGAACCATAGAATCATAGAATCGTTTAGATTGGAAAAGACCTTGAAGATCATCCAGTCCTTACTGGATCATAGTAAGGTAGTAAGTCCTACTTACCTTTGGTTATATCACTGAGCTTGACCCAATCAGTTTTGAAAACACTGGCAAGATTTGGCTGGGGAAGGTGCAGGGAAATTCAGGAAAGAAGCAGGTAAATAGTGCAAAGTCGAGAAGTCTTAAGTATTACTGATGTGCATTAAACCAGATTTCTCTTAATGTCACTTAAAGCCAGCATTACTAATTGGACGTATGTTTAAAGAACTGAAGTAAAATTATTAAGTTATTTTTTAAATGTGCTGAACAGCAAGGATGAAAGAGATCAGAATGAGGCCTGTAAACCTCCTGAGCTCACTTCAGGACTTGATTCTGTAAACGTCGTGGTGGCCTCTGTCCACATCTATATAATTCACCCATAGAAAGAATAGCAATATGAAAAAATCTTTCAGGCAGTTTCTGTAGCTTCATTCTTTTCATGTAAATGCCAGCCTGCAAAAAATTAGTAGCAGTCAACAGAGACTATCATTTAGCTCAATGAGTAGAAATTTCTGTTTCTGAGACAGAAGCATCTAGGTTCTCTGCTGCTTCTTGTCTTGGTCACCAGAGTGCACCTGGAGTGCAGGACAGTGACAACACACAGTGGTGGATACCCATTACTCTGTTACAGTGCCATCTCCTAACACTGCAGTCTGTGTAAGTGGTGTGGAAAAAAAAAAAAATTACAGCTGGTTCAAGACTTGCTAGGGCTTGACTTTTTGCTCTTTCTGATAGCAGGTGGAAAAATCTGACAACTTCTTCACAGGAGTTTTAATGATTTTGCTGTAGAGGAGGAAAACAGTTTTCAACAGTCAATGGGGGTGTTTATTTAAAATATCCTGAACTGTCACTTATTCAGCCACATAACAAGGTTGTTGAGGATGAATTGACAGAGCTGTGAATCAAGATTTCCTGCCCACCTGCTTTCCTCCCTTGTCAGCCTTGTCAAATTTCTCTTGCTGAAATCAAGGAACGTTAAGTTCTTTAAAAGAAGTGATACATTCTCTGTGAGCACAGTTCCTTTTTCTTCCTGCCTCATAAATATTTAAAAAGTGTTAATCTTGTTTGTTACCTGACTGATAAGCACTGGGCAAAAAATTTGTCCATGCAATTTCATTACTGAACTTAGATCAGAGCTTTTTGAATGTCATTACAGTTACTGGGTAGCATTTTAAAAAATACCCAAATGACTTTGGAACAGATTCACCATTTGTACTCTTTAGTAACACCATTATTAATACATACATAAGTCAGAGTAGATGCAATTACAATTTACCATTATTTTGTGATATATTCCAATAGCAGTTACTTATATTGCAGAATGATGCATGGAATAGGACTCCAAGACTTCATGTCATGGTTTTGGATGTTGTCATACTCTGAGGCAATGGAGTGCAGGTTCTGTCAGCTTTACTTAATCCTGTAAATATGATGCTTAACATGAATGTAATTACAAAAAGGATTAATGTGTAGTGCATGCAATAATTTGGCATTTCTATGTTTGCTGCCATTATTGTGGTGGATTTTTTTTTATTTTATTTTATTTTTTCCCAAGTGATCAGTTCATTTTTGACTGTGAATACTACAAAATTAGGCAATCCTGGGAGAAAACTGGAACCTGTTTAGTAGCAAAGTTTCTTTGGACCTTTAGGCATTAGGAAATCAGGGGTCTTCAGTGATTGTCTCAGACTTTTAACATCTTTTTGGCAGTAGTTAGGTGTAGTTAATGATACTAATTCTTTAGTTTCTGGGCTTGCTATTAACGGATGAGATGCTTCCCTTTCAAAATTAGCCTCTGGCTTAGTTTCAAATTGTGTTTTAAAGATTTTCATCACAAGCAAGAGAGCTGGAGATACAGTTTTGCCATGCAGAACACTTCCCATGGCAAATTCTATAGATGTAGTGGTTTGGTTTTGTTTTATTTTGTATAAATGGAGCCTGTCAGTTTCTACTTTGAAGAAAACTGGCCAAAATATTTTGAAATTATAATGAAAATGTTTCTAATAGCTGTTGAGACACAATGTGTGAAAGTAAGGTACCTTAACAATAATACATATATTTATGAAGAACTGAGGAAAGATGAAAACAAAAAAATAAATGGGCAGCTAGAAAAGTCATCAGCCCGTGACATCTTCTTGCAACCTCACATTCTTCTTCTCCCGTCTTCTCCTGGCTTCTCCCATCTTCTCCGTTCAAGGAATACATGGGGGGAGGATAAGGCAGGCGTCCAACTCCTTTTCCTATGTCAAATAAAATTTGCATGCTTTATGCCTGTAAGATATTATGGTATAAGCCAGTTGCAGTCAGTTGCTACACTGTGTAAACGTTCAGGTTACACAAAGCTGATTTGTTATAAATGTTGCACAAATTAAGTAACTCTTTTCCAGACTCTTTGGCTTTGGGTCCTTTTGGAAGAACATGTTTCAGATTTTCACCCTGCTAGCTTCTTATGGGTGTCTCTTCCCCCTTATTTTCTTCAGACACAAAAATCTGAGAAACAGAAATTGCCTTTTAAACAATTAATTGATAAATTGTAACTTTTTTTTTCCTTAGCTCTTCCTGCATCCCCTGCATCCCGTTCTCTGTAATAGATGTTACTGCAGATTTCTCTACCTCATAGGGTGACCCTGTTATTGCTAGTGCCAGGATTATAGGATGCACCAGGCTGACAGGGGAGAAAGGGAACTGCAGGAGCAGAAGGGAGAGGGCAGGGCAGGTGAGATAACTGGAAGTAGTCTGTGGGACAAATGGGGAGATGATGAGTTTTACATTTTACATTCTCACAGAAACTGTTTGTGGTCATCTTGGAGGATACTGTGTCCTTCACCCCCAAACCCTGAGAATTACTAAACTGTAAATATATATGAATAATAAATAGGGAGTGGTTGAGAGGAAATAGCTGTATGTAAATATTTGGAGTTGTACTGGAAGAATCAGAGAAAAGAAGACAACCAGAATGGAAAGACGAATATGAGTGTAGTGGAGGGACAGTGGGAAAGAAATACTCCTTCCTGGGAATGTTTGGAGTCTGTTTAAAAAAAAAAAAAAAAAAATGACAAGACAGAAAGAATTGATCAGATAGAAACCAGTTTTGGAACCTCTGCCAAATGTTTATATACATTCATGAATTCTTCAAGACTTAATACAGTTTTTCTCTGTGGAGACCATAGCATTAAATCAGTTAGGTCAGCCTGTGCTACCCAGAAGCAGGAGGTATGATACCAGGCTAAAATTACCTTTAGACACACGTTTTTCTCTGTACCAATACGACAGCTTGCAGTTTCTAATCTTAAGAATTAAGAGTTTGTCTGTCTTCATGGGCTTGGAGTCTGCATATGTAAATTTATGAATATTTAAAAAATAATTAATGAACTGCACTGAACTGCTTCATTTTTCCTTTATCGGAATCCACCATCTCTCCTAGAAAAAAAGTACATTGAAAATACAGTAGCTCACCATTCTAAGTAGTCTGATACATTACAGGGACACCATGCCAGACTGACGTTCCCAGTCTTTATTGCATTTGGTTTAATACTTTTATACTTTTAAACTTTGTTATAATAAGTTTGGCTGGAAAAATTGGAACTACAGATGTGCAGCTCTACAGCTCAAATAGTATGGCTGCCTTCCAGCATGGCCTGCTTTCTTCAGCCTGAAATTAAAACTGAACAAGGGAAACCTTAACAGTTGCATTGCAGCAGGAGTCAGATACTGACTGCAGGATCAATGGTTTAGATTGGCAGTGATCCACTGTAGGGACAGAAGGTGTCTGTAATAAAATCCAGTCTGTGAAACTAAACCAGATGATATGGGTACACATACAACTATCCATTAGTGATTGAGGGTGCCATCCCTCTTAAAATATTGCACAACCAACCCTTGCAATCACATTTACCGTCTATTGTAGTGGTGATAGTTGGTTGTCAAACCTTGTACTTTAGCTGCTCATGAGCAAGACATATTTTGTATAACATAACCCATGGAAATAAGTGTCGCTTGCTGCTCTAACAGTGCTATTTTTGCCATCTTATTCTGACAACAGTAGCAACTTCCCAAGGGCAGGCTGCTAGATAAATCTGAAGAAAAATATAAATACGGGCTTCCAAAATAAGTATGTGTTCGAGTTTTAGCATAAAACACTGCACATATCAGACCCACGCTTTATGATCCCTGTCTGCCTGCCTTCACATTACTTCTACTCATTTGGCTACAGGCCCTGATAAGTAATTGCTGATAAAAAATATTATTCAGGACAGATAGAAATGTTAATGATTATGTCTGTGTTACACCTGAGATTATGTAACAGCCTGTGTCTTACAAGGGCTAATTATATAATTAGGCTGTGCGATATGGATGAAAGACAGAAATCATAAAGCCCAGGCTAGAGGAAGGAACTTTGTTGTATACATTCCAATAGAAATTGTTGTCTTGGATACCGTTTGAGCATTTAAAGTTGCAAAAATGTAGAAATGCAGGATGCTGTTTCAGTGCCTGTTCTGTCAGAAAATAAAGTTTTCTCAATTTTTCATCCTGCCTACCCTCCTAAATGCTCTATTCATCTATTTTTAGATTTCCTTTTACATATTTACAATAATCGACTCAAACAGGACCCAACTTCTATGACATAAAGCCAAACAAAATATTCCTAATTCTGAATGAAAATCTGTTTTCCTACATGTAAGTATTATGCTGAACAACACGTACAACAGCCAAGAATTTGGTAATATAAGTTCTTAAATTGCTAGAATAGCTTTTAAACTGCTGACTGCTAATGCTAGGGAGGAGAAAAACAGCATTATATCCACCTGTTTTATCCTTTCTCCCTAAGCTTCACATTCAGTTTGATGTCAGAGACAGGATACTGAGCTATGTCTGTCGATCTTTGGTCTGAACTGTAACAGCCCTTTTTTTTTTTTACTTTATTCTTTAGCTCTACAGATCTTTCAATTAAAGAAGCATCACTTCCATGTTGCGTAGCGGAAATAGCATTTAATGTCACCAGGTTTAGTAAAAATATGTTTGTTAACATCTCACAGAACAATATAATAATGTTTTATTTTATTAGAGAACATTAATGGAGGATAGAGTCTAGACTTCGTAAAGTATTTTGAAAACCTGATGATGGGCCTTTTGTTTGTTTTTTTAAGTGTAAACTAGGAGTAACTAGTTCACTCATGGTGTTAACCCTGCAAGGCTTACTTAGGAAAAACATGTAAAACGACTACATATGTACATGATCACATCTAATATATAGCATGCAGTGGCAGTGACTCTTCAGGCTCTTTAGGGTTAGGGTGACTCCATTCTAAAATGAAATTTTCCTGTGTGAAAGCTCTACTGCACTTAAATTTTATGTAGACCCTATAGAAGAGATTTTAATTCCTTTTCCTTCATTTTCTCTGAAGATTGTGCCTACTGCTAAATCCCTTTTATGTCTGAGTATTAGATTTAAGTGAACTCTAGGGCTTTTATGTTTCATGAGAGCTTCACCGTATACAGGAGTAGTCATTGGATGCCCAGAAGATATCTTGGTGACTTCACCTAAGTGAACCAGTAAGAGAATGGCAGGAATCCTCTTCCATCCCTTACTGTGAATTCCCTCACGCTCTGAAGTCTCTGTGCCAGGGAGTATCTGCAGTCAGAAACTGCTGTGAATAAGGTCCTGATGCTTCCTCTTTTGGTTTCAGTTATTTCATGAAATGGTAGAGGAGCATCATCTGTTCAGTGTTTGAAAGAAAACTTCTATCTTGCATTTGAAACTGTTACTGTACAATCATTGCTTTTAGGCAGAAGGCTCAAATCAATTTTTATTGTCCATTAAGGTTTTTAAACTCTTTAATATTACTGCCTGTATGGCAAATAGTTAAGTAAAAGCTTTTGCACAAATGCTTCAGATTTGCCTAGGGAAAACAGTAGCTGTCCTGAAAATAAGGGTAGCATCTTAGAACTGCAGGCTTCTGATGTTCTACCAATACTAGTGAATAAGAAAATTAATCCAGTAATATGCAGTTCCTTAAAGAGAGAAGATGTAATAGATCTTAATTGCTGAATTAATTGATTTTACATGTAAATGTAATCCTTTCTAAAGACAGAGTTGTTCCTAAGAATACAATTTGAAGTAATGAGGTTGCCTAAATCTGATGGTGCTTCTACCTCATGTTTGAAAGCTTCAAAGTTGAAAGAGAAATTCATGATCGTTTTGCAGTCAAGTTTAAATAATTCATTTGCTTGCTTACTATTCAAAGCGTACTAATAAAGTGAAATATCTATCAGAGTGAAGATTTCACAGTCAAAAATATTAAATGTGGCTGGGAAATATAACTTACTGAGCTAATTTTTGATCATCCCATTCAGATGTTATTATTGGTGTTATAGATACCGTATTGCTATATAATTTTCCAAAGTGTGCAGTGCATTCATATTCTTTGATGTGTATTGGAGAGCAGGTATAGATGAAGAGCTATAGACCAGAGTGAGAATTGTTCAGTAGTTCCGTTACTGCAGATATAACAAAGCTTCATGCATGTCAAAGCTTATAAACAATACAAAACTTGTCTATCCAAGGGACTGCACGTTGGATGTCATATTGGAATCAGTAACAAAACTTGCATGGTCTTCATGAGGGATGAGATTATCCTCCATAAAGCCACATGAGTTTTAATTAAGAGGTAATTTTTCCATGGAAAATAATGCAGTACAGGATAAATATCCTAAATTCAAACAAGAATTCTTCTCTGTTTAATGCTGTCTATTTTTTTTTTTTTTCGATCAAGAGAGGGGTGTTTTTTTAGTACTAGGACGTCAAACCTTTCTCCTGAAAGAGGTATTTGAAGGGCTAGCACACTTATAGATGTAGCTACTGTAGCTAGTGATACGCCAAAAACCACCAGCAAACATAGGTGCTAAGATTATACTTTCATAACATGGGGACATAAGCATAAAATATGTTCAATGATGTATCATCACAGATTCCATTTTAAACACTTGAATATGAAATTTCCTCCCATTTTGATGGAAGTTGTGACACTGCACAGTTGAATTATTTTAGTCAGAGCATGGATGAAAATGGTGATACAATTTAATAACTTCTTAGCCTTGAGGAAAACATAGTGGGAGTGTGATAATGAAAATGTTAAGTCTGATTTGTTCAGAAGTGACACTGTGATTGGCAAGATGAATGACTGGTTCCTTTGCTAGATGAGGGTTTTCTTATGAAAAGCTGCTTAAGATGGCAAGTTGGTGTCCATCATATACAAGGGCACTTTCATATTTTAGATACTGTTTATCATTATATTAAACAGAAAACGTTCATGCTGAGCAGGACAGTTAAACTTTATTACATGAAAATGAAGAGCAAGAAGAGTTAATTTTCTGCAGCAAGATACATATACTACCATTGTTTCAGACACTTGGGGTGAAGTAGAAAATCTTGTACTAGAAGGAACAGACAAGATTTCAAAGATTATCAGGAAGTAGGGATGCATTCAACAAATCTGAAAATACCTTAGAAATCAATCCCTAAAGCTACATTTTCACAGGCAGTTGGGATTATCTTTTGAATGGAATCATAGAATGCTTTGGGCTGGAAGGGACCTTTAGAGGTCATCTAGTCCAACCCCCCTGCAGTGAGCAGGGACAGCTTTAACTCGATCAGGCTGCTCAGAGCCCCATCCAACCTGACCTTGAATTTTTCTAGGGATGGGGCCTCCACTACCTCTCTGGGCAACCTGTTCCATTGCCTCACCACCCTCATTGTAAAAAAATAACAGAATCATAGAATGGATCAATATATTTGTAAATATGTGGATTTGTAAGTCTTCCTTACTAATTGCTTCAGTGTTAACAAATACTTTTTGCAAGTCCTTAATTGTCTTCTCAAGAAACTAATGAACCCATGTATTACCACTGCATCCTGGTTGTAATCAGTTTGATATTGTGTTAATTATATTATAGTGGACAACTGTTTTATTATTTGAGATATTGTAATAATACTTGATAAAATCAGTAGTATTAACATTGGCTCCTAGTGGTCTTAATGCCTTCTAGAGGATGGCATTAGAATTGTAAAACTGTTTCCAACTAAAACGCTGCAGTATGCAGTACAGTAGGACTGTAGTTTTCCCCAGTATGTTTGTTGTTTACGGTGTCTGCCTCTAAGCTCACCCATTATTCATAGAGTTGAAAACTAAAGTTCACAGTACCTGTTAGGGGTTTGAGTGAATGTTATTCTCTACATGATATTGGTTCTACATGTAAGAATGTGGTAGAAATATTTCATGTTCTTAATGAGTATCACCAGAATAAATCCATAGCTTTATCACCAATTTTTTTTTTTTCAACTTTTGGAATAAATGGTTGCATTTCAAAGTATTTTTAGGAACCTTCTCAATACAATTTTTTCATAGTTAGTATTGATTTCTGTTCTTTAATTGGAGATGTGAGCTGCTGCAATTCCATAGCATGAACACTTTCCTTATTAGAGCAATAAGCAAGTCTTCTGTACTCTTGAGGCTTAGAAATAACAGTGGCTCTCCGCATTCGCGTAAGGAAGTTTTGCGAGGTTGCTGATAGCAGTATCCTATCTCTCTGGCATAATTCTCAATTACTTCAGAGATAGGCTTCCTTTCTTAATTACTTGTTAGAATATTTAGGAATTGTAAGATCTATTTAAGAGTATGAAACAAAATTTGTTTTCTTTCTTCCTCAGATTTTTTTTTTTCAAATGTATGTGGCTAAACATGAAAATTATAAGTTTGCAGAATAAATTTGAAAGAAATTAATACTTCATTAAAGCCCATCTTATAAATTCAGTTCTAATTGTTTAGATGAAACACTATTTTAATTTGCAGTAATCACAGGAGTATTTGTTACAGTTGTATTAAAATTTAAAAATCTAAGTTTATTTCGAAGTTATTTATTGTTATGGAAATAGTATAGCACATGCTAGGTTACATACTCAAATATGGATAAATTTGGAACTACCATATTTGATGGGAAGCTGAATGCCCACTTACCTTCTCAATCATTATTTTTTTATTGGTTATAGTAATTTAATTTTACATTTCCAGTAATTAGCCCTGGTTTGTGCAAAGACTTGATCATGTATGAATCAGTAAAAGTTAGTCACTTAAATTAGTGGCCTAAACAATGAAAAACACTTCAGCTTTTCCAAGAAAGTGACAGGTTTCACCCATGGGTGTACTGCTAGAGATGTTCATAAGCCTGTATAGGCTCAGGTGCATGGTTTGTAAACTAGGAAGTGTATGAGTAGCTCTGAAGTAGTTAAAGAGTTAAATATTCAGTTATTTTTCAACCAAGGTCATTTCACATTATGGGATGTTTAGCTCTAAGTTTTTACATCATGTTAGAAGTAAGAGAAAATTATTTAGTTTTTCTGAAAACATTTTAGAATCAAATTTGCTGGTAAATGGTGTTCGACCAGCACAGAGTCCCATTATCAAAATGTCTGCATGTAGATGTGTTTCAGGGTTTAAGCTTTTTCAGATGTCGGTGTCAAAAGGAAAAAAAAAAACAATTTGATTCAATATGGTCGGTACAGAAATAAGAATGGGCTGGCTCACAAAATTCTCTCTCACACAATATAAATTTGAGATGTGACTAAATGATGCCATTTTTGGCAAAAATCAAGGCCAGAGTTTTTGAGGTATGTAGAAAATTTGCCTGGAAAGGCAAATTGGGAAGGCCATCAGAAGGAACTGTTAAAAATGACAGCCAACATTTGGGCAGTTGATTCTGCATAGCAGTACTGTACTGCAGGGAGGAGTGAAACGAGCTTTCAGCCTGATTCTAATTGTGCCTGATCAGAATCTGCCTGGTTGACCGATTGGAGTCAGCACGGAGGCACAGCGTGCGCTGCTCACTCAGGCAGCCAACACGTGTGCTTTACCTGAATGATTACCCATGGCAGAAGCACACAGCCTGCTGCTGCTGGCTGGGCAGTGATGGACGCGCTACCTGATCAAATAATACGTTTTACACTCATGAGGACTCTGCAGTATTACAGTCAGTGTCACTGGTTGCAAGACAAAACGAGTGTCAATGTACAACACTAGCAATTGCTGCTGTGTGGTGTGCATGGTCACTGTTAATTGCGACTAATGTACGGTGCTGTCTCAGTCAACCTAACTAGAAAACATCTCTTAGTTTATGGTATTCAGTAACAGTTGTTACCTCTACAATTTACAAGTCTTGGGTCAGGTTGAAAAGGCTGATCTTCTGATATGTGCATTTGATTTTAATTGTATTTTACAGTTCGAAGTGCTGTGGAATTTGTGATAGCCTGTCTGAAGACTAAATTATGCCATTCTGTTTCATGCCAACTATATAATAGTTTCTATTCAGTAGGAGTTCAGGTTGTCCCAGTAACAGCAAGAAGCTCACTTGCAAAGTAACACAGAATGAGGGTGTAATAAGTTGGATCTGAGAGATGCGTTCAAATGTTTTCACCGAGTAAGTTAACAGTAAGAAGTCATTAGAGGGTGTTTGAGAAGAAAACAAATGTGGAAGGTAAAATCAGACAAATTGTCTGAATTTCTGAAACTGTAAGTCTTGAGAACCTCTTTTGATCATACCTATCTGAAATGATTTGGTAGGATATAACATGACTACTCATTATTTAAAGAACATACCTTTACATTCATAAATAAAAACTGCACTGCAAAAGAAGCATCAGTGAAAGAATGCATTTACTGAAAAGGAGGAAAAATACTTTGTAAGTAATGGTTTTTCATTTTTTTTCAAGATAAAGCAGGTGCACACTTTCACCAAATTCAAGGTTGTATTGTGTAACGTGCATGGGAGAATACATGAATACATGTTTCTGAAATCAAACACACATGCTTCATATTGTGTGATCATGCTTCTGCGTTTTGTCTGGCAAGCTGAGTTAAAACAAATCCAGAAAAAAAACCCAAGGAATTGATTAATTGAGATTCTAGCTGAATAGAATGTTCTTCTGCTTGGCAAAATATTACGCAGTAGGGAAATTAAATGTAGTCAGTGAACAAGTTATTTTTCAGTGGAGATGCTGTAAAGATCTTTGACCTCATGCTGACCATAGCTGTTAGTACAAAGCACTACTGGTCACCTGGGATCTGAAAGGCTGCATTTGTGTGGCACTGAACCTGTTCTAGTAAGTTCTGGCTTTCCATGAACTAGCTTGCAGTTACTGTGCTTCCCGCTGCTTTAATTTTATGACAGACATGCATGTTACTGCTATAGATATCTCTGCATGATGGTTTAGATATGGCCTTTATCTTTTTTTTCAGACCTCTGGAGTTAGTTTGAAAAGGAGAGGGAAGACTATCTATCTAGTGTATCTCAAACATTGAATCTTTAGTTTTCAGCACATTTAGAACTGTGGGAATTTGTTTAAAAATTAAATGTAGTCCAGAAGGTATTGTTGAACTCCATGATATCTGAAGCTGTCATTTATCATTTAATAAAGGTAGTGTTGAGACATTACTGTAGAGAAGAATGTTAAAGACAGCTTTTGGTATGAATGTGTTTAAATAATGTTGAAGAAAGGTTTTATCTATTAAGCCATTATTATGCTCGATGATGAAAGTAATGAATGTATTAATGGAATAAAAAAAAGCTAATATCATTCTTTGAAGGTGATGCAAAGTATAATTACAGCTAGGGAGTTAAAGGATGAATAAAACTGGTGGTTTGGAAAATTAATCAATAAAGAATCTTTTTTTATGTCTGAAGATTTACACTAATACCTGGGGTTTTTTTTTTTGTATGTTAAGAATAAATAAAAGTAATTTCACTTATTTATTGCACTTGTTCTAAAATTAAAATTAATTTGTTCAGCAATATAGCAGGGTGTCTTTTGGCATTCTACTTTTCTTTCTTTTTTTAAAGTCACAATTATTGGGAAGGTTATAAAAAATTGTTGAACATGAATGAAGAAACACGGCGTTTTGCAGGAGAGGATTTTAAGCTGGGATATTCCTTTTCTTCCACAAAAGGGTGTAGTTCATTATTCTCCTTTTACAGAAGTTAGTGGTTCAGAAGATTAAAATTTCAGCCCACTTAAATCAGGCCAGCATGATAATAACTGATAATCAGCACTATTTGTGATGGCCATTCACTGATCTCTGTTCAAATTTGTGGTAATTAACACGTTAGAACTTTTACACAGCTAATGTTTGCTCCTTTTTCCCAAAGCTGTGGCTTCCTCCTGTTGTAGAAGATGTTTCTGTTGCTCGTAGACATGAGAGGTGCTCTATCTACTGCTTCTCCTCTACAATGTATCTTTTTTTTTTTCTCTAATCATCTAATGAGTCATTATACATAATAAGAAACGGGACAAGGAACTTTTCTGGCTTATTCTACTTAAATACAGTTAGCAGCTGAAAAGAGGAGATGTGCTTACTGTTAGTTATTTGGGGTAGGAAATCCATTTAACCAAGATTCAGAGTACCTCATTTGTTAAGCAATGTTTGATTGATACCTCTTTAGCCACATTACACTGCTGTTGTCACTCCCTGGCTAAGGTCTTAGGATTTCCAAGGGTTTATTGTATACTACTTAGCACTGTGCTGAGCTGTGCATTGTGCACTAATGTGTCCTCTGTCATTCTTTATTCTGGGACATGTTGAGCTTTGCAGAATGTGTATGAGGATAGAGAGGAAATTTTGGAGCAGGACCCTATCAAAGGCAGCACTGGTATATAAGATTGGCCCAAGGAACACGAAAGTATACTTGATAAGCTGCTGACTTCTGTTTACCAAACGGAGAAAAGAAAGTGCTCACATAATTAATGTGTAAGGGGAAATATATATGGGAACACAAAGAGGAATAGCCTCCGCTGCATGTATCTGCTTCTCCGTTGTTTTGAGATTTGATTAGAAGCTTTGATTGAAGCCTTCTGTCTTTCTTTTGTTTGTTAAGTGTGAAGACACTGGTGTACTGTGTGACTGAATACTCCATTTAAAAAGAAGCATGGGTAGTTAACCTTCCATTCCATCAAAGATGCAGGTGTTGTGAAAAGTGAATACCAAATCAAAGCTAAAGCCATCAGTACAATGCCACCAGCAAAGAAACTTCATGTTGCTTACTCCTGTTCTGCAACTGCACAGTCAGAGTCAATTGTGCATTCTTACTCATCCACACTCTCACTGTAGAGTGTTTGCAATCTGGTAGGGTGACTTTGAGGATAGGAAGAAGTGTAGGAGGAGGGACGGAAAAATTTTATTATTTTGCTCAAAGCTAAGTTCAGTACTGAGAATGCATATTCGAAATGAAGCAGGGAAAAATATATAATTGTAATTCTAGCTGTGAGGTACCTGACTGGTTCATCTCACTGTTTAGGGCTGGTAGCTATCATTGACTTGAAGTATCTCATTTATTGTGGTAGCTGGTGTTAGTTAATTTGGATTTCAAATTTTGGCCTTAGCTGATATTGATCTTATGTGCATTGTTTTTCTTCTTCATAGCAGTACTTAATGGATGCTTTTGGATTAATTCCCTTTCTAAATAATAAATCTTGGTAGATCTACTTCCTATTATGTAGGGTGCCATGTCTTTTCTCTATCTAATATTAGTTCACGTTCATCTAGCTTTTAAGTGAGGTACTGTTTACATGGGCTTAAAAATCTGATCCTTTGCTCAGGTCTAGTCAGCTTTATTTTACTGAAAGCATCACTGATATCCATAATTCTATATATTTATGCAGTTTTTACAGTAGCTTCAGTTTGGCAGCTTTTGGTTTTGTGTAATCTTCTGGCTTTTTCATATCCATATTTTTAATATGTTGGTAATCACAGAACATCCTTACAATGCTGTTCACTGGACTACAGCTTGGTGTTATGCTTTCAGTGCTTCACTCTGTGACCCTTCAATCTCCCGTACCTCTGATCCCCGTCGGTAAAAAAAAAATAAAACTGATTATTTTCTTCAACTTTTCCTTCTTTTTTTTTTTTTTGAATATGTAAGACCTTGTACTTAATGACCACCTTCTTAACAGTGGCTTCAATGAATCCAAATGAATGAGCCTCTCTACAGCATTAGGCTTAGATTTAAGTTTGATGGTACTCTTTCTTGTGTGTTTGGGACCTGTTTTGGCAAGCACTTTAGAATCTGATTTGTGTCATACGAAACTCTTCATTTAATTTCTTTTCACTGTGTGTCACCTTCATAGCTGGAAGTGTTCTGGGTATTTAATTAGATAACTTCTGGTATTTGGTGTATGTTGCTTCAATCCAGCCAGTTGGTCTCAGTTATAAAGTTTACTTTAATTTATAAAGTTGTATTTTTGCACTAGAATTTATGCAGTGAAAGTTTGACAAAAAAATATTGGCCCACCACTGAATCACTCCTGTCAGTTCTGCATAAATACATACTTCTCCAGCTACTTCTCCCTGGGGTATTAATAACCATTTATTCTCTTCAGTTTTAGAAAGTGGTTGTATCTGTGGGTGTGGATTTGTTAACTTTTCCTCTCTTTTCCTTTGTTCCCCCCCCTCTTTTTTTTTGTGGCATCCTACCTCAATTTACCTTTACCTGCTAGAAGAAAAGTACTGATTAAGAGTGAGGGTTTGGTTTGGTTTTAGTAGCATTGATTCATGTCAAAAGGTTTTTAAAATGTGAATGATGGTTTTCTTTTTGAGACATGGGAAAGATCTGATGCATATTATCATGCTGGTCAGATTTCCTCTCTCACTTTAACGTACTTAAGAGGTCAGAAAACGCATATGGTGTTAACTCACATTACACTTTTCGGGCAAAGAATATTTTTTCCAGTGTTCTTCTGTTTCATATTAATACCTCTGAGCCCCAACCTTTACTTCAGAATATGGGCAGCTGGCTTTGGACACATGAATAACATTTAAAACACTAGTGCTGTACTTAGTACTGATGAATTGTTGGCTAGATTTTTTTCCTCCCACAATGACAGTGAGAGATGATAGTGGTTAATACTGACAGATGAGGTCAGGAGCCTGAGCAATATTCCATTGCATGAAACCACTTGAGAGCCTCTTGTATGGTGCTGAACTCCCAGCTTTACTTGGAGACTCCATAGGCTCAGCATATTTCAGGACAGCTATCTGTAAGTTTCCTTCATTTCATGAGGAAAAAGGATTCTAAGGAAGTTGGAAAATCTGTTTTCTTTGTCTTTGATAGTATTAGGCTGAGAGAAAAATATGCTTGCTGTTACATTAGTTTATGTACTGTGGTCTAGTGCTTTTGCAGTGCTGCCTTTAAATAGCAAATGCCAACAAAGGCTGGATTCATTTTTTGTTGCTTTTAGAAAGTGACAATAATTTTGTTATTATTCTCCTGGATTTTTTTTTTTTGCCAGTCACAGTTCTTAAGAAATAACATTTTAGAATACAGGTAGTTAAACCTAAATTATTTGAGCTAATATTACAAACTGTTTTGATGAGTATGGAATCTCATCTGTTTGATTTTTTGCTAAGCATCATATATATAATGTTACACAATATTACATGATATATAGCATAGATATTCCTGATGCCAATTGATGGCAGTTTTGGACAGACCTGGGCAGCTGGAAGGCTAAGCTACCCATTTTAATGTAAATTTCTTAAATCTTTTTATCTGCTGGTATAATAAAACCTTGCTACACCTGAGAAGGAAAACTGCTAGTTTCCACCTGTAATTTTTGTTTGCTGCTCTCAGCTGCATTAGTATTCAGAATCAGCATTAACCATAAAGTATCTTAAGATTTTTCAAACAATCAAACCCATTATTTTATTGAAAGAAGACACTGAAGTATAAAGTCCACATTGTAAAATAAAATGTATAGTTGCTGTCATCGTTGCCTGCTTCAGAATTTCAAAAGAAGACATCTTTGGTAATGGAACACAATTTCTCAGAATTCTTGAAAATTGAAAGGCTAAATTTTGTTTTTCCCAAAAGATTGTGAAGGACAAGTATCCAGTCCTTTGGTCTAGAAAAAATATGTAGTCAGTAACACGACCCAACAATTGTAGAAAAGTGGGGGTTTTTTTTTCATACTTTTATAAAGGTATGTCACTATCTGGGAAAACTTACCTGTTTACATTTATAGGCCGTGCCTGGATCCTTTGAATGGAAATAGCTGCAGTGCACTCTTGTGAACATGTAGAAACCTGTTGAAGGTCTACTGTCACAGAGTCAGCTGAAGGAAAAACATCTCTGTAGCATCTTTATGTGTTTCCTAGAACAATGCTGTGCTGAAGGCAGACTATGATTCAGAAATAAGTTACCTAGAATTGGTGAAATTACCCCTGAACAGTTGCTCTTTAAAGTGGAGGAACAGAGGCCTTTGGTAACGCCTTTGGAACTGCTACGTACTAATATGCACCACAGAAACAAAATAAGCTATCATAGGCAAAAAATAATATTTTAGCCCAAATTTCTTTGTGTTAATGGTGGTGATAAACCAGGCTTTTAGGCTTTTTAAGAAAAACTGGATAAAATGTATCTCCTTGTTTCTCTACACTAGTGTTCTTGCTGTATTATTTCTGTGCACATTTTCTAGACCTTTTTGGGTGACTCAGGTATTTTTGTGCATCTGAAAATTAGAAGCAAATCATCTAGAGTAGCTACCCATGCAAAAGCACGTGATATTCCTTGAATGTTACTTGATATTCCCCAGGGGTTGGTACTGGCTCTGATTCTGTTTAACAGCTTCATTAATGACTTAGATGATGGGACAGAATGAATCCTCAGCAATATAAGACTGGGAGGTGTGGCTGATATACTAGATGATTGTGCTTGACAGGCTGCAGAAATGGTCTGACAGGAACCTGAAGATGTACCACAAAGGGAAATGCTAAGTCCTGCCCTGAAGGAGGACTAACCCCATGCACCAGTACTTGCTGGGGGATCAACAGCTGGAAAGCAGCTTTGCAGGAGACCCTAGTGGTCCTGGTGGACAAGCTGAACAGCAATGTGCCCTTGCAGCAAAGGTGGCCAATGATATCCATGGATGCAGTAGAAAGAGCATTGCCAGCAGGTCAAAGCAGGAGGTCTTTCCTCTCTACTCAGCACTGATGATACCACATACGGAATGATGTGTCCAGTGCTGGGCTCCCCACTGCAGGGAAGTCATGGGTCTACTGGAGCAAGTTCAGTGAAGGGTCACTAAGGTGATTAAAGGACTGGAGTGTATTTCAGATGAGGAGAGGCTGAGAGAGCTGAGACTGTTCACCCTGAACCTGTGGTGGTGATCTTACCAGCATGTATAAATACCTAATGAGAGGGTGCAAAGACGACAAGAGCCAGACTCTTCTTGGTGGGATCCAGTTGTCATGGTTTAGCCCCAGCCAGCAACTAAGCACCACGCAGCCACTCTCTCACTCCTCCTGCCCTGGTGGGATGGGGGAGAGAATCGGAGGAGTAAGAGTGAGAAAACTCCTGGATTGAGATAAGAACAGTTTAATAATTGAAATAAAGTAAAATAGTCATGATAATAATAACTAATAATAATAATAGTAATAATAATAATAATATACAGAGCAAGTGATGCACAATGCAATTGCTCACCACTGCTGACCGATACCCAGCCAGTTCCCGCGCAGCAATCGCTCCCCCCGGCCAGCTCCCCCCAGCTTATATATTGAGCATGATGTCATATGGTATGGAATAGCCCTTTGGTCAGTTTGGATCAACTATTCTGGCTGTGCCCCCTCCCAGTTTCTTGTGCACCTGGCAGAGCATGGGAAGCTGAAAAGTCCTTGACTAGCATAAGCAGTATTTAGCAACAACTAAACACATCAGTGTGTTATCAACATTCTTCTCCTACTAAATCCAAAACACAGCACTATGCCTGCTACTGGGAAGAAAATTAACTCTATCCCAGCTGAAACCAGGACACCAGTGAAAGGCCAAGAGAGCACAAACTGAAATGCAGGAAATTCTGTTTAATCACAAGGAAAAACTGTTTTTACTCTGTGGCTGCTGAAACAGTGGCACAGGTTGCCCAGGGACATTTTGAAGTCTCCATCCTTGGAGATCTTCAAAACCTCACTGGACGCAGCCCAGAGTAACCTGTTCCAGCTGATCCTGCTTTGAGCAAAGGCATTGGAGTAGAGTATCTCCAGAGGCCCCTTCCAGCCTCAAGTATTCTCTGGTTCTGTGATGCAATGAGTATATGTGATCTGGCATCTAAGAGCAAGGTCCTGGCAAAATTGGGCAAAAGATGTTGTTTGGATCAGCAAATAGAGTACTCACCTTTTCCTGTACTGAAAAGCAGACAAGGAGCCATAGAAGATTTTTGGAGTTATATCAGGAGGATATTTGGGCGGAGAAACAAAAATGTGAACTCCATTCCTCTTGCTCCAATGAGAGCAATGTGTTGCGCAAAGAGAGGCTTTGGAAGGTACCCAATTTATCTTTATAAGTCCGGTCGCATTCAGCACACTGAACTATCACGATTCCGGATTCACAAATAACGCAGGCACCTTTCGGCTTTGGAAGGTACCCAATTTATCGTTATAAGTCCGGTCGCGTTCAGCACACTGAACTATCACGATTCCGGATTCACAAATAACGTAGGCACCTTTCGTCTAGTCATGCTGCATGAACTATCACAGCCACACTTAAAGTGTGTGGTTGCGTTCAATGACCACTATCACGCTAGACCAATAAATCAAAGCAATTTATTAAAGCAACAGACACACAGGTTCTTTGGATTACCGGTGATAAATTCACTGACTGCAAGGCACCTACGATTGCCAAAGGTTAGAATAACACAGATGCATCAAAAGACATAAAGTGACTCTATAGAGGTTTCTAAGTTTCCCGCGGAGGCACTTGGTATAACCAAGTGTTAGATTCTTACCCAAAGGCGTCCCGATGGGGGGGAAGAGAGGCTCAGGCCGTCGACTGATCCCAGAGGTCAGAGTAGTACACGGTGATGTCTTCCCTAACATCCCTTCTCCCTTAGGCCAATTTTATAGTATTTTACACATTAGGTGGAGCTTGAGGGGCTCTAGTCATACATACTTTTGTTATGATTGGTGTAAAACTTTCTCGCTTCGTTTTAAAGGTACAGGCCCAGAAAAATTCAGAGCGCAGGCTCAGTGAGGGGGGGTCTTACCTTGGAGGCGGGTGGGTTTTGAGATGGGAGTGTGTTCTAGTATTATAATGATATTATAATGAGTAAAAGTTACTAAAGGACAGCATTTTTGTCAACATCATGATAGTTTGCTGACGCAGGGTATCACTTATGCAGCTTATCAGGACCATAGTGCCCCTTCGAGTTCCCTTATCACAGGGCTTGGCCGTGATGTCTCCACACCACTCCACCCCCTGGGCAGCTCCTCTCAGAATCAGCACACCAGGCTCCCCTGGGTTGCGACACCCAAGGTTACAGGCTTAGGAACTTCTGTGGGATAGATTCCTTGCATCCAGCTGCATTCCATCCAGAAAGCTTCTTCAATGCTGTACCTTTCTTGTAATCGTAAATCTACGTCTGGTGTCTAAGTCACCTCCAGCAATCACTCCACATAATGATGGTACAACAACAGGAGCATTCATTTTATGGTTTAAACTAATCAATGGGTTAACTAACGCCTTCTAACTCAACTAACCAAAACAGTGCTCACTGGAATCTCCAATTTTTGCGTGATGGAAAGTTGCTCTTCCAAATGAGATAGATTTTTAATTAGAATTACTTTAATTTTTGAGTGGTATAATTTGTCACAATATGACCTCATATTTCATAACTTCGAAATCTCCCTAATTCTAATTTTTTCCACTTTAAAGGAAAAAAGCCGAAGGTCCAAGAAAATGTGTGCTAAGAAGTCACTGACATGATGGATTTCAATATCTCTAAGTAATTAGTTAAGTTATGCTTGTCTCTTTCATTAAAAGCACCATTAGACAGCCAGATGCAAAAGATGACTGTGGTAAATGGTTTTTCAGGTAATTCTTGATAATGTTAAATGTGGTTGTCATTTCAATTGATCACTATGCATCTTTTCTTGAATATCCATCCATCTACTTGAGCTGCCTGCTCAATAAGTTGTATGTGGAAATCATTAGGATCATTTAAAGAAAAGAATTCCCCCAGTTTAACTAGCTGCAGAATGTTTTCTTGGTTTCTGTGGGGTTTTTTTCATTCTCTCCTGAGATTGCTGAAAAAATCTATACTACAGACATTTCTTTATCCTTTGTGTCTTAGCACATTTCTTCCTATTTGAGGTTTCTTTGGGAAGTAAAGTATACAATCAATGTGCTGAGTAGAAAATTGTAAATCTGTGCAAAGGGCCATACGTTGCCTGCAGTTTCTGTTCATGCTTGCCTTTCGTTTTAGTGAGAGAAGTGCACCGGAAGGTTGATGGGGGCACTGATTACTGTCATAGCATGAGGCTGAACTAAAGCACACCTTCCTTTCTGTAAGTGTACACACTTTGCCAAGTGAAAGCCCACAGTATTTGGGTTATTCTTCAGATCCTTTTGTTGCCATATTAATTTCACCCTGTACAGAAGCTAGAGAAGGAAATGGACTAAATTAAAGATTTTTTCATCTTGACTTTTTGAAAAAAGGTTGGTTGGTCACTTGCCTGTTCAGAGTTGCTATTATATGAGAGAGGTGATGTGCTGATAAAGAATATAGAATGCAACGTTATGGCTGTTACTGAGTGCTTAAGTAATACTGGCAGGAGTGGAGTGAGAGGAGGGGGGAAGACAGCATGGCACAGCGACATTCCCAGCCTGAGAGCAAATTAATTGACAGGCACCCACTAAGTTTAATGTGCACATTGCTTTGTATAGTGATAATGGCATTCCCATGATGTCCCTAATGTACCTTATGGCTTCTGGAGGTAAGGTGCTTGTAAATAGTCTTCAGTAAGTATCTCACAGTGCATCTTCCACTCAGTGTGTCTGCAGACTGTAGCATGATGTATCCTGTTTATCTTTTCTGCATGACAACCAAGACTTCACTCTCTCTTTAACCCCTCTGAATTCATCCCTTTATAATGCTGGCTTCTCTGCATTTTCTTTTGAGTAAAACTTGCTCGTGTAGTGATGGTCAGGGGCTGCAGTCCTATAATTTCTAGCTGTGTTATAGACTCTGGCTCAACTCTTTGTTGTTGCTTATGCTGGTTTGGTTGGACTCAGAAATTGTAGGCTGCTTTTGGTCCCATTCTTTGACATTAAAGTAAAGACAGTTCTCTCCTGGATGGAACTGTCTCAGAAATTGTGTGCTCAGAAATTTTCCACTGTTTTTTTTCAGAACATGCTGTCTTTCTCACTTTATTTCATTTATTGTTGGCTTTTCTTTTGACAGCCCTTTTTTCTTTTATCTGATGGTGTTTAAGCAGGTAAATACAAGATTCTTTGAATAGCATATTTTATTAAAACAAAACAACCTAATTAACTCATCCTCCAGTTTTGTGCTCCAGTAATCCTTTAATGCACACTCCTTACAAATAGTGTTATTACAGATAGGAAGAACTAACATAAATCAGAAATGTCAGATGCTTTTTCAAAGAGATTTTTTTTCCCCCAGCTTTTAAAGGAGTCAGTATTTTAAATGACTGTTGTACATCTTATATGTTTCCTTAACCTTGTTAACTAGGAGCTGTTATTCAAGGGGGGCTAAAACTAAAAGAAGTAATACCTTAAGTTTGTGTAACGGGTTTGAGTAAAGTGAGCACTAAAACATTTGTCACAAACATAAAGTCATGATCAACTCATCTAAGTTCCCTTATATGATCTTTTATAAAGCATTTTTTCTAAACATTCAGCATTATTTCTACCCATATCCCTTTGAAGAGGGAGAGTTATGAATTACATTCCTAGAGAACAGAAAGCTAAGTAGAGTGGCCCACAGGGATAATCAAATGGGAACAATATGTATTTTGGTCTAACATATCCTAAACTAAGGTATATGAAGAAGAAAGAGAACAGATTAATAAAGGTGAGTAATAGTAACTCCTTCTGTGCATATTTGATTCCCCTGGAGCATACTAGAACTTTCCAGTGCTTTCAGTACTCCATGGGTGTGTGCATAGGGCCGCAAGCTAGTTGATTAAATACAAAAGGGACAGAAAGCTGAGTTTAGGGGTGGGGGAAAGGAGTCGTTCAGGACCACAGGTCTGGAGCAGATATAGGAGGAAAACTGAGGCTGGCTAGAGAAGATGATTTAGAGAGCTAGACTATTTAAGTGAAGAAGAATTGGCGAGGAACAGGCAGTTTGGTACTAAAGCTAGTGATAAGTTAGCTGGGACTGAAGTTAAAGGTAAGGGGCAGCTGTTTGACAGCTGGTTGGGAAAGCAGGTAGCTGAGGATGTGCAGACTGCCTGCTGAGGGAGCCTGTGTGGTGGATTCAGATAAGTTAGGAGAGGGAACGGGAGGGCAGAATTGTGATGAATGCACAGAAGAGTTGTATCCACTAAAGTTCACTTTCTTTCTGAGCTCTGAATGGACCATGAGACTTCAGAGACTTGCTGTTCCTCTGTTGTCCAGAAACCTCCATCACAGGCCTTCTTTGATTTTGTGATCCCTCTGCTATATTTTCAGTAGATACACTTCCTTTGAGAATGGAAGACTGTGTAGCGGAAATATCTATATCCTTTTTGCCAGATTTTTATTTGTCAAGATAGAAATATTCCCTGTCACCATGTGTATTTCAGTGAAATTTTGGAAGCCTGGAAGGTCTTCAGGCTCATTGTGCTTTCTTCTTTCTGGCTTCCCTAAACTTCTCTTTGGCAAGCCATCTAGTTGATGAATGTGCTGCATTCATAATGTGGATATTCCCACTAAGTCATTCTATGGCAGCTTCCTGAGCCATGAAACACCTCACCTGGCTGGCTGCATCACAGTAGTGCCCCTGGTTTTCTATGGCTACTTGGAAGGTTGCTTTTGAGACAAGGCTGTCATTAGGGCACAGATTCCTGTGAGCTTGAATTGGGTGGAAAATTCTGCAAACCTGAAATATGTGGTTCTTGGTTTGGTGGTTTTTTTGTTTGTTTTTGGGGGTTTTTTGGGTTTTTTCCTCTCCTGTTGTTGCTCTGAACAATTCAAAGGAACTCATCCACAAAGTGGAGCTACTGTCATTCTGTGATAGAGAAAGAGGGTGCTTTTGTCACAGGACTTCTGTCTTTTTTGAAAGTCATTATGTAGTGGATGGGATGGTGGCTTAGTACTGGATCTAATTATTGCCCTACGGATTTTCTTCTTGCCTTTGTGCTCCTTTGTAACACTAGGTAGTTACTCAGGCCATACTTCTTACAAATGGTTAATAAATGCACTTCTCATTTTTCAGAGTAACAGCTTGAAATTTCTGTAGAAATATCTTGCGGAAATGCTGAGCACTTACAACTGAAGCCAACGGGAACGCTGGTTTGAATGGATGAAGTACCATATAGCAATCACCTTCTCAAAAATCATTTGCTAGAGTTATCAAGTTGGGTGTGAAAATTAATAGGATTTTTTTCCTTAGTCTGTGCCTCAGTCAACTATCTGTAAAATGGAGTGATATCATCTTTCATTTTGCTGGCCATTTTAAAGATTGATTAAGTTTTGTGAAGCAGTCCTCTGTTCTGAAAAGTGCCATTGAAAGTTCAAGACAAATGATCAGATTTAACAGGTTCACCACAGGTTTTAACAGTTTGCAGCAAATATTGATCATTAATAACTTTTCCTTTATCATATGTACTTAATGGCACAGGATTTCTGGGAGGGAGGGGAAAGGCAATCCTTTAGAAACTGCATAATGTATATACACAAGTGAGGTGAATTCGTGGTTGAGTAGAGTACCCTAACAACGATGGGTTTTGATTTCGTATGAGTTTGACTGTACAGCTTTAAAATCATGTTCCTTTAATATTCTTAGAATCATAGAATTGTTTAGGTGGGAAAAGACCTTTAAGATCATCCAGTCCAACCATTAACCTAACGTTACCAAGTCTACCACTAAACCTATTAAGGGTAGAGTAGCAACCCCACGCTTCCTGGCTTGGTGGCTGGATCATTTATAATGAAAGTAAAAACTAGGAATCATTATGATTGGAAAGGACCTCTGAGTTCATCATTCCAATCATCAACCCAACACCACCATGCCCACTAAACCATGTCCCAAAGTGCCACGTCTACCTGTTTTTTGAACACTTCCAGGGATGGTGACTCCGCCATCTCTCTGGGCAGCCTGTTCCAATGCTTGACAACCCTTTCCGTGAAGAAATTTTTCCTAATATCCAATCTAAACCTCCCCTGGCATAGCTTGAGCCTACTTCCTCTCATCCTATCACTAACTACTTGGGAGAAGAGACCAACACCCACCACACTACAACCTCCTTTCAGGTAGTTGTAGAGAGCAATAAGGTCACCCCTCAGCCTCCTCTTCTCAGGGCTAAACAATCCCATTTCCCTCAGCCGCTCCTCATAAGGCCTGTGCTCCAGACCCTTCACCAGCTTTGTTGCCCTTCTCTGAACACGCTCCAGCACCTCAATGTCTTTCTTGTATTGGGGGGCCCAAAACTGGACACAGTATTCCAGGTGTGGCCTCACCAGTGCCGAGTACAGGGGCACAATCACCTCCCTGCTCCTGCTGGCCATACTCTTCCTGGTACAGGAATTTGGCTTTGTAAATCTAAACCTGTATTCAAAATGCAGCTGTAAAAGCAAGTACTGTTTTAGATGGAGTAAATTGTGGCCTTATTGAAGAAGATGGAAAAGTTTCCATCATTTGTGATCTTTTCCTCTAAGTTTTCACTCATCTGTGGTGAATGAAATAATATATAAGTATGTGCATGACTAGCTTGAATGTCTGCTTAGAAATGGAAAAGCTTGTTGCTTTATTCGTCAACCGAAACATCATGCTCTGGCTGTTCTCCTGTGGCACTCAGGTGGCAGTAGTTCTCTGAACAAAATCTTTATGTGTGATTGTGGTGTCTTTCCAGAATTCCTAATGTTACTCATTATTGCACTCCCCAGGAATGTGCTTAAGTGACAGGTAGCTCTTCAGCAATGCTCCTGCCAAAAACACGGAACGGACGCCATTGGCATTGTATCTCATCAACTGCATTTGGCACCTAGGCATGTTTACATTTAGTGTGAATGGAACAGTGGTAAAAACTCTCTTACTGGACACTCATCAGATTGCTGTGATTATCCATCAGTGATATGTGTTTTAAATTTTGTCTGGCATATTATACTTAGAAATTAGTTGTCTCCAACTTGAATTATTGTTTTTCCCAAAAACATGTTCCCCCTTTTTTTGTAATGAAGAACGAAAGCAGTATAATTTATTAGGATTCAAAGGGGATGCAAATAAATACTGAAATGAGCATTTGAATGTGGGCTCCCTTCTAAGTGATTTACATGGGATGCGTAGTGTCTCTTTTTTGTGCCTCACAGGTCATCTTGTTTCTCAGGTAGACATTAGAGGTGCATCTAAAGCATCCTAAAATAGAGGAACACTAAATACGTAATCGAAGTCTACCATCTCTCTAAACAAAGAATAATGTTCTTAGTAATGGACATTGAAGGTTCCTCTTCATTCCATCTTACAAATTCTAATTCTTTTCCCTTTTTGCACATGCTTTCTTTGAGGGGAAAATTATCTCAAGTTCACTATACTAAACACACAGTGTATTTCTTTACTTGTTTTGTCTTCAGTTTCTTTCTCTCCTTTTTGTGTAATTTCTTTCAAACTCTACTCTGTTCTCACTTTGTTCATTGATGCCTGACATCATCTTAAATTCAGTTGTGGCCAGATAGAATTTCTTGCTTTACTTCCTTGCCTTTTTCTGTAAGTCTGTCAAAAATACACAGCTCTTTTCTATTTTCTACCCTCTGTCTTAAAATTTTGCCATTTACCCAGACTGTAAGAAGAATGGTATTATTTCCAAATCAGATTATTTCATCATTTTAATATTAATATTATTGTTACTATCTAATATTGCGGGAGAGTCTGTTGTGTTGCTAAATAATTTTTACTAAAAAATCATATACGTGTATCATACAGGTTATAGAAACTGGTGATGAAAGCAAATAAAAATGGAGAGAAAATATTGTCTGCTGGTGTGGAACAGTGTTTAGTTGTTACCCATTCAGATTTCCATCTGCAGAAAATATTTGTTAACTTGCATCTCTTCAGCTTTATCTACCAGGCAAGCTGTATTATCACTGTTGGTAGAACAGTGAGCTTCTAAGATAATAACTTTCACAGGGAAAATTGAAATAGGTTATAAAAATGTATTTTCTGTTACCTGATTGCTTAGTAGTGCTTTGAATTTTGAGGCAGAAAGTGAGGTGGTCTAGTTTACCTTCTGTACTTCCATTCTGGGCATGTAGCAATTTCAGCCTGTGTTTTGTTCTGATGTTCATAGTTCAACAACGCTAACTGATTGCCAGCAAACTTATTATTAGTTTTATATAAAAGGGAACAGTAAAATGTATTTTTTGCAAGAGTAAATCATAGACTAATCCACAGATAACATTGCTGCAGTTTTCAAACAGTACTTCATAATCAGATTCTTCATAGAATGCTTCTGAAAGCTCAAGAACTTGTTAACTGCAGTTCGGTAGGTAATTACACATGGTGTTCAATCCACTGATCAAGACAATTGGTAAAAATTATACTCTTAGGCTGGTTTTAATTCAGAAAATTCTACTTTAATCAATGATATTATTATAATTTTACATCAAGACTAATAAGACCAGGACTTGGCATTTTTCATAAGCAAAATATTGAGTCACAAATTCATCCTTTTCTTTATTTTAGAGATAATAGTCTTGTAATGATATTCAATACTGACTGTGGGACTACAGAGGTGTCCCCTGGCACAGTAAGAGGAGAAGGCGATGTCTGCTCAGTCCACCAACTTCCTTCTCCAGTGAATTTGTCCCTTATAGTGCTATTATATAGCTCCTATTTTTCTTGCTTTCTGGTCATTCAAATTTGTGCGTTACCTTAAAATATTAGACATGGGCCTGTTGGAGTGGGTCCAGAGGAGGGCCGCAAAAATGATCAGAGGGCTGGAGCGCCTCTCCTATGAGGCCAGGCTGAGAGAGTTGGGGTTGCTCAGCCTGGAGAAGAGAAGGCTCCAGGGAGACCTTATTGCAGCCTTTCAATACTTAAAGGAGGCTTATAAGATGGGGATGGACTTTTTAGTAGGGCCTGTTGCGATAGGACAGAGGGTAATGGTTTTAAACTAAAAGAGGGTAGATACAGGCTAGATGTAAGGAAGAATTTTTTTATGATGAGGGTGGTGAAACACTGGAACTGGTTGCGCAGCCCTAGAAATGTCGAGTCCCAAGTACATCTTTGTGGAGGGTCAGTCCCTCGTCGGTCCCAGCCTGCCCTTGCAGGATGAACCCACTGGAGCACAAGTTACCTGACAGCCCTCTGCTTCCTCTGAACCGCCAAGTGGAACAGGAAGGGGAATCTTAGTGTACAGCCCAGAGCTGAGTTTTACACATAATTGAATGTGTGTGGCAACGAAAGCTGTTGCACTCTTCTTAATGTTACCAACCATGTCCTCTTTACCATCCAGAAATAGTGTGTGTGTAGAAAAGAACAGTTCAGCCATCTTTCCAGTATTTCCCATTCAGAACAGTAGCTCCAGTTGTCTCCCAGCACACTGGAGTCAAATAGCTGGCCAAATAACTAGTTTCCAATAACTGTCAAGTAGCTACTTGTGTCAGGTAACTGCTGCACATGTGCGTTATTGATTGAGTACCTATGAGCTTTCACTGGAAGTCTGATGAGTGCTGCAGAGTACCAGAGATGCATTGCTTTGGTCATAGGGGCAGGAGATATTTGGAGGATGGTGATATATCTAAACCTCTTTGCAGACTGTCTAGACACAGAAAGCTGAGATTGCATTATGTATGTCTGAATCTCTGTTATTTAGAGGACTAAAAGAAGAAAACTGTGAACCTAGCAGATAGCTCTAGGAAAACAGGGATCTAGACACTATAATCGGCCTGCCTTAATTTGGCCTTGTTTGTCCTCAGAAATATCAGAAGTACCTGCAGACGATAGTCTCTCCCTGTGGTAGCACTAATTAATCTCGCTGTGAATTGAACAAAAGGTCCTAAAGAGCACCTGAAAACCCTGCAATGTGGAGGTCTGACAAAGTCTGCAAGTCTTGGCTCTGGGTCATGCTTTCCTAGCCCACATATGGGCAACAGCATGAAACATGAGGTGATTTATCTGTTGCCATTATATTTAAGCCTAAAAATAGTATAGCAGCATTGAAAAGCTATTCAGAAGTCTTAAGCACTGAAGTTTTTTCTTTTCGTTTTTCAGAATGCTGACAGTCTCCCTGCTGGTAGTTTGATAGGTTGGATGTTTTCTGTAACTTTCCTTAGCAGGTTATTCTACCCCTCTCCAGGCCCATTCTTCCTTCCCTTGATTTTTGTCAGATTTACATCTGTTTCTTTAGCAAGCTACTATAAAAATGTCTTCAAGTCCATTTACAATGTATGCTTAATATCAGCTTCAGAACACTGGGCAGAATGCAAAATGACTGAACTATTTTGAATAGACTGGATTTTTTAATAGACTCTGGATTTTTAAATTCACCAGGATCCTTTTTTATTTCCTTTTTGGAAGATCCCTGTCTTTGAATTGTTTGTCTGTGCTTTGCCTAAGGATGTGTTTGCATACTAAGGGCTTTGATTTGAATACATGAATAGCCCTATGTGTTTGTGTTTTCCCTCCATTTTCATAATTATAGCAGAAGAAAAAGTGCAAGGACAGTTTTAGCTGAGTAAGTCGGCATATTTTTGCATTGAGATTTAGTTCTACTGCATAGTATAGGAAAATGCAACTCAAGTGGATGGCAGATAATATGAACTGAGAATGATGGGAAGAAAAAGGAACTTAAAGACGATGATCTCTTTTGCAACTGCAACAGTCAATAACTACAAATTAGTTACAGCTTGAGTGACAGACAGACAAACCTCAGGTGTACTCTAAAAAGGAACTGTAAAAAAAGGCTGTATATTAGTCACTCCAACTGTCATCTTTGTGTAAGAGACTCAAAGTAGTGTGTTCTCAGACCATAGCGATTTTTTTTTTCTTTTTCTGTCAAGATTGTGATACTTGGGATTACATGGCAATAAGAACAATAGCTGCATGAAACATCTAGTGACCTAAGAGAGCACTTTTTCGGATTGAATTGCAGACTTTTTGTACTCCAGTAAAATCCTTTCACATCTTAAATGATTATTGAATTTGCATATGAAATAAAATCTCTGCTCGTCAGGGCTTCTTCAAAAGAGGTTGAGTTTTGCTGCTTTGTTGTTGCCCTTCTGGAGATGTGTGATGACTAAGGGATGTACTACAAACATAGGTAAAAAGAAATCAGTTTTGGCTGTGTATTCTCTCTGAATGACTTCGAGTTGAATATGGCAAGAATTTGAGGGAACAGTCAGAAATTTGAGCTTTGATTTCCAAGTATAAATGTAGATAAGAGAGGAGAGTGACAGGTTTTCTTAAACGTATCTCATCATTTGTCCTAAGTGTCTCTTTTTGGCAAGGCTTTGTTTCGTCTCTGAGCTACAGGCGCTTGTCTTTCATCGCTCTGGAAGTGGAGTACTGCATAATAAAGTCACCTTTTAAGCACAAGGTTAAGTCTGAAACTCATTTGGAAGGTTAGTTGGTGGTAAAGTGATGATTTAATGGAGGAAATAGAGGATGATAAATCTATCAGATTCTCCCTGTTCTATATAGATCTATACAGATTTGAAATTAATTTCACTTTCTAAACATTGGGTGTGTGGGTTTTTTTTCCCAGCCCTGGAAAAAACAGGTAAACTATCTCATTTTCTTTGTTCAGGAAATGTGGTTATAGATTCCAGCTTAATGTCATTTCTCAACTGCAGTTATAGCATGCGGTTCATACTCAGTTCTCCTTATTTCATACTGAAGTGCTGAATAGTTGAAAGGTATTTAGGCTACTGTTTTCAAAAATGAAAGCTGGGCTGTCAAGTTACAAAACAAAGTTTTCACTTTTTTTATCAAGAGAAAATATTCATAGTTGTTTTTCTCAATCGAGAGAGTGTTTTAGAACAGTTAACTGTACAATAAAAATACAATTCAAACTTTGCAGATTTTTGTATTTTCAGACATACTTTCAAGAACATCAGTCAAGAATGTAAATTTGTTCAGCTGTGGTGTACTTCACTTCTGTAGTGAAGTAAACTGAACTCTGGTGTGGACCCCTTCTCCTTCAGAATCTGTACTAAATAATTGTTCTTACAAATGGCAAAGTTTTGAGTGTTTTTTCTGTATTACTATTGTATTCTCTCTACTTCTATGAGGGTTATTAGGGATAAACACAGATCCACTGAGGTCTTTGCAAATTCTCTGTCACAAATATTTTAAATTCTGCAGCACTTCACTGTGTGATGTTTTATAACCTAAGGTCTTATTTCTCCATGGTCTTACTCTGCTTTATTTGTCTTTGTCTATATTGACATTAACAAGTAGCGCTGTCCAACAGGAGTGGATTTGTAGAGCAAATCAGTAGGCTCTCAGGACACAGTATTTGTATATATTCTGGGAGTTGTACTTGGAGTTAGCTCTGGCCTTACCCAACAGACCAGTTCCAGTTACAGAATGGGATGCATCAGGTGTGTTCAGGAAGTGCACTTTCTGGTGCTGGTTCATTCAAAAGGGATCCTGTTAATGCTCCTTGAGAGGCTTCACAGTGTGAGCCACGTCATGGGAAGGGAGGAAGGTAAGAAGATTGGCTGCAAAAGCACACTCCTGATCAAAAGTCAAATTATAATGTAGATGCACTATCTGTTTCTCTTGTTTTACTCCAAAAGTTCAAAGTTACAGAAACAAGTTGATATGCATTTACATATGCAGTTCGTAACACACAACTAAAAGCTGACAGAAGGTCAGTGCAGTTCTGTTGCTTGATTTGATTCTTCAATTTAATTTGTCAGGGAAAAGTTGTACTTTTCATCTGCGAGATTTTCAGTGTGAATTTATCACAGTGTTTGCAGGAGGGACAAACTGAATCAAATAATTTGTGAAATTTTCTCTAGTATCTTACCAAGCTCTGATCAAAACGTACTTTTCAGCTGTCACTGTTAAAAATGGAAATTTATCGAGAATAAGCCCTCAAAAAATCCTGAGAACTGAATCTACTTTCTCATTTAAAAATGAGGAAACACTGCCATGTTGTATTTCAACTTCAAGGGCTATGTGGGTGATACAAGATTGCATGTTGTTCAGAGACCACCAAGACCCTGTTTATTCTACACGATCAACCTTGCCTACCGCAAACCCTTGAATACCGTGACAGCTTAGGTCTAGTTGTCAGGTAGTAGGCAGTGACTCTTTTTAGATCTTCTTATGTCATGCCCTAAGCCTTTGGTTATGTGAGACTCACCTAAGGAAAAGGACAGATTCCATGTTGCTCTTCTGAAGGTTGGAAAAGGGATCCGCAGCCCTTGCTTCTCATGGTGACACCTTGCAGTATTTTTCATTCTCATGGATTAGTGGTATCCAGCAGGATTGTAATTTATGTTCTTTTTTAGTTTTAATTTGTGTGTAACTGTAAAGCTCCGGTGCCTCTTAGAGCTGGTAAACAATGTAGGCATTTCTGTGTTAAATTTTCAACACATTATTATGATGTTGCTTTGCAATTTAGCAGCACTAAGGATCAGAGTTTGACTCTGTGTTTTATGTGCTTGATTATTTTTATGTCACTTTTACCACCAGTCCATTGAATTGGAATTAATGAGGATTGAGAATACATCTAATGCATACTTTGTAGAAAACTGCTGAAATTACTGCTTAATTAATTTGTTACCCACTATAAGATTTTACTGTATCAGCTATGTTGTATCTAGTGATTATAAATTTAATAGTTTTGGTAGACTACACTGAAGTTCTCTGAGAGAGTGGCCCAGAGCAAATGCACCATATTTTTCCTGGTTAATGCAAACCCACACATCTCTGTGTTCCAGCAGGTTGGTTACACCTTTACTAACCATCACAGACTGGTTGGTGGGTTTGTTGCTGGTGGTGGTTTTGTGTCTGTGTGTGTAGGGGAAGGGGTTGTATTTTTGCAAATATTCAGGTACAATAACATCATCTAATTCTTACTGAGTCCAATATGAAATGCACATGGGCTTTTTTCTAGCTTTTTTCCCTTCTGATACCTTTAAATAAAAATTTGCCTAGTGCTAACAGCTGTCTCCTAAACTGATAATAGGAGCTAGAAATACATAGTGCTAACCTTAATTACATGCTTCAGGCTCTCATCTTTTGCAGCAGCTCTGTCAAATGCAGACTATATTTTGTCTGAGATAGGAATGTTTAATCAGATCGACATGAACAAAGTCAAGCTGAGGAATTTGCTCTACTGATTTTTTTTTGAATGTGTTAGAAAACTCATGCAACTTGCTTATCATGCAACTGTAACTAGATAAATGATCTCTGTATTTCTGCAGGGGTGGAACGGTGTGCTTGTTAGGTCTTTGTTAGCAAAATGGCTCCCAATAGTTTATGGTTATTTTCAGTTAATAATGGTTTGCCCTGAATTATTTCCCTTACTGATTTCCTTTTCTCTGCCCTCTCCCTTCTTCTAAAAAGCATGCTGCAAAGCTTACTTTGTAGCTATACCCAATTTATTATACACTTATGTTAAAAATCACCCTTTCTTTTATGTTGCATTTTTGAAACAGCTATAAACAGATTTGATGGTGAAATGCAGATAAGAAAATAAATCAGTTATTTTCTCTGAAAAGATTAGGGACATGCACAAATCCTATGTTCCTATATAGCCCTATAGAATCAGGTTGGGAATAACAACATTTCAGATCATGACATGGCCTAGTAGAGCAACTGGAAGTGGGAGCCAAGCACTGCTTAGCAGAAGGAGTGTAGAAAATGTAAGGGACAGTCAAATAGTCCTCTGCTGTCACAGAGAAGTACACAAAAAAAATCTGTATGTATTTGGCAATTTGCATTAGGAAATTGGTTGTGCTGCCTTCCTACTGTCCTCTAGAAAGGCTGTTTGAGTTTTACATCGCTATTCATTAGCAACTGTCTTCAGGTTTTCAGCTACAGTTTGCTCATGCCCACTTTACAAGCTTCTGTTCTTATGTCAGTATTTGTCTCCTATTTTCTTTCCATTCTTTGGGATTATTTAACCATATACTTCTAAAGAATAACCATGCTACATTTCCAAACTTGTTTTGTTGGGCTAAGCAAGCCAGGTTTCTTCCTATCTCTTCTTTTATGACATTGGCAGTTTGTTTCTCTGGTCATCCTTGGAGCTTGCCTCCACATTTATTCTGGTGTGAGTTCTTTTTTTTTTTTTTTTTTTAATGTTGATAATTGGAATCAGATGACATGTTTCAGATGAAGACTCTCCCACACAAGGGATTTTGTAAAAAGGCTTTAATAGCTGTCTACTTCTATCAAAACACTTCTCCTGTTGCATCTTAAAATTTCATTTGCCGTTTTCACAGCTACATCATGCTGGTGATTTATAGTCAACCTGTGATCAATAAATACAGCCAGGCCTTTTTATCATTTTTAGTTGATGTACCCTCATTCTGTATCATGGATACATGCTAATAGCCCCTTGCCCTTGTTCTATTACACTTCATTCTATTTCAATTACAAACTTCAAAGCCACCTAATTTTTCCTGGATATTATTCTGTTCGTCCGTTGTATTGATGTCTCCCAGCTTCATGCCATCATCCATTTTCATCATAGCAAGTCTACTTTTTGTGCTAAAGCCATTTAATAGAAGCATTATATAAGACTTAGCCATGAGGAGTTGTTTTCCTGCATGCCAATACATAGTTTGCTTACACATCATCCTTTAGCTAGTTTCTTACTCACTTGTGTGAGTAAGCAATCTGGTATATTTATTGGTAACTTACTATATATTCAGTGCCATTAATTTAGTATCTACAGTTAAACAGCAAGAGAGAGAAATAAGGAAGTCCGTGGGGGGAGTAGAGACTAGGAAACTGCCAGAAGTTTTCAAAGTTGCAACCAACTCGGTACATCTGCTTTAGTTCCTAAGGAAAAGTCTCTGTATTGCTGTCATTGCTAAGGCTGGTTATGTGTTTGCCCGATTCTTTTTGGCAGTTTTGCTTTTGCCAGAGGATGCTCATGCTTTAAAGCAGATTCTGTGGTAATGCTCTGTGTTGGGCTGTCCCCAGCCAGCAGCCAGGCACCTGCACAGCTGCTTGCTTGCTCCCCTCTCCCGCGGGACAGGAAGAAAATAGAAAGATGGCAAGAAGAATCGTGGATCAAGGTAACACCAGTTTAATAGGCGGAGCAAAAGCTGCACATGCAAACAAAGCAAAAAGAGGCATTTATTCGCTACATTCCCATTGGCAGGCAGATGTCCAGCCTCTTCCTGGGAAGCCAGGTATCAGTACACGTAACACAAATGCCATAACTGCAGACATCCCCCCTTGCTACTCCTCTCCTCGAGCAAGTACATGCACATGGAAAAATAATATAAAATTATGTAGATTTTTTTTTTCCCTGGAAAATTTGCCAAACTAATTAGTATACCACAAAATAGCAACAATTTAAGCAGTGTGGGAAGGGGAGATACTGATCTACAGGAAAGCTTAGACCTTAAAATCAAAACTTTTTTGGTATACTTACACCATTTTTTCTTTCTTTTTGGCTTTAATTATTGATCCCGTGTCTAACAGCTGATACTGTAATGAAATCCATGTGATACTCATTTCAGTTTCCTAGTGAATACAATTCAATTTATGGGCTGTCACATGTTTGACTATACACAGTTTTTGTTCTCCCTTTTAGTTGTTTCTCATTTCACCAAGAAGTTTTAGACCTTTATTGTGTGTCACTTCACTAGCAGTGAAAACAGGATTTTTTTTCTTTGAGTGTATTTATGATATTAATGAGTCATAAATTCATACTGTTTCCAGCTATATCTCAAAATTCATCTTATATCTAAAATCTCAGCTGTTCCTAACAGACAAGGTTTCCCAACAAGATTAGAGCTTCCCAACTACCACAGATTAAAATCAGTTTCTAGTCAGTCATTGCAGAACTGATGGAGGCTTGAAAGTGATTAAACTGAAGAAGATGCTCTGGGCAACCCAAGAAGAGCATCTTGTGATAAAATTACAATCTTGGCTGGCAAGTCTGTTGTAAACCCATAAATCTGTAAGAAAGGGTTGGCTGCTTTGGGTTGCGAGTTACTAACACTTTTAGACTGACGGCATGCAGAACTGCTCCCCCAAAAGTAATTAAATGGTAACATTTTGGGCTAAGAGTCAGTGAAGATCTGGCTCTACTGTTTTGACTTTGTTTAAACCTTAGCAGGGAACTGACCTTCCTGCTAAGCAACTGGAGTTGACTTGACATAGCTATAAACTCTGGAAATTTTTTTTTTCCCACTTATGTATTGCAAGCTTGCACTTACCAGCTTCTTTGAGGTACAGCATGAGGAGGAGAACTCAGAAGGTATTTCAATTCAACTTGGGCAATCTCCTTAGTGAAATCTTTTCTGCACTTTTCTAATATTTTAGTATCTCTAGAAAAGTAATTAATTTATGTACCTAAAAATAATTTCAGGTGCCAAACTTTAGCCTCTTTGAAAATCTTAACAGATACTTAATTCCATAAGAAAACTAAAGGTAATAATTTCTAGAAAGATTTTGTGCTTTATTTATCCTTAAAATAGAAAACAATTTAATGATCTAGGTTGTCTCTCTAATACATATCATGTATTGTTTAAAAAATATTTGTGAATGTCTTGATTCTAAAAATTAGCTGGTACTGAGTGTATCTAAAAAGCAGTTCAGGAACTAGCAATGTTCATTTCTATGGTGTACTGAAGGCAAAGGGTAAAGAGGGTCCATGTTTGAAAATGCACAAGATGCCCCAAGCTGATGCTGTAGTTGTAATGGCTAATACATTGTCAGATTTGCAGTCTTTTTTTTCCCCCTTGCTGTGATAGATAAATTCAGATGTTTTTAATAGTTACAACGTCATACAGCACTAAAATGCTAAAGCTCTGTTTGCCACTGAACTGTAGAGAAGGGGATACCACCATTTTAGTTCTTTAATTTTTTCTTCTAAGGGCTTTGAGATTCCAAAGGGACCCAATCCTTAGCTGTTAGAAATCAGTGAATTTTAATTTAATGTGTTAGGCTATACCAATGTAACAAAGATTTAAGTTTCCTGTTCCTTGGTAATTAGAATTATAGAATCATAGAATCGTTTAGGTTGGAAAAGACCTTTAAGATCATCCAGTCCAACCATTAACCTACACTACCAAGTCCACACTAAACCAGTCAAGGTTAGACTAGACTAAACCATGTCCCAGAGTGCCGCATCTACCCATTTTTTGAACGCTTCAGGGATGGTGACTCCACCACCTCTCTGGGCAGCCTGTTCCAATGCTTGACTACCCTTTCTGTGAAGAAATTTTTCCTAATATCCAACCTAAACCTCCCCTGGTGCAGCTTGAGCCCATTCTCTCTCATCCTATCGCTAATTACTTGGGAGAATTAGATCCCCTTCAGCCTGTTCCTTAAACTGTTTCTTAAACTGTTCCATGTTCTGTTAATTCTAAGCATAAGGTTTGGAGAGCTACACATTATTATGTAGATAATATTACTGAGCTACATATTAGCTACATAGTAGTATCACAGGTTATTTAAACAAATTAGTTTCTATTTTCTGGTTTTCCTCTGCTGGAAAGGACAGCTAGAGGTTGGTGCTGGCTTGAGAGACTTTGAGCTGCCATTCTTATTCATACCAGTAAGGATTTGAGAAGGGTCTGAAACAGGTGTCTGGAAGCAAATTAGTAACAGTGAAAACTTTAGCTTTTTACTTATGATCCCAACCCACTAAGTACAATAAGAGCTCTCCTGTGGTTAAATATATCAAAGACCTGAACTGAGATATTTCTTCTTTTCAGATACTCCCTAGAGAATGTAGCATCATGGTAGACAAAGCCTTCAGTCCAAAGGCTGGATAATGCAAAATGGAGGGAAATAACTGAATTCAAAGGGAATGTCTGGTTTAGAAAACATGGGATTTTTTTTTCCCCTCAGCATTTAACCTTTCTACATGAATTGTTCTTGGATTAATTTCCAGCTGTGCTCTGAAAGTTGAGCCTGAGAGCCTCAACACTCTCCCATTCCCAAATCCTGCAGTCAGGAAAGAGCAAAAGTAGCCAGTGCTCTGTTGCATCTTTCTGTTTCCCCATATGAGAGTTCATCTTTTTGACCAGAATTCTTCTGCTGGGCTTACTGTTGACACAGAGCACCAAGCTGGAAAGCAGAGATAACGTGTGTCACTGCTGCGCTTTGACAGATACTCTGATTCCAACCTCTGTCCCTCCCTTTCCTTTTCTCTGTTGCACAGGTGGTGAAATCCTATTAGGACTGATTTAGTGAGTGGCAGAACAGGTTCATAATTCTCAGCTTCATTCCCTTTTGCAGCTTAAACAAGATTTTGAAGCATAAAATAAATTTTAATCTTTCCAAGGAAAGATGCTAATCTGAAGCCGGCTGTTGGCTCAATATTGGGTTCCTGCTGGCTTTGATAACAGCTCATGATTTGTGGAAATTTAGCATGGATTGAGATGTCAGCTTGCAACTCACACTCTGGGCTTCCTTTACTAATGGGAAGTAGACAGGTGGTTGGGGCTCAGCACCATAAAATTTAACTATGCAGCTCATGAAGTTCTCAGCTTTTGCGTGTGACCCCTCTTTGTTACCCACTGGGTTTCCTGGAAGAGAAGTGGGTCTCAAGTGAGGTCTTAGCCTCTCCACACAGTCTTCTGTTATCCATTTATTTCCACCCCACAGTCCTAACAAATGCTTTGATTTCACACTTCTGAGCACAGTAAAGAAACAATGATAGCTATTTGGTATACAAAAAACACTGGCATATAAATGCCCCAGAGCACAAAGGCATATATTTTTTTAATTTCAGTGATACAAGGTATCGGTGTTAGAAGGTTGGTTTCATTCTCATACAGAAATTAGCAAAACCAAAATTATTTTCACTGTCCATTTAGGATTAAAAAACTATTTAGAGGGGGAAGAAAGGTCTAACAATATTAACTGTTCATCTGATTTAGACTGCAAAGCTGGTTTTGTAGTTTACAGTGATTTGGGCAAAAATACGCTTTTAGATTTTTATATTTGAGCCTTCAATTGTCTGTTCATTAGTTGCATAATACATATCAAGTCTGATTCTATTGTCAGAGACACTGGTGTAAAACTATAATATTTTCACTGAAGATACTAAAATTACTTCAGTGTCAAATTTCTTGTTAATGAGGTCAGGAATTTTGACAGTACTTTTTAGTGGTTGCAGATTTGAATAAAATATACTGTTTTCAGAGTAAGTTCGGGAAGAAGCTGTCATCAGGACAGGCAATTCTCTGAATGTTGATAAGATGAATGATTGACCACCCTATAATTTTGTTTGTTCTAGGCTTCTGTTTGTTCTTAGAACTTGGCTGTTTAAGATGAAATGACAAGAGCTGTTCACGGTGCTTTTGGACTCAATTTGCAGTTACTTGTGAAATTTATGAGGCTGGAAGACAAGAGTCCAGCTCTCTATTAATGTCATTATCTTAAATGCTGTCTCTCTTTTTTTTTTTAAAGATCTAAAGGTTTGTTTTGTTATTTAAAATCTCTTCTCATCCTAAAGACAAAAGTCAGAGAGGACTTCCATTTCTTAAAACGCTGCTCAGAGCTAGCTTAATTTTTTCTGTCTGAGGAATAGATCTTCTTTTTCATTCATTTACATTATAGCACAAACCACATGGATGAGAGACAAATATATGCTATAAGATCCGCCAGTAGCACTGCTGGATCAGAGTTCATTTACAGTGATGCTGGCCCTGTGAATCATAATGTCTGCTCAGCCGAGTGGGAGAACTGACTTTGTCTGCAGCAGGCTCATATATCAATTTAAAGAGGAAGGAAAGTTGCCACAGAACCACAGTTCCAACCAGCAGCACCACTTCACAAAAAAGTAATCCTCTGGCATTAATTTCTTGTCAAGGCTAGTGATGGGTTACATTTGCCAAGTAAGATGTGCTCAGCTGAACTGCAGTATCTTGGAAGCGCAATGTGATATGTCACTTCTTCTTTCTTTCTTTTTTAAAGAATGTTGCGTGTTCAAAGTGTCGTTCTGTGAATACTTGCTGTAAATTAAGATAACTATTCTCAGAAGTGCAGCCATTGATCTTGGCTTCTAAAACTCTCAGACTATGCAATTCTAAAGCAGTCTGCTCCTGTAGATATCTATAAATCCAGTTTGTATATGAAGCAACTTTTCCCCTTTCTACTCAAAAAGTATAACCCAAAGCCCATTCCTACACAGGCCCAATCCTCACCAAGCATTTAAGGATGTGCTTCTTGTGAATTAGGCACATACAAAAGTACTTCACGTAAGCATGATCTAAGCCAGTTACACTGGCATTGTTTTAATATAAATATTCATTCTGAGCACACAGCATTTATTTGCATTTGCCCTCAACATCCTGTATGGGCATATAATGAATTTTAGTGTAGTCTCATTTTACAAAGGGGAGCCAAAGATAAGGGAGGTAATTGTTCTGCTCACGGGTATACGATGAGCTGCCATGAGCACTGAAGCTCAGGAGCTGTGTCCTTTATGCTGTTACTGAGCCAGCAGACTTTCACGTCTCTTGCTTGTGGCATTTGGATCTCCTGATGACTGAATGCAGACTGAAAGTTGTAATTCACTGACCTGGTGACTGAATTTCCTCCTTGCAGGAGGGAAGATGGTCCTTTGGAATCCAAAGCAAGGTGGAAGGGTAGACTGTGAGGGAAGCACTACAATCAGCTTTTAAAGAAAGTTTTGCATCATTGACCAGGGTTATTTTTTTCTCCATGTGAATAAAGAAGTAATACTTAGGAATGATTTCTTAATAAAATATTCCTTGTTTGCAGAAATATTTTCCCTTGTTCCTATTCAAGTGTCAGGCAAGATTTATGAGGAAAACATTTTCCATCTTTTATAAAGAAAATATGTTATCCTCATAGTACTTCTACTTTTCTTTGCATTGGAGAATGGCATGTAGGTGGCTGCTGATAATAAATATATTATTATAAGTTCCCCCCGAAATCACCCAGTTTTTGAAGTTACTTGATGAAAAATATCCTCTGCATTTTGCATGGAATACATATTTAGAGGCAGAAGCAATGTGTGTACTGAAAGATCAACCATCTATATTTCATAAGAGGTTGTTTACTAATGTGTAAATGATAAAATGATAATGATATTTTTTTTTCATGACCACTTAAATATCTTTTTCTTTCTCTGGCATTCTATTTGTCATATATCGTTTGTCACAATATCATAAGTATATCAGGATACCTGCTATGATACAAAGATGTAGAAAAATTCTTGAATTAATTTCTTGTTAAGTAGCATGCTGTCTGAATTTCTTCTTACTTACATGGACTGAAATAAAAAATAAAGGCTTCCAAAGTCAATGTTTTAAGATCAGGTTAACTTCAAGAGGATCCAGCTTCATGCATTTATAAACAAATATGTCTACTCAGGTAAATACATACAAGACAATTTTTATTGTTCATTTTTCCTTTTGCCTCATTACATTTATTTTTACCAAATTAAAAAAAAAAAAGAAAAAAAACCCAAGAAATTTTGCAACTAAAACTAACTAGAAAGAGAAATGAATAAATGCAATAGAACTCAGGAGCAGCAGAAAGATTTTAGGATGATAGTCATGACAAAGACAGCGGTAAAGGCTGTTATCTACACACAGTGTTGTATCACTAATCATAGATTCATAGAATCCTTTAGGATGGAAAAGGCCTTTGAGATCATCAAGTCCAACCACTAACCTAACAGTACCAAGTCTACCACTAAACCAATTAAGGATAGAGTAATAATTAATTTCATGTTTCCTGGCTTGGTGGCTGGATTATTTTTAATGTAAGTAAAACTAGGAATCATTAAGTTTGGAAAGGACCTCTAAGATCATCAGTCCAACTATCAACCCAACACCACCATGCCTACTAAACCATGTCCCAAAGTGCCACGGCTACACATTTTTTGAACAGCTCCTGGGCTGGTGGCTCCACTACCTCTCAGGGCAGCCTGCTCCAATGCTTGACCACTCTTCCCATGAAGAAATTTTTCCTAATATCCAATCTAAACCTCCCCTGACACAGCTTGAGGACATTTCCTCTAGTCCTATCACTAGTAACTTGGGAGAAGAGACCAACACCCACCTCGCTGCAGCCTTCTTTCAGGGACTTGTAGAGAGCTCCCCTCAGCCTCCTCTTCTCTAGGCTAAACAATCCCAGTTCCCTCAGCCGCTCCTCATAAGACTTGTTCCCCAGACCCTTCACCAGCTTTATTGCCCTTCTCTGGACACGCTCCAGCACCTCAATGTCCTTCTTGTACTGAGGGGCCCAAAACTGAACACAGTATTTGAGGTGCAGTTCTCACCAGTGCCGAGTATAGGGGGACAATCACTTCCCTGCTCCTGCTGGCCACACTATTCCTGATACAAGCCAGGATACTGTTGGCCGCCTTGGCCACCTGGGCACACTGCTGACTCATGTTCAGCCGGCTGTCTACCAACACCCCCTGGTCCTTTTCTGCCATGCAGCTTTCCAGCCACTCTTCCCCATGCCTGTAGTGTTGCATGGGGTTGTTGTGACCCAAGTGCAGGACCCGACACTTGGCCTTGTTGAACCTCCTACAATTGGCCTTGGCCCATCGATCCAGCCTGTTCAGATCCCTCTGCAGGGCCATCCCATCCTACCCTCGAGCAGATCGACACTCCCACCCAGTTTGGTGTCATAGAATCATAAAGTTGTTTAGGTTGGAAAAGACCTTTAAGATCATCCAGTCCAACCATTATCCTACACTACCAAGTCCACACTAAACCAATCAAGGGTAGACTAGACTAAACCATGTCCCAGAGTGCCACGTCTACCTGTTTTTTGAACACTTCCAGGGATGGTGACTCCACCACCTCTCTGGGCAGCCTGTTCCAATGCTTGACTACTCTTTTTGTGAAGAAATTTTTCCTAATATCCAACCTAAACCTCCCCTGGTGCAGCTTGAGCCCATTTCTTCTCATCCTATCGCTAAATACTTGGGAGAAGAGACCAACACCCACCTCACTACAACCTCCTTCCAGGTATTTGTAAAGAGCAATAAGGTCACCCCTCAAAAGGATATTAAACAAGACTGGCCCCAAAACAGCCTTGGGGAACACCACTTGTGACCAGTCGCCAACTGGACTTAACTCCATTCAGCCACAACTCTCTGGGCTTGGCCATCCAGCCAGTTTTTTACCAGAGTACACCTGCCTAGGCCATGAGCCGCCAGCTTCCTAAGGAGGATGCTATGGGAGATGGTGTCAGAGGCTTTACTGAAGTCCAGGTAAATGACGTCCACAGCCTTTCCTTCATCCACCAGGCGGGTCACCAGGTCATAGAAGTAGAACCAACTACCAGGTTGGTCAAGCAGGAAGGACCTGCCTTTCATGAACCCATACGGGCTGGGCCTGAACCCCAGGTTGACCTGCACATGCCTGTTGAGCACACTCAAGATGAACCTCTCCATAATCTTCCCTGGTACTGAGGTCAGGCTGACAGGCCTGTAATTCCCCGGATCCTCCTTCCAGCCCGTCTTGTAGATGGGCGTCACATTGGCAAGTCTCCAGTTGTCTCGGACCTCCCCTGTTAACCAGGACTGCTGACAGATGATGGAGAGTGGCTTGGCAAGCTCCTCTACCAGCTCCCTCAATACTCTCGGGTGGATCCCATCCAGCACCATAGACTTGTGAGTGTCCGGGTGGCGTAGAAGGTTGTTAACTGCTTCCTCCTGGATTATGGGAGCTTCATTCTGCTCCCTGTCCCTGTCTTCCAGCTCAGGGGGCTGAATACCCTGGGGATAACTGGTCTGGCTATTAAAGACAGATGCAAAGAAGGCATTAAGTACCTCAGCCTTTTCCTCATCCCTGGTGGCAGTGTTCCCCCACGCATCCAATAAAGGATCGAGATTCTCCGTGGCTCTTTTTGTTGTTAATGTGTTTGTAAAAACATTTTTTATTATCTCTTACAACAGTGGCCAGATTGAGTTCTAGCTGGGCTTTTGCTTTTCTAATTTTCTCTCTGCATGACCTAATGAGATCCCTGTACTCTTCTTGAGTTGCCTGTCCCTTCTTCCAAAAGTGGTAAACTCTCCTTTTTTCCCTGAGTCCTTCCAAAAGCTCCCTGTTCAGCCAGGCTGGTCATCTTCCCTGCCGGTTCATCTTATGGCACATGGGGACAGCCTGCTCCTGCGCCTTTAAGACTTCCTTCCTGAAGAAGGCCCAGCGTTCCTGGACCCCTTTGCCCTTCAGGACTGCCTCCCAAGGGACTTTCCCAACCAGTGTCCTGAACAGGCCAAAGTCTGCCCTCCGGAAGTCCATGGTAGTGGTTTTGCTGACCCCTCCTCCTTACTTTGCCAAGAATTGAGAACTCTATCATATCATGGTCGCTAAACCCAAGACGGCCTCCAACCACATCTCCCACCAGTCCTTCTCTGTAAAATGCTGATGCTGCCTTTCAGTCACTGTATTTTCCATTGGAATTCCTGCATTCTGTTCTAACAAGCCTCAAAATACTAGCAAACTGCTCATTCCTTCTAGTGTTCCTCTGTGTAGCAGTTAATCCCCTTTTCCACTTGTATTTAAGTCTTCCAACACTGCTTTTGAATCCACAGAAGTCCTTACCTGATGTTAGTGTGTTTTGTGGCTTGCTGAAAGCAGGCTGCTCTTCTACTTTTGAGCCCTTTTTGTTTCTTCATGTAGCACTCACAAAACATCCTAGACTGTCCTAGCCACAGCCTTAAGCTTTACTGCAGTTGTACCACCCTGGACCACCCTGAACTGAGTGATGCTCTTATTGAGAGGTTGTTGATACAAACATAAGCTGAAGGATATGCTGAATATTTTGGAGATGTATTTTTCACATATCACTGGAAAATTTATTATTTGCCATGATAGGTTGTAACTGGTTTCAGTCATAATCTTTTCAAATCTGTTCATTCTTCCTAATTAGATGACCAGTTCTTCCTAATTACAATATTATTGCCAAAAAATTAATCTAGCTAATGGAACAGCCTGAACTTTACAAGGACATACCAAAAAAGGTATATATAAGAACACAGAGAGATGAACAAATGTGAGTGCCAGTTTTGCACATAACTTCAGGGTTAGGCTTGAGTAAAATGCCTTGAATAGCTGGAGCTGTGATTATTCAGGGTTCAAGCGAAAGACCACAAGTATTATTTTATTTACCCGTTAAAAGATATAGGCAGTTATATAATTTTGAGTTTCAATGGAAATGAAAACAGTGATAGGATGTCAGGAAATTTGTGTGTAGTAACTGAGGGGTTTATGCTTATTTTGAAGTAAATACTATTTTAATACTAAAACTAATGTATTTTTAATGTATTTACATGATTAGGAGCTTTATGTCTTTTATTCTGTGTTGCAGTTAGTCTTTTTCTTCACGCTCTGGAAAAGAAATTCTGTTTTAGTTTCCAGAGGGCTTTTGTCAAATGACACTATCAGAGCAAAGAAAATTTATGTTAGAAGTCTGAAGTGAAGTAGGTAATACATCAAATACGACTTTTTCTGATTGACGGGAAAAAAGAAAATTTCTGATGTTCTCTTCCTGATGGAATTAAAAAAAAACCCAAACATTGCAGATACCCTGTGAACATCCAAACTATGACCTTAAGTATTGTTTATTCCTAGTTAAGCATCTGGTGTTGCCTGCTGTTCTCAGTGGTGTAACTTCAACACTGTAAAATGATGTTTCATTTAGGCAACCCCATCTATTGCAGTTCAACGTTAGGTGTACAACAGAGGTAAGAATCAGAGCACTTTTCACAGAGTGCAGAGAAACATAAAAGAACCTTCCTTTTTTTAACTTTCTCACCATCTAGTCTGGAAAGAACTAGGATTTGCTTCTCTGAGTAACAACATTGCATTAATTTACCTTTTACTTGCAAAAATGTCATCTTTTTCATCCTTGAAAATGTGGTTCTGTACTGAATTTATTGACTTTGAATGTTCATCAGCTTATGACAGGAAACTGCTTTGGTATTTTGGAGAACGCTCTTGTCACTCATAGCTGGGATAACAGAGCTAATGGGATCTTAGATATGGTACATTAGAGAAAACATGTACTAGAGGGCAGGCAGAAGCTCTGGATAGTTGCTGTGGAAGCACCTACCTTCCTAAAGTCTTGCAACCCCATTGTGCTAAGCACTAAGCACAGGGGGAGCAGAAGGATAATAGATAACCTGAGGTGTTCCATGTTCATTTATAATGGAAGTAGCAGTAGGTGCAGTAAGTGCAGGGGGCTTTTTTTCTTTGCTGGGTGGTGTTTTCTTTGTTTCTTTTTTAGCATTGTGTTAAAATATGCATAGTTTTTGAATGCATGATTTTTTAAAAACTAGTTTTTATAATCACAAGTAGCCCCATGGGTTTCAGTGGAATTATGGATGAAGTGTATTGCTGCTGGCTATATATAAGGGGAAAGAATCCAGACCTATTGCAGTGTGTATCTGTATACAGTATACTGTATATGTATTCAGTATGTTTTTCCTTGCTTTTTAAAAAGGAAGTAAATTTTGACAAATTTTAACAGTCAAAGAAAAAAAAGAACAAACACCTAACCGGTAAAGAGCTCCCATGCAGTTTGCTGAGTTCATCTGCTTTGAAACTTAAGTTGATTAGTCATGGCTCTGTGTAGCCTTTGTGATCTTCATATCATGTATTCTTCTGAAACCCAAAGGTGCCATTATGACCTCTTGAACACATTTACTTTGCGGAGCTACAGTTTAAGTACTAATCCTTGTTAAGGGGTTTCAATACCAAAGATCTTTTAAGATCAGTAAACCAATCACAATTATGGGGGCAAAACCAGAACAAAAATCAGATCACTGTAGGTATTGCACTTCTAGATGTACTTTTTATTTCATGGGAGGCAGGCAGAGTCCTGGTGTCAGCTTTGCTATTGAGCTTAGGTGATGTTAAATCAAGCTACAGATTTATTTTAGGGCCATCTGCTGGGGTCTCAATTCTCAGCTACATGTAAAAATTATATAGAAATTTCCCTTTAACACTGAGCCCATATAACAAGCACCAACCAGAGAATGGTTAGCATGTGTAACCAAACTACGTATAGACAGAAAGAATTGCTTTACTTCCATCTGCTTTTAAGTTGCTTTGGGGTTTGTTTGTTTGTTTATTTTTAATTATTTTCTTTCTTTTTCAGAAGAGCACAAAGAGTAAATGTAGGATGTAGGATCATGTACTTATATGTATTACAAGTCCCAGCCTAGCTGAGACTCGCTGTGCTGTAACAATGAATATTGCCTCTGAGTTCAGCTGATATTTTTTCATGGAAAAAAACATTTTTGTTTATTTCATTAAATTAAAGTTTTGAAAGATTTTTAACAGAGTTGTAGGATAGTTCAAAATAAGCAGATTCTCGCTCCCTTACCCTCCTTTTTTCCCTCTCATCTACCAATTCTTATTTTTGTATACCTAATGACAAAGGAGGAAAAAAGTAGGGCATAAGCACAAACTGTGAAAACAAAAATGTATGGGTTGAAGACATAATCAAATCTGCCACTTTGTAATCCCTATTCTTAAGTGTTTTAAAGCTGTCTAGTGTCTTCTTACATTTTCAAATACATATATCTGTAGCACAAAAGTTGTAGGTGAAGGTAAATCGTGTTATTTTAGACTTGTATTGGCTGGTAGCCATCACAATGATGTCAAAGTTACCACATCTGTAGTTGATTATTTGTAGCATTTTATAATGTTGAATTACTAAGTGGCAATCAGGAGCACAGATTAAAATGAGGTGGAAATTGCCTATGTTGTTCTGTATATTAACCTTCAATAGCAGTAGCACAGTAGTCTGTCTTCTTTCTGATGTTATCAATGAGTTCATTCTTTGAATAGACTGTGAAAGGATTAAGCTTTTTAAGCATAGCCAGCACACAGAGGTGATTAGAAGCATTTCCAAATTAGAGAACTCTCTTTCCTGTAGGTCTCGTGTAAATCATAATCTAAGCAAGTTACCTGGAAAAATAAGAATGTCCCTCAGGAAATTCTGACTGCAGAATTTCAGGTAGCAAACTGGTAGTGTTTTTTCCTTTAAAGGTACTTTTGGATGTCTTTTCAATTTATTTATTCTTAAAGGTAAGTTTTAGAGAAGCAAACAATTTCTTTGTGTCATAGTTATTCTACTGAATACCAGAAATCTTTTGGCAAAAAGAATGATGGATATATTTTGACTAGAAGTGCTGCAGGATCTTTAAGATTAAACACGTTCTTGGAGGCAGACATATTGCAGTAAATTTTTTACTTGGATGCCCAGATTCATAAAGGTGTGGATTGAATATTCTGAAAAGTTGGTAGCTCTTTTTTGTCTGCTTGTTTTGGAATTTCGTGCTTGTTTTTTCCCAAACAGGAAGAGCTAGCTTAAAATGTCACGGCTCGCTCTACCTTTTGCTATGAAACATGTTGCATAGCATTCGGGAACAGGATGGTAAAAATTAAGTAAAGTAGCATTAAACAAAACTAGCATTGAACAAAACTTATATACCATACCTGTAAGCATTTTTGTGGTAGGTGTAGCTGGGGTCCTAGACATGAAAATTTAATTCAGTTTTTTTTACGTATCTGAAGCAGTGGACTAGACAAGCAGAAGAAGGACAACCATAAAATAATGTGAATTTGTATTTAGGGTTTCCAGTTACTGTTTGTTTAGTTGATGAATACTAGTGAGTAAATTACTGGCACACTGTGGTCAGACATATAAAATGGAGCACACTAAAAAAAAAAAAAAAACCACCTCTTTTTTTTTCTTTAGAGTTTATGTTTTTTTGAAAAGCACATTGTGTTCTACAGAGGAAAACTCTATCTTAATAGAGTTAATGTGAATTGCCCATGATTTGACTAGTGTTTTCTGCAAAACAATAGAAGGCAATAGTGTTCTGCACAGTCCTTGTAAGCTTACCTATAGGTAGGTTTTACCAACTGAAGTTTGTATTTATAAAAATGCTGACTCAGCATGAGAGTCAGACTTCTTTTCTAAACTTTTAATTTTGTTTGAGGCTTTCTTATTTCTTCATTTTTCTTCTTTGTTCAGAAAAATACTACCATCATAACACTTTTTGTAATGAGTCTAGTCTTTCTTGAAAGTATATCCATTTAAATATGACTTCAGCATTACCAAATGTGCTATTTATTGGCACACTATTGGTATTGTTAGAGTCAAGACATTAGCAAAAGGAAGGTGTTTTGTTAATAATTATTTGTACACTTCATTGTGAATATATATGAAATTCCTTGTTTTCTTGAGAAAATGGCTGTGCCTTAAACTCTAATGGAATTCACGTTTTGTGTATCTGCTGTAATTGCCCACGTGGACAAACCTGGTGAACGTTGAATACCAAATAATTTATAATACCTTAAAGACAGAACAAGATAAACCCCTTCATCTATGTGAACCGTTGTGTGATCATAGCTGCCTGCTTCTCAGTAATTCCTTTTTGCTCTGAATTCTCTCGCACTGCAAGTGGCCCATATCTCTTGGTCATTAATTCCAAGCTGGATGTGAAGCAGGTAAGAGAGCTGAAAAGAGCACATCTACAGTACAGCCATAGCAAGATTCCTCTAGATTCATACAGACTGGTCTTCTTCAAGCAGTTTTTGTGAATGGGCCAAGTGTTTTACCACTGCATCTAGACCATTTCTGATGATTGTGCTGTGTAATTCAGCTTTAGCTTGGGGTTGCCTAGTCTCTCTGCTGGCATGACACCGTGAATACAGTGTTGTGTTTTGGTTATTTTAACAGCCATTCTAAATAACACGGTGTGGAACAGAGGTTTAAAAACGGACAGCAGAATTTGGTCTGGGTCTTCCAGCGTTTCAACTTAATAGCACTTTTTCTATATTACCAATTTTACATTTAGACATACAAGAGTACTTTTGTTATAGTAATAGATGTCTCTCCAGACACATGCATGCATATTTAAATGGCGCTGGCATAACATAATCTTCTTGCAAAAAGAGATTAATGTAACAGAACTTTTTTGTCTGTACAAATTAATTGAACAGTTATGAGAAGATGGATCACTACTCTGTAATAATTACAGTTGCAGTTAATATAATTAATAGTCTGTATTAGAATTGGTGTGAAATAGCAATATTTTCTTGCACAGTTAAGGTATAATTGTAACACTAGATTTGTCTGAGTAAACACTGTCACTGCATGCCACTCCCAAGAGCATCTGTCTCTGGTAATGACTCTCAAGAGCAAGAACTTTGCAATTCTGAGCTTCACAGGCATCACACTTAACTAACATCCTATGAGAACTAACATCAAATCAATGGATTGCTTATTACCTGAGCTCTTTTGCTTCATTTTATTATTCCTCATAATGGAACTAGTAGTGTGAAAGATATATAAGTAGCACACGCCAGCAATTTGTTCCAAACATTGTCTAAGCCTGCTGGTGCATCAGTTTCTGAAGAAAAATTAATCTATTTCTAGCAAAGAATTGGAAAACTTTTGCTCATTTTGCTCTCTCTAAAAAGAACTGTGAATTTTTTTGGAAACTGTAAGAAAAAGTGCCCATGCATAAAATTAAAACAGGAAGTGCCCTGTCAGTGGAACTCAGTTTAACCTTTTTGAGCATGAAAAAACCAGTAAATTTATTTCTTATGATCAGATTATTGGAAAATGATATAACAGGGCTAGACTCACCTGATATAATTCTTCAAATAGCAGTCCTGCTGTCAGATATTGTCCAGGGAGGTTTAGGGTATGTTTATGAAAGCTGTAGTAATAATTACTATAGAGAAGACAAACTGCAGTTATCTTGGTTCTCGCTGTTCTTCAGAAGTGTAGTTGTGGTAGGTAGAATGACAAATGCATTTTTCTAATTCTGAAACCCATTTTCTGTTTCTGAACAAAATTCCTATCCAAAGGTGAAGGGGTTGAGTTAATATTTGTGTCGTTGCTCTCACTGAGCTCCATGCTCCTACAGTGATTTTAATGCTTCACTGCAAAATTTGAGACTGTAAGTTATGCAGACTTTATGCAGACTGATAGTCTATGTTCAAATCTTGTTGGGAGAAGGATAGCTGAGATGCAGCTTAAGTGATTTCATACTTCACTAGCATAAGGATATCCAGTGTTCATAAAGAGTCTTATCTAACTTGCTATACCTGCCACAGAGGGGAAAAAGCCCCATGCAAGTTCTTCAACTGCTTGAGGAAACCTGTAGAAAAAAGGAAGGCGGCCAGTGGTTTTCTGTCAGTGTGACCAGTCAGTTCAGGTGAAGTTGCGTTGCGAGGCATGGAGCAGAAGACGGCACGTCCCCTTTTCAGTCAGTGGCATTCTGCTCATGTCTGGAAAGAGACTGACCATTTCCTGAAGCATTTTTGTGACAAGATGTACTCTGCAAGGGGTAGAGCTTCTTGTGACAGCCCCTAGGCTGTCTGAAATGTTGGAGTAACAAAAGCATACAGTGGAAAAGCTCTGGCTGAAAGGTTTAAAATAGGATGCATTGTAATTTTAGTTGGGTATGACACCTAAGACTTTTCATTAAATTGTTGTTAAAAAGTCTGGATGAAAGGGAGAGAGAGATGATTTATGTTCAGCTAAAGAAATCAAGTGAAGGGTGGTGAAAGGGAAGAAAGAGCATATGAAAATTCTGTCTTTAGTCTAAAGAGATGTGGGTTGAATCGACAACATATTTGTCTCTATCTGCATGTTTCTAGTACCAGCTACAATATAGACTAATTTCTTTCCACTTGCCAAACTTGTGCATCTCCTTGCTTCTGCTAATCCCAAGTGGGAAAGCTTTAAGCAATAACTAGCTTGTGTCAAGGAAGTTTGGGTGGCCAAGAAAAGAGTGTGTAATGTAGCACAAACGCTGCAAGCCAAAGGTGGTGGTAGGGTGTGAGACTCTGGTGATGCAGTAGAGCGTGTATTCGGCAGTTTAGTGAGTTCCCATCTAGGGAAAGTCTGTGAGGACCTTTGAAGTACCACATGCTTTTCCATTGTTTTGTTCTCTACCTTATGGCTAACCTTCTTCCCTGTTTCCATTCTATTACAAATCGCTGGAGAATAATTTGTATGGTAATTTTTGTGAATTAAGTATCTTGGGAGATAGATGAACATCATTAAAGTATTACCACATTTAACATTTCTGTTGCCAAGAGTGGAAGACTAATTTTACTCCTTTAATGTCTTATGGATTGTTTTGCATTTTTGTGGTGGCCACAGGTGTCCAATTTACTCCCAGGTCTGTGGAGAATTTTCATTTGGAGTCTTAGAAAATATACAGGTTGTAGTGAGTTGGAAGTGCTTGCATGTGAAGATGGCTAGAATACCTAGAAAAACTACTTAAAAAATAATATTTTTAGCAATGGCATTGATTATTCTTACTATCTTGAAGGAGATTCCTTTTGTTCATGAACTTTAAGGTTCTGCCTTGGTCCACCATGATCGTTATCTGCTGATGAGCACAGTCATCTCATCCTTTTTTGCAAAGTATTAGTAGATTCAGCAAGACTGTCTGGCTGAACTGTTGGGTCAAGAGCTGGCTCTGACTCTACTCACCATTAGATGATTTTTGACTTAAGAGGATTATGTTTTTTCTTGTTTATAACATTAAACTTTCTTTCATGAGCATGTAACTGTGGCAGCAGCCACATTTCCACTCCATATTTCATCTCTAGTTTTCCTATTAATCATATTACATTTCCAATTAAGTTCTACTTATGAATTTGTTTCAGTGTGGTTCTTAGGGGAATCAGTAAATGTGTTTTATAATTAAGTGCTCAAATATTAGAATTTAATAGTACGTAATTAGAGGGTTTTTAAATTGGAAATCTGTCTTCCTATACAATTTGAGGAGCTAAAATCTAATTTACATCTTCACCTTAAGGAAAATTCATAACATGAACTAAACTAAAGCAGTGAAGTACATTTTTAATTAAAGGGAGGAAGCTGCTAATCAAGTGCAACTTAGGAACATAACCTAATAGTGAAGGTATTGTATAACATCATATAGTTTCTTTATGCTAGAGAACGGAATACAGTGTTTTAAAAAATTAGATGAAATATTACTTAAAGCAGTGAGTTTCAATTTGCCATATGAAGTGTCCCATGGCAGAAGTATTCCCATTATCTTCAGTCTCATTGTAGAAATAAATATATACCTACTGAAGCACATGAATAAAGACTAATAATATTTGCATTGTTCAGTGGCAAGCATGCTGTCATGCAAATACCTGATACTGAAGGCATGTGTGCGTGTATGTATGTGTATATCTGTCTGTAGTTATTTTCTGAGGTGCAAGGAGTCATAGTAATGTTGATGGGTGGTTAGGCCTGTGTTGGCAGTGGGAAATCCTTTCTCCTTGGCCAAAAGCTCCCTGCAAGCAAAATGCTGATTCTGTGGGAAAACCAGCACAAATTCTACGTGGAATATTGGCCAGGAACAGGTATTGAACTGGAAGCTCCAGAGCTTAAAGAATTCCTTTCCTGTACCACCTAAAAAGAGACAGAGTCCTGAGTTAAGACCAGTATTTATAGGGTTGGTTTAAGATGTAAGCAAAACAGGGAATTGCCTGCAATGGCATATTGATGGGATTGGCCTTTAGGAAGACACTTGTGTCATTTTTTGTGCCTGACCTCAGCTTGTCTCTGCAGAAACAGCTCCATGAAGATCCCAGATTACATGTACGTTACTGGGCACGGAAGCTTTCCCCAATTCTTGAGCCTAGGTGGATGCTGAGGCCACATCTTGATCCAGTCTGAGCAGGTTCTCCATCCTTAGCCATGAAAAAAAAGAAACTAGATGTGCAGGCTCAGCTGCAGACACAGATATTTTCTGGCAGCCTGACTGGAGAACCAGGATATCAGGTCTCCTGTGCATCCCTGCAAGTAGGTCTAGACACTGCCTGAAGCATTTTCCTCAAGTTACTGATGACCCTGAGAACAAACAAGCATCAGAAACAAGCTCCTTGGTTACATGCCCCAGTAAGAGGTAGCCCGTGTCCCTGACTGCATATCTTGCTCTGGCTATGCTGCCTCTGCTTCCCCTCATAGCTGCTGTGGGGAGAGGTGTGCAGAAAAGGGCTGCCATGGCAGGGAGAGCGGCCTTCCTGAAGACTTGTTCTTCCCTTCTGCCTTGCATCCCCTTCACCAGGGCAGTGGTGCAACATTGCCTTATGATCAAGACTGTGTGGCAAGGACGCAGTGGCAGAGAGAGGTCTGGAGCAAGCCATACGTGTAGGGTCACACTTGGTTATGTAGGCAGAGGAGTGTGTTTGGTTTTGTCAGCCTGAGGTGCAGAGAGAGATGTTGTCCTGGGGTAACCATCCTGCCACCTATTCAGTATAGCCTGAGCTACTCGGAAAGGGTGAGCCAGTCCTGAGATTAAACTTGCATCCCCTGGGAACCTGGCCCAGCAGGGACATAGAAGGTATCTTGGCAAGTGGGTATGGCTTAAACTCCAGTTAAACCTTCCAAGCAAGGGTTCGTATAAGTCTTAAGGGGTTTGCAGACTATGAACTGACTTTTCACAGTGGTGAGGTTTCTCTGCTGTGATTAATAGCAAGCGGTGTAACTTTTAGCACAGTTAAAGGTTTGTGCAAGAAATACCTCACAGAATGGTGTTTGCCTCGGAAATCTGACCCCACTATTTGCCTTAATTTCCTTATTCTCTATGACATCCCTGGTGCACCTCTGCTTGTCATCAGTTTAGTTGTGGTTTGCTCAGTAGTGGCTGATGACCCAGGCAGGATGTCCTCACAAGCATCGACACAAGCTTGTATGTTCATGATCTTTGTCCTCTTGCTCGTGACTTGTTGACATATTGAGGGTAAATCACTCATATCTCTTTAAACACATGGGTGATTTAAGGAAGCTTTTGGGTTTGCCACCTTTATTACACACATTATGTGCCTGTAATTGCAATTTTATCAGTAGATATGATTTTGCCTCATATTAAGCTGCGTTATGCTGCCAAAGAAGTGAAAAAGGATCTAAATATAAATGGTAAACTGGGAGACAGGATCTGCTGAACCCAGTCTTTATTAATTACTTCATTGTTGGCGGTTTTGGTTGGTTTTGACATTATGTGATCTGACATTACCGTGTGCTTCTGTTCTTGGGGGGTTGGGGAGGAGGTGGGGAGGGGGAAATTAACAAGATCCTTATTTAAAATTGTACTTTTGTTTTTTGACTAGCTGAATTCACATTTTCCACTGAATTATAGGCTGAGAAATTCAGTAATGAATGATGCTGACTGATTTGGCAGGATGATCAGCTGGTACACATACCACAATGGTACGGATCACAGACTATAATAAGAAATTACTTATGTATTATGCCCTTCATTAATATTTCAGGCTTCAGACAGTAAAGGGAGCAATTTATCTCAGTATAAGTTAGAATACTGTTTAATAAGATTTTGCGAGGAGACAAGATTAATGTTAATAATGTTTTTTCATTGACAGGAAAATAGTGTTAACATTAGTAACTCACTCTTTCTGTTAAAAGTACAGCATTTGTTTTACAGCTATCCACAACAACAAGGTTAAACTGAAAAAAAGCATGGACTATAAACAAGGTCAGGCCTATAAAAAAGTAAAACATGAGTCTGTTTTCCTAGGCTAAAATCTTATTAGAATGAATATTCTTACAGATCAGAATGAAGGTGATGAAGGCTATAAAGCCATTCAAGCAGAATAATTCAACTTCAGTGTCTTTCTATTCCAGGAAGTGGCTGTTTCTTTTTTTAATACTCTCAAACAGTGAATTTGAAACTCAGCTAATTAAGCTTCAAGTCTGCTATGTTTTGTAGTTTCCTTGATTCTGAAAATAATACATGTAACTTCCTTTCACTTCTCAAGTTTTAAGGCATAAATGAGCTGGGTACATGGTTTCTTGAAGGTATATTGCGCAAAGTCTGTATTCAGGAAAACAATACATTTGCTGTGCTTGGGTAAATGTTTCCTCTTCAGAATATATTTGGCTTCATTAAGATGACACATAGACATGAATATGGACTATTTGGTTCCTCTGAGATTGCTCATACACAGCTAAGGACTTTTGTAGGTCATAGCAATATACATGCTGACGCTAATATGGCACTGTTGTAGTTGCACTGATAATATTTTAATGAAGACACAAATAAGGTTTGTATCAATTCAAGAAACTATTATCTAAATGAATCCATTTCATATAGTGTACTCTACAAATATGCAAAAGAGTAGTTAGGTGTGTAATTACTTTTATGCATATATTATGATCAAAACATATTGTATATATAAAAGTTTACGCACACATACTTAAAAACTCTGAATTTTTGATATGTCCCAAAGTATAATGGATTATTGAGCCACCAGCTTTCATGTATGTGTAGTACAAAAGATATGTTCAATACCAGCATTCATAAATTCTATGTCAGTTCACATGCGCATATCCACACAAACAGCATACCTGGGGCAAAGCTCTGGCATAACAAGAACATTCGTGATTGATGACTTCCCATTCTAAATTGTTCTGTGTTCATATGCAAACAATACAGTCTTTACATCACCCACAGCCCTCCTGAATTTCCTGACTACTAGTCTCTATGGTTTTCCTGTCTCTGTGAATATTTAATTAATTCTGGAAGGAGGAGCAACTAAAACTGCAGAAATTGAAGAGCAAGTAACTCATAAACTAGGGGTAGTAAAGTATCCATCCTGCCTAAGTTTGTCAGGGATGGGACTTTTATTTTTGATTTTCACTTCTCAGATGTGTGGAGTATTTGGCTAGAAATACCTAGATTTGTATGCAAAAATAGTCCTTTCATACAAAGAACAAAATATGGCTAAAACAATGGGAGGAAATATTTCTCAGTGTTTTCTTGGTTTGGCTCTTGCTTATTTTGAATAAACAATTAAAAGTAGCAGGACATGTATGCACAGCTGTGAAAGTAAATGCTGGACACAACTAAGCACATAATATCAAAATTTTTCTTCCACTGTAAATGTTCAGCCTTCCCTGAACTCTGTTTGTTACAAGTGTATCTAAGGCAGAATCTTGCCTGTAGCCAACTTAACTGTTAAATAATCACCTTTGAATATAAGTCTCAGGTAGAAAATGTTTCATGCAACTCTGTCTACAAAGATTTGGCCTGATATTTGTACATCTGCATGGTTGCATATTATGTGACCCAGAAAAAAAAAATACTTGTTACTGCACAGCTGGAATGTGCAGATTAAAAATACTTAAGAGTTTGTTATCTATGCATATCTAAGAAGTTGGATTTGCTTGCAAGTATTCTAGTTCAGAGCTATACCTGCAGCTCGTTCTTTGACTGGAGCATGTCCATTTTATGTTAGGGGAGTTCAGTGTGAAATACGGGGTACAAACTAGTAACTGCATGCGATACACATGTATGTATGTGCACACGGACGCACATACATTCTGTCCCCTTTGCCATCCACAAAGGCTGCAGAGCATATTTGCACAAGCGGTCCTATGGATGTCACTTGGGCTGGTCATTTAAGCATGGTCCACACGGTCTAATGTAGAGAAGTGTAGTTTTGCAAGTACTGTTGCTGTGCTCTGTGGTGAAGCAAACAAGGGTTAAAATAATTGTGAGTATTCAAGGTTCTTGCTGTTTTGCTAATAGATGCTGATTCCCTTTATGGTTTTGTACTTGCATTTAAAGATTCTGCTGTCCTGTGGAAATACCAACAGAAGAGAATGTATCAGTCCCTTAGTGTGTTATTTCCACACATGGAAATTGTGTGTACTTCTGGATTATAATGAACAGGTTATTTTTGAAGAAATGCTGTATTCTCTGTGTGGAGAGAATCTGAAGAAGATTATGACAGTGTTTGGGAAATATGCAAGGCTTTCTGTGGTAGGAGGAATATCAGATGACTTGCTTCTACATGTCTACTGAGTTTTGAGAAGTCAAATTTTAGCTCCTCTAAGATGGAATCAAATCTCCTGAAAAATTCTAATCATGGCTGTCAGATTGATGTTTGCTTGAAACAAACACCAGCAGTAAACATGGCCTGCAAGATTTATTCAGGGAATAAAGCATAACATTTACACAGAAAGAGGGCAGCATTAGAGTGAAGAGAGATGATCAGAGCTGACCTTTGGCAAGCAGTACAGATTTCTAAGTATGAATGCCCCAGTCAAATAGATTAGTTTCCAGAACAGTTAATTCCTCATGAAAGAAGGTCAGACAGAGAGCATATGTGGGACCATTTTGAGTTTAATTTATTTTAGTGTGTTAAACAAAAATGCCAGATTGCATTTTACCAAGCACTCTTTAAGAAAAGTAATAGGTTGAGTGATAAAAAAATATTTTAGAAGTATAAACTGAAAGCCAAATTACTTCCAAAAACTGGTAAGGAACTGTCACTGGAGGAAGAGAAATTGCTTTGACTGAACTGGAGGTCCTTGATTCAAGAAACTTGATTTTTCAAAGTCTTCCTTGGACTTTGAGTGAATGTCTTTGGGTAAATGTCATCTTCCTCTGTTTTAGCTGTGTGAGATGGGAATGACAATGAAGCTTTTTATCATTATTATTGTGTGCATAAGTTGTTTAGATTTTTTGGGGTGTTCACAACTCTCTGCAGTTATTTTGGTTTTGTGGTTTGTTGGGTTTTTTGATGGTCAGTGTTGTTCTACAGAGCAGGTAGCCTTTTCTTCTTGCAAATCTGTACTGAGGATTGTAATTTATGCTCCACATGAAATGTCTTTGCTACAAATGTGGTCCTTGTCTCACATGAAATGGCTTTGCTATAAGTGTGACACAGTGACATTAGTGTGAGCCAGTCAGCTTGCCAGATTGCTATTAGTTTGTAATAAACATTTAGAAAGATGAAGCATCATTAAAGGAAATCAGCTGTTTCATGTAGCTGCTGCATATTTATAGACACTCTGCTTACATGAATTAATTAGTCCCTGATTGGGGGAAGCACACTGTATCTCCACCTCTTGGCATCTTTCCATTCTATTTCTTCTTTTGCTATCCTCTGCTATACTGGCATCAACAAGATAAAATGAATAATTTTGAAACCACGTGGTATAATATAAAGTGATTGTAATACAACTTTAATGTAGGTATTCCTCAGTACGTATGCACAGCAGAAGACCATTACCTTATGATAAACTTCTACTCCAGTCATATTATCTGTTAATTGAAGAACAAGCATTATGCAGGCTGTGCTATCCAGCCAAAACACAATTATTTTGGTTTTTGTTTCACCTCACCGTTTTGGGCAGAATTGACTGCTGTTCTGTGATTGATTATATAACCAGAAACTAGTCTGAGCAGTCAGATTGCTGTTACTTTAAACTAGTTATTTACTGCTGTGATTATAATATCATTCCAAACTCTTTTAAGACACTTGCCTAGATGAAAGTTGGCATTGAAAGTCTTCTTTAAATTACTGTTGGTCCTAGATTCATATTTGTCAAAAAAACCTTCAGTTTTCTTGTTTAGTGCCAGTAAAATAACTCTCTGCTTTGTCAAAGGGTTACTCATGGCGGCAATTTAAGAAATACTTAGATATTCTTTAAGAGTATTTTTTATTTTAAAAATTTCCTACTTCTGAGGTAACGATTATGGTTAGTACACAATAGTAGGCGTCACAGGTTTTTATTCTTAAGGCATCCAAAATCTGGACTGCTAGAACAAGTAATTGAATTAATTATCTAAAATACAGCAATGATCAAAAAGTGTGAGTTGCCATTTGAATGAGGCATTCTGCATAGCTGGAGATTACAGGAAAGCAGAAGGGAATGCATTTGACCTTAGCATGTAAACCAAAACATTTGTCATTAATTTGCTAAGCAAAAAAGAATGGTAAAACATATCTGAACTGTTGTTCAGAGTCAGATGCTCTTGACTGTCCTTACCCCACATTTCCAAAATGTTCTTGGGACTAGGACATTCCTCAAGTAAATCAGAGTAACCACAAGAGAAGTTTTTAGAGGATGTTAGCCATTGATGCGAGGTTGATCAAAGAGATGAGATGAGATCAGATGAGAATCAAGTGGGATTTCCAAGGAAGGTAACACACCAATAAACAGCAAATGCTTTGCAGTAGCATCACATAATACAAGTTAGTGGATGTCTCTCTGATGCACTTGTGGTCAAATATCAATACAAATTCCTGACAGAACAATTGCAGGTCTTAACTAACACTGGCAGAAAATAGGTCCAGCTGCTGTTGGTTGTAGTGGTTGTATTAGCAATAGCAACATTTTGTAAGTGTCACTCAGTGCACGCTGACATTGTTTAAAGCCATTGGGCATCCAGCAACACTGTGAGATAGGTAGGACTGTGCAAATGAATTGCTGTAGTCTGACTTAGTACATTGTATTTTTTAGATGGTGTCATAGCTGTAGTTGGAGCTTCATGTCATGCATTAAAAAACAAAGCTCACCTTTTTAGAGTTCATATTCTAAATTAAAGAATCAGAGCATAATGGGTAATGAGAATATTTTTCTGTACAGAAGAGGAAAGGATGTGAACGGCAATTTCTAGTAACAATTTAATGCTTTTATCACCACCAGATTAATAGTCAATTATGTCAGCCTTTTCAGTCAATTAACATACACTTGATAATTTTAACATTGCAACTTTATGTTACACTGAACTTTTACATTACAACTTTAACATTAAAGTTGATTATTAAAACAAGATTAGGTTTTTTTAATAGAACAACAGCAACAACAAGGAAATCTGAAATCACTTTGATGATACAAACAGGTATTCTTATGCAGGAAAGCTGTACTGTTGGGGCAATGGAGTAGGCCTTAGTAGGGAAATGAGCATCGCATCAAGAACGGCATCTTTCTCACACCTACATGACAGATTGGTACGGAACGGAAGCTTTTGTGCCGTGCCCTGACCATTAGGCTGTGCAAATTATTCTCTGTTCCTGAGTTGCCAGTGAACAGTTGAATTTAAAATTGACTTCTCTGCTCCATATGCCAGATAGTTGGAGTAGGGTTGGAGCTGTAACTGGACAGTAGATGCCTTCTCCATGAAGTAACATTATAGTGCACAGAGGTTCGTGGGCACAGTATTATAGTGATGTGACATTTCTGCAAATCACAAAGCAGATTCTTAAATCAGACTTGTCCTTGATGATCACTTGATACACTAATAGATTAGATTTTAGCTACTTTTATGCTGTCTAATAAATATCTTCTCTTGTGCACTCACCTTTTCACCTACCCATGGGATTATTATGGTACTGTAATAAAACATCAGGAGTCTGCAGTTTATTCCAGGAGGGATTTGGCTCCTGTTTTCATCTCTTACTGCCAATCAGCAGCCTGGCATTGAAAGGTAATTAGATTATCCTCTAGGTCTTTTCCCAGCCTCCACAGAGTGCCTATAAATTCCAGGAGTCAAGTTTGCTAAAGGACTGTGCTTGATAGACTGTCGTGGCAAAGCTCTGAAACAAAACACTTCAAAGGTATTTCCTGGAAAAAGTCCAATTAATCTTGTTTGTTTGCTTGTGATTTCTATTTCTGAGAGAGTTTTTCTACGAAACATGGCTAAAACAATGACAAGTATGGTTCCACTGTTGTGTATAGTTGATATTAAGCATGCGTATTTTATGCATAGAAATAGAATCTGATACCTGAATTCAAAACTGAGTTCCTTTTGGCTAATGTAAGATCATCAGATCTACAATATACTTTTGCAGATACCTGTGAAATCCACTTATCTTCATTAATGATGTGTAGTTATATGAGATAACAAAATTCTATGTTCATTTGGAACAACTTGTTGGTTTTATTGTGAAGCTTGCTGGAAAACAGTATCCAGCTATCACCTCTTTCTTACCTTCCTTGCCTGTGTTTTGTTAAGTGGTAAAATCTTACTTTCCCCATAAAGGCAATGGATATGAATCATGCACACAGAAGAAACTTTATGCAGTAGGAACTCCTCATTTCTGCAAGTCATGTTTCTGACTACAAGTGCAGTTTAAATGCATCATTAGCAGTCATTATTGTGGAACAATACAAGTTTAAACGTAAAAAGCTGCCTCAGTGAATTTCAAAACAACCTAGTTAAATTAGTACTCAGTCCCTGTATAAAGGCATTTAAGAAGGTCTGACCACTGCTTAAATTAGGTTAGACATTGGGTCATTGGTATGTCGCCTAAGTTAAAAGTGATCCAAATTAATCTGTGTTAGAAGCTTTTATGGGCTTAAAAGATCCAATTAAAACTATTGCAACTTTTATTCTGAAGGCAACGGCTTAGAATCAGAAAACAATTATTCCTTAAAGACCTATAATTAATCCTCCTCTTTCTCCTCAACAGTTCTGAATTGTTCCTTTAAATTACATTTTTTTAAGTCATAAACTAGTCCATAGTGCATCCTTATGCAGTCATCCTCCTACTTTCATTGCTTTGTTACTGCTTCTGTTAGTTTTGTAGATGTTTTAAAGTCATCTTCTTTTCAAGATGTCCTTGATCTCTGTTTTCAGTTTTAGCCATTCATTACTGGACATACTGATTTTTAATCTCTCTCTTCTGTAAATCCCTGCAGCTCCTTGAAATTTTTGCCACTTCTTCCTTGTTCCATTTTTGCAATTAGGAATTATCTACAATGCAGAAAGTATAGGAACAAACCTCCTAACAGAATAATCGTTCCAGATATTTTTAAGCATTTCTGATATTTTACATCTGACACTTCAGAATTTTGGAGAAATGAAGTATTCCTAATGTTGTTTTTAAAAAGTTGTATCATTTTCTCAATTTTTTTTTCTTTAGTTATGAAGGCCATGGCAAAAATATGTCTAGAATTTTAGTGGGAAACACATTTTCCATCAGAGAAAAGCTGCATTTATTTTAAAAAAACTATGGAATCACCTAAATGGAATAGGAGAAGAGTTTTATTTGGCCCCACTCTTTTGCAACTCATATTTAGGCAAATGATGTTAAAAAACTTACTCTTTTTTTTAGCTTGATGTACTGTTTCCTTTTCTGTCTATACTGTGTATTACAAGGTTACTTCTCATTTTTAAAATATATTCTGGAGGAATACTTCTTCTTTTGTACTTATTTTACTTCTTGTGTTTTGGTGAGTCACTTCGAAGTAGGACTACATATAGGAAAAGATGCAGATTTAGGAAAGTGTATAGATTATTGCCGAGTTTAGCTCTGTATCTGAAATAGGTAGCCTTATGCCTGCTCTTCCACATGAGTGTCCTGATTTAGGTCTAATTTTGTACTGTTCATTGACACCAAATACTAGTTGGGAAAGAGTATTTTGCTTTTCTTCTCCCTCTCCTCCCCCAACCCAAGCAATGTGATGCCACCAGTGGCATCCTGGTGTAAGGAACTGTTTAGTTAAGTGTTATTTTTTCAAATACTGCAGGTATCTAGAAGAACGAAAGACTTGTGGTATTGACCTGTGATCCTCTTATGTTTGTTCTTTTGTAAGGCCTTTTAATATGAGCCAGATACAATGCTGAAGGTGTGCTGTAATAAATGTGGGCTGGGCTGCTTTGGGACTTCAAGTGCTGGGATTCCTCCCCAAGGAGCGTGGTGCAGGTGTAAAGCTGTGAATGGTGCTGTAATACTCCGGTTGGAACTGTGGGAAGTCACTGTCATTTCTAAAGAAACAGTGAATTCAGAGTAATTGAAAACGGGGTCTGTCATTACTTTCAGTTATCCGAAGGCTGCTGAGATCAGTTTAAATGTTTTCACTGATTTCCGTGAAGTTTGAAGTAAGTTATCTAAGAAGGCTGTCTGGCCCTTTAACAAAGCAACCTAACGATCTACATTTTTTTCCTAGGGAAAGAACTACCAACTCTGTAGATTCTGTAATATAAGACAGTTTACAAGACCTGGGACTGCTGTTGTTTATTTTCCCCCCGTTTCTTTTTTCCTTTCTCCTTCAAAACAAGCTCATTTTGATTTCTGAGCCATGCATGTTTGCATTCCAGAGCACTGGAAAGACAAAAGACAGAAGGCAAAAGCTCAAGACATCCACTCAGTATGTCATGAATAAGGCACACATAGATGGTGCCTTTTCTGTTTCTCCAAAGTCTTGGAAAACAACAAACTGGTTTCTCAGCTATTGTATTCCTAACTGTAGCTAGGCAGGAACTTCTCACCCATCACATGCTGAAGGCAGCAACAGCATCAACTGGTGAATTTCTTTTCCTCCTGGTGAGAACCAGAGCAAAGGCCAATAGCTACAGACTTACGACATACAGACCTAATGGAGGGGATGTTTGAAGAAATAAATTACTTCGCTGCAATATGCTTGTATGGAACAGCTGTTCCACACATTCTGAAGTAACAGTGATTGATGCTCAACTCACAGGCTGCCTGTTTTTCAAGGTTTTGGGGTTTGTTTTTTTTTAAAAAATCTCAGCTGCTTGATGTAGGCAGTATGTTATAATCTCATTAAAGTGTATCATAAATTGATTATTTTATGGATGTTGAGCTTTGAAATCAGTGTTAGACTGTAAGGCTTCTGCAGAAATAGTAAGAATGATTTTAAATGCATAGGCAAGTTTATCTACACTGCATTTGTAGATATTTTTCATTTAGAGGTATGGCTTTTTCATTTAAAACGGTTAATTTCCATCCTCAGAAAAGTGTTTTGCATATCTTTAAGATCATTAATCCCTTTTAATGAAAAGTTTTATTTTGTTCTAAGGAAATTGATACTTCAGCAAATTTTACCTATTAATTTGTTTTCATTAGTTTTCTGGCTTTCAATGTCTGTCAGAGAGTCAGTAAAAACTAGTTATTTAATTATTTATAGCAGTCTGTGTTCATGAAAAGAAAGATGTCTGGTAGGTAGGAAAACAACCTTTCTCGCAGGAGAAATTCTTCTGAGATTATTCACAGTGGCAGAACATGAATTGGGAGAAAAGATGACTGTGGGGTCTTCAGAATTCCCACACATGCTCTGTTAAACACTTGTATTTGAAGAGTTTCCACCAGTACATTATTTGTTTTGTGCTTCACAGGTGATGGCATCAATGGAGGCATTAGTGTAGAAGCCAACAACTCTCTTCCTGTTGCCAGACTTTGAAAGGTGCCTTTGAAAGGCATTTTTTGGCAGAATTGCCTAATTTTCCTCCCTCAACTCCATGCAGCATGCTGTCTAGCCATAAAAGAGGAGGAAATTGTACCCAGTCGTCTAGTAAAGTGAGGTACAAACATGTTTGTTAGATGTTTTAATTATTATTCTATAAATATGCATCAACTATCAGAAGCATGACTGGCCACTGAACTGCACAACATATTATTCCAAGCAGTACTTTAAACTCTACATCTTGAAGTTGAATTGCTATTTTTACTCACTAAGATTCATATAAGTGATGCATTTCAAAGCATATACAAAGAAACTTTTCCTTTCTTTAGGGCTGTTTTGCTTATATGGCTTGCTTAGGATGCAAAGCATCTGGTTGCATTTATTTACAGAAAACTGATACCAGCAACATAATTGGAAGAATCTAAGGACAAAAACAAAACTCTAGGTATGGCTTTTCCTTTCCAAGGAGATAGTTTCTTCTCATCTCCTATCTTTTTATCCAACGAGCATTTACTCTGCAATATGCTTGTAAAAATAGCAAGCTAAAAGTATTGTTGGCACTGATGCTTTTCAGCTGTATAACTACAAATTGGAAATCTTTGAAAGTCATCTGTTTTCTATGAACTCAAATGATTCGATCTGCAAATGCCACCAGGAAGTTCTTGTGAACTGTTTGCTTTTTGGCAATCCAGAGTCTTTGTGCTACTTCTGCTTATGAGCTATTTAGGCATGTTGTTCAAATTTACTGACTCTTATTAGATGTCTGCCAAATCATACCTGTCCTTGAATAAGAAGAGAGCTTGTAAAAATCTTTTTATTCTTTTGATGGGAGGTACAACAAGAAAAAATTGTATTTTTATTTGTTCCAACATGCATGAACACCCACAGAAAAAAGACTGATTACCTTATCTTTAACTGTTTCTGAATAACTCATTTGATAAGCTTCTGGATGATTACTGCAATAGCAGACAGTAATACTTCATCAGCAAACCGGTTTAAAATATACCACCAGTCACACCATTTCCTTTTGTAAGTAAAATACAGAAGCCATGTAGGACACTCTCAAGTCAGTTTATTTGGGCTGATCAGCTCTGAAATGAAGTTAAAAAAAGAAAGGAAAGCTAGCAACCCTGTCTGTTTATTTGGGAAGCAGTTTTTGTCCGACTGTTTCATCTTCTGCCTCATCCGTGTACTATTTTATCCATTTTAAATGGGGAATAAAGATACAAAGATTTTTTTCCAAAGGTATGTACGAAGTTCAGTTCATATCTTATTTTCCAAGTGTCTCAGGCATTTAGGAATTTTAATGCTGCGGAGCATCAGACAGCGGATTCCTTTTGAAAATTGGACTTGTGGTCCTCAGCCATATTCACTGTGAAGCATTGCGTTAAAAATTGCAGCACTCATTCTGAATGATCTGGTATGAGGTCATGTTAAAACGTAGTACCATCCAGAGCTATTAGTTTAGGATACTGTCTAGTTCAGGCAGTCTACCTCTATTAACTGCAGCACTAAACTGATGCGTTTGTAGTGCTTCCAGTTCTGGGATTAACTTATTTATGGCCAATGGGGGTATCTGGGCAGTGGTGCAGTGAGCAACATACACATAACCGCAAGGCATGTCTGAAACAGTTTCCCTTACTCTTTTCTCATAGTCTCAGGGAGATGTTTGTGTGAGAGCTGGGCATTGACAAGCCGGTGTCCAGTAACCTGGACACTTCACACCGATCAGATGGGCATGCAGAAGCAAATAACCATCTTTTAGATTTGAAGATAATAGGTTATCGCAACCTTTCTGCCAAAATACCAAGGCTTGGAATTTTATACAAGCGGGATCTTGCTCAAAAATCAGCTTGTCCTTTTCAAATGGACACTGGAGGCTTTGTACAGCTATAATTGACATGGAAAAAGGAAGCTGGCTCTTTGTTAGAGGAAAATAGGTAGGAGAAGGTACAAGCTGCTGTATTTACAAAAGCATTTAGGTACCTGTAACTGAAATTGGCAGTATCCACCTTGGTAGCTGTCAGAAATAAGGAAGTAGAATAAATGTTACAGATGTGTATCATAGGCACCGAACTGAGAGATCTAATGTCTTCACTCACAAATACAACAGCACAAATTTAGTAAACAGTTCAGAAAACTTCTGGCATCACTGATATTCTTGGACGGTGTTCGATGGACAACGAGAATAGAAGTTGCATTTGCTGTGGGAGGTAGAATACGCAATGAAGATCACTGCCTCCTTCCTCAAATTAAAAGTGAAATGTGAGAGGAAATAGATGATTTGTGGTGGGAATTAATTTAAAACAAAATTTTGAAATTGGTAGAATGCAGATAAAGGTCAAGAGAAAACCAAATCTCTGCTGTCACTACAATTTAGTATTATTTAAATTCTAGCCAAGGTATTTCTTAACAGTTGTACTGCTAACTAGACAACCTTGCAGGCTTGTTAATGTTCTGTTGAGTGAGTCTTCTCAGTTCCATATGGGTTTGACAGTAATTACAAGTATGGTCTCTCCTTGCAAAACTTGCATGGTACAGATGACTTTTCATCTGAAGCTTCAGAGGAAAAAAACAAGTGTGTCAAACTGTAATCTTTACCAATATTGGCCAAAATAAAAAAAAGGAAGGAAAATTAAAAATTCTGCTGTCATTATTTTTATATTTTTATACAGTCAAATTCTGGTGGAGTTTTGGCTTCCATGTTTTATAAAACAGGTCCAACATTAGGATTCCTGCTTCTCTCTGTCTTCATTTTCACAGTATGAATTAACCGAGCAGGTATGCTATACTTACAGACATTCCTTTTCAGGAATTCCTGCAAGTATGTGCTTAATACTGGGTAATATAATCAGGAGTCAGACTCTAAGACAGTTGTAGTGAGAGAAGAATTTTGGTCCAGCTGGTGGTCTATTGTTATGTATTTTCTATGGTAATAGGATTTTCTAGCAAAGGTCAATACTTTTCATTTCTACAGGCAAGGAATTGTTATGCAGTACTTCATACAGTGGCACTAGTCTGTACTTTTTGTCATTGGTTTTTAAGCATAGCTCTTAAAAATTACAATAGATTTGGAAATGAAACAGAATTTGAAGATCTGTTCATCTTCCAGGCCATTACTTCAAAACAACAGAAAAAATCCTATTAAACTCTAGTAGAACTTCTCCACAATTGCAACAATTGAGGATAATTTTTACTGTAACTATCACATTTATAAGTAGCTTTGGGACTTACTTATTCAGCTTTTGAAGGTATGACAGCTTCTTTAAAAGAAACGTATAAAAATGTTTGATACAGGCAGGCTTAGGAACAAACTTGAAAACACTTTTTGCTCACTGCTCATAAACATCCCAGTCAAAGTCAAAGTCTTTGGTATAAAATAATTTTTAAAATAAAAGTAGAATTGGATGGGCACTTTTGGAGGAAAATAAACTTTGGATGCATGAAGAGACGTGCAGGTATATGATACTTGTTTTGATTTTGCTGCTAACTCAGCTGATTTCAAGGGTGAAGAATTAAGCACATGTTGATAACAGGGTTGTACTTGCAGTGGGAATTAGGAAAATGAGCTAGAAAATAATTATTCTGCGATAACATCTTTAGTGTGGCTTGCAAATGGCTGTGGGAGGGGCCAGAGCGTGAGTGAGTGCCTCTTGTACTCCTTCTAAGGATGGGCTTATGGAGGAACAAATGAGAAAAAGCCTTTGCAGGAACTTGAGTGGTTGCCAGCCCTAGAGCAAAAGGGCATGAAATGAGAGAGGAAACTCTCTTCTTACGTTTCTGTACTTCTGGGCATTATGTGGCTCAGCATTAGCAGCAATTTGAGAAGACGCCTTTCTCACCTCCAAGTGACAGTATTCTCTGTCTAAAATATAAAAGCTATTCAATGAGTAGACAATAAAATACTTGCTTTTCAAAAATGTGCAGGATCAGAATTCATACATACATCATGCAGTGAGCTACAAATACAGGCTGTCACTGGTGGAGTGTTTTCCAGTGAAATTCTTTAGCCCCCTTCATATTTGTCAAGAGCTTTTGCAGCAGCAATGAGATGTCAAGGGGGTCTGAGCAGAAACATCATATCTCATAAAGAAAATCTTACAAAAGGAAAAGAATGGGCATTTGTTCTGAAATTGCAGAAATATTTTGTTACCACAGTTGTCATTGTTTTGTCAATCAGCTTCAGGTAAGGCATTTGGTCTTAGATAGCCTGTCAACAGATTTAAGCACTTTACTGCTACGCTTCTGAGATAAGGTGGAAAACTGCTGTGTGTCACGACAACAACTACAAATGAAGTCTCAAATGCATACATAAAAGAGAAATGCTTGAATGATTTTTTTTTTAATCTTTTCCATCCAAAATACTTCTATTATTTCATAGGAAAATGCAAGAGAAATAGTGTATGCTTCTATTCCATTCCTTAGATGCGTACTTTGATGAAGAAATTTCTCTTGGTTCACTGGGGGAAACTGGTAAAATGTTAAACTTAAGAGAAAATAAACTGAAAACCAAGTAAAAAATAGCTAACAGAAAAACCTGCTTCTATTCAAAGAATTAAAAGTGTAGTGGAGGGGCATGTCCATTATAGGACTTTCTTTTCAGGACCTCATCCTTACTCCTGAATTCAATATGATTTGGTCTAGAAAAAATTTTGTTCATGTTTTGAATTATTCTACCATGCAAAATGTTAATTTCACATGTTAAAAAACCATAGCTTCTTTCATGTGCTGGAGTAGGTCAGAACTGTTTTATTTAGTATCTTAAAAATTCTGTGGACCTTAATCCTTGTTAAGGTGAAACACCTTTTACATGTTTGAAAAAGAGATGAGGAGCAATGAAATTCTTGTTTTAATTCTTGCTCACTTTAATTCTTGCTCTATCTTCTCTTGAAAGAGAAGGTACAGGCATTCCTGTTCCATCGTTTTTTTAATCTTAATCTTAGTTTCTAACATTGTCTCTGTATAATTGCTTATAGTTTTATCTCTCGTTAGAACTTTTTTCATATTTGGTAATATATTCTTTTGGCTCATAATACTAATTTACGTAGGGACTGGAATTGATATTTTTGTCAAGGCTTAAATTCACTGACTTCTGGAGTGGTTGTTTTCTGAATAACACAATTAAAACCTCCAGCACAAACTCCACTGGATCCCAGAAGTTCAAGATCTGTATCAAAATGCACTTACTTCACTGTGCAAGCAGGCTTTCAACTTTTGTAAAGACGCTTTACAAGGGAAATTAAAAATAAAAATATATTAATTAAAATTATGATCCTCAGAGTTAGACTATGCAGATTTTAATGTTCTTGTGTAACTGTAATTCCCATTGCATGTGTATTCTCAGACATGAAACTTAATACTATATAACCAAAACTGTATGTGTGTTATGCAAAAGGAAAAAAAAAACAGTGACTGTGTGAGATAATCTTTAAATTTTTTTTAGTTTAATATATTCATGTTCTCAGCTTTAACTCTGCAATATGCTGCAGTGTTTAAATTATCTTTATGTAGATACTTCATCCCTTTGGCTCAAGCAAAGATCAGCCAAGAGTATCTGGAGTTTAACACAGTTTTAATCAAATAGTGCCTAAGACCTGTTCGTTCTTAAAACTCATCATCTGAACTTCTGGATTGTTCATAAGTGTGTGTTTGATCACTACCCCTCAAAAATTAATCATGCACAGAGCAGATATATGTCCAGCATAGAAAGTCTATGTACAGTTATGCATACTTGTTTGTGTGTTATTTATAAGAAGCAGAAGAAAAGAGTTTACTAAGATTGGACAAGAATTCCAGGCATACAGTCTCTTACTCCTGTGGACTTTGGGAATGTTTGTGGTAGGTTAATTGTATATGTCTTTTCACTGGGGTATTACTTGATTTCCTCTGAGATTCTGTGAAGGTGTTTCGATCTGTATTGCTTTTGCAGCTGAAGGAAGAATAAAAAAGGACACAGCAACACTAAGTATTTGGGGCTTGAGCCTAAGTCTCTGGTGTTTTCTTTTTATCAGACAAAACTTTTACTGACCTTTACGTAAATTTAGCCTACGCAATGTTTAGAGCATTTTTTCTCACATAAGAATACCTGGTAGGATGAGGGAATTCAATTCTGCAAATTCTGCTGTTACAGTTGGGGATTTCTTTGCCTTCTTTGCCTCTTCTGTGCTTTACTGCTGACAAGGTTACTGCTTTCCTCAAAATACACCTCTTAGATAAGGTACAGTAACTGCAGCTCTGAAATCACAAGTGATGAGTATATATGAAGGTAAAAATCCAAAGGGACAGTGAGAAGAAAAGACCACAGTACCAAAGGCATTTCTTTATATCTTTGAGTTTCCTCTCCAGTGCTGCTGGTTTTTCTCTCCCAACTTCTAAAGAGAATAAGTAGCACAAGTCAGAAGCTTAACCTCTTTATGTTTGTTCACTCATCTGTAAAATAGAGAATATTGCATGTGTAATACTGCTTTTAGGATGTATATGTTAATGTCTAAAAAGCTTTTTAAGAATGTAAAACACTTTGTAAATGTGAAATATTAGCATACCTTTCTACTTTAACAAGAGGGGGAGATACTGCGAGAGTTCATAGGCTACTCTTGAAGTAGTTCAACGCAGGCCAAAGTGTCTTTGAGAGCGGTGTCCTGAGAGAATCTCTGAAGTAGCAAAAATCTTATACTCCAACTGACTTCAACACTCTCGTAACTAAGTCTTGTGAGACAGGCTATTAATATTGTTTCTTTCTCCTCCCTTACTCACTTTGGGGCTTGCTTTGTAACGAGCTGGACATAGAAACTGGGGGAAGTGCTTGACACTATTGTTTAAATTGCAGAGTTCTTAGGTATATCTATCACCCGCGGTAAAAACAAAACGCCCAAACCACACCACCTTCCTTATCTCATGCCACATACCCCTAAACAGGTTAAAGCTCTACCTTAGTTGAAAGCTCTTGTTTGCTGGAGGAGGGGAACAGGAAGTCTCGGCTATCTTGTTCACCTTAAGACGTACTAATATCGTAAAAATATGTTTGCAGTATCTCAAGGCAGGAGGTCAAAATAATTGGTCGTGTTCGATCTAGCACATCGTGAGAAAGCCTTCTGAGAGGTGTGTAGAGACAACAGGATGCAGAAGGCATGGCGCCTTTGCACTACTTCCATTCAAAAGCTCTCCATCTTCTGGAGAGCACAGTTAGGCCTTAAATATTATAATGATACAGTTTGTGCAGGTGGAGGATATGGTCCTCAAACAGTGTTTATATATTTCCTTGTTAATAGAATGTAACATACCTTTCTGTTTTGAAGGGGGTTTAAAGTCTGCAATATCTGTTGTCTTGTTTGGATCTCACTTATTTCTGTGAAATAAATTAAAACCCCTTATACCTCTAAGACTGTAGCATAATGAAAAAAATTTACTTTGGTACCTGAGGTAAGCAAGGTTTGTTTGTTGGGGATTTTTCCCTCTTTATTAGTTAAAGAATGGAAACCTTTTGTTCTAGGCAGCTTCTGTGCAGTCATAAAATGTGCTGTGTCAGAATAAGGACACTGGAAGGCCATTCAGATAAGTACCAGTACAATTGCAAATTTCATGCCTCTCTGCACACCTATGATCCTGTTTATCAAGGTTCTTTTAAATGTTTCATGCTGTGGAAAAGACCAAAAATGTTACATCACTTGCTATATTTCATCTAAATGTAGTTTATGTTTCTATTTTTTCGGAACAGCAATTGGACCTGAAAAAGTGTGCATTGTCATTGGCAACACCAGATTTCCCGTTTTTATAAATAGCCAAGACACTTCAGGAAGCATTGAATAGTTGATGTACTTTGCCTATGATATTACTTAATGAGCCCTTTTCATATATGCAAAGTTTTAATCATACTAAACTATAATTTAAACTGGCCTGAAATGCTTTAAAATGTCATCTAAGAAGCCTTAATATTTAAAAAAGCTCAGCTACTTTGCGGAAGACTATGTCGGGTATAGAGTCCCATCCAATGGTTGGCTCAAATAATTTTGTGCTTTTTTTAAAAAAATTCGTTCATCCTTCTTTTTAATAATGTAGCAACAGAACTATATTCATGTACTGATACTAATTTCTGATCTCTGACCACATAAATGTAAGATTTTTCATTGTTCAGGTATGTCTCTGCTGACATTCCTGACATTCTAGGAAAAGTGTTAGATGCTCCTGTAATTGTTCCCCCTAGCCCTGTGATACTTGAAAACATGATAAATGAAAACACCTAGTTCTTGTTTTACTCATTCAGTTTAAAAGCAATAGCACCTTTGGTATTACTGGATAAGAAAAACAAAATTTGTTCCAGGGACTCTTGTTGTTTTTTTTTTTTTAAACAATGGTAGAATTCCATTTAAGTCAGTTAAGTTGCAAAATCAAGGGTAAAACTGAATCTGAATTCAGGCTCATATTATGCTGGGATGTTTGTGCAGAATGCAGTACTTATTTCTTTAAGACTGTGGCAAAATCATGCTCAATTCAGAAGCATAAGATGGAAGACAGTGAAATGTGACTGAAATAAAATGGCGTATACATGCATGTCCTGCCAAAAAAATTGCTTTTTTTGATCAAAAAGAAAGTTGGTAGTTGGATTAATTCAATTCCCTGTATAGCACCTTATCTGATTGTTAAAGTTTTTTTTTAAATAATAAAGAAGCCTTGAATTTTAAAAACTAACAAAACCAGACTATTCCAAAGTTGAACATTTTATCATTATCTTCATGTGAACCAGAACAATAAACTAATAATTTAATTTTGATATTATCTCTGTGGAAGGTAAACTTAATAATATAGTAGAAGACAAGAAGGTTATTTCAAAAGAAAAAACTTTAATTCTGAGACTGTGTTTTGTTCAGGTAGTACCACGATTGTCAGTAATCAGAATGTGGTGATTTCACACAAATGGTCAACTGTAAAAAAATAAATTTTCTCAGTTAGTTAGGATTCTAAAGTGCATTGCATTTTTGTATCAACTCTAGCCATGATATCTTGATTATACACTACTAGCTGGGAACTATTAATAATCTATTTCAACCATCTTTTTTTCTGAAATAAAAACTTATTAAAATATCTAATGCTGTTATGGTTTTATTTCAGAAACTTTTCATTATTTTAGATCTATTACATTTTTAAATGTCTTTTTATATCTTTTATAGTTCTAAAGCTTACTTGGTTTTTACACAAGATATTGAAGATGAATACTGGTCTTGTAAAATCAAGACAAAATCAAGAATGATCATATGAATACTCCATTTTACTTAGCCTTCATAATTAAGTGAATAGCGAGACAGGTAAAAGGTTTTCATGTTGTCCTATTCATTTCTCAGTTAGTTGTTTTAGGAAAAAGGCAGTTTAATTATTATTAATAATAACATTAGTCCTACCTCTAATCTTGCACTTAAGATATTAGTTCCTTCCCCCCCCCCCCCCCCCCTACATCCTAGATGAGTTTTATGATTTTAGACTTACTGGTGGTAGGTTTTGTGTGTAGAAAAATTGAAGACGCCTGAAAGAACCGATTAACTTGCCCTCATACTTGCCCTCATTGGAAGATAGACCACACTATTCTTTTGATTCATTTTCATACAAAAAACTAATTTTATGAAGAATGTATGCATACATACACCTTTGCTACCTGTTTTCAGAATTAATGAGGCACAAGCCACTACAAATACTGTATAATTTGGTTATTGTAATGGAAATTAATGTTTTAATATAAGTATATATGACTGGGTGTGTTTTCATTTATGATTATGTATTTCAATCTTTTTTTAATTTGATAAATGTGTTGTGTGACTCTGTTGCATTTACCTAACACAGGGATAACCTTATAGTGTGGTACGGATCTTGCTTGTTGAACAACAGTCAATATACTTTGCCTGTTGTCTTTCTGTTCCGTAATCTTTGCCAGATACGATTTTCACTGAATATTGTAGCAAATTATCATAGAATCATAGAATGGTTAGTGTTGGAAGGGACCTTAAAGATCATCTGGTTTCCAACCCCCCTGCCATGGGCTGTTTTCCTGGGGCTATTAACTGAATATGAATGTCACTTCAATATTAATTACTTTTTTCTCGTGAACATTTTTTGCAGATTTTTTGAGATCGTGTTTGAATCAAATTTAGTTTTGGATTGCTTGTGTACATGGTTTATTTTTTTTCTAAGGCATTTTTTTAACATTCTGCTACGGCTTGGAGCATAGATCTAAGGAAAAAAGGTTTCAGTGCTGAGAATGTGAAAAATGTTAATTATCAGTTTTAAAGATTTGACGATCTTATTCTCTACAAATTGACAAGGAAAGAGAATCTGGATACAGAATTGTAAAAGCTTTTGTGAGTTTACTAAGCATGATATTCAAGTGTATGTGTACATAGTTTGTTGGGGCTAATGGGAGATAATCAGGTTCATCCCTCCAAATTGGTGTATCTGGATCCTTTGGTGCTCACATGTGCATTTTGTAGATGAAAATGCTGAAGTATTTCAGTTGCCAGTGTAGTATGCTTGCATACATCACAGTCACAGTTTCAGCATTGCATATTTTGAAGTAATGAAGCAGCAGGAGGTTTGTGATGGTGCCTGTGCAGTAGGAAGAGGAACACTCTTCCAGAATACCAGTGCCTGATGTTTGGGAAGAAACTTACTCTAGCATTTAGTCTTTACTTCATGAAAGCTCTGGACATGTAGTGTTTGGTGGTTGCCAACTCTGACCTCAGGCATTTAAAAATGTGCAGCATGGATTCTTTGGGTCCTTGTCTATAAAGCAAGCAGTCATATGTTGCTGAGTTCAGAAAATAAACTGTCAGGTAACACAGTAGTATCAGCTCAGCCTGGCTGAAGCAGTTTTGGATGGGCTGGTCTGAGTGGTACAGCCTGGCACTGAAAAGTGGAGAGAGTTAGGTTGTGCAGTTTTGCATCGATTTTTAAATAGAAATCCTACTGTGTTGTAAAGGTTTTATATTTGACTGGTTACTAACAACTGTGGTTGTATTAATAAATGTCTTGACTTCTGGTTGTTAATTTGTTACCGAATTTGAGTTCATGCAGAACTTTGCAAAAGGGAACAGAAGTAAGGGGCAGCCTAGCAGCCAACTGCCAGCAGCATCTTTAGTTGAACTTTTATTTTCCCACAAAACAGTTGAGAAATCGAAGCTGAAAGATCTTCAGGTTTCAGGAAACATAAGAATTTCTGCAGAAACTGTGAAAGGAACTGAATAAGCAATAGAATTCAAAGCCTATAACAAGTTTAAGAAAATGGAAAAGGGAGGAATATAAGGTAATTTATGCACCGGTTTGGTTTAATATATTCAACTGCATTTGATACTATGTTCACAAGAACTAGTACATTTTCTATTAAAATAGTTCAGAATTCTTTTATTGAACCGATTATTTTATGTTCAACTCTCTGTTTATTAAAGCTAAGGAACAGTTCCCTGAAGACATTTGCATCTATTAGCAAAGGAAATATATGTACAATATATGTAAAAGAAACACTTAACCTAGGACAAATTGGTGACAGCAGGATATCGAGCAATTAAGTCTGTGTTCTCAGAGAGGATGTAAGGGAAAACCTAGACAAATGTAACAGATACTTAGGTTGTCTAATTGAGCTGCTTAGACATTTTGTTTTCTGAAGAAAATACATACATATATAAAAACTTTTGGGATTTGACTCTGAATGCTTTTTGGCTGTAGCATAATTTTTGAAGACAATTCAAAGCTTTCTGTGGAAAGTAGGAGAAACAGTGTTCTATTTTTCTACATGACGCTTACTATTTTCAGCAGTGGATTACCCTAGTGAATAGATGGAAAGGATCAGGCAACATGTACACTGACAGTCTAGTGACAGACTACAGACCAACTAGAAAAAAAGGTCACTCCAAAACCTTACACTTAATTTCTGCTATTCCTTAAACTAGTGTCATCATTCTCTCACTTATCTTCAGTGTCCTCCATTTTTAGTGTGATCAGTCTCTGTATAAATGTAACTGCAGTATATTTAATTGATTGTATTTCATACTGTATCATTCAATTTTTTAAATGTCGTTTTCAGTACAGACCTTTGTTTTGTGATGGTTAATTTTTTATATATTTTGAACATTTTTTTCTGTCGACTAATATCATGCACATAGTTATATTTTAGATGGTTTACTCATAGGAAAAAGTATAATTTTCTGTGTACTGTGCTAAGTTTCCAAACAGAACACCTCTGATCTTCAGTCGTGAATCTCATAAAACTTAGCTAAGATTTAGGTGACCTCACGGATGGAAAAAATACATTTTGAAGTTTATTTAATAATTGGTTCACCTTCTTGTAGGTGATCTGTGTTTTCCATATTGATTCCATAATTTGGAATTGTTAGGTACACATCTGTAATAATAATTTGTGTGCTAGATTCTGCTACTTAAGCAGACATAGCAGACTAGCAGAAGCTAACAGAGACGTACACTTTAATCATTTACAGTATATATGTGCAACACACTATTTCCAGAGTCTGTGTGTGTATGTATGTATATATGTACATAAATACACAGTTCAACAGTAGTTAATGATGCTGATTCAGTGATTTAGTTAAAGGTAAGTGAGAGCAAATTGATTCTACCTATTCCTCATATAACACAATTTTTTGTTTTTTAATTTGTTGCCTGTTTTTACTTTTTTTTTTTTTCTTTCCCCTCCGCTTCCACTGATGGGTTATGGCCTTCCTGTGCTTAACTGATTGTCCTGGTTTCGGCTGGGATAGAGTTAATTTTCTTCCCAGTAGTGGGCATAGTGCTGTGTTTTGGATTTTGGATGAGAAGAATGTTGATAACACACTGATGGTTTAGTTGTTGCTGAGTACTGCTTACGCTAGTCAAGGACTTTTCAGCTTCCCATGCTCTGCCAGGTGCACAAGAAACTGGGAGGGGGCACAGCCAGGATGGTTGATCCAAACTGACCAAAAGACTATTCCATACCATGTGATGTCATGCTCAGTATATAAACTGGGGGGGGGGGGGGGGGGGGGGGGTGGCCGGGGGGCAGCGCTTGCTGCTTGGGAACTGTCTGGGTGTCGATTGGCAGGTGGTGAGCAATTGCATTGTGCCTCACTTGCTTTGTATAGTATTATTATCATTATTATATTGTTACTGTTATCATTACTGTTTTACTTTATTTCAATTATTAAATTGTTCTTATCTCAACCCAGGAGTGTTTCTCGCTCTTACTCCTCCAATTCTCTCCCCCATCCCATCGGGACAGGGGGAGTGAGTGAGTGGCTGCGTGGTGCTTAGTTGCTGGCTGGGGCTAAACCACAACACTGATGAAGACAGTGATACATTTCAGACTGTTTTTCTAAGCTTTTCTTCATATATGAAAAATAAATAATATTCTGCAGTGCAATACTATTTGAGACCATTTGGCCTCCCATGTTACAGAAATAGGTGTTTCTTTCTCCCCAAAATTCCTGTGGTTTTAATTTAACAGCATTATTAAATCTCATGCATCATCATGCTGAAGAAATTGGTGGTCTGGAAAATGGAGACTAATTAATATCATGCTGCTGAATACTGAGTATTTTTATGTAATAACTGATTACTGCCTGAGATATGAATCTTACGCCAGACTGACACACATAAAGCAGATTGTCCCCACTGTTGAAAACAGAATTGAAGTGGTAGCAAACTACAGAAGTATCTGCATTTCAGTAGATTAGGTACTTTAACTTTATTAGTGTACGTTTGTTCTGTCTGTTAATTAAAAAAAAAAATCAAACTCATCTATTGCATGGCTGTTCTCTGGAAGCTGATAATTGTTGGCTAATTAAGCAGAGATTGGAGCGACAGGCTTTGGTTAAATTCTCTAGTACAGTAATTACTGATTTGTAGCATTTACTTCCTCAAAAAATTAAATCTGACCCTGGTTTTATATTATTACTAATTTGGAAATATGAACATTTTGAAACTTGATCTTGCCAGTTTGTCTGTAACAATAAAAGGGGATCTTTCAAATTAAGCGGGGCATGCTTAGAAAATAGTACATTGTATACTATTTTATACTTCTTGATATCTCTTAAAACTAAATATTAAAAATATTTCCATAAAGGATTTACTCATATGGTGTGATATTTTCCACAGCTGTCACTGATCTAATTTTTGTGGTGCTCACTAATGGCCAAGAAAAGGCAGAGTTGGACAGCTGTTTTGTAAACTATTTGAACGGTCTCTGGCCTAATGTTATTTTAAGAATTACTGTAGGTGGTATCAAATAGTACCCTTGTTTTCCCTCTAGAGAACCTGTAGGTCACTAGACTTCGGTACTGAGCTCCCACTCCTCTCCACAGAGAGGTGGGTCTCTCAAAATAAGCTTGAAGTATATTACAGGATGATAACACTGGTGAGTTATTCTATAAGCAGTTAAGAGAAATCTCAGGATCGGTAGCCCTTGTCCTTATGGGAGATTTCAGCTTCCCAGGTATCAGCTGGGATACCATACTGCTGTGATAAGCAAGTCTGGGAAATTCCTGAAGTTTGTGGAGTACTTGTCACAAGTACTCAGTGAGCCAAGTAGGAAAGATGCCCTCCTAGACTTGTTATTTGCAAGTAGAGCATGGGAGATGTAATGGTGGGTGGCTGTCTTGGCCACAGTGATCATGAGATGGTCGAGTTTAAAGTTTTTGGTGTAATGAGAAAAAAGTTCAGTAGTTGCTACCCTGGATTTCAAGAGAGCAAACTTTAAGCTACTCAGGGAGCTACTTAGCAGTGTCCCCTGGGAAACTGCTTTCGAGGGCTTAGGGGTCCATGAGTGCTGGTCAGTTTTTAAGAACCACCGTTTAAAAGGACAGGAGCAGACAACCCTATTGTGTTGGAAGTCAAGCAAGCGGGGCAGAAGACCAGCTTGGCTGAACAGGGAACTCCTCTTGGAACTCAGGAGGAAAAGGAAATTGTATGATCTCTGGAAGTGAGGTCAGGCTTTGCAGGAAGGTTATGGAGCCGTAGTTCACACATGCAGGGAGAAGACTCGAAAGGCCAAAGCTCGGCTAGAGTTGAAGCTGGCCAGTGTTGAGTCAGACAAGAAGAAAGGCTTTCTTCAGTATGTTAATAGCAAGAGGGGGTCCAAGGAGAATGTTGGACGGATGGTCACCTCACAAATAGGGATGAAAAAAAAGCAGAGGCATTCAATGCTTTTTTTTTTTTTTTTCCCCTCAGTCCTTAATAATACTGATAGACTTTGGGCTGCCCGGTCCCTTGAGATTGAACGCCACAACTGTGGGAACAGTCATTTTCCATATGTGGACACTGACACTGTAATGGACCAGTTGTATCAGTTGAACATTCCTATGTCCATGGTGCCTGGTGGGATTAATCCCAGTAGTGCTGAAGGAGCTAGTGGATGTTAGAGCAGGACCCCTCTCAAACATCTACCAAAGGTCTTCATAGCCTGGGGAGGTCCCCACTGACTGGAAGCTAGCCAGCGTTACTCCAGTTTACAAGAAGGGCTTCAGGGAAGCCCCAGGAAACCACAGACCTGTTAGTCTAACCTCAGGACCTGGAAAAAATTATGGAGAAGATGATGCTGGGTGCTACTGAAAGACATTTAAAAAACAATGCAATCATCAGGCACAGTCAAAATGTGTTAACAAAGGCAAAGTCCTGTCTAAGTAATGTGATATCCTTCTACAATAAAGTCGCCTGCCTAGTGGATGAACGGAAGGCAGTAGATGTAGTTTTTCTGGATTTTAGTAAGGCTTTTGATAGTGCCCCTCACAGCATCCTTCTGGACATGCCCACCTGTGGGATGAGCAGCTAGTGTGCTGGGTGAAGAACTTGCTGTTCTGGGCCCCATTATTTAAAAAGGATGTTAAAGTGCTTGAGTGCAGCAAAGGTAGTGAAGGGGCTGGAAGGCATGTCCTATGAGGAGCAGGTGAGGACTCTGGATTTGTCTAGTCTGGAGAGAAGGAGGCTGAGGGGCAAACTCATGGCTCTCTACAGCTTCCTGAGGAGGGGAAGTGGGGAGGAAGGTGCTGATCTCTTCTCCCTGGTACCCAGTGCCAGGAATGGCTCAAAGCTGCATCCGTCAGGGGGGGTTTGGACTTGACATGAGGAAACATTTCTTTACCAAGAGGGTGGTCAAATCCTGGAAGAGGCTTCCTGGAGAGGTGGTCGATGCCCCATGCCTGTCAGTGTTTAAGAGGCATTTGGACAACACCCTTAATGCCGTGCTTGAACTTTTGGTCAGACCTGAAGTGCTCAGGCACTTGGACTGACTGAATGGTCATTGTAGGTCCCTTCCAACTCAACTATTCTATTCTAGTCTAGTGTAAGCTTCTTCCTACCTCCTTCTTTCCCTACCAGTACATGCTAAGGAAATCTTTGATGACATTTCTTCCCAGCCCTGCTCTAGCAGAAGGGATTGAATGGGCAGTCATGTCCCATCCTAGGCATTTGCTCTGTCACATTGTGGGAGGGAGGCGTGTACCTTCTGATGGGGGTGAGAGTTGTGGATCGTCTTGAGATCATTTGACCATCTGAACACATTTGCAGAAAGCAAGCGTGAAGTGCAGTTTTTGAAAGTCTGCTATGTTCATCGAGTTTAGCTGGGTTTCCACAGGATGGCAAAACCCCACATCTCTGACAGTAGCGAGGCTCAAAGGTCAGGCCCCCCGTCTGAAGCAGGACGTGCCTCTCAACTAAATGGTTGCAAATCTTTTTGAGGTGAGCAATACCTGTTCATTTCCCCGTGGATCTTTTTGGAGTACTCCAGCAGTCCTCACCTCTAGAAATGCCTGAGCTGTTTCCCTTCAGAAGCATGCTGAAACACCAGAGCGTGAGAGCAGCAGTACCCCCTCAGAGCGAAGGTCCATCTGGCCCACTACCCTTGTCTCCCAAGTGGCCACCCACCAATGTCTAAAGGAGGGAGGGCATATGAGCAGTGCAAGCCTACTTCTGCCAGGGTCCTGGGGGTGCTCACAGGCCTCAATGGCTGGGAGCGGCCTCTCCCCTGGGACCCCCAACCCCACCGCCTCCTGCCAAGGGCCCCGGGGAGGTGTCTCAGCTCAGCCCGGGGCCTTCAGTCCCTGCGTGAGCCACGTTGTAGGTGTGCCCGTCTCTGCCCCTGTCTGCTGGCTGGGCCTGGGACCGGCACTGCAGAGATGATGCATTTCTGGGATGGAGCCCTCGGGCCTAGGTCACGGCTTGTCAGGCAGAGCTCTAGGCATGACACAGCACAACTCTTCTGTTCTGTTCTGTTCTTTTCTATTCTATTGTATTCTGTTCTGTTCTCTTCTGTTCCCTGCACTCACCATGACTTGAATAATGATGAGACTGTTATTTGCCTGAAACACCAGGGGTTTTTCAGCTCCAAAAACACTTTCAAGGACACATATCACAAAGGTTACAAGTGGGAAGAGGATTTTATTATTTTTCTGAATGTGTTTCAGAGCCGATGCTCACAAGCATCAACACAATGCGCATGTGTAGGTAGCGAGGAGCAGGTTGATGCGTTCTTCAGTTTAGCCTGAAAAAAGATTCCTTGCAATCTGGCAAAGGAAAGCCACAGAGCTGCAGAAAGCAGCAGCAGTAATACAGGCCAAGCTATCCCTGTTTTCTGATGAGTGAGAACTTGAAGAATGAGCATTGGTACCGAGCACACACAAAAGAAGATGAAGAGGTGTGTGATACTGTCGGATATTTTCAGAAGTATGACACACGTTGATGACAAGCACATTTCTTGTCTTCCAAAAGTTGCTCCGTTGCTGTGCTTCTTGGCCAGTGATGCATGAAAAGCGCTCTCGTGCCTGCCCTGCGCTTGTATTGCATGCAGGGAGAGCCGAAAATTGGCAGCTGCGGGTGGTGCAGCAAGCCTGGAGCCCTTGCAAGGCCAGGCTGCTTTGCACGAGCAAGAAGCAACCCCTGGGCAAATGGAGACAAGGGAAGAGCAGAGCTTGCTCCGGCTCCAAACTTGCAATGGGCAAGAGAGCCAGAGCGAGCCAGGGCACGAGTGGTGCCTTGGTGGTGCAAGAGCAGCAGGCAGGAACGGAGCCCGAAAGGGCCCAGAGGAGTCCTGACAAGGGGCTGTGCTCAGTGCTACAGAGGACAAGAGGCAACCCGGGGGGCCACCCTGGGGGCCCACCCGGGGAGTCTAGAAAGCTTCCTCCCCCCGGATGCGGGGCACGAGGGCCACCTTCGTGGAGCACGAGCAGCAGGCACCTAGCCAAAATGGCCCAAAGGAGCCCTGGCAAGGGGCCGTGCGTGCTCAGTGCTGCAGAGGCAGGCAAAAACCCCCCGGGGACACTTGCTAGCCCACCGTGGGGGGAAAAAAGCCTTCCTCCCCCCAGCTGCAGGGCACGAGAGGCCATCTTCGTGGTGCATGAGCAGCAGGCAGTAACCTAGCCAAAAGGGATGAGAGGAGCCCTGGCAAGTGGTCATGCTCAATGCTGCAGAGGAAGGCAAAAAACCCCCGGGGACCAGGGCCAATCTGCCCCGGGGGAAAATTCCTTCCTGACCCCAGCGCTGGCGATCGGCTATTCCCTGAGCATGTGAGCAAGACCTGCCTCCTCGTCCCACAGGCTGGTCACGCCTCCCAGGAGATGCCCAGGCCCTATTCTCCCTCCACCTAGAGCCATCTCAGGGGCTTCCGAGAGTGGCAAAAGGCCCCCGACAAGGGCCTGATGGTCCTTGGGGGCCGGAATCCTTCCCACGCCTGGCAGGGCACCGGTGGGTGCTCCAAAGCACTGGGACCCCTGACAGCATCTGTGCTTCCCATTTCTTACGTCTGCTGCCCCTGGCTCTGCAGGGGATGAGGGTGGCAAGCTCTGCAGCGCTCCTCAAGAAGGCATTCCCTTGGTCTGGCCACTGCTATCCAGCTGGGAAGGATTTCTGTCCCTCAGATGAGCTTTGGAGGTGGTTCTGCCAGGAGCTGGCCTTGCAGCAGAGAACCTCCAGCAGCCTCGTCCAGCTTCCGGTCTTCCTCCCGCAGGCCCCTCCATGTAATTCCACTGGCTCCTCGAGGACTTGCTCTTGGATGTCTTCAGGCCTGTCCCCGGGCCATCTCTGGCAGCGGGGCACGGGAGACGCTGCCTTTTATCCTGCCCCGGGGCATTGTGACTGCTGCGTTGCCGGGTGGTGGCACTGTGACATGGGGGTGACGGGGCCCCCATGCGCAGCCCCGCCCACCGCCCCTCCGCCCAGCATCCTTTGGAGGAAGGCCTTTGGGGTGCTGGCCCCGAGGCAGTCCCCGTGCCCGGGAGGCCCAGGGGTCCGTCCCTGCCCTTGGTGGCCGTGCACTGGGCACAGCTGCTGGCTGTCCCCGATGCCTCCTCTGCCACTCAGCTCCCAGGGACAAACCCAGTGCTGTTAACTCTTCTTTCAGGCCATGGCGGAAAGCAGCCCCGCAGCCCAGAGACCAGCCCTGTTAGCCATCCCCTCTTTGCGCCGGAGCTAACGTCCGTGAGGCCACGGAGCAAGGAGGACCAGGGACTTGATCTGGCTGGACACAAACCGTTTTTCTTGGGTGCAGGGTGGGTGATTTTGGCAGCTGCAGGGCGGAGAAAAGCCAGAGCGTAACCAGAGCCGTAGGTGGGGATGGACGGTGCCAACAGAGCGCCATGGAAATAAGACGGGCTGTGAAAAACAAGGGAGTGGAGGTGACACTGGTGTGGTGGAAAGGCTGGTCATTTTCAGACCTAGAACGTTTGGATCCATGCCCAGAGCATGCACAGCCAGCTAAACGAAGACTCTTCCAAACTGCAAAAACAGCCCCTTGCTGCTGTTGCCGGCACATCCCCTTTTCCCACTGAAAGCAGGCTGCGCGGCTCCTCTGTTGAACACACCCGTTGGCCGTGTTTATACGGGACACAAAACGTGCTACAGCCCTGGGGTAAAACTTTCAGAGCTCGTTTGTGACTTTAACCTTTCTGAGCGTTACTTGCCTAGCTCACTTTGTGGGAAGATGTTCGGATCTTACCTAAACCCCTGGCAAGTGTCCTTTTCCTTTAGGATTTAGTATTTGGAGAGCTGAAGGAGTAAGGCAGGTACTATTCTTGTCCTTTTGTATGTTGGTGCCAAAACCGGTATGTACCTTCCGCCTAAGTGTTTACATAGGTCATGTATACCATACACATTCATTTGTTTGTGGTGATACCAGAGGTGATCGAAAGGCTTTTGGTTCCCTCTGCATGACTTGTGCGGAGCCGTAGAGTGCGTGCAGGATTTCCTCCCCATTCCTTCCCAATGCACCAAGGGGCATTTGCTACTCCCCTGCTTTTGGTGAGGTCTTCTTCTCGGAACGATGTCCCGCCTTCTTTTGTGCTCTTGACCGTCTTTCTGCTTGCACTTCAATAGCTCTTTTCCTCCTTTGGCCTTCATCTTTGATACCTTTCTTGAAAGCGATGGCAGCCCTCTCAGCCTTTGTCTTGCTCCTGCTAGTCCTCTTCTTGTGTAGGCCCTCCATGCCCCTAATCAACTGCTTTGTCTTTGTTTGCCTTCGTCCCAGGTGGAATTTTTCTTTCTTGAACGTGAGAAACGAGAAGTGGCCCTAGCGATACGGGTGAGTTCTCACCAGGGCTTTGTGCAACGCCTGCCTTTCCTGTGGAAGCATCTTGCCTGACGCACAAGAATGCATTTGCCTGTATCCCATTTGTGGCTCAGAGTCACCCTGTGATCTGCTCATGCCTCCAGGAAAGTTGGCCTACTCCAATGTTTCCAAACTGGAGCAGGAGCTCATGGCGCTCCAGCTGATGTTGTGTTACCTGCAGTTCCTCACATGCATGGTTTATTGATCTAGGGGCTATCTGTTCCGTCAGAGCTTCAGCTGCTATGGACTACAAGAGCCATAGAAACATCCCGTGAGGTACAGCTTTTTGTGGTCCATGGGTGCCGTGAAATCCAGAGTAAGCGTGTGGACAATGAATGTATCTTTTGGGGAAGGCAGGAAGCCTACTTATCTGGAACGGTGGTTTCCTGCAATCTAAATGCAGAAGACCTGCCCATGAACTTCACTGTGTCATACATACATTTGATGGCATCAAAGCATGAAGGGTGGAGCCTGAGAGATGTGTTAATGAGGCTTTCGCCCATCAGTAGCCTGCTGGAGTCCAGCTCCAGGCAGCCACGACCAGCAGCTGCAGCCCTCCAGCAGTCGGGTGAGGAGCAGGACGGACTGTGTGGGTGGGCTCTGAGCATGAAGCTGGCGGTGTCCGTGTGGTCACTTTCAAAATGGGTGTCTACCTCCTAGGAAAGAAAAAAACCACAGCTGGCATTAACCGAGCTTCCATTTGGGACGTTTAAGTGGAGAAAGTGCCAAATGAGCCCAGACACTGAAAAAGGTACAGGAGATGAAAGACCGGTGGGTTAGTGTGATGCAGTTAGTGGCGCTGCTGTCTGTGGGGATGTGCTTTGCTCTCCAGGAGCGTGGCTAAAGGTCGGCGAGTTTTTAAATGAATTCTGCAGGCATTTAGTGAAAACGAAGGCTGGGTAAGGAGCTGGCTGGCCAGGCAGCCATGTGACACTAAAAGGCAACTGCCTCCCTTTAAGAATCCCTATGCGCCTGGACGATAGCTGCAAAGAAGGACGGAAGATCTTGCTTTTTGTACGCCCACCTGAAATTACCTGAGAATGTTGGTGTGATGAAATCACCCGCTATGTCATTCCGATACAAAGGAGCGTCACCGTTTGGTTTCTTTAATTAGTAAACGAAACTATGAAAAGAAAATTCTAGCACATTTGTTTGTAATTAGTTTGCAGAACTGGTGCAGCGAGTGCAGAAAGCTGCCAGACTATGTCTGTTCAGTTAAAGAATCTCAGCATTTTGATGCAAGCTCAGTGTGACGAGACAGGCCCTTGCATGTGTCCAAACGTGGACCTGATGGGTCAGCAGGAGAGGGAGGCTGGAGATGAATTGCCTTGCGGTGAGTGCCGCCTGTCCAGAGGGCTGTTAGGAAAAAGAGAGTCTTTAAGGAGCGAGGATTTCAAACTACGTGGAATTTAGAAGCCAAAACCTATGTTTTGAGTTACACTTGAAGATGAACTGGTCGCCTGTGCATTTTAAGCCCACGCTTTCCTCTTTGTAAAGGGCCCCCGCAAGGCAAATGCATGTGGAAATAGCACGTCCTGAAACAATTCACTGTAGCTGTACTAATTGCATTCCTGTACTGTGCTGTAACTAGCAACCGTCCAGACTGGAAGTTAGAAATTCCTAGATAGTTACACTGACTGCGACATCAAAAAGGAAAGGTCATGTCTTTGCCAATGGCGATGGAAATTTTTTTGGAAAGTGTAGTGTCACTTGGCTTTCTTCTTTCTTTAACAGTTCTTTGGCTTTTTCTTTTTTAACTGTGGCCATTAATGGCCATCGATCTTGGTTTTATATCTCATCCCGGATGTTTTCCTATGAACTCCTGTTGCACAACAGGGCATGTCAGTGTGACAGTTGTAAGTATCAAGCGAGTGCTGTTTACAGCACTTGAGTGCACTAATTCTCCTCACACCCTTGTGTTCAGGTGGCCCAAAGTTCATTGTAGCACTTGAAACATCTTGCTAAACGCATTCCACATATGCCTTCCTTCTCTAAATGCCTTTGATAGCCATGTTTCAGGCAACTGATGTAGAAATAAAGATGGAAGCTTTGAAAACATATTGTGCTTGGCCACCCTTGCCTGGTGCTTTTGGCTGGCTGGGACACAACCTGCTGCGGAGGCGTTTGCCAACATTTCCTTCTGCTCTTTAAGAAATAATCTTCCAGAGAGGGCCATTTCATTAGTGAGCAACATGTTTGAGATCATGTGAGTGCTCTTATAATATACACAATACTAGCAGCAATTTTTGAAGTGCAACAGCACTTTCGTTAGTGTGCCTTAGTTTTCACAATTGCCTGTTTTGAGATTCCAGCTCTGATGGCTTGTATGATGCAAAAGGCAGCTGCTCCACAGGAACATGTCCTGCCATGTTTCGTTCTGGACTTCTCCTTCTGATTATTTCTCATAATATTTCCCATAGGGACCACCTGTCCTTTTCATTCACATCTGTAAGAGTGAAACTGTTGGAAAAAATAATCCTAAGGGCAATATAATTTTGGCAATGCAAGCTAGTACAAGGTGGAAATTAAATGGAAGGCAGCTAGGCACTTTTAATGTCCAAATTCAGCAGCTCAGTTAAAAAAACTTTTCTTAAAAAGTAAAGACCAGTTTCATAGGTGATGACTATTAATTTCCACTGGCTAGATACGATTTCATATTCAATATATCCACTTCACTGGGAGGTGCAAGTGTTTGATACTTCATAAAGTGAGCCTGAAAGGTCAAATTTATGCTGGTGCAGAGCCTCCTTCCCTCCACGGAGCATCTGAAAGCCCTGTGCCCGTCCCCGCAGGGCTGTCAGGTGCTGAGTGAGCAGCGTCTGCATTACCAAACCCTGCAGGTACTCTGTCAAGCTGGTCATGTTTTTCAGGGATTTGTATTGCCTGGGATAAAAATGCTGATGTTTAGGAGCCTTTAAATATGAATTTGTTCCCCACATCTTTTCTATAAACCCAGAAAACAGGCTAAGAACGGGCAGGTAAAGATGCTTCTCTGTCTCCTTCCTTTTTTTTTTTTTTTCCCTTTTCTTTTCTTTTATTTGGGCAGTGGTTTGCTGGTTTCTGGCCTACCACTCTGTTACCATATTGTAACTTTTCCTTGTCTCACTTCTTTTTTCAACTTAATCTTTCATTCCTTTTTTTCTCCTATTCGCACCTACATGACAAGAAGCTTATAGATTCCTGAATAATATTTCCAGTCTAGGATGTCTCAGCAGGCAGAAAACAGGGAAGAATGTTATCATCTTGGTTAAGATTTCTCCTGTGATAAGGGACACTGCCTGTTGCTCATATTTTATGCCACCAATGTAACACATTTCTTTGAGCATTATTATTTTCTTTTCCTTTTTTTAACAATTGAGATTTGAGGGAATATATAACATGAACAAATCAGCATTTGAATACATATACTGCTGATTATTGCACCATAATTACATTACTTTTCTCAAATTAATTAATAATGTAAAATATATTGGCATTGTGTGGTGGAAGAAATATAAATTGCATAACATTTGTTTAAGTTAATAGGCTTAGTAGATGGTATTAAACTAATTGACGATTCTATGTATAGAAATTTGGCAAAAACTAACAGAACATTTTAATTTCACAAAGAAACATATTTTTACTCATAATCTTGGGATATTCAGTAAAATGTAATCTTAGCTGACTGACTTCTTTAGAAAGCAGGAAGGCATTAGGAACAATTTCATTAGGGTGCCATCTAGGAGATTACACAATAGCTAGTCCAGTAACTCAGAGTCAAATTACGGCTGATATCTTGTGATTTTTTTTTTTTTCTCCATTAAACTCAGTTACATGGAACTTCTTGTGCCATTCTCCAGGACCTATAGCAATAAGATATAATGCTGCTTTTGAGTTGCTGAACTTCTCTGAATGCTCGCTTCATGCTTACAACGCACCCAGAAAGTTTTCATTTTTCATAAAAAGATCAAAGAAGTAGAAATTTGCAGTTGTGGTTACATGGTCTGAATAAATGAAAATAGGAATCAGTGCTCTTGAAAATCTATGGTCTGGATTTTTTCAGAGCATGTGTGTATCTAATGTGTAAGGAAATACTACCACAGTGAACAGGATATTAAACAGATAATGATAAGAACCAAGAAATTGGTTCCTAAGAAAAAAATTATGAAATGTTAATAAAAAAGGAACGTATCTTCATGTAGATAACTTCACCTAGTCAGTCATCCATAATACCAGTCATTTCCAGCAAAATATTCCTTGAACTATCTAGTGCATTGAGTAACTTTTCATGGATAACTATATTTTCCCTTTCTAAAAAAAAAATCTAAAGAGAAGTTGTTCAACTGGGGAATCCTCAGGAGCCAGTGCAACTCCAGTTACCTAAACTGAGAATCTGATATAACATCTGGAATAGAAATTTGATAAGTAGAGTTGGCCCAGTAGCTAAGATAACTAAGATAGCATTTTGGATTGGGAGACCAAGTCAAAGTTGCAATGGCTATTTTCCTACTAATAAATTAAACAGGGACAAGGACTGATTTCTGGCCCTTAAACCAGATGATGTAGCTGGGCCATATCCGTGCTACATGACACATGGTTTTAAGGCCCTGAAACACAGTAATTATTTTTAATTTTTTTGTGGGGGGTGGGTGGCTGGTGTTTCGTTAGGGGTTTGTTTGTTTGTTTGTTTTTCTGCCAATTGGAGATGTTGGTGAAAATGGCTCAAACTGGTATTCCTATAAACAGACCTTACAGCCAAAGATAAATTTTCTCCAAGTTCATTTGTCATGGATATGATACAGAATTTCCAGGTTTAAGATCTGCACAGAAAAAGTAAGGTGTGTACTCAAGGGTACAATATGATGACATAGTTGAAATCATTTGCAAAGAAGAAAGATTCTCTGACACCTTCTCTAGAGATAACTTCATAGTCATAGCCAACATTTGTAACAGTGTAAATTAGGTTACTTAAAAAATATCCCTTTTAGTTGTAGCTGAAGTTATTAGCTATACACTTTATACAATTACTTCTGCAATCAACTGTTACTTTGTTCAGCGGTGTTCAGTGGGGGACAAGAAGAGCATTTTGTATAACCTGTTTTTTGGTTTATTGTATTTACACAATGCTTTGGGAGTCCTCAGGGTAAAAAATACCACATAATTTCATAATCATATAAGTTACTACCATCATTATTTGAGGAGATGAAACTACTCAATGAGCAGGGATAGTTTGTTAATAATCTTTCTAATTTGTACGATGTTCCTTTGTGTTATAAATCACTTTTGTTTATTTTATATCTGCTATCCTCTAGCATTTAATCCAGACTTGGGAATATTACTAATCATCTGTTGGCATAATACTAAGCATTCAAATTTCTTCCAGTATACATGAGTTAAAGTACTTTCAGCAAATGTATCCCTAGACTAACTGTACCTTCCATGAACCTCAAGCACTTCTATGGTGTTTATGCATTAGTTTAGAGAGTATCCTGTATGCTTGAGAAGGAATCACATCTATTTAATGCAAATATAAAATTCAGAACTGAAGAGATTATTATTTGGAAGTTGGATTCAGTTAAAAGAGCAATAAAAATTGGATGCAGACTTGCAAATAGAAGTTTTAATGATCTTGCAGAGGATTAAATTGTAACCAGTAAAATCATAAACAAAGCCATATTTTTATCTTGCTTAAAGGTAAAATAAACTAAGAGTTTCAGTTACAAGGAAAAAAAAAAAGCTATATTCTTTTTTTGCTGACACTATCACCCATAAATAGTGTTGACTTCAGTGTATATGAAAAAGCTGGAGTTAACCTTGTAACAAGGCCTTTAATCATTTTAGGTTTTAGCATGGAAGCCAGTGTCCCTTTCTAAAGCTGTATAAATAATAGCGCTTTGGGTTACCCAGATAAAATAAAAAGAGGAAGAAAACACTTTTAGCTTCCCTGTCCTCCTCCTCCTCAAAAAAACTGGCCCCAAAACCAACAAAAAACCCCAGAGACTTCAACAAACAAAGTTTTATATTTCAAATATTATTGATTCTCTTCCTGGAAGAATAATTTTTCAATTTTATGGTTAAAGTTAAATTATAGGTAGATCTGTTTACATTCAAAAGAAGAATTCTATCCACTAAAAAACAAAACATTTCTGGCTAAAATGTAATAGAATTAATCTGCTGCTGCTTTTTTTTTTTTTTTTTTTTAATCTGCAATCCTTCTTTAAAATAATGATAAAAATTGTATTTTAAATATCAGAAAATCATAACATTTTAGAAATTCCTCAACACTGAACACATTTAATATGTTAAGAAGCTCCACCTTTGATGACATTATTGGATATTTTTTACCAGTATTCTGAAACTCCTGTTACTTGGGCAGAACAGATGCATGTAACTCTGCAATTACCTTTTCATTAAAGGTGTCAAGAGTGATGCTTTTCTTGTGAGGTTTATGGATATCTGCATCCAGGCCTTGGCAATGTTCATGCTCACGCCACTGGACTGGTGTTTTGCCGTTCCCAACCCAATTAGTTCATTTGTCCCATAAGTAATGATAGCCACAGAATTTTTTATTTTTCTCGTGCTGTGAATATCACTATAAAGGTACCAGTGGATAGATACAATTTATAGTTCTTGTGCTGTGAATATCACTATAAAGGTAGCAATGGATAGATACTATTTGTAGTTACTTACACTTGGTAATTGTATATTTAGCTTATTCTTTAAAACTTAGCATACTTTTATTACTTTGGTTTGGACTGATTATAATGATTTGTCACGGTGTATTTCTTTGTCATTTTAACAGTCACGATCAGTTATCTTTATTTTTTGAGTTTAAAATAAAAAAGGATTTTTTCAGAGTTGTGCAGTGTTTGAGTAATGATAAGCATGTGGTGAAAATAGGTGTCTGAGAATGTTACAGGCAACCATTACTGAGAAATTGTTTGTCTTTTTTCTCTTTTTTCCAACATGTATATGCTATATTTCTTCACCGTTTTAACTTTACATGCTCATTCCTTCAGTCCCGGCTGTCTGGATGAGTCTTCCTTGAGATTCTGTTTGCACTTTTTTCACCCACAGGCTACCGCTGAATGATACACACGCATTTTTTTCCCCAGTGGCTCTGTAGCAAGTAGGACATCTGCCTCTGTAGCATTTGTCTCCGTATTATGCTAAATGCCTATCAGAATGGAGCCATGAATAGGTGTCAAACTGGGATGTCCTGCAAGGCAAACAGAAACCTTGAGAGGCTGCCCCTGGCTCATGCAGAGACTTCGTAATTGGATGTTCTACATCATTTCACCCATTTGCAAAGTCTCACTTGTTACAGTTTACATGGTAATTTAAAGTATTGGTGGAGGGTGAGGTACTTGCAAACAGGGCAAAAGGGGCTGCTCTAAACATGTCATTGTTAGGAAGGTCTAGAGCTTGCATGAGTGATTACAACACTGCCCTCCAGCTGGAAGACCAATTTACAGAGACTTTTTCTCCAGGCAAAATCCAGCAATGTCAATGAGCATAGTGTGCCCAGAGTTCCTTCGCATTAGGGGTAGCACAAACTGTACAGAATATCTGAAGCGTCATGAATTTCTGTCACTGTAGTGGCAAAAAGATGAAAGGTAAGTGAGCATTTTAGATTAGAAACACGTCTTCTGTAGAACAAGATAAATATTGATGTCTGGGATAAGAATCATACAAACAAGGTCTCAGAAGTTTCTAAAAGAAGCTCGGGGATATTAGCTTCGCTGTAGGGACTTGTGGTTGCTCTGATGTATCTTGTCTTTGATTATATGTGATTATAGGCATGGATAGGTGCTACTATGCCTCAAATCAAGTGAGATGGTGAGGACTGCCAGAACAGGCCCAGGATACCTAGAAAGAAGCTGTGGTGCTATGTGGCACCTCAAGCTTGTTTAGGTTGCTGAGACAAAGGTAGAGCAGTGGAAGAGGAAAGCCGAGGAAGAGTGGACTGTATCTCCTAGCTCCTCAGCCACTTTGCCTTTGTTGTCCTTTAGTCACAAAAGTGGGGATAGCTGGTCCTGGCACTGCATTTAGTGCTCTTGTTTGTGCTTTAGATTAGACAAGAAAAGGTGGGAGAAAAGCAAGGACAAGCAGGAGATGTGTGTGCTGAGGCTTTTCAGTCTACCCCAGCTATTAGTGTGGGCCGGCCCTACTAGGTCAGTTTGACAGTGGCGGACGGTAGTTAGCATACAAGGCAGCAGAGCCACCATAGTCTCTCCATGGGTACTGATATAGCTGCTGTAGACAAAAGGATCAGAGAGATCAATGTTGATGGTTTCGTTACAGTTGGAACCTTTTATGGTCAATCATAAGAGGGAGACAGAGAGTCTTCCAGGTGCTGACCTGGAACCCCCAAATGAGATTTCCATTTGCATCTCTAGAGATCTTAGGAGCAGACTGATCTCCTAATTTGGGTGTCTGAATCAAAACCCACCCCTCCTGTTTCTGGTGCCAGTCCTTTTCTACATCCTTAGGTACTCTTGTGATGCCAGAAGCAACTCTGCCAGTGGTGTCTCTTGGGCTCTGAAAAAGACTTCTTTCCCTCCAAATTTCTCTCCCTCTCTCATGCATAAGTTTATATATTTAATCTTTTTGAAATTTAGAGGGTACAGGTAGTCAGAATATTTACCCAAAACTGATCTCAGCTGTCATCACATTGGCAAGTTCTGCTGTTCTTAATGGTTTGGAAGGAATCAGTTTTCCATGTTGAGTAAATAATGCAGATGCTTGATTATTTGTATGAATAGAGCCCTGCATGGAGGAAACTTCTTCATCTGTTTCACTTCAAGCTTCTCTTTTCTTGTATATCCTCATCTGTAGTATAAAGGAAGGAAGAGAGCTATAATTATGGCTTGGTAGATCAAAGATGAGAAACGACACAGTCTTTGTACTCACTACCAAGTCCATTTATAATAATAGATTAGCTAAGAAGCTTGAGGTGGTTTACTTTTTTAGCTGAGAGCTGGCAAGTAGTCAATGCCTCTTCATGTAACCATACAATTGTGCATTTGTGTCATTGTGTCTGTATAAAAGTATGAATGTTAAAGTTCTGTATTTCCGGGCCAAGTCTTTGGGTCATGTAAATTATTTCATTCCATTAAGGCCAGTGAGGTATTGTTGAGGTACAAAGATTTGGACAAATTATCTAAGAAAAGCATCTAGTGTTGTTGTACTTAATTTATGGTATTTCTATAGCTTGTGGTGATTGCACTGTAACGGGTAGAGAGATCAATGTACCGGTATGTGATTTAGCAATAAGCGTGTAAGAGATGTGGATTTATTTCTCTTCACATCTTTAAAAACTTTGAAATGAACGCTGATTTCAGCATTACTGCTCCATTCAAGGCCTCAGGCAATTACTTTTTAATCAGTATTTGAAGAACTCCTTTTTCACCTTAAGAAACATTTTTATGAATGTGGAAATGTGCATGGTTTCTCCAGGCAATAAAAAGCCATTAGAATGGGGAATCAGGAGTGGTGGTGGGTAGGGTAACAATTTTGACAACTCTGAGGAGACTTAATTTATAGAAACTTAATTTAAACAAGCTGATAGGAACTGCTACAGTGATGCTCTACACGGGCAGAAATTTTGCTTGTGAGACAAAATTCCAGAGTAGTAAAAGAAGTCTGCTAATCAGCCCAGCATTAAAGATGATACGATCCCATGTAGTCCTGTGGGCACATATATTCCTGCATAGAATCCCAAATCAGTTCAGATTTGTGTAATACATACGCATGTAGTGCATAGTTTATGGACTTCTGTAAAATGCAACAATGTAACTCTGTTGTGATAGAATGATATATTACAGGATTGAGCTCTAAATAGTCCCCTATTTTGCTTTTCAATTAAAAACAAATTATATGACGTTACCTGTATTTTTCATACTGACACAGGGATTTTCTGTGGTGGATGGGAGATTTAAAATGTTCTAGCCAAAAATAAGATCTGTGGCCTGTATAAAACCAAACATCTTCAGTTGCTCAGTAGGATACAGAATTTGCCCTTTTAATATAAGAGAACATTACATAAACATAAAAATCAATAAACAACTTGTTAACCTCAGGCACTCAGGGGTGGGGGAGGAAACAGGAGAATAATAACCCATGTACTCCCCTTTGAAACCAAGCAAATCCAAAGTACATTGAACCAAGATGTGAAAAGAACTGTGAAAAAAATTATCCTGTGTGGCTAAGGTCCTTTAATCTAACATTTTCCTGTTATATTAGTTTACACTTTAATAAAAAGTAATTGTAAAGAATATTTATCAAAAATTAAATATTTTAACTCCAATTTCCTAATATATTAAGTTCTCAAAGTTATTAGACATTAAACATGAGGGTATGTACTTCAGAGTATTTTTCATTATGCTTTGTCATTACGCTACATGAAACTTGGTATTTAATTTGTCACACATTTGTATAATTATTATCATTCCAAGTGTTAACAGAGTGATATTTTCCCCTGGGGAAAAGAAAGCCATCTTTTCAAATTCTAACAGCTTAGGCTAACCAAATCTAAGATAAGATACAAAGCCAACAAAGCTGTCTAGTTTCTTTAACACCAGATAGATTAATTTAAAATTACAACACTTGAATATGATTATATAATTTGGTAGGATAAATACTTGAGTTTATTTCCTGTGCAGTAGGGAAGAGAACATTTGTAGTCATTTATGTCTAAAGTGATACAATCTACAGGCACTGTACAGAGCTATATGAAATGTCAGGAAGAGTGATTTAAAAAAAAAGGGCAAAACAAAGTCCTAAACATCCTGACTTGGCATTAGGCAAATCAGAATAGTGTTGACAGTTTAAAATATAACTTCAGCGATGCTAAGACTTTGAGCCAGGAGACTTGTTTTCAAAGCTGTCTCATTCCCCAGCTGGTCTTCACCTGATGTGTAACCTGTGGTTCCTTCACCATGAAATAGACAACAACTGTCCAGATCTCCTTTATAGAGTATTGTGAAAGAAAATCTATAATGAAAAGAGCCTTATGAAGGAGTAATGTTTTACAGTAACTCTTAGTTTAAATTCCATTTACTATTAGTGCTACTAGAAGTTGAAAGAACCATAACAAAACACAAAGAGGCAAATAAAAGCTCTTAGGGTAGAGAAGAGGACTAGTCAGGAAAAGATACTTGACTTGAGAATTCTCTTCTCCTTCCCTGACTTGAATCTGTCTATCATCAAATCCAGCTTTGAGGTATTTTTGTGCTACAGTTTTGAATGAAGATTGAGGGAGATGACCCTGATGAGGGAGGATTATCGGTAGAGTAGGACTTCCTTATATCTAACTGGTTAGAAGGTTAGTTCTTCTTTTAGGTTTTTTATTTTTAATTTCTGTATGAATGCTTTTGAATTTAACATGTTGTTTGTTTTAAATAGAAATAAGCCATAAAAAATGTGGTGTTGAACTGAAAATCAGTGGTTAAGCTTGCTGGGAGTACATGAGAAGGATTTTATAATGAAACAAGAATTTTCCAAACAGAAATTTCCAACAGGAAAAGATTTGTAGATTTTGCCTACAAATTCTTATAGTCTATATTGAATATTCGGGGGGGAACAGTAGAGTGGCAGTCTGAACTTAGTAAAAATGCTTTGTGCTTTATCCAGTGACCAAAGTATCAAATTAAGTCTCCCCTTAAGTCATAATCTGCACGTGCAGTGCAGTCAGCCTTCTCTTTTCTCCTGTGGGCTGGACTCCATGCAGATTTCATCATTCTATAGTGAATGCTCTGCAGGAGTTGTGATGTGTATCTATAGGACATAGTCTGGTTGGTAGCCTGGCCCATAAAGGAACAAATCTGGGAATATGGATCTGAAAACACATGGCTTTTTCCAAGGCAATATTCTTCTACAGAAAAAAAAATAATTTCAACTGAAATAGACTGATCAGTGAAATAAAATAAAGCAGTTCAGCTTGAGAAATGTCATTTCAGTTGAGTTGTTTTGATTGGAACTGTTTGAAATATTCTGTTTTGTCATTTTCAGAATTATATTCTTATGAATTTGCATTTTGGTATTTCTATTTTTTTAAATACTTCCCTTTTTACATTCCACTTTTGGGTAGAAATAAACAAGTTCTGAAGTACCATTCCACCAAATGCTTCCAGTCAGTTATCGCAGTTATCAAAGACTTTATTTGATCAACACAAAAGCTTTCTTTGGCAGTTCTACATAAAATAGCATCTGCCAAGGTACAACAGAAGATTTGCTCTCAGCATTGGTTATTGCCATTAGCACATCTCTCAGAGATCCTACATTCTTCGAGATCTGAGATTCTTCGTCTGTTGCTTTTCAACAAAGACAGGTGGCAGATAGCTGTGTATTCTTAAAACTTGCTTTTTCAAGCTCATCTTTGCTGCTCTTTTTATTAAAGCAGTAGAAGAAACTATTTAGAATGACTCAGGAAGGGATAATACGAAAAAACCCACATTATTAACAGAAAACAATTTCAAAATGATGCTATTACATTACCTGTTTGCTGGCTATATTGCTTCAGCCAGGGGCTGTTTGTTTTTTCCTCATGCAGCTTATCCCTTCACTGAAGTAATGGAAAATCATATTTAGCAAGCAAATTGTGTCAAAATTACTAAACAAAGCCAACATCGAAATCTGTTTTATTCTCATTTCTTGAGAGTAGCAATGGGTAAAACAGAATAAACACTCTCGGTGTTTTTGGAAAGTGTCTTTGGTATCCTGATCTTGAAAAGTCTCACAGTTTCACACCTTAAAGTTAGTACATAGAGTTCACTGTAAGTAGTCTTATCTGTAAAAGCTACTGATTGATTTGCATGAATTCAAATTTGCAGGTAAAATACGGACCAATGTACAACATAGGTATGGAAGGTGTGAATTTTGAACATCACTGCTAAGTGCAGCCATCTCACCATGAGTCCTGAGCCATCTCTGTAAGGATATTGTTCTAAAAATAGGTGTGGCAGCAGATGCAAAGGTAGGTAGATATATAATACAGGTGTCACAGTGTTTCATCTTGGTTATTCAAATCAGAAATATAGACTTGTTTCCTAAACAAATAAAGGATCTCTGTACCTTCCCAAAGAAAGCAGTCTGTCCTTTGTTTTTGATTGCAGGTATATGAAAAGGGTAGCCAAAATAATTAATGGAGAGGAAGAAACATGTTTAATTCTAAACAGGTCTAAACAAAAGAAAGTTTCAAAAAAGAGGTAATTGAGTTGAACCCCATTAGTAATTCAGCTGTGTGCTGTCAGATCCTAGTAGTGAATTTCACCTGCAAAAGTGTCTTTATTCTCAGTGTTCAACACACTTGAGATACTACCAGAGGCTAAAAGCATGAAAACAATCCTATCTTATTCGTGGTAGCGCTGCGCTTGCATCTCATGAGTTACATAGTGAATGATGAGAGGCTTTTTATCAGTCATACAGCAACTAGAAAATGGCAAAATTATTTTTCATTTTCTTCAAAAGGTGTTTTTTCATGCACACAGTTCTAGAACTTCAAGTACTTACCCTCACACTTTCATCCACAAACAGTATCAGCAAGAAACAAAGAATGTGTTATCAAAGCAGCTGTTCATAATAACAAATCCATTAGAAATTTCAAACTACCTACCAAAAAGATCAGACAGTAACTATTCAGGAATTGACTTGGGCTGGGGAAGAGTGAATAGGGGAGGAAGGTGTCCTGTTTTCGGCTGGGATAGAGTTAATTTTCTTCCTAGTAGCTGGTATAGTACTGTGTTTTGGATTTAGGATGGGAATAATGCTGATAACACACTGATGGTTTAGGTGTCGCTGGGCAGTGCTTACACTAAGTCAAGGACTTTTCAGCTTCTCATACCCGCCAGTGAGGAGGCTGGCGGTGCCTAAGAAGCTGGGAAGGGGCACAACCAGGACAGCTGACCCAAACTGGCCAAAGGCATATTCCATACCATATGACGTCAAGCTGGGAAAAAAAAAAAACCTGGTGGGAGTTGGCCAGGGGGTGGAGGACCGCTGCTCGGGAACTGGCTGGGCATTGATCAGCGGGTGGTGAGCAATTGCATTGTGCATCACTTGTTTTGTATATTATTTTATCATCATTATTATTATTATTTCCCCTTCCTTTTCTATCCTGTTAAGCTGTCTTTATCTCAACTCATGAGTTTTACCTTTTCTCCAATTCTCTCCCCCATCCTACTGTGGCGGGGGTGAGCGAATGGCTGTGTGGTGTTCAGCTGCCTGCTAGGTTAAACAGAACCACAACAGAAGGTAAAATCTTATTCCTTTGGCAGGAGATGGAAGAAATCATTCAAAGGAGAAATTTTCATTAATGTGGTTTTCCTTAACCTGTGAGCAAAAGTTGTGAGTAGTATCCTCAAGTGCTAATGGTATCACTTTAAGGGGGCATGCTCTGTTTATACACTTTGGGTTGTCTGAGATTATCACTTATAAGTACAAAATGCTTTTATCTACAAAAATGCAGAATCCAGGTAGACTATCAAAATCCCATGCAAGAGCAGTAAGCTTTGTTCCCAGTGTTTTCATGGTCAAACCTATACTTCCCTGCTGCTTCATTAACAGCGTGGTAAACAGGAAAATAGAGGAAAGCTATCTGGTTAGTCATTCTCTGCTTTGGCCTAAACAAAGCTCCTCTGCTTTCAATGTTTAGCAGAGGATGGGAATATAATATCTGTAGAAGCCTTCTATCTTAAAACCAAGATACATCTGCTTAAACTGATATAATGTCAGAATGCATTACTAGCAGGTTCGATCTTTGGTGAGTGAGACCATTAAAAAGATGTTTACCTAAGCCAAGGTTTTCTTGCCAAAGGATGACAAGGAATTTGTAGCTGTCCCTGTATTTTACTTGTGGCATGATATTGAGCTCTAGCAGAGGGAGAATGTTAATTTATATTAAACAACAACAAAACAAAACAAAAATGCAGCAAACCACAAGTCTTTGCAAGAACAGGTTAGATTTTATTAATTTTTTTGTTTCTGAAAAATAGTATTTTTTTTCTGACATCATTGAAGAGTCAATTCATCAGAGCCAATAATCTATTTTTGTTCTAAAATCCCTCAAAATCTAATATGTACTGCATTAATATAGACAGAAATTTAAAACTGAAGATGATGCAAAACATTCTGGATTTGTTTCTTCATGTAAATCTAGGGATCTGAAACTTTCTTTCTAATATGAGATTGGAAGAAGTTTTTAAACACACTGTTTTCCTGAAGGCAACATTGTTTCTTACCCATTCTTACTGGTAGCTTTGATAAACTGCATTAGCTGTAATGAACCACATTGAAACCACTAAGATTTAGTCTGTCTTGTCTCCGTGATAAATGCGTTACCACCAAGGTTATATCTAACATACCAAACCTTTGGCTGCTGATGGTTAATTTTGCCTCACATTATTGGATGTTGAGGAAAGCTTGAGTAGAATCTCTCTTTATAGAGAAAATAATTAAAAATGGGCGTTTCGTAAATGAAGCATTCTTAAAACGTTTGAGAAATATCTGTTCCTGGAGGATGTATTTGTGCTACCTGTTGCTGATCCTTTAGGGATAGCTCTAGTGTTCGGATCTGAAGTGCTTGGCACTGTTTTTTCCAGAGATGCTTTCTCTTATAAATACATGGAAATGGAGTTTATCCATTACAGGGCTCTTTTATTTTAACTCTACAAAACACATGATTCAGCCACTTTTTTATTTATCCTATCAGTGCTCTGTCCACTGGCCAGAGATAGAACTAACTTTTTATAGGAAACTGAGAATCTTAAGTGTGTAATTATATCAGAATCCTACGGTAATAAAGAAACGTAGTAGTAGCATGCATTTCAAAGGATTATTAATTTTATTCCTTTTTCCTCCCTGTCTCTGTTTTCTCTTTCTTGTTGCTGGAACTCTGAGGTTAGTTCTTAGAAAACTCTGAGGTGTGTGCTCTGCTTCTCAGGTGATAATTAAACTTGTGTTTAAAATGTAACATGTCTCCAAATAGTCTTGAGCAACTTTACTTAATTTATATCTACATGGCTATCGGTACAATTGCAGTTCCATGGCAGACTTTTCCGTTCTTTTGTCTCATTCTTCTCCCCCAACGTTTGAATATTTATAGAAAACTGTTGGATATTATTGACATAGATTTTGAAATTGAGGATCATCATCTCTGTCTTCCATGCAAACTTTTGAAAAAGGAAAATGAATTTCTTACCGAGTGTGATCCTGCCCTCTCATGTACAGGTTGGCATGAAATTTCATCACATAGCTTTTCCTGTTCAGCTTGTGACCTGAATATAGATCATCAAATACATAGATTTGTTCATGAACAAACATCTCTTTCTATCTTAAACTGTACTAAGTGAAAGGTCAGATTAAAGTCACAACAGGATTAAAGAAGAATCCGTGTGGCGCTGTATGCAGGTCTAACAGACTGCTGAGAGAGAAGCAAGGGGCTTTTGTGGGATCCTAGCAACTACATTCAGTGGATCAAGTGGGTTGTCAGTCAAATATTGGAAGGTTTATATTTTGATTTTAAAAATATATATATTCTGAAGGCTATCAAAAGATTTTCATGAGGGGATCAGGAAGTTATATTATTTAAAATTCATAGTTGTACTGGGTATATCCTTTTTTCCTGTGTCTCTCTTGTCTGTTCTAACAGGAATATAATTACTGTCCTAAAAGATAGAAGAAAACAGAAAATGTTTATTTTTTTCTTTTTTTCACACTAATTTGCATTTTGGGTTTGCATCTATTTAGGCTCTTGGTTGAATTACTACTTGCAGCCGGCTTTATTTGAACAATAATTTCATAAGTTAGAGCAAACCCAAAAGTTTAAAAGCATACCTTAAATATTTACAGATAGAGTTTTAAGAACATTTGTACAATTTATAACACTATTTGCTTGACTACACTCAGACTTTTTACAGATATTAGCTGCAAATTATTTTAAGGTATGTATTTTGGTATTTGAATGTGTATATAAAATAAACAACTACTGATATGTGTATAAATATGTTAAACGTAATGTACCAAGAGTGTAATTTTCAGGCCTTCTGGGTAGCTCCCTCTCATTACTTCAGTTGAGGGTTTTTGTGCTTCCTAATTTTCCACATCAAGCAGCAGGCTAGAGGAACAGAGGGGATTTTCCTGACACCTCCTTAGGACAATCCCATTTCAAACTCAAGCCAGCAGTATTATGTGCTCTTCACAGCCACTGTTTCTCTGTGGAAAAAGTATGATGAACAACTTAAAATACCTAGTGCTTTAAAAAGTATTAAATATGCTTGAATATGGAAACTATGCAATTAGGTTGGAAGAATATCCATGTATTTGAACATGGACAAACTAAGCTACTTTCCTGTCATATGTTGGTTTTATATACAGCTATACAGTTCTGGAAGTTCCCTTGCTTCTCTTTGTGTGACATGATGAGTGTATTAGGCTCCAAGACACCAACAAAAGAAAGTAATTTCAAGCTATAATGATTTCTAGGAATTGACAAAAAACCAGTCCAAACCAAAAGAAAAAAAACCATCTAAACTATTAGTTTAACTTTCCCTGCTACTTCCTATGGAAATATTGCTGTGATGGAGAATCCAACATGCTTTCCCACCTGGTGATGCTTTGAATAGAGGCGTTCTACTGCATGAGGAAATCTGTCCTCTTGAGGAAAATAATGACTTAAAGAAGCGTGTTCTGCCCTTTATTAGAAGAAATGGCTTTCAATGTCTTAAAGCCTTATTTTCAGCTTATAGCTTTGTTTTCATTACTGTTCAAAATTGGCAGATTGGAAGAAGATAAACAGAAATTGATTGGGTTTACAATGAGTATTTATTTAAACTTTAGCTAGAAGAAAACTGCTAGTGACTAGGCCCTTCATTTCAAGAAATGGATGCGCACAACAAAGTGGAAACACACAACACTGCTATAGGTGGATTTCTGAGACATACTTATTCAACTAGCTATCAATGGATTTAAAACTGCTTTCTTTTGGGTGAGTGCATAGGAAAACTTACCTTCTAGAGTAAACCAGATGCAGAATTCCCCAGAGGTGTAAAGAGGGTGAGCATCTTCACAGATTTCCTTTGCTTTTTCCCTCCATTTGTTCTGTCAGACAATTTGTACTAGCACTTGCTGTGCATGCTGTTTGGGTAGTAGTGGTAAGAGTTCACTGCGTTGATCATAGATAATCAATTGTGCCAAAGCATTTGTTTCAGAAGGCTGCATTATATTTCCATCTCACTTCATGGGTTTGATTAAAATGTCACATTTTGCGTAGGGCACGGAGCGTTGCTACTGAAGGTAACGTGGAAGCTGTTCCAGGTTTGCTGATAGCAAGCATACACTGATCAACAGTACTGAAGATAAGTTGCAGAGAGAGAAAATACAGGAATTTTATTTCAGTTGGATTGTACCCACATCTAATTCAGTACTGCAAAGGGGCGACACTCTATTTTTTTGTTTCTAATTATTTCATTTTCTGAAGTGTGCCATTTCAGGAGGTTTCCTTTAGACACTTCTGTATACAGTTTTGCCATTTTCAGAGTGAACAGATTCTTTGCCCATGTATTAGTTGTAGATTATTGTCCTTCTACTATGTCCATCTAAGCTAGTATTTTGACCACCTATTTAGCAGTCCAACTGATTTCTGAAATGAAACAGAAATGTCCATAATGCCAAACACAGAAGTTTAATGCATTATCATTTATCTTGATCCAAATTATTCTCAGAAATGTACTGTAAATACAAATTTCCGAATCTTTCAATAGAATGACTCAGACCTTACTTCAGTTAATTATCCATAAACCAGAAGAGACCAGCTCAATTTAAAGATGCTACATTGACTTTACTATACTAGCAATGACAAAATGCTGACTGACCATAAGCCTGTGTAAAGAAAAGTAGGCCTTTTGCTAATGAACTGGCAGTTCTGTAACCCCTCTTCAAGCATAAACCCAGGTTAGTAGAATTTAATCTCACTCTTCCCCTCCTCTGACCCATCCTACCAGCTTTCTGTAAATGGAATCCGTAGAAACTCGTGCAAAATGATGTCTGCTGCCCGGCTGAGCTCTTGGCAATGTAACTCAGCTATATTAATTCTGTTTTCAGAAGCAGCTTTGCCTTTCCTGATACTCAAGGTCAGAAATCCTATTCCAGGAGCCACCTCTCTATTGCCTGTTTATGGAGACATGTCCATATGTGGCATTCAGTTGTCACCAAGGATTATTTTGGAACGGTCTTTATTTAGTGCTAGTATTTTTAAAAAATATGTTTAAAATATGTATATTAGCATTAATAAGCAGGCAGTGCATTCTGAGATATGAAGGACTGCCTTTGTAAAGAGGTATCCCACCCAAACAGGTGAAGTTTTTACAGAGGTCAGTATAATTCAGTTCTTCTTATGGGATTTTTATTAGTATTTCTCTTGTAGCGTGCTGGTTAGTTACATCAGGAAATACATGAGAAGGTAGTAAAAAGAGAGTGGAAAAGAGCCCAGCATGATGAAATGTTTTTAATTGTAGCTGGTTTAGATAGATGTAGTTTCATTGGTCCCAGTGGAGGTTTCCAAGGTGATACACAGGTAGACGAAAGACGGGATCTACCCCACTGTGCTAATGGCAGTCACTGTTTTTCCTCTGAAAATAGTGTCACTGTGAAACATAGGCTGAAAGATCAGAAATGTGCACAGGCACAGTTTTGTTTCAGGTTCTATATATGAAGGGCTTCCCAGTCTTGAGTAGCCACTGTGACTTGTGGTTTTCAATCCAGGTCTTAAGAAACTGTGCTGACTATGCCCCTCTGGTAAAAAAGTATGCCAAAGCCTGGAGATGAGGTCATTTTGTGTGAACAAATGTTAGTGGATGCTTCTAAACATTCTGTTATCTCCACTTCTTAGGAGATGTCTGGAAGGCTCAAGGTGCTTTCATAGTCACAGAAGCAATTTTTACTGATAAATCCAAAATAAATCAAAATTTTGTTTACAGACTAATTTCTGACATTCCACAGGTTAGCAAACAGAATTATACCACTTGGAGTGCTTTGACATAAAGAAATATGTAAGTACTTAGTGTTGCTGTAGTAGCTGTTCAGACATCTGTATGCTCGCTCATCAGTGTGTCTCTAGAAGTAAGAAAATAGTTCTGTTTCTGTGGCCCATTCATTCTTACCTGTTTGGAAACTGCCAGTGAAAGTAACAGTTGTGATTATAAAGACAGCTGTCCGCTAGGACTTTGCCTGACATGATCAGTTTTTCATATATAGCCACGTGCAGCTGCTGGATTTTCTAGTTACTATTAACTTGGCATAATTTTGAGTTGATGACTGGGGAGGTCAAAAGGTACATGCAGAATTGTTGGTGCTCTGAGCCATTCAATTGCCTGGAACTGGATTTTGGGAGGTTTTGTACTTATTTGGAGAGGGAGGAAGAATAATCTGAACAGTCAAGAGGTTTCATCTACTGCTGTTGTATGTATAGATGTCAAGGAGCGAAAAAGCTACTTTAATAATATCCTGTCAGTTTAAATGTAGGGCTTTTTATTTCCTATTTTCCTGGGAAAATATATACAGTACTGTACCACACAATCACGTAAATACCGGACATGAAAACCTGCAGAAAACTGTTGGCATAGTCTAGATTCTGAGCAAATAGCCTAGCAAGACATTTTCATTTTCAAAAGTCAAACCTGCCATTATATTTATGGCTTTGTTTAGATTCTTTTTTTCTTTTTGTGCATCTCCATCTAGAGTTTACAAAGAAAATAGACCTGCTGTGATGTGAACCCCAAAGGAAAGATATGCTGCCTCTGTAATATACTGAAATGTCAGGAAATCATTTATTGAGCCACTGGTGCCTTTAGTGGCTGGTTATAATTTGCTTTGCTGTCTGATAATGTGTGTGTTTGTAGATCAATTATCTCAAAAGCTCTTTGGAGCCATAAGGTCATCTTTCGCATATTTGTCAGATACTTTTCTGCAGAGATGCCAAGTAGCACATTTTTCTTCCAGAACTTAATAGATCATCCCTCAAAGTAAGTGAAGAAAGGGATTATGTTATGATGGCAAGACTCTCAATGATGTAGCTTTGCCATATTTTTCATATGTTTATATAGCTACAAACAACCAGCAAATTGTAGGAAGGAGTTTTACCTTAAAAAGCAGCCTGTAGCCTCTTTCACATTGGTGATTGGTAATTCACTTGTGAGGACCTTTATTCAAATACCAGTATTTTAATCTTGATTGCATCCAGGTGGACAGAAGAGTCTTGTGACACCAGCATCATTTCTCTCTGTGGTCCAAGAATGAATAGCCCTTCTGGGAGGAGTCCAGTCTTTAATGTTGGGAACGGGACTTATGAACACCAGCATTGCTTGCTTTCCTCTTGGGTCTGTAGCACTGCAATGTGTTTTTGCTATGAGTTGAGGAGCCAGAAGGGAGAAAAGGAGGTGAACTCACAATATGTCAAACAGATGAAGTTATTCAATTAAAAATCAAATAGAAATAATAATTTAATAGCACTTTTACTGGAAAATTTTAAGGCACCTTGCAAACATTAATTGTGAGACAGAAGCGCATAAGGGGTAGTTAAATTATCTGTGACTACCTTAGGTACAGAAAGCTAAAGTGATACGATAATATTTCATCTTGATAGTAGAATTTCTACTGAGAACAGTCCTAGAAATCAGCTTTAGTTTACCCCAGTTTTACACTAGTGTATAAATTTGCGTAAGTGAGCAGTGGATTGCTTCTGATTTGTATAATAAAGTGCGACTTACACTCTGACACAATTGATCCTTGATCCACTGGTGATCTGAAGGGTGACCTCAGGCATGCCACTGCCATGCTGGTATGTTACTTGTCACCCTGAAAATGGAGTTCACAAAGCTTATGGGTTCAATGCGAGAAGGGATGGACAAGGTTAAGGACAGGAGAGGGGGCACGTGAAGGACAAGTGAGGATGAAAATGGCAAGGGCATATCTCAGCCAATGCGTACATTGGCAGGTAGGGCTGGCCAAGATGGATGGGACCAGAAAACAAAACAGCTGGTGCTGGGACCTTGGGCTCAGCACTCTCTGTGTTTTCAGGACTTTTATTTTGGACTGGCTGTAGCCTGACTTCATGGACCAACTGATCATTACTAGCAGGGCGTCTTTCACTGTAGCTCAATCTGAGAGTGAGTGAGTCTGTGTGCTGCAAGACCATGCTGCAATGTAAGTCAGACAATCCCAGGGTTCACTTGAAAAGCAACACCTGATCTGAACTGAAATGCAAATGTAGACCTGCCCTAAAAGCAGGAGAATTGGAAATGCTGAAGGAAGAGGTGTGCCTGAAGCTGTGCCTCTCCTTTACTTTCATGACTTTTGCTGCCCTGCGTCAGGAACCTGCATGCCAATTAAAGACCTCTCTTTAAGGTGAACACAGATTCAACTTTTCTTTTAGCACTGGAAGGGGACGGGTAGATAACTCTTGTTAATATACTGGCTAATAGACTTGCCTAAGAAGTGGAAAAACGTTTTCTATTTTCTTTTTGCTTTCCTTTTTTTGTTTCTCCTGCCTTTCTGAATCTGAGACTGTTTAAAAATGTGACTCACAGCTCTAAGGAAAGGGCTTTCAGTGCCTACCCTATTTTGCATGTGAGCCTGCGGCTTGTGTGGTCATGACTTGAACTGAACTGTGACATTAGGCAGCCAACAGTGTAAGACTAATGGTGCCAGAGAAAGAGCAAGCAAACAAAATCCTAAGTAACTTGGACATTAGGACTCTCCCTTGTGAAGAAAAAGCCATGTGTTTTGCCTTGCTATAAATAATATCTAGATATTTTAACCAGGGACTTGAGGACAAGGGAAGGAAAAGTTTAGTAAAATTGATCTATAGTCAAATTATATGTATTTGATGCCTCTGATATTTTGTTTTAGCGGGAACTTTACTTGTGAAGTTCTTTTTTATTACCTGCTTGATTTAAACCTTGAAATCTTTATGGAGTGTGTATGTGAATTAAAAGGATAAGGAAAAACAGAATTAGAAAAAAAGATTATGTAATAGTCATTGATGTGATCTGAAAACATACAGAACATACTAATAGAATTTACATGGTACATAATTGCAGATTGGATTCAAAGTTTCTTATTCCTGAAAGATTTTAGAGCCAAGTCTTCCAAATATCTTCAGGAGAGGAGAGGGCAGAACCAGAAAACAAAACAAAACAGGTATTTGTGGTAAAAGATTTCTGGTTATAGAAAGCTAACTTCGGAGCTGCCAGCTTCAGCTCTTTCACAGTATGTGTAATGTATATTTACGGACGCCACTGAGGGAAAAACAGTGTCTTGTTTTGGATCTTTAAAGCCTAATGCAGCTAAGAGCTAATTTGCTTTGAGGTCCCTTGGTGTGTTGAATTTAATTTATCAAAAGCAAATTAATATGAAATAATAAAATAATTATTAAAGTGGAAGTAAAAATGATTGAAACATACCAACAGAGGAAAATAAAGCAGATGACTTCTGAAGTTTGTGGGATAATTCCCATTTTAATTACATTAATCATAATTGTTACTAGACTGGCGATGGGACAGTATTTTCTATTTTGTAGCAGCAGGTAAGCTCAGAGAAGGGAAGTATATGGAAATGAGGTCATGCAATCCAAATTAAGGTCATACAAAGTGGCTTTATTTGTAGAACTAATAGTTCAGTGTACCTAGGAAAAGATCTTCAGTGTGTATTTGTAAGCTTTATATATATAATGCAAGTATCCCAATTTTTCTTTTGTTATGATTACACGCCATTTATGTATGTTTTCCATGAATTTTTGAGTCCTGAGAGTTCACATGCTCAGAAAAAAAAGGTGCAGGCAATCTCTGAACAGTATCTTTTCTAGAGTACTTGCATTCATCTTACCATGGAGCAGAGACGATGCTTATAAGTTTTGATCAGGGCACATAGCTAGATTTCTGGGAACAGAAATCTTAAGCCCAGAGTTGTCCTCCTTTTGGAGATGAGCCCGATCACAAATTCCAAACATGGCTTGAAGACTAAATCCTTGAAGATAAATATTTGTGTTCAGTGGATCGATTAGTCATTTGTTAAGTTCATCAGATATTGTTGAATGTAAACTCATGATCTGGGACCAAAACACTGGAGTTTGCACAGGGATAAATGACTAGATCAAAACTTAGTCAGTATTAATAATTTTCTTAACACTGAGAACTGGGAAGTCCTCAGCTGGCAAAGCTGTACACAGGTACTGGCCTCTATGCAATGGGAGTAATGGCCGGTTGCAATCAATGAGATTTGCTGAATGCATATGAAGTCTGTCAATATGTCTTAGACTTATGTCTGATTCTTAAAAGTCCTTCCCAGAATTTCATGGGTAGAACTGCTTTGCCACTAACGCAAAGAAGCACAATCAGAGATTTTGATTTATGATGAGTCAAGTTCATAATTCAACTACTTCATGCTTATCTCCTTTGATGTCACCCAAAGTCTGTGTCAGAGAAAGTTTGTAGCTAAAAAGAGATGTAAACAAATTCCATTTAAGAATGCAAACAAGTGCAGGAAAATGGTGGTTTTCTACAGACAGATGAGGCAATTTTAAATTTGGGTGTGTTGTGGTATAATCCCAGCCAGCAACTAAGTGCCACGCAGCCGCTCGCTCACTCCCCCGACCCTGATGGGATGGGGGAGAGAATCGGAGGAGTAAGAGTGAGAAACACTCCTGGGTTGAGATAAGAACAATTTAATAATTGAAATAAAGTAAGATAGTAATGATAATAATAACAATATAATAATTATGATAATAATAATAATAACATACAAAGCAAGTGATGCACAATGCAATTGCTCACCACCTGCCGACCGATACCCAGACAGTTCCCAAGCAGCGATCGCTGCTCCCCAGTCAACCCCCCCCCAGTTTATATACTGAGCATGACGTCCTATGGTATGGAATAGCTCTTTGGTCAGTTTGGATCAACTATTTTGGCTGTGCCCCCTCCCAGTTTCTTGTGCCCCTGGCAGAGCATGGGAAGCTGAAAAGTCCTTGACTAGCATAAGCAGTACTTAGCAACAACTAAACCATCAGTGTGTTATCAATATTATTCTCATCCTAAATCCTAAACACAGCTCTATGCCTGCTACTAGGAAGAAAATTAACTCTATCCCAGCCAAAACCAGGACAGATGTTAAGTCAAAATTACAGTTTCAAGTCTCTTTGGGATCCTATTGACAGTGATGAGAAACATTAGGAACCAAGGTGTTAGGAGGAATGGCCATCATAAGCAGATGAAGGCAACAATCTGAAAAGTTCATCAGGAGAATACTGCTGAATTCTGGGGTTTTTTTTTTGGTTGAACCCTTGCTTTTTCCAGTGATGATTTTCTAGGTTGCTAGTGCACATACATACTAAGAAGGTTCAGCTTTTAACAGAACTTTTAAAAAAACCAGCCATTTCTAATAAGAAAAACTTAATTGTCCAGTTGTTTGTGACTTCTTTGGTGTATTTGTTCATTTTTTCTTCTTACTAAAATGTTTCTTCTAGTTCTTTCAAAATTCTATCTTATGTCTTGATGTTTTCTAGTCATAAAAATCACTAACTTAATCCCAGTGTTGTTTAGAAAATCACTGAACATTCTGTAGATTAGCAATGGAACAGAAATAAGATGTCTTCAACTGAAATGCCAAACCAGTGTTGTAATGAGTCACAGTTGAGCTATGCAATTTTTTCTTTCTATGAGTGTAATGGGCCATCATCCCTGCCTTTTTGTGCTGTCTTGTTTGTATAACATCCACCTCAATGAGTAAATCAATATATATGCATTTTATTTTTAAAGTATGTAGTAAGGCATGCAGTTAATTAAAGTTATATGAAGTTTTAATGTCATCTACATTCTTTTATCAGAATTGATATCTTTGCCCTCTTTATCCTTCCTGCTGGGGTCTTTTTCAGTATAACACAAAAACATGGCTTGTTGCTTTTTCTCATGCTGATCATGAATTCAATAGGCATCAGCTCCTGCCAGTAAAGGCTGCATATTTATGCTATTGATTTGTGAGGGAAGGAAGCTGAGGGCCTTTGGTATTGTGCTATAAAATTAATAAATAATGATTCATTAGGACAGCATCCTGCAGCTCACGGGTGAGCAGTAATTTGGTACGAGGGTTGTATTGCTATTCAAAATGTGCCTGGGATACCACAACAGGGGGGCACTGCTGTTGCAGTACGTATGAGCACAGTCCTAAGCTTTGTCCTCTGGGATTTGCCCTCTTCCAAGCTGGGGAGGTGGAGCAGGAGGAAGCAGGCAGCGTGTCTTCTCTGCCTTCTCTCTGGGGACACTTCTCCCTCCAGCAAAATGGTGAGGAGAGCTGTGCATAGGCGTGCTGTGAATCCTTAGGTGCCAGGAGAAGACTGAGGTCCCATTATCTTTGTTGGCTAAGATAAGGAGATCAGCTTTGCTGTGTGGTTTTTGTCACAGGTAAAATTCACTGGAGGCCACCAATCTGATTCTGCTATGGAGTATGAAGTTAGGAAGAAAAAGGACACAACAGTGTCCATCCCCCAGCAGAACCACTGGTCCTTCTTCCAAATTATCTTATACTGCTATAATTGCTATTTGTATTCTGAAGCAGTTTACTACTTTTGGGACTGTTTGGCTCTATTAACTGTTTGGCACTGATTGTGCCCATCCGTAATATAGCCCTGATTCCGTCCTTCCTTAGGCAGAATTTAGTCGACATAGAGTGTAAAAATCTGAGCTTCAAGGACACAACTGGGAAGTACTCAGCAGGCGTTATAAAATACATTGAGGTTGGAGGAACATTTACAGTATGCTTTAAATTTGGCTGTATTAGAAATATATATTTTAACTCATTTTTGAACCATCACAGCATTTGTCAACATTGCCACCCAATGTGATCTTGCAGAGTGTCGTGTGGTAGTTTCATTCATTTCAGCAATTACTAGCTCCTTCAAATTCACAAACAGTAAATAGATTGGCACACATGAGTGGCGGCAAAGTTGCATAAAATAAACATGAAAGGACTGATATGTCCAAGGTGGTTTGTATTAGCAGAGATTTGCTATTTCACATGACTGACAGATCTTCAAGATCACAATGTGTAAGCCACATTGGCAGGACAGCAGGGAGGCCTGTATGTAGAGGACAGTATGAGCTATGGGCCTAAAAGCCTTAGGGACTCCAATGCTTTTAATTCAAGCAAGAAAAATTTAGATGCATAGTATCTGGTGTCAGCCTTTACATGTGATATGCCTGAGGGCGCTGTCCTTGTGGTGGACCAGAATTAAAGCTGAAAGATGAATGGACAGAAGGAAACTGTAGCAGCATACAGTAGGTATGCATACATCAAAATTAATAATAACACTGTCACTTGTTATGATTGGCAGGTTCCTTGTTTAAAGGACCAACTGATACCTCTAATACCTGACCTGTTTGAGTGAAATATAATTTCTCTCAGTAATATTTTCTCTAGTCCCCTTCTAGACTATAAACTGCATAGCCTACATACTTCTGAATGAATCTCTGCAATTCATCCTTGGTAATTAATCCTTGCTAGTGGCTTTGGAGGATAAACGGGAGAATGAATAACAGCATTACTAGTACAGTATGTCACTACAGAATAAACAGAGCAGAAGGAGGGAGACAGATTGTCTTTGCGGTACAACAATGGCCAAATATTTACTTTTCCTGCAGCAAAGTGTAACGCAGAGGAGTCATCATCTCATCACAAGGGCTGAGGTTAGAAGCTTGATCTTTTAAGTGTAATTGAGAGACTACCACTGATGTAAAAAGGTGAAGGTGATCACCTTCACCTTTTCTGTTTTATTCATAAAAAAAATTGTTTCTGTTTTATTCATAAAAAATTTCCATCAGAACCTGCAGGTTGACAAGAATCTGATTCTTGTGGCAAGCTGGCAGTCTGGAGAGTAGATAGGAACTTCACTGAAGCTCTGGATGCTTCTGTCAATGAGAAAAATTAGTTTTGCATGGTAGTAGATTCAACTATGCTGATGAAGCATTGATGAAAAGAAACATTGAGAAAATGGCCCATAGAATTTCGGGTATTGGTACAGGTAAATGAAATTTGATATGAAAAGGACTACAAACAAAAATATAAATCATGAAAGAAGGCACCAAATTAACTGTATATAAATGTTTTTCACGCCTCCTCTCTTTTGAACTGTTATCTTCTAACTGCACAGTATCCTTCATTACAATTTTACTCTTTCTCTTTTTTGGAACTTTTTGCTAATTCATGCCTTTCCCCAAATGCGGGGTTTTTTGCCTTTTTTGTTCACTGCGTTTTCAGCTGGGACTTTTGTAAACAGTTCTGTAAACTGTCTGGAGTCACCCAGAGGATGATACGTGTAGAATCCATTCAATGTGGAGAAAAAGATTTTGTAGTTTCTACTTTCAATTCATAATGTCCACGAGACTAGTGCTGACAACTTCTAAAACCTTAACTGCAAGTTACACAAGAAATCTGAGACAACCTTTGAGGCTTGTAAGAGATACCAGCTTTTCTCAGTGTGAACAGAGGAAGTAAGAGTGCTGTCAGTCTGTGGTGGGTTCTCCTGGAGAAATCTCACAAGTCAGAGAGAAATTTTGCCCAGATCTGGCCAAATATGTTGCTTTCATGACTTATATTCACAATCTGGTAGAAAACATCTTGACTTCTTGTTGTTGTTTCTTTGAGAATAAAAACATTTCTGCCTTTGCTCTGAGTGTGTTTATCTTTGAAGAGCTCCACCAGAAAAAGAGTTCATCTCCCCCGTCACTCAGTCTGCAATGTTCGCCTTTACCCATGTAAGGGCCTTGGAAATCCGGTAGCGATGATAAGGGACAGAGTGTACTGATGCACAAACACTCAGCTACTCTCAGCAGGAAATGTCTTGTCAATACCGGGAATAGGTAATGTGCTAAAGATTTACTGTCAGGTAGCTGTCTTGACCACAGCAGGGTGGAAGCTTGCAGCAGGCGGATGGCCTTACACACTTAGGTGACCCATGTTTACTTTGATGAATGTGTGTAGTATCCTTCGTCTGTATTATTACACTGAATTGAGGGGATGCTGTAGTACCTGATAAACCCGGAAGAAATGTTTTTCACCATTAACAGAGAAAATAACAGTCAAATGATTGGACACAGGAGACATCAGCACTGTTATTTTCAGTTTTTTTTCTCAAGTTTCTAGCAGAGTACCCTGCATTGAACTGAAAAGCTTCTGGTTATGCTGTTTGCAGTAGAAAAAAATTGATTGAACAGAGCGGTTGTCCCATGGTTATTATGCCCTTATATTTATTTTTATTAGTTCAAATTTATGTCATTCATTTTGGGTTTGTTTTTTTTCTTTGAAGAGAATTGACATTGGTTTTCTTGCGTGATGCTTTTGGACAACTTTTAAAAGCACTGTGAGAAAATATGCTTGTCTTTTACAGCCACCCTTTCGGTTATTAAGAATAGTATCAGTTTGTCTGGTATTTGAAATTTGCCTATTTTGAAGTGCACTAACAGGGGCTGCAAGTTGGTAATAGGCTGTGAGAATTCAATGCTCCAAGTTCTCACAGTTTTGTGTGTTTGTGTGTGTAAACACTAATTCCTTTCACAGACAGAACTTTTATGCTTATCTTATTTTTTAAAATACTGAGTAACTCCAGAAACATGGAAGACTTCTCTGCCACAGCTAAGTAAATCCCTTTGTAAATCTGTGCTGATTACATCCAACCACCTCCTTGTCCTTCCTGTGTTTGGAAATGCTTTCTAGAAGCTCCATCACCTTCCTCGGGATTGAGGGGAGGCTGACCCACCTGTAGCTGCCTGGATCCTCCTTCTTCCTGGAGTCCTTTCTTTACTGGACTTTAGTAAAGCCTTTGACACGGTCTCCCACAGCATTCTGCTACAGAACCTGGCAGCTCATGGCTTAGGCAGGTGTACTCTTTGCTGGGTAAAAAACTGGTTGGGTGGCCAAGCCCAGAGAGTAGTTGTGAATGGAGTTAAGTCCAGTTGGCAGCTGGTCATGAGCGGTGTTCCCCAGGGCTCAGTTTTGGGGCCAGTCTTGTTTAATATCTTTATCAGTTATCTGGATGAAGGGATTGAGTGCACCCTCAGTAAGTTTGCAGATGACACCAAGTTGGGTGGGAGTGTCGATCTGCTGGAGGGTAGAAAGGCCCTGCAGAGGGACCCGGACAGGCTGGACTGATGGGCTGAGGCCAACTGTATGAGGTTCAACAAGGCCAAGTGCGGGGTCCTGCACTTGGGTCACAACAACCCCATGCAACGCTACAGGCTTGGGAAAGAGTGGCTGGAAAGCTGCCTGGCTGAAAAGGACCAGGGGGTGCTGGTTGACAGGCGGCTGAACATGAGCCAGCAGTGTGCCCAGGTGGCCAAGAAGGCCAACAGCATCCTGGCTTGTATCAGCAATAGTGTGGCCAGCAGGAGCAGGGAGGTGATTGTGCCCCTGTACTCGGCACTGGTGAGGCCGCACCTGGACTACTGTGTCCAGTTTTGGGCCCCTCAATACAAGAAAGACATTGAGGTGCTGGAGCGTGTTCAGAGCAGGGCAGTGAAGCTGGTGAAGGGTCTGGAGCACAGGCCTTATGAGGAGCAGCTGAGGGAACTGGGGTTGTTTAGTGTGGAGAAGAGGAGGCTGAGGGGAGACCTTAATCGCTCTCTACAACTCCCTGAAAGGAGGTTGTAGTGAGGTGGGTGTTGGTCTCTTCTCCCAGGTAGTTAGCGATAGGACAAGGGGAAATGGCCTTGAGTTGCATCAGAGGAGGTTTAGGTTGGATATTAGGAAAAATTTCTTCACAGAAAGAGTAGTCAAGCATTGGAGCAGGCTGCCCAGAGAGGTGGTGGAGTCACCATCCCTGGAAGTGTTCAAAAAACAGGTAGACGTGGCACTTTGGGACATGGTTTAGTGGGCATGGTGGTGTTGGGTTGATGGTTGGACTGATGATGTTAGAGGTCCTTTGCAACCTTAATGATTCCTGGTTTTACTTTCATTAAAAAATAGTCCTGCCACCAAGCCAGGAAACATGAAATTAATTATTACTCTACCCTTAATTGGTTTAGTAGTGGACGTGGTAGTGTAAGGTTAATGGTTGGACAGGATGATCTTAAAAGTCTTTTCCAACTTCAATGATTCTATGATTCTATGATTCCACTTAACCTGCTCATGCAAGCCAGGCCAATGAAATTGAATTGTCAGGGGCTTTGAATTTTGTCCCTAAATGATAATTCTTAGAATTTGACATGTAAACTTTTCCATTAATTGAAAATATGCCTTTATGCCAGTTACTGTTTTGTCATTCAGAATATTGGGGGCTAATTGTTCACTTTACTCAGAAAAGTGTCTAAAGAAAAGTTAATAAATTTGTATTTTCATTTCCTTCTCCTTTGCATTACACTGTTTTTAGGCAATGGAACAACCACTCTACGAGGCATCTTCTGGGCAGTTACTTCAGTGTCCTGAGCTGTAAGGTGCCTCCAAGCTGCCCCAAGCAGCAGCAAGTTTTTCTGAAAGCCCTAAAGCAATGTGGTGCGCCAAGAGACAGTTTTAATAATTCCTTCTAATTGATATATGGTTATGTGAGTTCCTATGTCCTTTTAGATAACTATGCCTCCTCTGCATTCGTGACCTAGATCTGTCACTATTTTAACAATGAATTCCATTTCAGTGGTTGCTCCTGGGCAAAAGGTAAAGAAAATATTGTAACCCAAATTAAGTGATTTTCACATTTTAACCGTATGTGCATTTCACAAACCACTTTTCTAAACCCAGTCTTCTCTTACATCGGAAGAGTTCTCCAAATTTTGGACAAAGGTCTTTTGGACTAAGTGTAAAATCCAGAGAAAAATCAGTGTGGTCATTTAAAAATGTTTATTCTGATTTTACAAATTAATTACTAAGATTGCTCATGTTATAAACATGAAAAGCATGAATAGTCTTGGTGTTTCGGGGTCAAAATCTAGTTATGCTTCAGTGTATGTGTGTTTCAGTTCCTTCTCTATCTTATGTACTTTAAAGCAAGATAATGTGTTTCCCAGGTGTTGACCTGTCCTTGATTAACTGGATTCCAGTAAGGGTTACAAAAGAGGTCTTAACATCCATCTGCTTACACAGATGGAAGAGCATGGCTTCAGAATTGTGGAAACAATCTTCGAGTACTGTTTTATCTCAGAACATTTAAGTAATTTGTTAAAGATTTTAAAAAATATCTTTCTGATTTTATAAATGAATGAACAAGTGAGAGAGGCATGCTTTGCAGTAAATAGCAAGGGTACTGTATGCCTTTTCTGGCAGCATGGGGCAAAACACAGACCATTATTCTTGACCATCATGCATGTCCATCATTAATTACGAATACAACTCATGGTGTTATCTGCACAGCATGCTACATGCCAGCTACATTCTAGATATGGTATGTGTAATTTTGATAGCAAATGTGCTGGGAATAGAGCATCATGTCACTCTTCACTAAAACGTGACAAGTTCTGGAGTTTGACTAGAGTTGTTTTTTCTGGGGGAAAAAAGAAAGTGATTCTCTTGTCCTCTTTTCCATATAAACTTTTGGAAAAAAAATGTATTTTATAGGCACTATAAATGTAACTATCTCTGAAATACAAAAAGCTAATAGTACTGGGTCAATCCTGTGGTGTGTGGAAAACTTTTGCAGTGCCAGCTGGTCTTTTTTATTCAATTCATATCGTTAAACTAGTTGAAATGTTGGCTGCATTTAGCTGCAAGACAAGAGAAATCCTCTTTCCTTCAGCCTTCCCACAAAGGCACAAATACTCAATAGCAGCAATAAATAATTAAATTAAATACACTGCAACACTGTGTAATCGCATTAAAAATGATGAAAACTGATGCTGGCCTTTTGCAGGGATTCAGAGTGGAAGAAAAGGAGAAGTTAATTTAGAGCAGACAAGACAGGAGACATACTTCTTCCTATTTTTTAACTGGTTGTTGTAAGATAATACGTACCTGTATTCCAAAAGGAACAGGAGATGAAGCAGGTATATTTTGTTCCTTTCTTAGTAGGAGATACAGAAAAATGAAATTAATGGATTATTCTTAAAGTTTGTTTGCAAAGGACTTGGCAAAACAGTAAATGAAACTTAAATTTCTTGTTTTCTTTCTGAACATTGCTATGGTTGCAATAGCAGCCAGAGCTGAGGAGGGCTTAATCTCTGAGAAACCAGATAATGCTCTTAGCTAAAGAGCAACCCTGAAGGTGTGGAGAAATAAATGCGAAGCAGGTTTTTCCCTTTCTATTTTATGGCCACACACACAAATTCTTAGTTTCTAGATTTCCATGTTCCTCCTATTTCATATAGTCCGCAACAAGATTTATGCATTTTTTGTCTTCTAGACAATTTCAAACTAACAGTGTGCAAGGGAGGAAGAGGTGTAGCTCCTGCAAAGGCAGAGGAGGTCTCAGTGCCAATGTGCTCTGGTGGCTTTCATCACTGCTTCTGCTAGCACAGTGATTGCCAACAGGCACACCCGGAGAGGATGTAGCCCTCACTTAAGCAGGATAATAAAAACAGAGGGGAAGTTTAGGAGAGGAAGGATTGTCATCTTGAGTTTCTCTCTGTGGAAAAAAACGAAATCTGATAGTGGTCTCCTATGCTGCAGCCCGATGAATGTGTGTTGCTCTGACTCCTAAGGAGGAACTCAGGATCCTCTCACTCTGGAAAGGGAAATTAAAGTGTGATATTCTTGGTCAGTGTTTTTGAGGGAACTTTGAAGGTAGGAAGGGCATTTGCTCTGGTGGTATGAATTGGACTAACGTCTCATGTGAGTCTTTAAATGTTTCAACCTCAAATCCTATGCCTATAGAAGTATATTAAGCACAAGAAATCCTTCTGTTACATGTTGTTCCTGCCTCTCCAATGCTGGGAGAGGCTGCCTGGGTGGTGGGCTGAGGTTGTCAGGGTGTGGGGCAGGCAGCTTGCTCTGCTCTGTCCTCTGTGGATGAGAAGCAGGGATGTGTTGCTGCAGTCTGTTGGGTCTGCAGCTTGGCAAGCAACAGCCAATTGTAGCTGTGAAAAGGTTATTAGAAGAAAGGTAGGAGAAAAAAGGAAATGAGTGGTAGAAGAAAGCATGTTGGTTAGTGAGCAAGGATTTGGGGAGGGTGATTCCAAACTCATTCTCTACTAACCTCTAGTTAGTGATGCTTCACTCTAGTGAGTACCTCTCATCAAGGGGCTGAATTGCAAAAAATGATAAGTAAATAAATATGGGTTACTGCATGGGTTGATTTAATGGTCAGTAAGGTTTGCCAGGGAAGAGCTGAAAATGTGTGGTGCTTTTGTAGGGGGTGTGAAAGGCCATGGTGCCTTTATCTTCAAAGTGGGACCTATGAACTACAAAAGCGTATGACAAATTGTATGGCAAACTCGCATCTCCAGAATATCGCTTTGCTGAGGAAAACAAAGCCTTGTAGCCCAGTGGTTGCAGAGATAATAGTCCAAATGTCAAACTGAGGTAGACGCATTAACTACCTGGCTTTGTTAGTGGCTTGGTACGGTATATTTAGGAGTGTGAGTTTTTTGCTACTCTGCATGAGCTTTGCTAAACTGTGAATTTGAAGGCTTCTTGGCAGCATTAAATGTTAACGTTGCCTGTTCAGTGACTCTTGGATGAAGGATGGGAAAGAAAAGGGAGCAGGAGGTAGCACGGGGAGTGCTGAGAATTAGGGTGGGAAAGAAAAATGTAGGAATAAGAGATTCTTCTGCCTCTTCTTCACACGTGACATAGCTGGGAGTTGATGAAGAGAACGATTTATCTGTGTTTTGAATTTGGGAAGAAATACACCACATGTTCTTTATATTTTTTGGCCAGGAATGTTATTTAAACCTCTCAAATTGTTGATCCTTACTGAGAGGTGTGCTGTAGGTGTGTTGCTCATGTCTCAAATGGCTAGAAATCTTGTTTGTAAAACTAGAGACATGAGACTTGGTACCTTTATCAGCCTCAGGGTATTCAAGCACACAACTTCTACCTTTTGCCTCTGTGCACTGTTTGAAAAATGTTCCTCTAAGCAGTGAGGGAAAAGGAAAATAAACAGGGAGGGATGAGGACAGAAGACTTCCTATCTTGCGCTGAGTAGCCTGCCTACTAAGCTCCAAGTTGTTCTAGTCAGGTTCTCTTGGTTGCTTTCCTTCCAAAATGTAGAAGATGATAAAGAAGGAAATATCAGCAATATCACACAAAATACTAGCAGGCTATGATCCATTTCAGTAAATAAAGTTTTTTTGTATTTCCTCCAATCTCTCCTGATACACAATCATGTAAGTCAGAAAAGCACAAGGTTACATACTGGGAGAACTGCAATAGAAACCAAATATTTGTGATTACTCACATATACCTTATTCTAACAGTGGTGAAAAAGAAACAGCAACAAAACCAGTTACAGCCACTGTGCAATAGTTAGAAACCCTCCCTCCAGCTCTCGTATCTGGCAGAATGTGTCTAAAGAGAGAAGATCTAGGCCAAAAATTAATGCAGCTGGTGGTAGTCTGTATCAAATTCAAGATCTGCCTCATTGACTTCACTGAGTCTGTGCTCACTACTATAGTTGTTGAGCCTAAAAACAACTTTGGAAAAGTAACTTTTTCCACAGAGAGAAACTAAACAAAGTTAGAATGAGAGGAGAATAATCTAGAAAAGACTGAAACAACACTTGAAATAGGAAAAACAAACCAGTTTTTCACTAGAATTGTGAAATATTTCACTTGGTATTAGTATTTAATCCAGGTAATGCTTTTCTATTGATCCTTCCTTCTAATGTCCATCCTGATGTGGATCTATCTCCGTGTCTTTTAAGTTTGCTTGAATTCCTCTTCCATTTTTTTCCCTTCAAATAACAAAATAAACCCTTAAAGCAGAAATACCCCCAAACTTAGGCCTTAAGACAGAGTTCTCTATTATACTGAGGGATAAATTCAAGTAGCCTTCTGGGATAATTTCCAGGTTGGACAGGTTCTCACTCACATGGAGGGGCAGTAGAGGAGTTGTAACTATGGAGTTGTGACTTTGTCTGTTATTATCAACTATATCAAACTGGCTTGCAGTGGGAGGACCAGAGGGACTCAAGAGCTTGTTGCATCCTATTCTCATCAGGGGAGGTTCTTCCTGCTTCATAAGATTGGATGTGAAAGAAGTTGACTGGTGATGGTTATGAAAGCTATGACTGTGTTTTGTGCTTGAATTGGTGATTCAGCTTCAGGAGGAGATGAGAACTAATTCACTGGTTGTGAATAAGTGTAGTCTTGAGGCTGAGAAAGCCTTCCTAGCAATTCAAGGTGAGAAATTTAAAACCAGCTTTCTAATCCGAGCAGTGTGTTAATCGGAATAAGGTCAATTATATAATATAGGTTTGTGTCTTGATTTGGGGGTTTTGTTTTGTGGTGGTTTTGTTGTTTGGTTGGGGCTTTTGTGTGTGAGTGTGATAGCATGAATTTTGGTTGCATGTTGCTATATAGAATTTAGATTCCCTATAAATGGAAAGCAGAGGTACCACATAGAATACCATATAAATAGGAATTACTTTTATTTACAACTTTGGCATAATGGGGCTTCTAGAACAAAACTTCAAATCACTGTAATGTAAATATATCCCTTTTGAGTTTGTAATAGCTTCACAGCTGGAAAAAGACATCAGAAGAGGAAGGCACTCTGTGCTATGCTTTCCCTTGGAGTCAAACAGATGGAAAATTCAACTGACTGAATATATAAGTTTGGAAGATAGTGAATGAGACTTGATAGCTTCAACACACAGATCTATAGAATAAAAAGCATGTACTGGGACTCCTTCCTATATGAGGGACGAAAGGTAATACTCCGATTTGCCCTGGCACTTTTTAAATACAAGGAAGAGGAAATCTTAAAACTGCAAGATTCAATGTCCATCTTCAAATACCTTCGATATTTCACACGCACTATACTTGATGGTAGGAAACTGACTGGTATTGCTTTTGGAGACCTGAATCCTTTTCCATTACGTCAGATCAGGAACCGAAGGACCTATCACCTGGAGAAAGTGCGTCTTGAACTAACTGAACAAGAAGCCATTCATGAGGATTTCCTGCATGAATGAGAGATGTGTAGAGAACTGCTGTATTTTGAAATGGTCTTGTGGCTTTGGCAGTGTAGAAGAATGACAACTTAGCCAGAAAAATGCTGAAAAATCTTTCTCTTAAAATAACATTGTTAGGGAATTTTCAAAACATTAGATTTTGCTTTTTAAGTAAGGGTCATTTTTCATGAGGAAAAGGATAATTCATTTATCTGTTATAACATTTGTTGTGAACTTTAAACATAAAATTATTTCACTGAAGAAGCATCTCTCCTTACTTGACTCAGAGGGATAGTAGAAGTAAAACCAGTTGTGGGGTTTTTGGGGTTTGTTTTTTTTTTTTAAACAGAATCTGCTGAATTCAGTGTGGCTTGAGTTACTTTAGGATTTGTCACTTTTTTCTGCCTATAAGAAAAAAATCCCTGCAGCTTTGTGAGCCCTTTCTTTTTAATGAATGTTCATCTCCTTCCTATGAGGTTAGAATGAGATAAGTACAAGTTAAATTGACTTTCCTAATAGAATGTAATCTTGAAAAAGTGTTATATAGTGGTCAAGGAGCAGCTGGGGGAACAACCAAACAAAAAAAAAGTTGTCATTGTTAAACATAACATGGTCAAAGAATTTAGGTTTGTTTATGGGGGGCTTTTTGCCTTTTTAAAAAAAAAAAACAAAAACAAAACCAAAACAAAACACAAAACCACCAAAACCACAATATTGCTATTTTAACACCTAGATCCTGATGTTCTGGAGTATGAGGAGAAACATTTAGATAAATGAAAATCCTATTTCAAGTGTTTATAGATGAAGTTCCTCCTCAAGCATTTCATTTCTTTAGGCATAGATCATAAAATTGATCTCCATTAAATTTGAACCAGAAATAATATAGTCAATAGTTAGTCAGTATTTATTCATGTAAGGTGAATGGATGTCTTTTGGTGACAAGACAAGAAAAGATTAAAAAGGTGAATTACATAATTCTTCTGTTACTTTTTTTTTTTTAACCAAGTGTCCCATTTAAATACCTTTTGATATTTTGTAGTCCTCTTTAGAAGGTCTTCTAGATGAGATGCTTTGGAGAGATTCATTCTGGTTTAAATTGTGTTTGGTGGCTTTGCAAATTTATGAAGAAAAACTTCCTCGAGGAAGTGAGATCAGTGTCTTGTGAACTTTTAACTGAAATGCATGGATGCAGTGCTAAGCTGGAGCCTAGCTCTCTTGTAGGACTGGTAGCAGGGGAAGTTAACTGGCAGAAACTTGTTCGTTTGATAAAAGCTCTTAGAAGTGGTACTGGTAGTAATATACCTTGCTGTTATAGATGCTACTCTCTGGAATCTCAACACGGGTTTGTAAAAAGCAATTTTTCTGTCTTGTGCCAAATATAATACCTCCAGAGCAGAACTTGTGTAACTCTTGGACTGCCAGAAAATGAAAATGGCACTTCAGTAACTCTTCCTTTCAAATCTTCCAAAGTGCAGTCAGGTCTGGAAAGCTTTTAAGGAAAGCAAATTTCAATGTTTTGCTATAAAACAATTCCGTCAAACAGACTTTGAACAACCAATCTCAAAAGCACTCTCCTACTTGCCCTCTCACTTCCCCACTCTTCCTGTTTTTTTCTAACAGTCCACTGGAATGAAATGGACTAAAATTGGGTCAAGTGGGCTGCGTGAGTTGTTCCAGTGACTTTTCATCTTTTTTCACATTGGGCCTTAATACAATTTCACCTTTCTTTTCTTTCTTTGTCCTTCCCCTTGTTATCTTTATCCTTTTTAGTGGAAATCTGTTCCCTAACTCCTTCCCTTCTTCCCCACAATCCCTTTGCAGTAGAAAAAAAAAAATGGGGAGTCCCATGTAGGTGTTGTCCCTGCTTGCTCCCTGCTTTTATAGTGATTCATATAAGTAACCTCTGCTGTTGAGGTATATTCTGAAGCTGGCTTTTGTTTTTATCGTGTATAATTTTACATTTTTGAGTGCTGTTTTTATTCTTTTAGTTTAGTGTGTCTAAAGAAACTTCACTGATTGTAGTTAATGTATAATCAAATTGTACATGCACATACAAACACATGAACACACACATATTAAACACCTTTTCACTCTCCCTTCCCTGCTGGAGGCAGTTCAAGGCACTTTAGAAATGCCTTTCATAATAACAAATATGTGGTTAGAAAGAATTGTTGATTTTAATTTACTTCCACACCCCAAAGTAGGTTAGGGAATAGGTTTTTATAACACAAATCTCTTAGATATTTTACATTTTTTCATATAATGGTGCTTTATTCAGAAAATTATTGCATAGTAACTTCATTTGTGAGTCAGATTAATATCATTAATATTAATTTATATGCCTTATTAAACTGTAATAGATTAATTATATTTAAAGAAAACAAATGAGACTGTATCTGAATGCATGCTGTTGAGTCTAAAAACAGGCTAGATAAAATGTCACTTCCCTATTAAACTGATCTGCTTTTCAATTTTTGCTAAAGGGCAAAACAAGGGCAAATGCCCATTTGCTTTCTTGTGTCAGATCAGCTTTTGCTGCTTTGTATTCATCATAGAGCTCAAGCGTAAATAAAGGCATGGGCAAGGGAGCTGGATTCTCTCTTCTGGTTCACGTATTAAGTCCCAGCTCCAGGTTTGAACTCTTCCCAAGGTTTTTTGAGTTTAGTGGACAAATCTTTGACTGGTGATAATGGCTAGTGGTCCTCAGCTGGTGCCCATTTTTTTGCTGGATTACAGTGTCAGCAATTCATATTAGCTTGTTCTGAAGTCTCTCAGATAATATTTCCCCTCAAAGAATTGGTAATTCAAGTTTCAGTTGAGAAGCTACATTGGGAGAAGGATTGAAATGTTTAAGTGGTTGTTCCAGCTTTTTTGACAGTAGAGTCAAAGAAAAAGCATTCTCAAAAGATTTATAGTATTTTCTAGTTTTCTTTCACTAAGAAAAAGGAAAGATTGTCTTCCTAACAATGCAACACTTCCATTTTCAGTCCTGGCAAAAAATACTGAAATGGAGAAAGAAAAAGGTGGGGGGGGGGGGGGGGGGTGCGGGGGGTGGAGGAGGATGGGCATTTACTTTACTTTTTGGAGAAGGAAGGTCCATTTGCAGACTTACACAGTATTTTGTGTATCTTTTCCAATCTCCAAGCAAAAGGAGAAACAACCAAGATTATTTTAGCAGAAGTTTATTACTGTTTATTACTGGACAAGACGTCATCCAAAGGGACCTGGACAAGCTGGAGAGGTGGGCCCATGTGAACCTCATGAGGTTCAACAAGGCCATGTACAAGATCCTGCACCTGGGCTGGGGCAACCCCCAATATCAGTACAAGCTGGGGGGTGAAGGGATTGAGAGCAGCCCTGCAGAGAAGGACTTGGGGGTACTGGTGGATGAAAAGCTGGACATGAGCCGGCAATGTGCGCTTGCAGCCCAGAAAGCCAAGCGAATCCTGGGCTGCATCAAAAGCAGCGTGGCCAGCAGGTCGAGGGAGGTGATTCTGCCCCTCTACTCTGCTCTGGTGAGACCTCATCTGGAGTACTGCATCCAGCTCTGGGGCCCTCAGTACAAGAAGGACATGGACCTGCTGGAGCAGGTCCAGAGGAGGGCCACAGAGACCCCTCACCACGGCTGGCGTCGGCACCTCCCTGTCCCGGCAGTGCCCGCAGCCCTGCCATGGCACCGGGATGCAGCTGAGGATGGGGACTGGAGGTGATGGAGAGGCGTCTGCGGTGACTGTCCTGCCTGGAACAGGTCAGGTTTTGGCACAAAATGAGTTTGGTGGTCTCCTTCTTTGGTAGACTGTCAAAACAAGATCATCGGGGTTTTCTCGGAGCTGGGATAAGGTGGGGTTGGGGTGTGCCAAGCAGTAATTTGCCCAGAATGGGGGTGTGCTGGAGGAGGCTTTTTGGCACGTTGGCCCTACGTGAGCACCACGAACACACGGTCTGAAAGAAGCTAGAAAATAAAAACACACAACAGTCTCCTATGCAGAGAAATTGGTTTAGTGGTGGACTTGGTAGTGTTGGGTTGATGGTTGGACTGGATGATCTTAAAGGTCTTTTCCAACCTAAACGATTCTATGATTCGATGAAAAAAAAAACCCACAAAAATGATCCGAGGGCTGGAACACCTCTGCTATGAGGACAGGCTGAGAGAGTTGGGGTTGTTCAGCCTGGAGAAGAGAAGGCTGCAGGGAGACCTTATTGCGGCCTTCCAGTACTTAAAGGGGTCCTACAGGAAAGATGGGGACAATCTTTTTAGCAAGGCCTGTTGTGACAGGACAAAAAATAATGGATTGGATTTAAACTAAAGAAGAATAGATTTAGACTGTATATAAGGAAGAATTTTTTTACAATGAGGGTGGTCATGCACTGGAACAGGTTTCCCAGAGAGGTGGTAGAGGCCCCATCCCTGGCAACATTCAAGGTCAGGTTGGATGGGGCTCTGACCAACCTGATCTAGTTAAAGCTGTCCCTGCTCACTGCAGGGGGGTTGGGCTAGATGACCTCTAAAGGTCCCTTCCAACCCAAAGCATTCCATGATTCTATGACTGTTTTCAAGTAGAGGCAAGAATGGCTCAAGTTGGTGTTTCTTTCGACAGAGCAAGTTCTTAAATGGTCTTTCTCACTGTGCATGTGTCCACTACAGTAAACCAAAATCTTAAATTGAATTAGAGACTAAATCTTCTTTTCTGGTCTGCAAGAATAGCTCTTTTCCTAGGTTTGTTTATGACAGCTCTGTCCATGGCTTGATTAGAGTATTGTGCTATGAGATGTATTTATAACAAATACTTGCTCATCTTGTCTTTGTATTCCTGGCAAGCTTTATATGACAAGAATATTAACTTTCACTTTATGGTATTATTTTGTAAGCATGACATGTATAATTTATGCACAATGGATTTCACCCCCTGAAAAAAACTTGCCCAGAACTTTAATCTCCCTAAATTCTCCCCCTGCAAGTTTAGTCTGTTGTTTGTAATAGTTACACTTTCTCAAAAAATAATATTTATTTATTTATTAAATGTGAACATCTTCATTGGGCTTCTCAGTTTCTTTAGACCATCTTAGGACATTTGCTTCCAGTGTTTTTCTTACCTGGATATGGTACTTCTCACTCATCTGATGATACATTAATTTTAACGTATTTTCCCTCCGGCATGAGTCAGTTTTGTACTTGTGTCACAGTATTCCTTTCCAAACAAAACCCTTGTAACCTTAATAAGCTCTCATGAGAAACCATACTCCAGGCTTTTTCAAATCTTCACAAATTTGTTATGTCCATTACGTTGCTTTTTTCCTTCCCACCCTTTAATTAAATCAAAGGAAATTATCACGTTTTGGTGGCGTGTTTTTCTTATAACTATTCATGTTGTCTGTTGTTCTGATTTAACTGTTTCTCTTTTTTGTGTTCTTGTTTGTGCTGATCATCTTTAACCTTCAGCTCTATACACAGTCTGCTTTGTGCTAATAAATAATAGATTTCTACTGCTAACATAAAACATATCCATGAATTTAGAAGTATTCTAAACAATTAAAGTCTAAATGCACAGCTATCAATTTGACTTTACAGAAGGACTAGCATAAGAAAACCTGCCTTTAAGAAAGGATATCAGGAGATATTTCCTGCCAGAGGAGGAATGAATTACAAGGATAATCTTGATAGTCAAGGCCAGGAATGTAAATGTGCATTGTATTTGCCAGTATTTTTTTAAAAGACAGCAAGGTCATTTCTGATTTACTTGGAATACTTTACTAACAGTTTGTGCGTATGTATGTGCAATATGCATGAGATCTCTCTGCCTGGTTGTAGAAAACAGGTTATAATATGCAGGATAGGAATTTGTTTTATGGAGTCAGATGGCTGCTTCACGAGATGATTGCCATTAGAAACCATAATTGTGGCCTTTTACTATTCTGCAATTTTTCATTGTATGTAGAAGCACAATATAATTTTCTTTTCTTCTTATGTGTTGAGGTTAATCAGATTTGACATTGCAGAACTACATTGTGCCTTCCACAGTCAGTTTTCCACCATTTTTGTACTTTTTATACAGCTGTCCATAGAAGTTTCAAACTAGTCTGGTTCATTAGTTCTTGATATGATCTTGCAACTCTGCGAAATGTTGATATTCCGTGTTAATTCAAACAAATAGCTAGCTCCGATGATCAGTGTGCTATTTTGAATCTCACACGGTACTAAATCTACACCTAAAGACTTGTAAGTCCTGATGCTTGGTTCCTCCAGCTGTCTAGATGGAGTGTGCTATTTCCCTTCTGGTCCATGAAACCAAATGTCTGTACCATGGGAACCAGGATATTGCTGAGGTCTGCAAACAATTCTCTCCCCACATGGATATACGACTGGAGTATGCTCTTGACAGCTTGGTGCTCCAAAGTGTTATTTTTGACCTTGTTTTGACATGAAATAGATGGCTGTCTTGGTTGTTGACTCTTACCTCTACCTTTGTGACATTTGAATTAAATGCTATGGGTAGTTGCAGCTATGGGAAGATGATGATGGAGCTGACAATTTTGGACTCTAGCCTCTTGAATGGAAGCTACCGGCTCATTTGAGACTTCAGATACAGTTGGATTCATGGAGGACTCAAATCTTTCAGCAACGATGACTACTGTTATCTACAATGTATCTAATCTTAAATGTTTTTTCAAGGCTGTCATAGTAGAGTTCTCTTATTACTGTACTAAAGTTTAGTTATTTCCAATGTGGTTCGTATCCAGAGTACATTTTTACTTTCTTTAGTGAGTATATCTCTTCATATTTAACATTGCCTTACTAAAAGGCATTGCAGCTAACACTTTTGTCTTTCCTATGTTCTGGAACATAGTGTGTCAAAGTCAGCATCTCATCCTTACCATGTTATTATTATTTGTGGTTTTTATTGGCCAAATATAACTTAGTTGAGTGATAAAAGTTATCTTAGCATAATCTCCATAGCTGGACTGCTGTTCTTCCCAGGTAACTGAAACCAGTGCTAAAAGCCACTGAGTCTTTGACAGTTGCTGAGGAGACATTCAAGTTGTTGCATCTGGCTTCAAATCTTTGTATCAATCTTTGCTTTGCAGCCACTCAGAGTCTTCCCTATTGCTCACTTGAAAACGTGTATACTATTCCTTACTGATATGAGCATCTTAAGAGCAGCATACCAGATACCTGGTAGCTTCATATATGTGGAACCTTAGGGATCCAACCAGTTACTTCTGCTTATTCTCATGCTAGAAGATCTGATTCTTGCCTATAAGCATTTTCTCTCATATTGGCCATTTGATGAGAGAGTACCCAGGTCCCTGTTTGTCAAGGATAGATCATAACCACATCTGTCCTGTGTTCCTAAATTTAGTAAAAAACACACAAAAAAGCCCCAACCTTACTGTTAATAGCTTAAATTTTCCTGATCTAGTGGAGTTACACACAGGGAGCTCCCCAGGTTCTGGAAGTAGTCAGAACTTCACTGCTGAGAAAGGACTTCATGTAGACTTGTGTTTGGCTGGTTTTATTTGATGATACCTATGGCCCTACAAGGCTCAGAAAGAGATCCTACTGTGTAAAGCACTTTACCAGCATAAGATGTTTTTTTGTTTGGATTTAGAATCTAAATATGTTGTAAAATGAGACTGATTTATATCATCTCAAGGCTTGACTCACTGTCACGAATGTAAAGCATTCCTATAAATAGTGCAAGAACTGGTAATGCAAGCTAGGAAGCTTTTCTGTGAGTGCAGTGTGTTTTGTAGAAAAACAGTGAGAACAGAAACTTTTCCTACAATAGGAAAAATAGAATTAGAGAGGAGCCTTTTGTTTTCATGTTTTGAAAAAATCTTTTTAACAATTGATTCTGTTTCTCTCTAATAAGTATCACAGATAGTATTGGAACTATTAACTAATAAACCACATATAAACTGTCATGATATCACACAGTAGTTATTTGTTTGTGCTCTGTAGATACCACTTCAGTTTATCAGGGCTATGAAAGCTAGAACACAAGACCCAGGAAATCAGCAAATGCACATCTAATTTAAACTAGACACCTTTCAATCCCTCTCAATTTTAAATAGGAAAAGACTACAGAGAGGATTAGAGGAGGGGAAAACATCTTTCACCCTCCGGTTGCAAAAAAAGGAAGAAGAACAACGCTTAACGACCTGAATTTCACAGGGACAAATGGTAATGAACTTACTAATCTATGAAACATTCCCACCTAGTGTTAACTTGTAATGCCTCTCAAAATGAGTGCAAGCTGACTATAAAGGACCTTAATTCCTGAGAAAAGGAAAGGCATAATGCCAAAATAAAGGGCATCAACTTTTTCTTCATTTCCAGTGACAAAGGCAGCACAGAGACAAGCTAGAGGCTGTAATCCAGAAGGGTAAACAAAGCCCTTTTTTGGTATTAATTAAAATGCTTCAGAATGCAAGGAGTCTTAGACACTTTAAAAGGAAACTTTAATTGGATTAACTACTGAACAAATTTCAAGTTTAGGTTACTTGTTTTTAAGAAAAAAAATAGGGAGACGGAAGGTTCATTTGCAATAGGAGAGTTACCAGGTAAAATTACACTGAAAAATGTAAACATACCTTGCCTGTGTTTATTATGTCTTCAGATAAAAGTAGTTTGTACGTGGTCTTGCATGACCAGTAAGTAATATACTTAGCTATGGTTAGCACTGAATTGTTTGGGGGTGTGAGGGGTTTTGGTCTTTGTCCAGGAATCTTTTTAAAGTGATAAAATCAGCAAACAAAAGCATTCCCTGTGATGGTTACCAAAATGACAGTACCCTAGTCTTTGTAGCAGGAAATTGAAAAATATTGATTTGGATCTGAGCTTCAGAAAGCCAATCTAGGCACATTTTTGATCTGAAATTCTCATTCATCCACCTGAATGGATGAGACTTCTTGCTCGATTACAACCAAAGATCTCTTTCTCAGAATAAAGAGATAAATATTTCTTCCGTTACAATGAATGGGTCCCTGTGTGAGGGTCTGCTATATCATGAGGAGTCAGAGTGTGGACACCTTATGCTGTGGAGAGTCTTACGGCAGCAGCAGAATATTAATGCAGGCTGCCATCGTACAGAGAACTGGAAGCCCACAAGTACTACCTCTAAACAAGAGTTTAGACACTGCCCTCAAAGATCTAAGAAAAAGTGTTTGCTTTATACTTGGAAATAGTATTCTCAGTGTAGCAGACAAAGGCATATCTTTCAGAAAAATACAGTGATGTCTTTACGTAAATAAAATAACATGATATGTGATCACATTCTAATGATCTACTTTTAAAATATTTCATTTTGCCTGGGTGACTAATTTTGCCCCCCTGTATTTGAAACAGTCAAACAACTGAATCAAGCCAGTCTTTGCAGAATCTACTGTTTTTCTACTACATGAGTTAAAACCTAGGAGAAACTTTGGTGCTTGCATAGTCTTAAGTGTGACTTGAACAGGAGCCAACAAAAGCAAAGAGCAATTTTTCAAATCTGCCTGAAGTATGAACTGCTGGGTAATGGAAAGCACAAACTCTGTGTGATTGGTATTGAATCAGTGCTGATGGGCAAAGTAGTACGCAGCCAAAACAGAACTTGAGTGGGTGATGTGGAGAGCCAGCCTCCTTTATGAAGGTGAAAGTTAAAAGGATGTGAGGGACTCTTACAGGAATCTGAAAATAGAAACCCTGTTTAACTGTCAAAACTCTTAAAATGTGTCCTAAATCCAGTAGAATGGAAAGGACACAGACTCCTTGAATTAAATGGTTTGCAAAAGGGGAAGGGAAAGCAATTAAGGAAATCAGGTAATACTGTGAGGAAGGATTGGACCTTGCTTCTCTTCTGGTAGCTCAGTTTGGAATGGCACAGTGGTTTTTAAACATACCCCAGTTCACTGAATAAAATCTTTAATGTATATAACTCCTTAATTTTCTAGAACAGGACTTCCATCTGGGCTTTGAAAGACAGGTGATGGATGAGCCCATCTCAAACATGTGAGGTAAAGTGTACATTTGGTAAAAGCCAGAGATAACATGTTAAGACAAAGTAAGTCTCTGTCTCTTGATGGGGGGCGAGTTCCCATGGACAGCTTTCAGGAGGTGAGTTCCAGTAAAAATCTGCTACACGATCTCATCTTGCTCCCTAATCAGTGTCATGCAGATAGTTCTACTGAAGGAGTAAATTGCTGCCCTTTAGTCAAGAAAAGCTAACACAGAATAGCTATGTCAGCACACTGAGTAAAAGCATGGTAGGTTAGGAGAGCTGTACTGGGAAGTAAATTTTTTATATGAGGTCTCTATAAACCTATTACTACATCTCTCTTCAAGATGACTGAAATGTAGCTACTGGGACCCAGTAAATGCCTGATCACCTTTCTAAACTGATTATAGGGGGAAGGAAGATAACTAATAGCACTGTAGCTTGATTGTGTTTTAAAATAACTTATAAAAATGCATTGCTTGCTACCTCAAAATGAAAATAAGAAAGAGTATTTGGTACATGTCCAGAGATTACTTTAAAGCCAGGAGGATGCTATGACAGTGTTCTGACCTCTTGTACAATGAAGTCTATGGAAGTTCACCAAATATTTTTCTGTCTCAGGACTGTTACTTTTATGAGTCTGAAGGCTTTGAGAGATGGCCTCTAGGATGGTTTAGGTTTCCTCTTGTAAACCTTTCCACTACATGACTAGTCTCTATTTGTCTGCTAGTTGTGTTATGTCTTCCCTTGCTCAGTTTAAGAGCTGTGTAGTATCAGAATGTCTTTTTGTATGCAGGAACTTTAACTTCATTATCAAATCCCCTTAATGATCTCATTGATAAAATAATCCAGTTCATTTAATGATCCCTCCCTGCATGATAGGTTTTTTCAGTATGGCTAATGTAAATTGTTTCCTGAACATTTTAGAGATGTTCAGAAATTTTCAAGAGCAGAGACAGAACTGGAACATCATTTCCACAGCTCTCATTAAAGCCCAGGTAATGAGGTAATATCTCAGCATTGATGTCCTCCCATATAAGTACCTGCTGATTTAATGGTTCTGCTATTCACATCATTTTGCTGGAGTTCATATTCAGGTATTTTCCAGTATGACTCTATTTATTTATTTATTAAATTTGCAAGTCCTTTTCTAAATTGTACATTTCTTAGATGCACTTCCTCCACTGAGTAGTTTTGGGCTATATTCTTTATTCCTAGGTAGTGATTTTGCATTTCACTTTGTTTAAAAATATTTCCATGCATTTTATTTACAGACAGTATTTTTTTAATCTCCTTTCCCTCTTTCCATGAACAATACAAGTTATTGTTTTCAGAGACCTCTTCTATTCCCTAAATTTCCCTTTGAGGCAAAGGGAAAAGTTCTAATACATTTGGGTTCTTGAAGGGCAATGTCAAATCTTCCTAAGACTGTGAGTGCTGTTGTACCGTACTAGCTTGACGTTAGTGTTGCTACCAGCCTGATGTGTCTTCCCATGCTTAGATACATTCTCACACAGTTTTTCTTTGGAAGCTGGGTAAAACTTCTACAGATTGGTGTTTTCATTTCTTGAGAATACAATTTCAGAAGGTCGATGTTAGCTGTAAATAACTTTGAACAGGAAATGAAAATTGGAATATTTTGATTTTGTTCAAAAACTTAGCTGAATTAATTTCAAAAAAGGAAAAAAATATTCTGGTTTCACTTGCATGGAAAGTCCTAAAGCATCAATGAAATAATATGTAATTTCACTTGAAAAATAATTTGGAGAAAACAGTTCCCAAAATACCATGCAGTGGTAAGAGTCTCCCTCTCCCCATTCTCGGTGCAGTCTTTAAATGTGACAATCCACTGTTCACAGAGCTTTGTTTTGGCCTATTCACTGCTCATAAATATACTGTTGCCGTCTTTTTGTATGCCTCAGCTGGACTCCTTATGTACTTGCTGTAATGTCTGTGTAATTACAGCTGATCACAGCTCGATTAACATGGTAATCTAGGCTACTTGGATTTTTTGCTCACAATTACCTGCTTTGCCTCTGATGTACTTCATATTATCCCAAGTTTGATCATGAATGCAGGGGGAAAAAAAAAAAAAAGAACCAAAACTTTAATGGTTTTGTGGAATTGGGTCATCTTAGTTGATCAAAATTGGGGCACTAATATTCAAGCTATTAATAATGATAAAAAAGCTAGACAACCAAAGAACACTGAAACAAATGTGTATCCTGTAGGGCCTGCTTTTCCCTGTCTTCTTCCAAAACAGATTTAGCTAAAGCCGGGGAAATCTCTACTGTCAAATGAAATAGATTAATCTTTGCTATGAATTTGTAATCATACTTGAGAAACAAAAAAGCTTTCTTTAATGGGATTAAAATTGTGTTATTGACATCAGGATTAGTAATTTATTAGCATCACAAAAAATCTCTTCTGCATCAGTATTTTTATAACTGTCTAAAGAAGTTGCTAACTCAGAATTTAAGTATGATAAACAGTAACTGCTACATTTATTTTTTTCATAACTAAAAGCAATAATGCTTTTCTGTTCTCTTACTGTCATAGTGCCACAACTGTTAATACCAAGAAATATGTCATCCCTTTCATTTTACCCTTCATGCCACCACTTTCCATCTTTAACTTTCAGCTACTTGGGTATTTCTGCAAAAATAACATATCTGTATCAGTGTTAAATTTTTAACATTATTATTATTTTTTCCTCTAATTATATAAAAGCAAAAAGGAACTGTTTTAAGTGGAAATAATAAGGAAAAAAAGTCTTAAGCTGACATGCTGGAAGAAAAATGCTGTACAGACTGCCACACTGTAGCAGTGTGGGGTTTTCATTATTTTATTCTGTCATGCAACCCAAGTAATAGAGACCATTTCAGGTGCAATAAACAACCTCTCATGCAACCAGAGCTGTGGTTTAGTGTATGTAAGAGCTATAAAGATATCCTCTGCTGGAAAGGAAATGTTGTATGAGGAATATTTCAGTTAATGTTTCTTTCTTCCACGTTCACTTTCTCTCATAAATGAATATTGCTTCTTTATGCTACACTTCTTCCCCCCCCCCCCGCCCCCGCCATTGCGGATAGTAAATTATGTACTATATTTCTGTGAAAGTTCTGAGATGTTTACTGGTTATTCATGCTTTCTGTCTCTTCTTTTTTATTGATATATGTATATATTTATGAGAGTGGGGGGGAGAGAGAATGCAGGATGGCGAGTTCCTCTTTAGTAAAAAGGGTGAGGGAGTGATCAGCCTGATGTTCGTAGCTGTTGAGATTTCAGTCACACCTTTCCCTCTTTTAATGTATTTGCTGAATTGTCTACAGGAGTGGGAATTAGTCTGATCAGCAGATTTCATTTATGGAGGGAAGGATGACTCTTTCAAAATGGGTTTCTCATTTTTTTTCCATTCTGCATCCGAGACATCTGCTTTATGTGAGGGATGGAAGTACCATTTTGGCCAGGTCCCAAAGAAGCTGTGTTGGAAAGAGCCTGGATAATGACACTAAAATCCAGGTGATGCCTGGAGTGATAGAGGTGATGGTGTGTGCTGGTTAGTAAGAAGTCAGAACTGAATCTTCTGATTTAGAGGAAAGAAGCTTCTGAGAGCGGGGAGGAGGTGAGCTGCTTGGTCTGTAGCTAATCCAGAGTACCAGGGTGTCCCAGAGAATCAGAGGGGGCCCGATACTCCCATAGGTGGTGGCTTGGTGAGGAGGAAGGTCTCTGCGAGTGGCAAAACATTTGTCTTCCTCAAAGGACTTGCATTCGTGGGGGGCTGTGCCAGGGCTGGTGACAAAGGGAACAGTGTTTTCACACTCACGCTTGGATTTCTGTTACAAACTAAAATGTCAGTGTCGGATAAAACTAAACTGGAATCAGTCTGGTAAGTTAGCATCCAGGAGTATACCTGCTAGATATGATTTCTTGTATGAAGTTGCTGTCTCTTCCTTTAATCTTATTCTCTGCTCCTGGCTAAGCTGATATGTGGTTTGTTCACGTGTATTTTCCTGCTGTACAGGACAGTGCTGTTGCTGAGTGCTGAGGCTGCTTTCTCATCCTACAAAAATTCTCAAGGTTTTCTTTATTCTGTAATGGGACTAGTCAAAGACCTTTAAAGAAATCCCTGATGAAACCAAGCCATGAGCCGGGCGTACAGCAGCGTAGTTAATAACTTGGCTATTAGTGTTGCAGTATGGGATCTCTGGGTTCCCAAATTGCTTAAACAAAGAAGTGCAAAGAAACTGGGAAAAAGCGTGGCTCTTTCTGTGGAATGACTTGAACTTCGGTTTCTCCCAACTTAATTGAGATTCTTTGTGCAGGGTGACTAACAGCAAGGTAGCAGCAGTCATAGCCTCCTTCAGCTACCAAAAGTGTCATCCTGGACCTAAACCACCAGTCAGCTGACACAACTGATAGGTTACTGTGGAATGTTTTTAATTTTTAAAAATCTCATCCAGTTTGAAGGCTGATGATAATGTTTGATTACAAAAGTGTCAACAAGCATTTTGAGCCAGATGGAGATATCAATTGCCTAATTATCCTTAGAAATTAAACCATGTGTGTATATGGGCTTAAATCATTAACATTAAAGGTTACATTTGTAGAGTACTGTCGTAAGGTTTCTGTATCACTTACCTGCCATTTAAAATATGTGCAATAGATCTTCAGTGGGACTCACATAACGTGTTATTTGCCATATGTTATTTCTCTGTGGGTGGGATGAAATAAACCTTTACTTATTATATATGAAAGCTTGCCATTAAAACTAATTTGATCCCTTGAGAATCAGGAAACCATTCCTGAGTTCAGGGGAGTAGATATGCAAACTCCAAACCTGGCTCCTGCATTTGAACTTCTGGAAGGATGAAACCAGTCTGTGAAGGATGTGGTATTCCAGAACTGTCTCGTGTATTTGCGATGCTTCAGACATCAGAAGACACTTGGCAAAAGAACTGCCTGATGCGCAGCTTTTGTGTTACCCTGGGAGGCTCCATTGACTTGGCCAGTGTTGCTGAGTGCTGGCAGGCATCGCTGAGAGCCCAGCTCCTTCCTGTTGCTAACACCTAATTAAAATGTTTCTTCTTATAACCATAAAATTACAATTTTGTAAGACAACAAGAATTTGTATGCCTGAATACTCTCTTATTATTCCTCCTCTCTAGCCGATAAACAGTAGCAGGGCAGGACACAAGGTGAAACATGAATGTTTTCAGACAAGGTTAGGTGGTCCCTTGATTGCCACTACTGTTGATAAAGACTACTGCTGAAGAACAGTGCTAGCATTCTGCAAGCTCTTCCTCTTTATTGGGATGAATTCATCTGACAGTAACGTGCATTTTATTCTATTGGAGTACTTTATTTTTTTTGTAAGGTTTCCACTCTGAATTCTCAGTAGCTGTCTTTGTTTGTTTGCTTTAGCCTTTTATGTCAAAGCACTTCCTCATTGAGCATCCAGGGAAATACTAAAAATAGCACAGTTCTGGCCAGCAGATACATCCATACATTATTGAATTCATTCCATGGACTTAAAATATAGCCTGGGAGAAGGAATTCATCTCAGTCAGACTATTCTTACTTACAGATGTGATATTAATGATTATTGTGTCTGCAGCTTCCCTTAAATTATAAACGTTATTGATGATGAATTAAGATATTATCATTGTAAATTAAGTAATTAGAGTACCCTTGTAATAGATATTTACAGATGTGCCCTTTGGAAGAATATTGCAATGTTCCTTTTATAATTTTAATGCCTTTTAATATTAATTCTTTTTAGTTATAAGTTCTTATATGGTACTCCTTTAGAAAAGTTAGAAAAAGATAATTAATCTTTAACTTTTTTGTGGCACATTAGTTTGTGTGGAAAACAAACTACAATGCTCTGCCTGGAATGAGAGTAGAGGGTGATTCAATGGTAGGGGGACTGGTAATTTGTTTTCAATATGGGGAAAAAAATACTAGGTTAAAAAAAGTGTTTGTTTATTGTAATCATTTTAATTCCTCTTCTCAAGTGGAGTATTGGGAATAAGGTTAATCTGTTTATTAAAAAGAAGAAAAGACACAACCTTATTTTCCTTAAAGCAGAGACAATCATAGGTGCAAGCAATTTCTCTTCAGAAAATGAGCTGACAATTAACAATGTTGGACACTTGAGTTTATAAACCTGGTGCTGCCCCAAGGGATACACTAAAGGAAGCATATAACTGCTTTCTTTAGAGAACTTTGAGAGGCTCTTATTTTTAGTGGTCAGAATGATGTGTTTGAAACAGAAGAAAGACTGCAATAAATAGGAGCAAGCTTTTTAGTCTCTAAAACTACTAGTAATAGTGATTAGAGGCAGCTGTTACCTATGGATGAAGGACATCAGTGTGCACTCTACCACTAACGGCTTGGGAAATGAACTAACAGATGCATTCTTTAATGAGTTTGAAAAGTCTTATGACAGATCATCAGGTGTGTGCCCTAAGAATGGTTCTGGTGATGGCAGGTCTGGCCCAGGAAATGGAGGTTTGCAAAAAAGAGCTGTAAGCTGTAGAGATGAACAAGTGTTGTTAATGTAATCATACCATTAAGCAAAGTGAATGCAAAAAAAGTAATGTTATTTCTCCTCTTATGAGCATTCAAAGTATCCATAGGTATGCAGAGGTGGGATTACTGTCAATCACATTGGCAGTAGAAAAGTGTCCTTGATTGATCAAGGGTTGTAAGGTGTGTAGCCCTGAAAGGGAGATTTGTAAGGAGAGAATAGAGAACCCTAGAAGATGACAATTGAAAATAAGCAGAAAGAATGTGTGGCAACTGGGAAGAAGACTGTTGGAAAATAATTTGGAGGCAGTGTGCATCAAGCAGTGTCTCTCTTCAGCTATATGTCTTATGTTAAGTAACATGATAAAACCAGAGAAGAGTCAGGGATAGGTAAGATAATGCCAGATATAACTGGCGAACTTAATGGAGAATGTGGAGGAAGATAGCTGTATTAATGTTGAGAGTGTTTTGTTGCAGTGTTGGTGCAAGAGTGAAAGCATATGAAATGCAGAAAAATGTAGAAATAATTTATTTGCAAAAATGCTGTTGTATAAACATTGAAGCAGTATGCTAGTGAGCACCTTAGCTAAAGTGGGGAGCTGCTCCCCAGGTAGCTGAGCAGTCTTTGGAAGAACTGTCTTTTTGGAGAGACTTAAGAGACCCTCAGAAGGCTCTGGTAGTATGCTAACTGAAGTCTTCGCATCAAATTATAAATAACTTGATGGTTGGGAAGTTTGAAGAAAATTAATTGTCTGACTGACATACTTTTAACATTTTTGTTTTCAGATAAATGTGGTTGCTATATTCAAACAAATATTTTTATACATAGAAGAAAAATACTATTATTTAGGGTTTTTTTTTAAAAAAAACAATATAAGGACCACAAACTTCAACTCCAAAAAATGGTGTGTAGCAGAGAAGATGCAATAAAGAACTGTAGGAGGCCAGTGAAAAAGCAATTGCAGCAAATGCAATAAAATCCAGTCAGCAAGAGGCAGAGCTGGAGAGAGATGATGATGATGATGACTGTCTCTTGGAGGGCTATCTGTTTAAATTGCAGTCTGCAGTTTACAAAAAAAAAGGGGGGGGGGAGGGAAGGGCAGAAAGTTGGTGCCGATCGAGACCTAAAACATTGCAGAGCAGCTTACCAAAATAGAACAACACGAGTCCTTGGGTGGAAAGAAGGATAGGGCATGCACAGTCATGAGCGAAGGCCTTATGTGGTGCCAGGGTACTGGAAGGAGAGGCATGAGGGGCTTTATGGAACAGGAGGTATGACTTACTATGCAAACAGTGTTTTTGTAATCCGTATCCTCCCATCCTTGATTTATGATTTGCTTATTGAAATAGTTAATGCGTCTCTGAGAAAGATCCAGTTAAATTAAACTTGATTCCCAATTTGAAAATGTGGAAAAATGGGACAAGGCATGCTCAGTTATTTGTCCAAGGCTCCAGGGGGATTAAGTGGCAAAGCTTGGCTTAGATGCTAGTAGCTTCAGTCTTTCATGCTTAACCTATTCTGCATGTTTCTCCTTCCCATCAAGACCACAACTTGGGGGAGAATAAAATTGCATAAAATCCTCACTCTGGGTTTATTCTTTTTTTTTTTTTTTTTTTTTTTTTAATCTTGTAATATTTCTGGTTGTTGGAATAAAGGTAACAAGGGAACATGAATCATTCTCCAATTTTGACTCTTTGGGAAAGAGTCTGAATTAGATGGAAATACCTTTCAAGAAAGCTGGGCCATAAAGGAAATGGGCCAGACTTCCTTGTAAGGTTTGTTTGGCTTTGTAGTCACTGGTGAGGGAAATTCTTCACAGCAGCAGGAGAATGCTAAAAAGCTACCACCTACAAAGGCTGCTGCCTTGTGCTGTGATCCCACCAGGTCTCACAACACTGCTTTTGGTAGAGATGTAACAGGGTTTAGACACTTGCATATCGAAAAGAGATGCATTTTCCGAAGCCTTTACTCAGGAAACGGCTCACTACTCAATCAGTACTCAAGAACCTGAAGAGTCGTTGAACAACTGTAGGTAATGTCTTCTGAGTATGGCACAGACTGAGGCTCACGTCATCTTATGGCCCCAGACAGGCCCAGCAGTGCTCTTGTGCAATTATTACTTTTAATTAGAACTGAGAGAAACCTTTGTCAAAGCCAAATATTTTTGGAGAGTGTACCTACCCATTTTCATCTGGCAGGTTTGGACCAGGCCCTTCCTTAGAGCTGTGGGAGCCAGCTTGGTTGGTGTAATAGGTAAAGAAAAAGTGTCATCTTGGTTGAAGCTCTGAAATGCATCCAGCTCCTGTTCCCTAACAGATGACCTATAAAACTTGTGAATCCCAAAGGCAGTGAAGGTCTGACAACTTCTGATAGTCACTGCATGAAAAACGGCAGTCCAGAAGGAACCAGACTGTGGTGGAAAAAAACGTATTAAATAAAATAGCCCTGAAAGGACCCAAATGCGAGGAGGGAGGATGGCCCGTCACCAGTATCTGATGACTCCTGGCAAGGACCCCAGGATAGTGATAACTTATACACCTGCCCTTCCTGGTCCTTCTCGAGGAAAACTGGCACTATTAATCTCAGACCTAGATGCTTACTGGTAGGGTGAGCTTAGACCAGAGAAAGGGATAAATACTTGGAAGTATTTTAACTGTATTATTAAAGAAATTTTTCTGTGTTAGATAATACGAACTATTAGACAGTTAAAACATTGGACTAACAGAAGATTCTTACCAGTATCTAAAAGGTGTTTTCTTTTGCCCATAACAGCATTTTGTAACACTCCTATTAAGATCTGTATTTTACCAATAATTTAATTTTGAGCTGTTGTGTAATACTAGTATCGTTTTATTGAGCTTTCTGTTGGATGGTAATAATTTGTCCCTGTGACTAGCTCACTTACTGGCTTTACTGATCATACACACACATGCAGTGTGCATGTGACAGGGAACAAACTGTCTCTTCAAAGTAATTACAAGAATGGAATTACATCCTGTGACCTGATACACTGGTGAGATTATAGACCTTGATCACTTCAAGTCACTTTGCTCTGTATGTTATAGCTGTGGATTTTTGGTTTTGTGAATATTATTTTCTAATGAAACAGTGGTGCACATCCAAGAGACTGCTACACGGAGCTCCCTGTGAATAATATACATACCTGCATAACTTTTAAATGTCCTTTGGAGCCTGAGAAATCTGCTGGCCACAATGAAGGTGAGTGTCCTAATTTCTCAGGCAGGCAATCTGTCAGCTGTAAAACTGAGCTGCTAGATGTAGCTCGTGAATGCAAACATTGTGTACTTGTACATCGTAACACACAGCTGGTGACTGCCCCTTTCTTTGCTGGCAGATGCTTAAAAGAAGTGATTTTTGTGCTGCTCTTCAGAGAGAAGCATCTTTGCTCAGGTCAGCTCCTTTCATCTTCCCCAATGGCATGGGGCCAGGTCACAAGTGCAGGGAAATCTGCTAAGTGCATAAGCAAATCTTGTTGGTTTGCTTCCTTGTGCAGCAAAAAGGAAAGAGGAGCTTAGTGCCATTATGCCTCCCCCCCTCCCCCCCTTTTTTTAATGGTTCTGTAATTTATAACTTTCTATTCATTTATTTCCCCAAAAATTTAAAGGTAATGCAGATGCATAGAATCAATTGACTGAAAGGAGGGAAAGAAGCAACAGTGATGAATTAACTTCTTTTCTTTCTGTTTGTACTGGCTCACCCCTATGAGAAGGACTTAGTTACCAGCTAAAAAATAACCCATTCTTGTAGAAGACTTGAAAACTCATGGTATCTCAAAATGAAAATCATTACAGATAAGCATGATTTTCCTAGTTGCTAGCTACTTAAATATTAGATGTCAGATCTAGTCTTTGTCATCTTTATTCCTAAATAAGTGCACTTCGAGTTAATGTAAGTTCGAATTAACCTAGAAATGTGTCATGCTGGCATTATAACCTTGAAAAAGCCTAAATTCCAACATGTGCTAATAACGCTGCCAAAAGCTGTTGAAATTTCACATAAATGAACAGTTACCAAGTGTTACTTGTGTAAGAGAGCATTGAAACTGCCCATAACTGATAGGTGGAGCTGTCTGTAAGACTACAACACACCCAGACTGCCCTGCTTTGGGGATGGGGGTGCAGAAGGGGCTGCAATCATGGCCTTGTTACAGGGAATTGTAGCTTAGTGTTTTGTGTAGGGGTTTGATTGTATTTAAGTGGTCTGGGTACCAGCCAGCAAGGACTAGCAGTTGAATCTGGATGAAACACTAGCAAGTGTTTAAAAATTCATGTTTCCCTTAGCATTTCTTTCTTTGACAGCGTATATAACAAAGGTTTTTTCTGTCTGTATTTCTTCTTATGAAACACCCTGTTTTCTCACAGAAAGTGCTCAGAAGTTTACAAAAAGACTTAAACCTGGGCATGGGAATGGAGCTACTTTAACAATAATATACCAATATTATGTATCATCTTTTTCCTCAATGTACGCATTCTCTCCTTGTCTTGCATGAAGGTTTGTGAGGGTATCAGAGATAGGACTGGGTTGGAAAAGAAGATGCAGCTGACATACTGGGTGGGATGCTCCTTTTGTGAGCTGTTTCCTAGCAAACACACAGCTCTAACATATTGGTGTTCATTTACTGAAGTCACTGCTTGTTCCATGTAGCTGTTTATGCCTCGACAATGCAGTCCATTTATTTATTTATTTTAAAAAACAATTTGGAAAAAGTAAGACTACTTAAAAAAACCCATTTTTTAAAAGACTCTATTAATCAAAACCACTTTCTCTGGGTAAAAAAAAACAAACCACCACAAGCGCTACTGGAATTATATATGGTCACCTTCTATAGAGAATTGTTTAGCTCTGGTAACTCCCTTTATGGTGAGAAAAGTAAAATGTTTATAGCATTGAGCTAAATTACTTGGAAAAGATGCTAACAAGGGAAGAATAATTTTAAAATTAACCCTTAGAAAAGATGACGCAATCTATCAGGTTAAATGAAGCCTCATTAAATGAAAGAGACATATGAATGCAGGTACAGTAGTTGCCCAGTGGCCCATGCTGACAGCTGGTAATACAAAGAGGCTATTTGGATTATATGTGCATCAGTAGCTTTGATTTATGGCACTTGTTTACCTCAGCTTGAGGACCAATGCATTTATGAGACAAAAGTGATTCTTGTACCTGAGGCCTGTCTTTACATTATCCTCTGTAGTGATGAGTTTGCAGAAGAACAGGCCCATCAAGAGTAAAAATATCTGTAACTACCTAATTAAAAAGGAGACTTAAAAAAGAATCAATTGTTTCTAACAAAGTATATAATGCAAAGTGTTACAATGTTAGTGGTATTTGGGTTAGTTAGTTAGTGGTATTTGGGTTAAATCACTCAGGTTTTCCTAAAAGTTTTCCTTTCAAAGATACAATTCCTCATGTCACTATCATGGTACTGATGTGACAGCACATGTATGTGGGAAGTGTTCAAGAGGAGGGATTTCCTTCTCTCTTCCTCATGAGTGTTGAGCTCCATTTCCCTCCGGAGTAGCAGAGTTCTGGGATGGGTGCCTGGTGCCGCTGGTCTGTCAGGACGGCATTGCTCTTGATTTGGTTTGAGTCTCATGTTTTTGTCTTAGACAGAAACTTTCTTCTTTTCTTCAGGGGGAAAAAAAGGAAAACCCAAATGTAAACTGCCTCTTCAATTTTTAAGGAGATTCATCATCTGAGATTTATGGCCAGTGATGACATCAAAGCAGTGCCAGCAGCATTAAGAAATGTGTGACATTATCTAATTTTGCGACACAGATTCTACTTACATTTACAGGACCAGAGGTCAAAGCTCGCTTCTTTCTTGCCATGTCACTGTTCATATGGTGTCCCATATTTTGTAACTCCTGACAGGATAGCTGCGTGCCCTACGTACAGCGGAGTGTCTGCACTCTGCTGTCTGCCCTGCAGCTCCTGTTTCCGACTCTGCCCTCTGGCCATGTTGGGACTGATTTGGGAGTGCATTTGTAACAACTCTGCCTGGTTTTCTTCTTTTCAGACCTACCAACAGATTTTTTTAAAAACATGATGCTACAGTTTCTTTTTACAAATGCTGGAATAACTTTACTTACCTGCCTCCAACGCCAGGTAAGACAACGATGCTGAACAGAAAGGTCATATTTAATAGGTATCTAATGTTAGAATTTGTGAAAAAAATCTTGTAAACATAGGTTGTAAATATTATAATAGATGTTATTTTATGGAGAATCTGTCTGAATGTCTTAGTTAAATGATATCTGAAACTATTATTATTTTGAGAAAATGTCCTTCCCCCCCCAAAAAAAAAAATAGTGTATTTTAAAGCTACTTCAGTGTTTCAGAATAGTGTTCATATTTTTTTAAATTTCTGTTTGTGTACTCTGTTAATAACATACAGTGCAGGTTGGTTTGATTTTTGTGGGTTTTGTCTTTGTTTTGTTTTGGTGGTTTGGTTTTTTTTTCCTGTGGGCACACATTTAGCTATGAGGATACCTTCTTGCATACATTCCTCTTTAAAAGAAGAGTTAAGACTTGAACTGGGTGATGGGACTTTTTCTTTTTTTTAAATTATTAGTATTGCAAGCTCAAATACTAGTTCCAGACACTGAAAAAGCCTGAACACCACAAGGACTGTGGGTGTTTGGTTAAGGCCTGGCATTCCCTAATGCAGTAAGGCAGGCTCCCCTGGCCTGATGGCAAGTGGGGGAAAATTATGCTCGCGTCAAACGTAGCGTAAAACTAAAGTGAATGAGAATGACAAGAATAAATTTACATGGAAAGGCAATGTTGCCTCCTCACAGGCAGCTGTAGTTATTAATTAGTAGTCTATCATTTGTACTAAATTTCAATCAATAGCCTTACCTCTCTGACATTTTATTTACTTTGTAACTTTCTTATTAAAGTGATGTGATTCATCGGGTTTGTGATGTCCTTTTGTGTGTCAGACTACCCGGGAAGTGCGGGCTGCAGGATAGGCTGCTACTCCAGTGTTTAACAGGATAAATTTGGCAGAAATCATAACTTTCATTTAGTGATGCTTGTGGTGCCAACAATAGCAACATATATATAGAATAGTAAATACTGAGCAGCAGCCATGGCAGCAAAAGCAGCTAATACCGCATGGTACCAGGGTAGAGTTAATTCCTTAGTTAATATGAATGCATCATGGCACTCGTATCTTTCTGTATTACAGTATTTAATTAAAGTTATCTGAAGCTCTTCAATGTAAATGCTAACCATGACAAACATGAACTCAGCAGAATAATCTCACCCAATGTGAATTTCGGGGACTTACACTCAGACTTAGGGCAGTGTCATGCTATGCTCTGTTGCATTGGCAAAATTCTACCATAGGAGTTAATTTTAGGAAAGCAGCTTTAACATGGTCTTGTAGCCAATTTATATGTAATATTACACACATTGACACAGTTATGATTCTTTTATTGTAGAGTGGGGAAAATGGTTGTCTCTTCTCCATTATTGTTTTAAAAAAACTACATCAGTAAGAATTGAAGAACGAAAGTTTCTTAATATAGTGGTAATTCCCTTGAAAGACCGCAGATCTAAGCCCTTTCTTTTTCCCCCCAACACACACTGCTTGTTTTCCTTCCAAGAATAATATTTTCTGCAAAATTTAGTGACAGAATTGAAAACAAATTTTCATTTTATGTAAACTGTATTCCAATAGTGTACAGAGTGAGAAATTGAAAGGCAGGATCGAGAGCCTAAGCCCAGCCAAAAACAGGCTGCTGGTTTGCCTTGTTATTAGAGAATCTTTAGCTGTTTCTTGCTATTCCATATAATGTTCATTTTTAATAGATGCAAACAATTGCAAGGAAAATAAAATCACTGTGTGCTAAGAAATGCCTTACACATCAGTCCATTATTGAAAACTTTCTCTACCCTTAGTTTACTCAGCTGAAGCAAATGAGACCAATCAGTTTGGCAGTGCTGCTGAAAGTGGATCTGATACTCACTTGGGATTGGTTTCCTGGCTTGCAACCATAGGTAGGAAAACTGGAGTAAGATGTGTAGGAATGGCAAATTACCTGGTCAATCATCTTGCTGTTGCTCAGCATTGCATTTTGGCTTGAAAAATACATTTCATGTTCTCTCTACCATTTCTTTTCTTGCGTTCCTTGCTCCATAGACCCAACTAGAAGTGCTGTAGTGCATCTAGTACACCCCCTTAGCCAGCAGCACTTTCTCTTCAGAAAATGGTTTTGAATATTTAAGCTTAGAGGCAAAGGGACTTCTTGCCTGAATTTTCCCAAATTAATTTTAACAGGGTCTATATAGTTCATAGGAAAGGATATCTTATCCACCACCCTCCCACCCCCCACCCCCATTATTCCTTGACTTAACTTTGGTAATATCTAGCGGTCTGTCAAAATTCACCAGAACTTTCTAGATCCTTTTCATAGTAAGCACACATATACGTGTACATACACATGTATACTTTGTCACTGGGTACACCCTTGGAAATTCATAATCTTGGGATGTTTTGCTTATTTTAAAAGCAGTGTAGTTATGTAATGAAACTCTAGATGCTGTTTCCCAAACTAAAACTGCTAAACAACTTCAGAGCTGATTTTTGGCAACCTCTTTGGAGGAAAAATTGTTTCAAGACATTTGGCCTTTTTCTTCTCAATGTGTATCTGACTGCAAAATCCACTGTAAAAAGGCTTGAAATTTGGGAACTTTTTAGAATCGTTGATGGTCTGTGCAAAGCTCTAGCAGAAAGTACTTGGGTCCTTTTACACCCCTGCCCAAGAGTCTTCTGTTCCCACTGAAACTGAATCCAGGGGAGATTTTGACACCAGAGAATATCAAGCCTTTAGTTATCACTCAGTTGCCTCATTGTTCCTACTTTACTGGGAATAAATGTCTTCACAAATATTTCTCCTTTCGGTGTTTAATTTATTATTTGATAGTTAATTACCTGCTAAGATTTGTCCCCACAGGGACCATACCATCTGAATAAAAGTGAATAAATAATAGAAGCTTTCTGCACAGAAATCTGTTTTCCTTTTGGTTTACTTATTGTGAGCTCCTTGTGTAGAAGGTTGCTTTCTGTGGCAGTGTCTATACTGTCGAAGAGTTGTATTTAGTTTATTTCCTATTCAAATGTGTTTCAGTTTGTCTTACAACTTGATAAGAAGGGAATCTCTTTCCTTCATTTACTTCTCTCCATAGTATTAATATTATTCAAAGAAGAATCAACCTCTTGTGTGGCAAACAGAAAGCTTATTCATTAATCTGTTAGTGACAGGCTGTTCTTGTAGTTGCAAACAGAAATGTCTTGCTTTCTAGTATTTGATTTTTTTTTTCCCTCCAGAAATTACCATTTTGTAGATACATGGCAAATTTAAGCCTCATATCTTTCAGATGAGTTTTGTATGTGTTACAGAGTTTTTATGTAGAAGCATTTACTGCTTTGGTTTTTTCTTTTTTCATGTTGCTTTTCAACATTTGCTTTATTTGGGTACTTTAATCCAAACTGAAGCAAAGGCTGATTCAAGGAAGGATATAACTATTATTGTTTTTTCCTGACAATTTAACATAAAAGGGAAGAGCTGAGCTGGATTTTTTCACTACAGCTTGTGAGTGCTGATTAGAGAAAAAGCAACTTCAGCTAGCCATAAATTATGTCCAGCTATGGATGCAGGTTTTTAAAGGGGAATTTGGGAGGTGAGGTGGTGGGAGAGCAATGCTGGTGTTACAGTCTCCTTGTGTGCCTCCTTTTGTGCATTTAGACCTCCTGTTCTGACATTTTTATTTAATGCAAGGTTCAATTATCATTAGTTCATTTTGAATACCAGAAGTGAGTTCAGGAACAGTTCTGCTCAGCTCCTGCCAGGTTTACTACACACACCCACCTACAAAAATTACTGGCAGCTTCACAGACATGTGGCTATATTAGGCCCTAAGGACTAAAATATTCTGAAGCCTATTTTCCTTTTAAATTGTTAGGGAACTAGAGAAAGGCACAGGGTTGCTGCTCTAAACTTGCCAAGGTGAATTTCTTTACATTGGCATGTCCCTGGTCTCCAGCATGGTAAGGCAAAGAAACCAACTCAGCCCTGCACATTTCTGCTGAAACTGTCAGCAGGAGACAAAATTAGTGGCAAGTGTGACAAGACTCCCCTCGAAATGTGACTGCAACCAGCAAGTTACTCCACTACACCATGAAGACCAAGGTTGCTTATGTCAGTGTTGGCCATGCTCTTTTGCAGATTGTATCCTGCTCTGTTATATCTACTAAAAAAGAGAATGTTGCACACTCCATCACTTCTTTCAACCATTTCACTTGCGAGTAGAACTGGTTTAAGTAAAATTATATGGTTATCTCAATCTACTGCCTTTTTTTTTCCTCTGTGAATCATTTATTGATTTTTGTTGTCATTTGTACACATGCCAGATAGCAGAATTAGTCATAAGGCTGGAAGGGGTATCCTGGCCTTCCTCCTGCCCTAAGGAGGAGCTACTTATTTGTAGGCAGCTGTTTCTCAGGGTTATTTTTTAAGACCCTGTGTGGTAGATTCTGCAGAGCTTCCCAGGCTGTCTGCCTTAGTGGAATAGATCATTGCTTACATTTCAACTTTTTTTCCCAGATCTTGTTTGAATTTTCCTTACCCCAGTTGAAGCTGGTAACTACTTACAGTAGGTATCATGGATAAAATAACAACTATTCCTGCAGTTTCTTAAGATTTAAGAAAGGTGTAACTCTCTTCCTCTCTTCTTCAGAGCTAAGCAAGCCTCTTTCACTCAGTCACCCCACACAGACTATTTTTTTTCTGCATCTGCCATCATTCTCAGTGCTCTGTCCTGGACAGTTCTTCTCATGTTCCACCTCTTCCTTGAGGCGTGATGCCCACAGTGATATATGGCAGTATCGTTGAGGCCTTGCCAGATCTGAGGGGCAGAGAAAAGGCTATAATCCTCCTGTTCATACATCCCAGTTGGATTTGGTTTTTTTCCCTGACAGGATGAAAGTTCTGATTCCTACTCAGCCTGTGATACTTTTGCTTTCCGGCCAACTGCCATTAACCAGTCCTTTCCCACCTTATGTTAGTGCAGCTATTATTCCTGCCTATATGTATAACTCTTATACTTGTCTTGTGTCTTAGATAATGTTTTCAGTCTGATAACAATAAATTCTTTACCTCCAACTTATTTGCTAAAGCCAGCTTTATATCACCTCTGGGCTCAATAGCAGTCTTTTTCCTTATATTATCCTTATCATCAATGATGATGTTGCATATCCCTTAACTCAGGGGAGACCCTTAAACTCCATGTAGGATACCTGTCCATACTAACTACACATGCAGAGGTGTATGTACACACCTCTAATCTTTTTTCCTTGCTTTCTCCTACTGTTTTCCCAGGTTACTTATAAGAACATTACACGAGTCCTCAAAGCTGTACTGAGGTCTTGATTTAGAGCATTTTTCTACTACTTCTAGAAAGGCAGACAAAAGATATACTGTCATACATAGAAAAGCATTCTTTATAGAGATGTAGGATTTGTTCTTGACAAATACAGTTTGGCTGCTGTCAGCTTGCTTGTTGGGAACTTCAAAATTATTTGAATACTTGCCACTATTTTTCTAGGAACCAAGGGTAAAATTACTAGATCATCATTCCTTTTCTTCTTCATTTTTCCCCACTTTTAAATATATAAGGACCATATTGGCTTTTTTGACATATCTTTTTAGTACTCTGCTAACGCAGCTTCTCAAGGGTAACTACTAACATATCTAGGATTTCATCAGTCAAGTATTAAAGTCATTTAAAAATCTTCTGCATTTCTCTCTAAGCTTGTCTTTTGCTACTTCTTGACATGATACAGAGATTACATTTTTCTTTTTAACTAGATAGATCTTTTTTTTTTTTTTTAATGAACACTTAACAGAAAATAAGTAGCAAGCAGTTTAATGGAATTAGTGGATTCCTACATGGCATGAGATACTTGCTTTTTATCCTCACCCCATGTCACCTGATGCTACAGGGACAGGCAGGTTCTTTTAGGGATCCTTGGCAGAATGAGGACTGGCCACAGGGTTGTAGTTATAATTAGAGCTATATTATTACATACAATTTTAATAATCAGCATAGCTTATTGTTATCTGCAGTTTCTAGCATTTAGCATAGTAGCTTATTGTTACACAGAATTTTTAGCAATTATCATAGCTTTCAGTTAAAGAGAATTTCTAGTAATTAGTGTAGCTTTCTTATTATCTAGAATTTTTAGTTACCTAGACTTTTAGTCACCTGGACCCTCTGTAGATCTGGTCAAATTCTTAATAATCAGTGTGCGATATGATAACCTAAGACTTTTTAGCTAAAGACTTAGACTTTACCTAAAAGAACATGCATGAGTCTTCCTTGGAGGAAGAAGACAGTGGTGGAATCCCTGACCACCAGTGGGTTCACAAGTTTTGCCATCCAGCAGCAGTTCTGGTCCCTGGGACTTGCAGCTGCTTGATGTTATAGGCAATATCTCATCTGCTGTTACACTTCCCTGTTCTGTAACGGGTGTCACCACACCCTGGCAACAATGCTTGGTGGGGAAACTGTCTTGTTGCAGTGCTGACAGAGTTTGTCTGTTCTATAACAGGGGTGTCATGAATGCAGGTTTGTGAATCCTGCTGATTATGTTAATTTATTGTGAATAAATGACTTTACACAGTTTGATTTAGTAGCAGTTTAGAATTTACTTGTAGCAAATCACAGGATTTGATTGTAATATTTTAATAGCACTCAATCATCAGTGATTAACAAAGTGATTAGACAAAATTGATCAAAACAGTGACTTAGTTACAGATTCAAAGATGGGAAGGTTCACTCTATTACTACATGGAAGTGCGTAAAGGAAAACTAAGTTATACTGAGTTGGAATGATTCACAAAGAGATTGTGTATGTAGGGGATAAGGAGGACCCTCCTGTTGAGCCACGAGATGCCTTTGCTTTCTAGACTCCTTCTCAGAGAGTAGTCTAGGTGCAGCTAGGCCCACTCTTAGTCTCAGACTTGGTCAACGGTTTATAGGAATAAGGATAATGCAGCAGTATAAGACTCACTTTGAAATTAAATCGTACATCTAAAGACTGCTTAAACTGATTCACACATGCATACACACAAACATGGATACATATATAAAAACAGTATACCTGTTAAAAATTCCCCTTGAGTTCAGTGAAATACATCTAATGTCTTGGCATTTCTCAACAGGCAAGGGTTCAGGCTCGAGGAGTGAAGGGTTTCAGCCCAGACTCCACTGTCGGTCTTTGGCAATGGATTTCTGGTTGTACCAAACTTCAGAGTCTGCTAGCTCCAAGAGGCATATCACTGAGAGGGAGATGCTGGTGCAGCCCACAGCAGTCCAGGAGAGCTCAAAGGGCCTCACTTAGGACTGCTGTTTATAGGATTGTGAGATGATTGACTTTAATCACCAGTAAATTTCCAGCTGAGCCACAGTTCGGGTCGGTAGTTGCTGGAATTCCAGTAACGATGATACTGCTCTGTTTCAAGGCTGTCAGGGGTAGCTGTTTGTTCTTGCTCCCCTCATTAGCCATAATACGAAGATTTTGATAAGGACAGGACTTCTCTCTGCTTCAGTCATGTAGGAGTTTCTGGTACAATTAAAAGGCGCTTAACTGATTAACTTGCTACACAAAGGCCGCAGCCTGGAATTCCTGAGGTTGTAAAGTGGTTGACGAGAAAGTGAAATAAGGGGCGGCGGGGGGGATGCACCACCACAAGGGGTTATCACATCCTGATGACAACCACAGTGGTGAGAAGGGGAAGAGATCAGTGGGTGATACATGATCAGTGTGATTACATATTATGGCTGTTTGCCTTAGAAAGTGGTGTTGCTTATGCTAACCCTGTTACCAGGGGTCAGGAGCCAGGGGATACCCATCATAGGCCATGCTGGGGTTTAAAATCAGCAAGTGACTAGAGTCAGGAGAAAGCCACAGAAGAGCTGCTAATTGCAATCCTGCAGTAAATTTTTTGCGGGGTTTTCCATCTTTGTGGATTAGGGCAGTTGCTGCTATGTCCCAATTTAAACCAAGTCCCTGTGGTCTACTTCAGGAATTAGGGGTGCTCGCATGTATATCACATGCAGAATGGTATCCTTTTTTTGGAGTACTTCCTGTGCGTAGGAAATGCTAAATGATAATACAGGTATTTTTCCTTTACTAGAAGGGAAAAATCCAGTTTGTTTGGGGATAAAACACTACATGTACCTACAAATGATCAGCCTTTTTCTCTTGGTCATATTTTAGCTCTTTGTACAGTTTCTGTCACTTTGGTCCATTCCAATAGTGCAGTTTGTTCAGCACTATGTATCATCCTGCTGGAGTAGCATCTTCATTATGTCAAGCTCTGGGAATGCGTGTCTGTCTCAAAGGGCTTGTGGTGGTCTAACCAGAAAGAAAAAAATTCAAGTATGTTATGCTTTATACAACAGTAATGTATAAGGAATTGTAAGTTATTAATAAAGTATTCATTCAGTGCTTTAAGCACTAAATGGTTAATGATCTTAAAGTATGCTTTCCATGGAAGAACAATCACTGAATAATGTGGAGATAAGAGGGGGAATAGGGATATTTCCAATAGGGTTTCATAGAAAAGGTAGTAGGCCTTGGTGGTCATCTTCCAGATCACTGCAGAAAACAGGCAATTTTAAAATTACTGTTGGCAACACTTGCAAATGAAACAAAACAAGCTGTATTATGCTAAATCATGCTGCTTCTTTGGGAAAAAAATTTGTATTTGTAGCCAAATGAATCATGATTTCTGTAGGGACACAGTGATGTTACCACAGGATGTGGGATTATCAAAAAGGCAGTGGTTATGGAAGGATTCTATGTGTCGTACCAAATAGTCAGATCAGCCTGAGCTCCCAGCGGATGAAGCTAAAAGCTACTACAATACCCTGGTGTTGTAATCTGAGCAAGCAGATGTGCAAGTATAGTATAGTATTTTAACTTAAGGTAAAAGTTGTAACTAGTGGCTGAAACTGGAAAAAGATTAATTCAAGTGAGAAAAAGGATGCACGCTTTTCATAATAGCTATGACTTGCCATTGTAATGAAGAACTTTGAGTAAGTCAAACATCAAAATTGACTGCTTTTTCAAAGATCTGCTGTTATCCAAAACGAAGTTATTGGGGGTAGAAGCTGGATGAAATGTTAGGATATCAGATCACTTGTTTGGCATTAGATTTTATTTATTAAATATTTCATTAGCTTATTGAAATAACAAGTAGTAAAACAATTAAAACATTTTATATTTTATTATGTTCCTACCTAAACTATCTGCTAATTAGGAACAAAAAAATTTTAAATAGCTAGAAAAAAACATTGAAGTAATTTATGTATATCCTGGAAAGGTGCTGTACTTTGTATAAGTACAATATGAAAATGTAGTTCTCTCCTGAGAAGTCCAGGGAAGTATAAATGGCTGCAGTGAAATTCAGTTGCGTTTGCATGAACAGTGGCAGACTGCCCATTCTACATTTCCCTCAATGGCAATGGTAGATGATTCCTTTTGTATGGTGTTATAAAATTAAAATTATAAATAAATATAATATTAGAATATAGGTGCATAAATAAATTATACATACAACAAAATAGATGAAATAGTGAAATAAAGATATTGTAAATAAAAATATGTTCTATTGATAATAACATCCAAGGAAAACAGAGAGAATCTTAATTTTATGTCTCATTTATGTAAAGGGTCCTCAGACCCCAACAATCTCTGGTGTCTCCTAGAACAGAAAATACTTAATAAGTCCCAGAAAATATGAAGAGCTAGTTCTAGAGCTTCTAGCTGCTTCCGCTCCTGTTTTTCCAATGTTTGTGTCTTATCTAACCACCTGTCATCCTTGTTGTAGATGTTATGATCCATACTGTGCTTTTTGAATTCACTTAAAACAGAAGAATGGGCATTATTTCTTGCTTTATTACAGGCATTACTGAACTTCATAATTAGTCTCATTATGTTGTCATGGTTTATGCTATATAACATGCTTACATGGTGCAAACGCTATTACATACTAGATGATGATTTCATAACAGGGATCGTCTCAGATGATTACTCAGAATAACCATAGATCTAAATTCAAAGTGTCAGTAAAGATTGCTTCATTTTAAAAGGCAGTGGTAGCCTTCTATTTAAAGGGATGACTCTTTCCCAAAGATTAGCATATGCACGTTTCCTTGCAAGTAGTGGTCCTAATATAAGTAAACCCTTTGCTTATTTCCAGTTTCACTGTAATATCCAACCATTTGGGACTCTTGTGCAAGAAATGATTTAGAATGAAACTTTCGGACTGACTTTTTAATAGGGTGCTACAGACTATAATATTGAGGCGCCTGTACAAAAAGAGACAGGCTCCTTTGCAAGGAGTGTTTTAGGTGAAGAGAAGATGCTTGGCACTAAACACCAGCACACTATGTCTAGCAACTTGTGCTTCAAGATGTTTAAATATCAAGGACCAAAATGAATACTGTACTGGAAGAAGAGTTCTCCCTTTGTTTTTTATTCACTCTGGTAACATGCTACTTGTATACATGTAGCAATGCTACTTCGAGAACATGTTGTTGGATATGGTATTTCCTTGTGGCTTTCCTGCTTTGACTAATCATACGGACTGATGGCTGACTAAAATCGTGCTACTGAGGCCAGATAAATTCCACCAGCAAGCTTCACTTGGCCTGCTCTGAGCTGCTTCCAGGGCTACAAGGGCTAGAAAGCCATTGTCATGTAGGAGATTGTAGGCTGGATCACCTTCTTCTGTGTATCCATCGCATGACCAACAGGGATGAGTCTGGTCATGGGACTGGATTTACATGAGCAGTCCCACCCTGGGAAAACAGAGGGAGTGTGAGTTTAGTTCGCAGGAAGCACTGTAAGAGGCTAGGTGGCTTGTCCTGATGGAAGGCTGATGCAAATATGTTACTATACTTTACTGAAGTTTGAATCCTGGCTCTAAAATGGGCAGCAAGAATATTTGAACTCATGCCTACAGCCCCTGGATGGAGAATGAGATGCCCTCAGCCAGCACAGTTGTGCAAATAGTGTGTGCTTGTGAATGTGAGGCCTGCCGCCCCAAAATACGCAACACTTTATTTGGAGTGAGGGGAACATTTTACTGCTGTAACAAGGGTAACTTGGACAAACATTTCAAAAACGTTTTAGAGTGTTTTAAAACAAAATGCTGCTGCTCTTAGCTCAGTCAGTGAAACAATGCTGTCCTCCCAAATACTCGCATACCTCTCCTGAACAGCAAATGAACGTTTTTCTGAAAAACGTAACTAAAGTTTTTTCATTGGTGATTCGCATTGGACCCTACCAAATACTCAGTTATGTGTGTTTTACTATGTGGATGTGAAGGAATATGTTCGTATACAGAATAGGTATAGATGTTCATTGGCCTTTATGATCCGGCAAAACAGAACCAAAGAGAATTACTCCTGCGGAATTTAAAGTCCTATTAATTCACTTCTCCCAGAGGAAATGACTTTATGGGTAGAAAATTTCTACCAAGTCTGTAAATGAGTCCATATCTATTTCAGATAGGGAAGGATATGTCTGTTGCTATGACTTTGGATACAAGTAGCAAGAGGGGGGGATTTAAAAATAGCAACTGCTCTTACCTTGCTTTCCTATGTCAATAGCTTATGATAGATGTACGGCGATTAAAATGAAATGGCTGTGGAAGAACAGCAGTCAGAAAAGCAATACCTTCCCATCCAATGACCTTTACAATTTAAAGGATGAAAAGATACATTATGCACAAACATTTTGTTATCTTCAGGAACAAAGTGCTAGTAACTGAACTCTGGGTAGCGCGGCCTGAATACAAATGAGCATCCTAATTGAGCTGATTTGATCTTTCTTAAACTGTAGTCCAAGTCAATAATACAGTGTTACTGAAAGAAGCAGTCCTCTCATTAGAGGTGGCATACCATGATAGAGAGTTTCCCACAGTGGTATCTATCCTGTCATTGATTATGCTCTGCTAAGCAGTGAACTGTGGCATTAAAATCAAAGGTCTCCCTTCTGCTGTCAGCTTCTTTTTTGCCAGGTTCTTTTAGGTTCATTTCTTGAGCAAAATCAAAATCTTGCCAAGAGAAAACACAATCTTATGCTTACCCTGTTTTGTTGGGTTTTGTTTCTTTTTTTTTTTTTTTTTAGGGGAAGAATGAAAAAATGAGTCACAAATGACAAATGTTAGTGGCATTGCTTGATATGGCATTGGATGACATTACAGTCATAAGGCAGCATAAAAATCACTGTAGAAGAAAATAGAATGGCTTTCTCTGATATAAGGAGGAAGGGTAAAGGAGAAAAATTACACTATTTTTTAGTACAATATACTTAAAAAAAAATTCCTTCTTTCCTTCTACAAAGCGTTGCATTAGAAATTCCTTTTAACTGGGAAACTGGCTTCTTTTGTGTGAAAAATGCAGATAAAAGTTCCAACTGAAAACGGTGATTGAGATGATGTTATTTATAAAGTCATGGTCCTTACAGTTGTTCAAAAGGTGGGATTTGTGATACGTTGTGTTGCTTGCTAAAGCATACGACACCAAGGCGTCCTGGGTTGCATTCGCAGACTTGTTTTCTGCTGTGTAACATCCCCGTTTATAAGGCACGGTTGTGACCGTAGATCCCTCTACCTGAGAGCTGTTCTCCATCGCATCGAGTGGGAGTTACTAAGTCGCAGAGGTGCTTGAAGTGACTCCTCTGAATTACAGAAGAGAGAGAAAGGGCTGCTAGTACATTTTTTTTATGACACCCTTTGATTATATAGCTAGCTTCGGGGCATTGTGTATGTTTAGTTGCTTCCTCTGACCTTTTGGGAGGAAGGAAAACTACTAACTGGTTGAACTGTCTGAAGCAAATGCTGTATTTTATGAAGCTTAGAGTTTTTTGTGTTTGGTTTTTTTGTTGTTGTCGTCCCCCCATCTTATGTGATGATACTAAAATGCTCTGTCAATGTTATGTAAATTTTTGCAAACACTGAGTGTGTCTGATAGGCTTTCTGGTCCTCCCTGCCCCCTTAGTTATTTATAAGCCAAAGTAAATAAACTTAATATTCCTCCTCCCTTCCACTCCTAACCTGTAGTGGTGCTGTGCTCTGCTGAGCAGCCGCTGTGTCTCACACCACCCATGGCTCTGCTTCACTGGGGACTGTGATGTTGCTTATGTATAAATAACATGCATGATCATTTAGTAGGGCCTGGGATTTTTGGATGAAAACAGACTTATAAATGCAGGTTTGTTATCAACAGGCAACACATTTTAAAAGGTAATGGTGTGCCAAATCAGAACATAGTTTTTATTTAAATAAACTCTACTAAAGAGTTCTGACATGTTAATTCAAAGTTGAAATGAAGCTCTGGTGCTTTTGCAACTTTTTATAACAAGCAAATTCAGTGTTTCTAGAGGATATCTTATTTTGGACTACAACTGAAATTAGGCCACATGCTTTACTTCCTCTCCACCTCCAATAAATGTAACTATCCTCTGAAAATCAGTTGCAGAAATGGTACAATGGGATTAAGGCAAACTCTGTGGGTTTTTTCTATGCTAAATTGTACACAGTTGTGTGAAACTGGAAAAGGCATTTTTGATTGCCAGAGTTTTGAGCATCCAGCTGGATGACTTTTTGGCTCAAATATCCCACTAAGAATAAAAGATTCTGAAATCAGAAGCAAGTGCTTGACTCAATAAAATTTTCAAGTTGCCTGCTTTGATTTTAGCATGTTAGCTATCCCACTGCCTTTTTTAGGGAATATTTATGTGCTTCAACATAGTTCATAAGAATCTTATTAAATCTGGGCTCTGGTTCATGTTTCTACTACATACTGCATAAATTAAATGTTCAGCCTGGCCATGCTCTATCACTCTGGATTGCAATGCTAGTAGAAGTTATCAGACTACACTGAAAATACTATCTCTCAAAAAGAAGATACAATTTTACACATTTTGGACTAAAATTGTACTTAAAACCACACTAAATTTTATTCTCTTTTGCTTTTCAAACTGCTTTGTTTGTAGTGTGTTCCAGTTCAGCCTTGTTTCCTCTCCTTATTTGAAGACTTGTTTACAGTACAAAAGTGGAATTAGCTCATTCTTCTGTGCATGCAGTGATTAAAATACTGTGTATTATCACTAACAGATAGCTCAAGGTGAATGAAATGGAATTGGCTATTTTGCATGGTGAGTTTCTGATTTTTAATTAAAGTGTTTGAATTCCGTTTGTTGCAAATGGTAAGCTGCATGCCTTGGCTCATGAAAAATGTAGGTACTGGGCTGGGACATCAGTATTTTCAATAAGAACCCTGAGGGCTTTTATCCCAAAGGTCTTTTCCATGCTTGCCTTTGCAACCGTTTAAGCATAAAATCTCTTCAGGCCTTGTGAAAATATCTCGTTTTGCTAACACAAACCGTGCTATTAAAGTGATCCTTCTATACAACTTCCACCTTTTTTTCTTCCCTTTTCAGTCTTATTTAAACAAAATTTGAAACATATGGTACTTAGCATCTTCAGACAAACCACCATGTAATGTGCCCACTTTTGCCATTATGTCTGAATTCTATCAAGAAATAGCTTAAGTCAGTGACACGAAACTTCATTGCGAGTACAAGGATGAAATTTCTTGCTGATAGGTTAAGATTTACATGGTATGTTCCTCTTAACTCTCATTTCAAATAAGTTTAATATTTGAGTATATGCAAAGTAGCATCACTGAAGGCTGTAGTCATATACTAACAGAAAGTAATCCAATGAGGCCAGGAATAATGGCTTTACTTACAGCATATTTCTGTAACATGAGTATCTTTCTGTAATTTGAAAAGTAAGTGGAGCTTTGCTTGTTCTGCCAAAACTGATTATTGATGACTACAGGTATTGGGAATTGCTAGTGTGAGTCTACCAAAGGACAGGCCATTTTTAGGTGTTCTGTATTGAGGCACTGTCACAGTTTAGCCCCAGCCAGCAACTAAGCACCATGGAGCCGCTCGCTCACTCCCCCTGTCCCGATGGGACGGGGGAGAGAATCGGAGGAGTAAGAGTGAGTAAACTCCTGGGTTGAGATAAGAACAGTTTAATAATTGAAATAAAGTAAAATGGTAATGATAATAATAACAATATAATAATAATAGGAATAATAATATACAAAGCAAGTGATGCACAATGCAATTGCTCACCATCTGCCGACCGATACCCAGACAGTTCCTGAGCAGCGATCGCTGCCCCCCGGCCAACCCCCCCCAGTTTATATACTGAGCATGACGTCATATGGTATGGAATAGCCCTTGGGTCAGTTTGGATCAACTATTCTGGCTGTGCCCCCTCCCAGTTTCTTGTGCACCTGGCAGGGCATGGGAAGCTGAAAAGTCCTTGACTAGCATAAGCAGTACTTAGCAACAACTAAACCATCAGTGTGTTATCAACATTCTTCTACTAAATCGAAAACACAGCACTATGCCTGCTACTAGGAAGGAAATTAACTCTATCCCAGCCAAAACCAGGACAGGCAAGTTTATGATTTCAGAAAATGTGCAGGTGCACTGGTATAAAGACAATGCCACTGTATACCTTTGATGATTCAAGAATACTCAAGTGCTCTGCTTTGGAGCAGTCTCTCTTGTAATACTGTAAATCGTAAATGCTCTGATGAGAATCTGTTGTACTTGTTGCTTGGTGTATAGGTATAAAGAGTGTTGTACTCTGTCATATAATACTTCTGGCATCTGACACTTAAAGTGTCTGTTGCGACAGGCATGGTAGATACAGAAATAATGAAAGGGTTGTTTAAATGTTTTCATCAAAAAGACCCTAAAATTTTTTGTTGAATAACAACTTACAAACAGCTCTTTCATTAAGCAGCTAGTTAGGGACTTCTAACCCAGTTAAGGATTTGGATTTTTGCTGATTGCTATTTTCTTTCTTAAAATAGAGATAAATTTACCCAGATGAATTAGCAGGTGAACAGACAATTAGTAAATGCATTAGAATGGAAAGATCCAGAAAGAACAAAGGTTTTTCCATTGCCATTTAAAAAACAAAAGACATGCTAGAAAAAAAGCCAATCCTATCCTCTCACATTATTAAAAAAGGGGGAGAGAGGGTGTTGTGGGCTTTTTTGTTCCCCAACATCCATTACCTATTAAAGGTGAGTGAGCTTTAAATACAGAGTGTATCTCTGATAAAGAGAATAGTTTTTGCAGACAGTGTAAAGGCAAACTAGAATATACTGACTTTGAAGTGTTTTGATTTAGATCTGCTCAGTTTTGTGGGTTTTCTAGTTCCTTTTCTGTGTTTCTATTTGCAGCCATCATTTTAATCCTGACAGGGTTGGGACTCCCATCAAGGGGGAGCTCTGCCTTTCATTAGACGAGTTTCATTGTCCAAGTTTCTGTCTTTCTTGATGTGACTTCCTTCTTAAAATGTTATTAAAGTTACCTGAATGTTGGCAGGTTGGCATTCTTGAGCTTGTGATATTCTTTGGATAATTCTTAGCTCTTACTAGTAACAGTCCCAGTGGCCTCTCACTTTCTGAAACCCCCATATTGATTCCATCAAATTAAAACAAACATTCGTTTTCCTTAAATAAATAAATAAAATTATTGACTCTCCTGGAGCTCAGAGATTTATGGACCTATCAAGCGACATTTATTAAGTCATTTTCTCTTATGACTGTAACTTATTTCCACTGAGGTTCTCTGTTTTGTTGATTCATATCCCATGTGAATTTCTTTCACTAAAATGCCTATACTTCCTTTTGCTCCTTAATAACTTTTTTTTGTCTTTGCTTTCTATTCTAGCTTGGCTTCATACCTCATTGACTTTTTTTTTTTTTAAAAAATTATTATCTCCCCCTGCCCCTTTCCTTCCCCAACACATCTACTCCCATCTGACCCACGTCTGGTGATTATTTTACTGATATGCTCTTAGCCACTTCTGGTTGAATTCTAAACTTTTTACTCCAGCTTTCCAGGACTGAGTTTAGGACAAGCACCATTTCCATTTTGAGTTTCATATATTATTATATATATTTAAGTAAACAACAAATTATTCTGTTTGCATTGGTCTTCCGATGCAGGAGGTTCTGGAGTGTGTGGAAGATAACTTCCTGATGCAGCTGGTAAGTGAGCCTACCAGGGGAGGTGCCTCACTTGACTGGCTGTTTACAAACAGAGAAGGACTCGTGGGAGATGTCGCGGTCAGATAGCATCTTGGGCTTAGCAACCATGATATGATAGAGTTTTTGATTCTTGGTGACATAAGGAGGAGGGGCAGCAAAACCACTACCATGGACTTTCGGAGGGCAGACTTTGGCCTGTTCAGGACACTGGTTGGGAAGGTCCTGTGGGAGGTAGTCCTGAAGGGCAAAGGGGTCCAGGAACGCTGGGCCTTCTTCAAGAAGGAAGTGTTAAGGGTGCAGGAGCAGGCTGTCCCCATGTGCTGTAAGACCAACCGGCGGGAAGACGACCAGCCTGGCTGAACAGGGAGCTTTTGCTGGGACTCAGGGAAAAAAGGAGAGTCTACCACCTTTGGAAGAAGGGGCAGGCAACTCAGGAGGAGTACAGGGATCTTGTTAGGTCATGCAGGGAGGAAATTAGAAAGGCAAAAGCCCAGCTAGATCTCAATCTGGCCACTGTTGTAAGAGATAATAAAAAATGTTTTTACAAGTACATCAACAACAAAAAGAGAGCCAAGGAGAATCTCCATCCTTTGCTGGATGCGGAGGGGAACATTGTCACCAAGGATGAGGAAAAGGCTGAGGTACTTAATGCCTTCTTTGCCTCTGTGTTTAACAGCCAGACGAGTTATCCCCAAGGTTTTCAGCCCCCTGAGCTGGAAGACAGGGAGCAGAATGGAGCCCCCATAATCCAGGAGTAAGCAGTTAATGACCTGCTACACCACATGGACACTCACAAGTCTATGGTGCTGGATGGGATCCACCTGAGAGTATTGAGTGAGCTGGTGGAGGAGCTTGCCAAGCAAGCCACTCTCCATCATCTGTCAGCAGTCCTGGTTAACAGGGGGGAGGTCCCTGATGACTGGAGGCTTGCCAGTGTGACGCCCATCTACAAGAAGGGCTGGAAGGAGGATCCAGGGAACTACACGTCTGTCAGCCTGACCTCGGTGCCGGGGAAGATTATGGAGCGGTTTATTTTGAGTGCACTCAACAGGCATGTGCAGGTCAACCAGGGGATCGGGCCCAGCCATCATGGGTTCATGAAAGGCAAGTCCTGCTTGACCCACCTGATCTCCTTTTATGACCTGGTGACCCGCCTGGTGGATGAAGGAAAGGCTGTGGACGTCATCTACCTGGACTTCAGCAAAGCCTTTGACACCGTCTCCCATAGCATTCTCCTAAGGAAGCTGGCTGCTCATGGCTTGGATGGGCGTACTCTTTGCTGGGCAAAAAACTGGCTGGGTAGCTGAGCCCAGAGAGTAGTGGTAAATGGAGTTAAGTCCAGTTGGCGGCCGGTCATGAGCGGTGTTCCCCAGGGCTCAGTTTTGGGGCCAGCCTTGTTTAATATATTTATCAATGATCTGGATGAGGGGATTGAGTGCACCCTCAGTAAGTTTGCAGATGACACCAAATTGGGTGGGAGTGTCGATCTGCTCAAGGGTAGGATGGCCCTGCAGAGGGACCTGGACAGGCTGGACCGATGGGCCAAGGCCAACTATATGAGGTTCAACAAGGACAAGTGCCAGGTCCTGCACTTGGGTCACAACAACCCCATGCAACGCTACAGGCTTGGGGAAGAGTGGCTGGAAAGCTGCCTGGCCTGGGGGTGCTGGTTGACAGCCGGCTGAATATGAGCCAGCAGTGTGCCCAGGTGGTCAAGAAGGTCAACAGCATCCTGGCTTGTATCAGGAATAGTGTGGCCAGCAGGAGCAGGGAGGTGATTGTCCCCTGTACTCGTTGCTGGTGAGGCCGCACCTGGACTACTGTGTCCAGTTTTGGGCCCCTCAATACAAGAAAGACATTGAGGTGCTGGAGCGTGTTCAGAGAAGGGCAACAAAGCTGGTGAAGGGTCTGGAGCACAGGCCTTATGAGGAGCGGCTGAGGGAACTGGGGTTGTTTAGCCTGGAGAAGAGGAGGCTGAGGGGAGACCTTATCGCTCTCTACAACTCCCTGAAAGGAGGCTGCAGTGAGGTGGGTGTTGGGCTCTTCTCCCATGTAGTTAGCGATAGGACGATAGGAAATGGGCTCAAGCTGCGCCAGGGGAGGTTTAGGCTGGAAATTAGGAAAAATTTCTTCATGGAAGGGGTTGTCAAACGTTGGAACAGGCTGCCCAGAGAGGTGGTGGAGTCACCATCCCTGGAAGTTTTCAAAAAACGGGTAGACGTGGCACTTTGGGACATGGTTTAGTGGCCATGGTGGTGTTGGGTTGATGGTTGGACTGATGATCTTAGAGGCCCTTTCCAATCTTAATGATTCCTAGTTTTTACTTTCATTATAAATAATCGAGCCACCAAGCCAGGAAACCTGAAATTGCTACTCTACCCTTAATTGGTTTAGTGGTGGACTTGGTAGTGTTAGGTTAATGGTTGGATTGGATGGTCTTAAAGGTCTTTTCCAACCTAAACAATTCTATGATTCCATGATTCCATCCCATATTTAGTCACCAATGCATTGTTTTATTTTTGCCTACAACATCCTTAAAAATCACTTTTCATATTTTATCTTTCTGGACTGTGAACACTGGTGGTTTTACTAACTACATGTTGATACAGAGATCATGAAAAAAACCCCAGTTCTGTACTTCTCTTGCTCACGCTTCCTCTAACATGTTTAACATTCTTCTTTCTGCATCATTTCTTTCATACTAGTTGTCAGTTTTCACCATTATGTGAGGCATCTAGCCAATGGATTTTTGTGCTCAACAAATCGAGTGCAAATAAGGGAAAAATCAGATATTCAGTTTCCACATCAAAGGTCCTTACAAATGCGTTCAGTAATATACCATCATGTGGGACAATAGAACATAGAAAATACATATCAATATTAAAAATTAGTAATAATCTTAAAATTATAATAATTTACAGATTTTTGATCATGTAAACTAGTTGTTAGTAAATACTGAATGCTTATCTAGCATCTGTGAAAGCTGAGCTCTGCTAACACTTCCACGAAAACATATTTTATCTTTCCTTGGTTTAAACAAGCAGTGTCACTAGAGGGAGCTTTTACCCATATGCATGTGTGCTGTCAAGGGCAAAAAGCATTAAACCTAGTTCTTACAGCTGCCTGTAATGAATCATGAGTGCATAACACGGGTATATTATCAGTGGATTATGTCTTTTTGAATTTTTTTTTTTTTATTTATGGAAGCTAATGAGTTGGGGGAAAAGCCTGGCTCTGGCTTTCAAACAGTAGAACAAGTTCCTGAATTCAGTCGTTTCTGGTAGTGTTTTTTCTCTCTTTTGCAGTCTTGTCCTTGTGCCTTCTATGCATTATGTTACTTTTATAATTCTCATTGGCAGATTTCTAGTAAATAATACTGAATTCATATCAGTCTTTCTCCATATCTTGCAAGTGACAAAGTTTTTCAGCTTCTTGTGATTTTTAGTTCTCACTTTTTTTAGAAAACTACCACGGTAATGCTCCACCAGCCATCTCATGAGCCTCCAGAGTCCTTTAGGTTGTCTTAGGCCAATAGAGGAACCTTGGGGCTTAATTCTGTCATGACTGTAAGGAAAAAATGTCCAGCTGGGCATCCTGAACAAAAAGTTTGCTATCTGCTTTGCAATTGTAACTCACTTGCAAGTATGCCCTATTGTTCCTTTCTCTGTCCTATCCATAGAGGATGTGAATTTTAATGCCTAGCTGATGCTTTTTTTTCCCCCCCTTCTTCCAGTTCTCTAGCACATATTATACCAGCAGATACTTTTACTTCCAGGGATGCCTGGTATGATACGTACTGAACTGCCTAGGATAGTTAGTTACTATCTTGGAAGTTTTAACTTTGTCAGTGTTACCCAACCATTATTCATAGATATTTTTCTGCTGATAACTTACTCCTCACTTATTCAGTGTTTTCTTTTGCGCTGCTTGCAAGGGTACTAGCTGTGATGAAACCATGTCTTCATGGTGTTGACAAGACATTGATTTCACAAGACTTAGTAAATATGAATTATGAATTAGTACCTCTAAACTTAGAGGCTATAACTGTATTAATAGTGTTATTCTGAGCTTATTAGCTCAATTATTTTTGGTCTGTTTCCTGCTTACACTTGTTCTGCCTTCCATTTTCCTTTATATAGAAGTAATTTTCCTTGTTTCCACAGGTAAATATAACAAACTATCATAAAGACTGATCAGAACTGAAAAGCAGAAGGATAGTGAGCTAATTGCTACGTAATCACGACTGGAAACTGTAATATTGTCACTAGGCTCAAATCTTTTCTCATTACACTTCTTTAAATAAACGTCTGTCTTCCCCTGAAGTCAATTAGGATGCTTTGGTATCACAGTCAGAATTCAATGCTTTTCATATCTGTCTTTCAGTATGGCTGTGGATAGGGCACTTTTCCAAACATGCAGCATATCCATTCATAAACTTAGTCTGGAAGCTGACAGCAATCAACCTGGCTTTTCTACAACAGGGAAATATCTCCAAATATTTTCCTTATGCAGTCTCTGAGCAGGTGGTGTGTTTTGTGAGGCACCTGTCGAGACTAAGCATTTTCTCTTGACAAAATGAAAGCATAAAAGTTAGGCTGTCTCTCATATTGGTTTATTGTAACTTGAAATTTCTATGTGGAATGCTGCACGAAATCTGTGCCTCAGTCAATATCCTATCACATTTGGACACAGAAGGAAATTGATTAGTGGAGACTGATTTACCTCAGTTGAAATTGAAATCCCAAGCTCTAACTTTTCAGGTAAAGCCACGTGCAGCCAGTGCTTTCATTCAAAAGACCACAGATAATGATAATGGGAGACTCTTCATACATTTATATATATTGAAATTATTTTATGAACAGTGGCTGATGGCTGACCCTTCCCCCTAAACACAAGTGCACACAGACACCTGCAGGGAATAGTGAAGTCCCCCTTCGCCCCAAATGTAGAGAATTCCACCAAAAATATTTCTTGTTTTATATGGAGACAGCAAAAAATCTGACATTTTGATGGCAAAATTGTTACTGTGGTTTTTGAAATATGGTTACCCAACACCCCTCAGAACCCTTCAGGAAATATTTCTACAACCATTTCAAACAAGTTTGGAACAAATTTTGAAGAGAGATGACCTGAACACAGTGTAACTGTTGTGTCCTTCTGCTGTTCTTGTGACTCAGGAAGTGGTGCATGTCGTATTCTTGGTATTCCTTCTAAGGTTGCAAATGGCTTCCAATGTTTCATGCAATTACTGCCATTGTTTCTGAGGTACAAAGTGGGAGGATGGCCTTCATGATTTGGAATCAGTGACCTGGAAATTTTATTTCAGGGCTAATACACTGCATACTGCTCAGTGGTAAGCCTTTTCTTTCCTAAACGTTAAATGGATGCTAAGTGCTTATTCACCCCAATAAATCAGTTTTCGTAAGTGCTACCTAGGTTTGATTTTTCTGGGCCTTTGTGCTGCCTATACTGAAGTACAGAGTGTTTCTTATCTAAGTGATTTGAACACTTGTATTTTACCATTATATCATCAAAAACCCCTAAGTATTCATGTTGATGATGAGATATTAGCTGAGAAATAACAAGAATTCAAGAAACATGTCTCAGAACTGGCTCACAGAGTAACAGAGTAACAGACTGACAACTCTATTTCCACGTCATATTACAAATAACAAAACAGATATGACATGGGGAATTCTTGTGCCACCATGATACAAAAGGTAATCCAGTGCATGTGAAATAAGAATAATGTAAAATACAACATATAAATCTATTTTAAATCAATATTTTTATTTGAAAACAAAAGGTCTTTTTCTTTAAAATACCTCTAAGAAGGAATTAGCAGCTGGGGCAGTAAAACTGACCTACATTCAGAGAGTTTCAAGAATGGTTTTGGACATTTGCAGCAGAGAACTCTCTTAATGAACTTAGATTTGACATCAGGATAATCCAATAGTGGGGCAATACCTCCTTCCATTGTGTAAATCATACAAAATACCTTTATATCAGCTATTCAGTTATGAGCATGCCATCTTCTTTTATTTGAAATAAGGTACCAATTATGTTCCTTAGTTATTTAGCAAGCATTTTTCTCTAATTTCTTGCCTGTGGAAAGTTCTATGAGTGGATATTATACGTGGATTTTGCATTTATAAAAACACAACATCAGTGTGCCTTTGTTTATGTATTTCTTGTGTTGATTTTTTTTCCTATTTGATTGCAGGCCATCCTAAGATGCCTATAAGATGGGCCATAAAATTCATGGCAAGTTTTACTTAAATGTTTATTGCAAACTTGATTTTCTGTATAAGAACAGAAATGGAGGGAAAGTTCACAGACTTTTGCTTATAGTAATGAAAATCAGAATTATGCTGTCCTATTTGTGGTGGTCCTTCTTTTTCTTCTCAATAACATTTTATTTGTACACATATACAGGATGAAAAGTACCTATGTGTATGTGCTTCCAGTGTATATTGTCAACCAAACTGAGAGAAGATGCATGGATGCTGGAAAAGGCTCATTAATCAAACAGATGTAGTTTCAGTAATTATGAAATCTCCCTATTAAGCAGAAGCAGTAAGTCATTAAAATATCTTCTCCGGCCTTTTGGCTAAGATCAAGCATAGAATATCTTCACATTAGGATAATGGAGTTCAATAAAATGATATCCCATCATTCTCCATAAGGAAGCAAAATGGAACTTTTTGGTTAACAGCAATCACTTAGTCATTCATTTTATCTTCCTCCGATCTTGTTCATTCATTTCAAGAGAAAATTAATTCCTCACACATTCAGCCTACTATCTTGGCAAACTGCATTGAACATAAAAGTTAACTTTGTAAATTAAATTAAGGGTGGCTTAATGAAATTAATCTAGAGAATAAAATGAGCAGAAGTGAGAAGTATTTGGTTTTCTTTTTTTTGGTCGACTTTTTTTTTTAATTCAGGAAGCTATTAATAAATACAAATTTAGTTTGTTAAATTTAAGGAGAATTTATGGAGGAAAATCAGAGGTTCATGACATAAATCAGTTTCACTTTTTTTTTTTCCCCATTGTCTTTTTCACTTGAATGTCATTTATACTGATTATTTCCTATTTGTTTTCAACACCTTGTGACTTCATTTTTCTGGGAACTAAAGATCATAATTCTACATGCTTGATTGGACATATCTTCATTAATAGTTTATGGATTCAGAAGTGGGAAAGAAAAAACAAGCTTGAAAAGCTCCATTTTACATGGCATATGATCTCAGAAATTATATTATAGCAGATTTTCCTTATTCTGACTGGATGTGCTTCATTCATAGTTGAAGGAAAGGATTGACTAGTTTTACTTTTTGCTTCAAGGTTTTTGGTGATCTTTACCCAGAGTAATTCCAGATAAGAACTAATGAAATAGTCTATTCATCTGTAGAACAACAAGGCAAAGTATCTTCGAGGTATTGTATAGGTTATTTGAGGTTTGATGAAAACTTTCAAATCTTATTAGAGGCCTAAATATGAGACTGTCTTATTGCAAAGCAGCATTAAGGCTGTGTTTATGGTGATTGACGTCACAGCATGTTTAAAGTTCCCAGCACACTATTGAATATGCAGATGTGAAGATAAATCATAATGCTTTGATGAAAGTATGTTGTTGCTGATGATGCATATATGCCAGGAATAGCAATTTAAAATGCTTCTTGAAATGTAGAATAACGTGTGAATTCAGGATAGTTGTCATACTCACTATTAAAAGTTCACATTGCAAGTAGCTTGCCATAGAAATGAATAGTGAATCCTCCCAATTCAGCCATTGGTTTCAGCAAATGGTGCTGGATCCTGGATTTGCAGCCCCAGCTCAAACCTGAAGAATTGCTGGCTAGAGTAGGCAAGTAAAAGATTTTCTTGGCTTCCCTGAGGTGTCTTTCCTCTCCAGACATGCAGCTCTTCAGTCAGCTCCTTTGTGCTCATTAGAAGGGGACTGAGCTAAGCTTCAGCCTTGTTGATGTTCTTTGCTTACTGAAAGGACAGCATAAGTAGGTTCCTTTGGTATCTCCTCATTTCTTTTATGGAGGAGGGATGCTGCTTGAATTCCACATTTCATTCCAGTGGGACCCCAAGAGGCTGTGTCAAGGATAGATGAAAACTAGACCTTCACAGCTTTGTTCTGGATGTGAATATTATACTGAAGACAGCGAGTTAAAACTTGAAGTAGAAAACTGACTACATAGAATTAATTTTACAAATTTATTTGGTGTTCTTTAGATGGCCTTGAATAGGTTTGTAAAAAAAATATTTAATGCTTTTACACCGTATTTAGTCAACATTATTGGCATGAACTTGTGTGGTGTCTCTGACGAGCAACGTAAAGTCAACTCTGATACTGGATTGTTAAGTGGTGTGGTGGGTTGACCCTGGCCAGCTACCAAACACCCCCACCTAGCTGCTCCCTCACTCCCCTCCTCAGCGGGACAGGGGAGAAAGTAAGGTCAAGAAGCTCGTGGGTCAAGATTAAGACAGGGAGATCGCTTGCCAATGACCTCATGGGCAAAACAGATTTGACTTGGGGAAAATGAATTTAATTTATTGCCAATGAAAATAGAGTTGGATGGTGCAAAATAAATGCAAAAAAACCCTACAACACCTTCCCCCTGACCTCAACCCCTTTTTTCCCAGGCTCACCTTCACTCCTTCATTCCTGACTCCTCCACCTGCCTCCCCTCCACCCTGAAGCGTGTAGGGGAATGGGGGGCTGCGGTCAGTCCATTCCAGCTCCTCCCTGCCCTCTCCCGCTGCTCCCCCGCCCCAGCCCGGGCTCTCCGCAGGCCGCAGCTCCCTCCGGAGCCACCCCCCTGCTCCGGCGGGGGCTCTCCGGGGGAATCGCTGCTGCCGGGGGGGCGACTGGAGCCCCTGCTGCCCGCCTCCCGCTCTCCCCTCGGGGCTCGCAGGGCCGTGTCTCACACTTTCCCCCTCGGCCCTCGCCGCCGGGCAGCCTTGTGCCAGTGTTTTGCTGGCCACTTAGCCAGCAGCCCCCCTGCCAAGACCTGGGCAACTGCAGCCAGTACAACTGGAAAGTCCTATTGATGATGCTGCATTGCTGTATATGTGTATGTATACAGACTTTCATATGTATTTACGATGGGCATCCTTCACTTTGAACATAATGGGAATTCATGATCCAGACAAAGGTAGTAAACTGTAACGTTTGGAACTTAATATTCAGATATCTGCTTAAAATTGGAGGGAATGGGCTATAATTATAAGTCACCTTCATTTTTCAGATATGCTAATTTAAGTGTGCTGTTTTCCTTGGTTGACATGTTAAACATGTAGTAATAATAAGGTTTTACCAAGCGTAATTACCAAGTACTCTTGGCCTTAAAAATGCCTCAGTAGTACCCGTGCATGATAATGAGTATACAACAATAGATGATGTTATTGTCAACACCATTTGCATCTGATAATTAGAAAAACCCAACAATTTATATTCAAAAAATGCTACATGAACAGCAGGATAAGCTGGACAGCTAAGGCTGTTGTAAAACATACTGGCTTGGATTTCCATAGCACATTAAAATAAGGTAGGTCTGGTAATTTAAATCAGCGAGAGAAATGCAGTGACATATCCTATCTAAAAATCTGTCTTACAAAACCATATATATAGCATCCTCCCAGTCAGCTTTTAAGACAATGAATTACATTACTATTCTCTTTAATGAATGTTTCTAAATGAAGAGTTTCTGATGAGACAAAAAGGAAATGTGAAAAGGAAATGGCTCTTGGGCCCTTGTAATGACATTTGCTGTTATTTAAAAAATAAAATAATCTTTGGGAGCATGTGAAGTTACCTGGAGTTGTTATAACTAGCCTTCACAGTGAAAGGGAACAACAGTACACTAACCCTCCGCTTGATTAAGCCCTTTTAAAATCGATTTTGATCCCCATTAAGTTCAGAACTGGGTTTCCTACTTGACGTTTTCTTCTGCTCTGTTTCTTAGCAGAAGCTTTCCTCCTCTCGTCGTAGTAATGCATCAGACAAGCATGAGTAAGGCATAAGCTATTTTACTGTGGATGGCAAAACTGATTTGTTTGAGGATGCTTAGTTCCTTCCAAAAGCAGGTGAATTTTGCCTAGGGCACTGCAAAGACTGAATGTAGTACTGCAGCACCATCCTTCCTTTCTCTTCAGTCTCTACTAGTATGACAGAACCATAAAGATCTGAATCAGCAACACTGATCAATGCAGGCAGTTGATGTCCTTTGACTTGCACCTTATATTCTGGTCAGAAATTATTTTTCAGTTAAGTAGCTCTTTGGAAATGATGATACAGTCTGTTTGTTTTGTACAGGAGAATACAAGGGCATTTTTGCTTTGGGGGGGAAGAAGCAAAATTTGTTTAGCCACAATGTACTTTCTGTATTTTAGTGACCTGTTCTCTGGTACATCTGTGATGTTCTTAGGAGAGAGAAGCCTATGAGAGAAACCTTTTCTCATAGTAGTAGTGCTTCAAGAGAGGAAATGCAACCAGAAAGTCTAAACTAAGATGAGTGTGGAGCACTCTGTGAAACAAAATCCTGGGGGCCTTCTATGGCTGTTGTGTTTATCTTGATGTTTTATTTAACATGATGACTTGCTTAGGTAGTCTGTGAAATATCAGTGGATGTTGTTGTGTCTTTTTGATTGGACATCGCCCTACTAACACAAAACAAAACCCAGACACCACTATACAATGATTGCTTGTCATCTTTTTCTCCCATATGTCCCCTTCAAACCAAATGATAAAAATCGTTCATGTGTGGTAGACCTCTAACTACTTTTTCTTCCTTAAAAATGAACGAACAAGTACCAAATTAGAAACAGAACACATGGTAACTTGCTTTGTAAAATTCTACATCTAGCTGAATCCCACATGTCATTTACCAATTGGACAGACAGGAGATAATTGAGAATAAATTAACGTAACTCTTTCTTTTGAATAAAATCTGAGCTATTATAAATTTTGGATATTTATTTTCCTGATCAAGTACACAAGCCGTGGCACTTAACCACACTTGAAATTGTTTGAATTCAACATCTGGCTGTGCAATTGTTTGATGCTGCTTCTTGTGTTCATGCTAAGGATTAATAAAAGCTGGCATTGGCCTTCCTTGCATTGGAATTTCATTCCCTTTTAAAAAGAACATAGAAGGACCTGCAACACTCCACATACCTATCTCCTCACAAAAATGAAAAAATTATCATAGGCTCCCCCTCCCCCCGCCCCCCCCCCCCCCCAAGATTTTATTGTCTCTAGTGAATGTAGAACTAACAGTTAGAGTTTGTGCAACACTATGTTTTATGGAATTAAAAACTGGTTGGCATCTCAAAACCAGACATCGCTTTTTTGACTGATACTTCTGGCTTTAGCTATCCTCAGTTAGGAAAGAGTTGACCTATCTTTCCTATGGATATTTAAAAGTGTTTGCTATTGTCTTCTGATGACATTAAATCACACTGACTGTACTCCCAAGTTTTATTCCTAGCAAAGTGGGAATCCAAGCAGACTGACAAGGAGTTTGCTTGTGGTTCTGGTTGCCCTGCCCTGTGTCAGCAACAGGAGTCCTATAAAGACTTTACAACTGTGAGTCAAATAGTATCATATTTCCAACTTGCAAGTATATCATAAAGAAAAATGTTCTGTTCAGCTTCAGATACACAAATCTATGCAAATCTTGATCTGTTCTTATTATAGAGGTGTGATACTTCCTTTAGTCTCTGGGGAAATAAATAAAGACTCTATCTTTTATTATTAAATCCTAGGCACTTTCAGACCTTTGGGAATAAGGTAAAATGTATCCACAAAATGTATGTCCTATGAAGCTACTGCCTTGAACTGACTTGTTCCTCGTGCTGTTGCTCCAGTGTGCTTAAGGATGCTGAACACTTACTGGAATCAACTTATAGATTTTGTGCCGGCATATAAAAACATTTGTTAGCCTGCTCTGATTTATGTATCATTTCTTCAAGGTATTAGTGCAAGAGATTTGGGCCTCCAGTGTTAACATTCACAGGTGCGTTTCATAATTGGTTTGAGTTTCCCAGTACGTATAACAAGCCTCTGAGAGTACTGCATCTCACAGGTTGGTTGTAACCCAGCTTGCTCTTTTCATTCTACAATACAGAGATAAGTTCAGAAATCTAAACTATGTTCACATTTTTCTGTTACCCAATGTTCCTCAATTTCTTTGTTGTTGTTGTTTTTCCTTTCCTAACCACATTTCTATTCATCAAAATTCACATAAGATTTTGGCCCTAAAAAACCAAAAATATATCAGCAAATTCTGGAAGCTTATATTCTGGTTTTGGGAAATCGAATCAATGCCAACATGATCTTAAATATATGCCATATATACACTAGATTAATGCAACAGTAAGGAGAAAGATCAGAAGTGTTTCTTCTTTCACCTGCTAAAATATCTTTTCAGGAACATTTGATTGATACTTTCAGTGAAATCAATGTATTATAACAATTTAATTTATATGGTCACTTGATACTTCCTTAGAAACATGGGAAACAGTGCTCTTTTGTTAAAGGGTTTGCAAAATGCAATCAGAGCTAATCCTCCTGTGCTTCAGTGATAGGAATTGAGAAAGCACGCCTTTTGTGCTTACTTGGAGGGGGAAAAAAACCTTCAAGTAGAAGAGGAAGGAAACCAAGGTTAGACCTTACTTGTCTCTTCCTCTCAGAAAAAAAAAATAATCTGTCACTGTAATACAGTTTAATTCATAGATCACACACCTTTTGGTTTTTGCTTCTATCATCACTTCTAACAGTAGGCAACTGATAAACAGCCGACTAATAGCTTCTGCTGTAAATATGACATATCTGTTTTCTCCAAAGGGGAGAAGAAAATAAACAACAATGCACAAACATGGAGTTAATAATGCTGTGGAAAAAACCCCTGAGTTTAAGTTTAAGTGATGTTTACTTTCTGCTGTGCAAATTGAGAAACAATTCTCTGCTGCATTTTGCATAGCCTGTTAATTTCTATTTTTTCTCATCTAACCAAATGTGGAATGTGCTTTACATGCTTCATGGTATTAAATATTTTGTCTGTCTGGTAGGAGCAGAGTTTCTTCCCTAGCCATTATAGGGAAAGGGTAGGTTTCTAGTATGAAAAGCATTCAGACAGGAATCTACAGCTTTTGCTCAGAGTTAACTTTATTATGAGACCTCTGTTGAGCATCTTAACCAATCTGTAAGTGGGTAGATAAAAATATTTTATGATCTCTTATGAGGTTAACTTCCTTCATTTTATGAAATGTTTTGATATCCATAGTGGTAGGTTCTACAGACCAAGTTTAAAATATCTTTATTCTGTACCTATGCTATATTGTTTTGCGAGTTAATATTTGGCTTTCTGTGAGCATGCTTTTATATTCAAATGCCCAGCAATTTTGAAGTCCCTTACTGGTTGTTTTGATCTTGCTTGAATTAGGTTAAACCTGGAATAACAGCTCGCTCTGAATTCAGAAGATTTATGTTGATATAAAAACCTGCTAAAAGTAAAGGGACCATTAAAATAAGTATGTATTGTGAGGAAAAAATTACATGTTTTGTTCTTGTTAAAGATAAAAGCTTAATTTTAGAGATGGAAACCTGCTAAAGTGATGATGAAAAGTTAAGCTGTGACTGGTAAAAATGTTATTCAGGCAACTAGTTAGCATGCATTATTGTCTTATTCCTGGGTCCTGACAAAGAAACAAATCAAATCAACCCCCCGCCAAAAAAAAAAAAAAAAAAAAAAACAAACAAACCCAAACCAACCAAAACCCAAAAAACGCACCAAAGAAATGATACTTAGTGGTTGACTGAGGAAGAACATAGGCTACGTAACTGGCAAATGTATTTTAAGCTAAATGAGACTTGAGAAGATAAATTGTGGAGATTTTCAGTGTTCTCTTCTTTCCTCCAGCCTTGTGGGTTCCTCTGCCCTCTACTCAAAACCTTTTTATGGGACATGACTCCAGGCTTCTCCATACTTAATTCAGATAGGTACCAGTCTGTGAAAAATCATACCTACCTGCAAAGATACTTAAGAAGGAGCTTTGTTTGCTGTAACATCCTCCAAAATATTCAGGTATTTCCTGTACTGAAAAGGTGAAGAAGTATATTGACATGTCAGAAGGTTAAAAACTGAAGAGGCACCTGAGGATTGGATATGCAAAAATATTTATGTATTTTACTTTGCATAGAGTTGAGAGTCTATTATTGCTTATGCGCTAAGGACAGTTTAATGAAATCCCAAGTGTACAACCAGACTGACTTCCAACTATTCCAGATGCAATTGACCTGAGTTTTTTTAAAAACTGAGCAGATAAGATCATACAACTTTCCCAGTTGCATAGGGTGCAAAGCAGTTCATAAATTTGTTCATAAAAGACACAGTAGCACGGTGGCATGAACATTTGCCAAATTCTCAATGGACTGTGGAATGCTCTTCAGACTCTAAAGTAAGCAAAAGCAATCCAGACCTGTTTTTGTTTTAAAGTGGTGTAAAAACTTCCTCTGTCCACTCTTTTCCAGTTAAAAAAACCCAAACCACAACCTAAAACCAACCAAAGAACCAAAATCCTGCAAAAACCTTACTGTAGATATAGCTTAGAGATAATAAAAAGAATGTATTTATTTTTTAACTCATTCAAAATTGAATGCTACTAAATAATAAAATAAGACATAAGTTTAATTTTAAGGACCCCTGGTCTTTCCAAATGTAAAATACCAAAGAAAAAATAGATTTTTGTAAATTCAGAACTTAAAATATTGACACTTTCCTGAAAAACAGAAGTGCACAAATTTTGGGTACAGTTTTCTATTTTTTTCCTTTGTGAAATGTTGAAATTTTGATAAATCTGAATTTCAAGAGGCTGCTTTGTACAACTTCATACTTGTAATGATTCCAAACGGAATAATTTAATTAAAAAAATAAATCCTAATCTCTCTGGTTAAATTGTAGATCACAGTAATTAATGATGTTTACTTTAAACCTTTTCTCATTTTCAGTAGTTAAAGACAGAAGTATGAACTGTACTGTGGAACATGTGGTATGCCATTTGATGAAAGGCAGCGCAGCCAGAAATGTCTGATAGTTATCTTATAATACATTACACATTTGTGCTATTGTTATGATATTACCATTTCCAGTGTTTCCCAGGAGTGCTTACAAATGTTTATTAATAAATCCTCAAAACAAGAAAGTTTTCTTATTTATAAGTAACGCGGTCCTTGGATGGAATAGGGTGCTAATTTATAGGAGTCAAAACACGTAGATACACCATGACCTTTGGGATTAATAAGGCTTTGGCTATTCTGAAAACTAGTCAATAGGTATCAGAGGCAAAGTTCAGGTGAAAAGGTACTTTGGAAAATCTCATAAAGTACTATCTGTCTTTGGGCATCCAAATGCATTTTTTGAAATTTGGCCCTGGTCGTGCATCCAGTGTTGCCCAAAGACTAATTCCTGAATTGGAACCAGAACAAAGAAACAGGCCTGACTGCCGGTGCTCTGCTGTGAGCAAAGTAACCATAAAAAACATTACCCGAGACTTGTTCCTTTCCTTACAGAGATCTATAGAAAGGCTTGAAATAAACCTCAGAATGAGTGACCTTGAACACTAAGTTGTGTGGAGACCACTAAATTAATGTAATTTATGGTTTCACCTTGGAGGGGGAAAAACAGCTGCTACGTTTTCTTCCTTTTCAGCAGCAGCCACCCTTTTGAGCAACAATGTGTTATCTCTATTGATGGTATGCAACTTGAAGTGGAATATGAAACATCCCAGGCGATCAATATGAGCTGCTCTAATCTTTTAGATTACAGCTGAGCTCCAGAGATACTTACAGAAAAGCTTCAGTTACACTTGGACTCATTTGCTCATGAAGCTGAATGTGAACTTGGCTCCCTAGCAGTCTGTCAAGACTGTCCTGTGAAATGTCAGTCGTGGGGAAGCTGCAGACTTCTGCAATATGTAAAGAGAACTACGCTCACAAGAGCACAGTGAGAAATAACAGATCAAAGCAACGGAGGCTAGTAGAAATAGCAAACAAGAAGCCAAATGAGGCTTATGTAAGACTTGCATTGACTTTCTGACATGCAAATGGGAATGGTAACTGGGAAAGTAACTGTTGTTTGTGCAGACTATTATTGTCTTTGCACAGGTGGAGTGTGGACAGCTCTATTGTGGCTTAAGGTATTTAAAAAGTGGGTCGGTTTTTGTTACCTTTCTAATGTAAGCATGGTACAAAAGGACTCCCACTTGAGGACAGTAGGTGGGACAGAAGAGAGTAAAAAATGCAGCTTCCGCTCTACCAGTCATCATCCCTATCTAGTCGATAAAGTGGTCCAAGAAACTTGCTGGGGAGTAAAGTTAGCTTTTTATCTTGAAAGACAAAAAAGATAACAGTTTATGGTGGATTTTTTAAAAATTATCTCCCACAGTCAAGAAAAACAACAGAACATGCATAAGGCAAAAGGTTGTTGAACCACCCCAAATGTACCAAAGGCTGGTACATTTAGCAAATACACCTGACAGGCAAGTATTTCCTTTCCCCATAAGAGAAGGTCTTCCTTGATAAGCTTTTTACTGATTTCTTGCTGACTTAAGAACTTGGAGCATGAGGTGTACCCTGCCTGACGTTTGCCAGCCATTACCATCAGTATTTATTGTTTCCATTAGTGGTCTTTCTGAGGACTAAGGAAAGGGCTTCTCCAGCAGCGTTCCTGTCACACATAATGGGAGGTTTGGCTAGAGGTTTACCATGCTGAGCAACAGGCTCGTGACACAGCGCCAAGGGTGCTTTTCTTGACATTGAAATTAAACCTATGGTAGGCGGTCCTCAATAACACCTACTTCTGATTTTTTTCAAAGAGGTTACCACTGGCCATGAGCTGCTTTGTAGCATCTCCTGCTTTTCGGTTAGCATCGCTTTAAAAGTTCACTTGAAACAGTGCATAAAATGTTCTAGCAACTTATGCTTATTTATTCCTACTCTTTGGGGGGGGACACAGTCTTGTGGATTAATCACGGTGGATTCTAGAATTCATTTCAGATTATAAAACCTGCCTATGCAATATGAAAAGGAAGGCTGTCTCAGCATACTAATACACTGCAATCCAAAACAGCTGCATTAATATTCCTATTGGTTATCATTGGAGATATGCCAATTCCCATACGTATTTATTCACGTTCCGGAGTGCCCTTGCGATCTCATGACTGCTTTTCACAAGTGCTTGGTGGCTAATTCTTTCTCCTCAGCACGCTACACAGAAATCACTCTACATATTCAAATTGGAGGAGAAAAATGTGTTTAGGATAACTACCATTTAGCACACAGTACAAATTAAACCCAGATGATATGATTCTCTCCCTTGCTCCCCATTTACATAAGAATTCATATTTTAAAACAGGAGTCTTTTGCATTACAAGTAAAGATTAAAAGTTGCTTTAAACTTTTTTCCTTGCACTTGACAGGCATTTTTGTATAATTAATGAGTTGGATATACTGGTAATAGTTAAGATTTTGGGGTTTGTATTGTAAATGTTCTGTTTGTACAGTGAAAATATTGTGTAAAATAGAAATGGTTAAGATTTTGGGGGCGTCAGAAAGCCATGGCTTTGTGTATTTCTTGGCTGAGATTTTTTTTTTAAAATGCTACTTAAGAGATTGACTCATCTCTTTCATATTCTGCTAGCGATTAATTGTGGCTTGTATCTAAGTTGATCAGCTTTCAAATTCTTCATTTCTGACACGCATATGGGGCTTTTTTTAGTAAAGTTGTTATTGGCAGCATGTTTATGTCTTAGAGCTAGTATCCTACAGCAAAATTATGAGAATGGATTATAATTTGATAGGAAATCTTGACTGAAGATTTTGAAAAAGGAGGGGTGAATTTGTGGATTTGGGGTTTGATTTTTTTTTTAAAGGTTGGTTCCTCAGTGCACACTGGACCATAATGATGGAAAAGCCTTTGTTCTTCAAAAGCATTCTTAGTAAGTCACCCTCACTTATTTCTGATGAGTAGTATTTATCAGTATCCAAGTATTTTTCTTTTTTAGAAGCACTGTACACATCTTAGCTCTCTTTTTACTTTGCTGACAGAATCAATCTTTGCAAGAGCTTCTGAAAGGTCCTCCAATGCAGCTTCAAATTATTAATAAAAACCACCTGTGACTATAAATGTATATTGTTCCCATTTCTTAACATTTCTAAATGTCTAGTTGTTTGTATGCATTCTAACCTACTGCTAGATACAAATGTCAGGAAGATACAGATGAACTGCAGACTGTCTTTTTCATCTACTCAGACTGCTTTGATAAGATATGTCAGCAACTTTACAGGTGACCTGTTTATTGATCAGGATGCTAAGCATTTGAACAGACCTCTGTGAAGTGAAGCATCAAGTTTTTTTACTCTGCTTTGCCCACCAAAAATCATTGAAGTCACTGGTGTAGCGAGGATTAAGCTTTAACAACCTCTGGGGCTGATAAATCAAGAGTTTGTGTCTATATGGTCTGCTTTATGCTACAGTCAAGGTCCGTCCCTTCAAATTGTCTGGTCCCTATTCCCCAAATAGTTCATGGACTAACTAAGTGGGAATTAAAGCAACTTCAGGCAAAGTAGAAGACATCCCTTTTTTAGTCTATCCAGCATGATGGGTAGACTATATAAATAAACTATAAACTATAAATAGACTGTAGAACAGTAAAGGACAGGTATCCTTTCCCGGTTTTGTTGAGTCCAAACACCAGAACATATGAGAGGCTGCACTTGGTAGGACAAAAGATCCATCTCACCTCGTATCTGGTTTCCAATAGCCAGGTGCCTGAGAAGGCACCTAAGAACAGAGCAAGTGCATAGCAGTCCTTCCCTTCCGTAGTCTTTAGGTCTTGAGGAATTTGAGGCTTGTGGATTGCAGAGGTTTTGCATTTGTATTTAATGACATTAGGTGAGCTTTCTACCATTGATCTGGTTATTTGAATCTCAAGGAAACTTGTTTCTGGTGGACATAAACTGTAATTTCCCTCTGAATAGGAAAGTCAGAGTAGCAAATGTCATCATACCTGTGACAAAGTTATCAGTTCTTTCTATCTGAACAGAATGGAGTGGAAGTGTGGTTTTGCTTCAGGAAGTTAACATTTAAATGGACCTAAGCTGGCTTGGATGTTAATACATCACTGAGATAAATGGTATGGAGGAGAGTTTATTTCTTTGCTGCTACGATGCTGGCAGGAGAGTGTGCTCTGTAATTGATTAACAGGGCACAGTACATTGACTTATATGGGGAAAGCTATTATATCTCAGTAACAGGAAGGTATATATGATTCTGGTTTTAGTAAGTAAAAAATTGGATTCTGCAGGAAATAACTAAAACTGCTGAAAGAACCAAAGGTTCCCAAGGATTTTTTTTCTCTTAAATCTGCGGCATAACAGCATTTCATGTTATGAAGGAAGTTTAAATAGTGCAATATGTTTACTGGAACTTTCATACAGGGCTAGAAATATTAGCTTACGCAAGCAGTCTTTTAACTTTTGTTCTATTGGACCTAAAGTCATGAGTTATTGATGAGATTTAATATGTTTTTTAATGTCTATTCACTTGAAGTATAATCCTTCCCTATCATTCATACACATTTATGGTGAATTTCCTGTATTTTGAAGCCTAAATGAGCAGGCAGATTGGGGGGCGTGTGTTTGGTTTTTTAAACAATGAGAAAGTGAGATATTTTTGGTTTTATTCTTTAGCTGATTAGTTGGTATCCCAAAACAGGTGTAGGAAGCGAATGCAGTTCTAAACAATAGTGAAGGAAAACTGTATCAGCTCTGTTTGGTTTTTCTGCCACCCCCAGTATTGGCGATTCCAACCAAACTAAGAAAGCAGAGGTCCAGATTCAATACTTCAAAAGCACATGTACACCAAATGAAGCACGTTCATGACTGTCTGCAAAAATTGTGACTGCAGTCACAAATAGAGTGATAGTCCCTGTGGGATTTTATTTTAATTTTTCGAGTATGCCAAGGTTCTCTGTCTTATTCTTTTAAATCCAAGAGGATAGATTAGTGAAGCAGAGAGACAAGGCAGGCCATACAGGGCGATGATGATTTAGAAGCTAGTAATCTTTCCAAACAAGTTTTTCCATATTTTCTTTTGCATAGCTTCATCAAGAGTAGCACCAGTATGGTAGCTGTCAAAATAAAAGGAGATTTTCTCAACAGCTACTGGGATCAGTAAAAGAAGTTCTGATGAACGTCTACTATTTGGAGAGTTTTTTTCGGCTGTTGTGTCGTTTCTGAACACATTGTCTAAAATCCAGGTTTATTTTTTTATTGCAGAAATTCAGGTTTTGCTCACATTTTATCCCTTTTTAAAAGCTTCTTTGTTATGATTTTGGATAGCTCTTTCGTTTCAAAAGTTTTTTAGAATATGGTGACCAGTAGCCTCCCCTAATATTCAGTAATTAATCAAACTGTGTAAGTAGCAAACAGTTTTGTAGCTAAATCATTCTATTTGTAGTATTCTTCCATAAAGATGCAGGTTATTCTCCCCACCCCACCCCAGTATGAAACTATGGGTGGGAGAAGATCATATAAACCTAAGAATTTGCTTTAAAAATGTACTAAGAAAACCGAGGAAGCTGAACAAAGGTACATGTTCAAACTTTGATATTATGAGAATGTATTTTTAACAGTAAATATTTTTAAACAGTAAATTTTTAACAGTAAATATCATGTAAGATAAGGATAAGAAAACGCTATAAAGAGATTTTTTTACTGTGTTTTTTAAATATTTCTGATTATGTGTTCTTCTGCTTTTAAATGTTTCATTCCTTTTTTTACCTAGACAACGGAATTAATGACAAATGACTTCAAATCTCTAGCTACATAACATGAATAATGTCACCTAGTAATGTTACCTAATAATGTGGCAGTGAGAGCAGTTTGCTAGCAGTCTTTAAGTTGAAAACCTATTTTTAAGAACTACCAAAAATAAACTATAGATAAGGAAATACACGAGAAAAACTTTGCCAAGTAACCGTCTCTCTGTGGTTATGACATTTAGGGCAAAGTTTGTAATGAGTACTTCAATCTGCTGCTCACTTCTGTTCTTGAACTCTAACCTTGTAGTACTTTGACTGAAATAATAGCAGCCTGGTACCCAGGCTCTTAAAACGTAGGCCCTTGCTCCATGCCATAGCCCTGCTGCCAGGGAGAGATCCCGTGTGAGCCCGGCGTGCTGCTTGGGTGGTGTGACGTGGGCAGAAGGCGCTGCGCCCATCAGGCTGCGGGCTTCTGACCAAGCGTGACGTGTGGCTGCAGCCAAAGCAGCGGGAGGAGGGAGGAGGGGCATTGATCCTTCTGTTTTGTGGTATAAACAATAATGCTTAAAACCATTTATCTTCCCTTGTCAAAATTCCATCATTAAATAGTGTGGTAGTGAACTTTAAAGTCGTTGGAATTGTCCTTTAATTCAGTGCAAAGCAATTGCCCTTTACTCTTGCCTGTGCTTTTATGCTGGTATGAATTTTGTTTTCTCCCTTAACAAACTCTCAGAGATTTGTGAAAGAAACTTATTTATTTTGTTAAATGTCAAAGTACTGATTCATGAATGAATGTTCTTCTGTATTTCTGCGCTTCAGTTTCTATTGCTGTGAAAGTAATTTTATTTTCATTACTTGAGACTGGAAATTTTAGGAGACCTGCATTATAAATGACTTGATTCTCTCACAATCCTTTTTTTCCCCTTAAAGTTCCTCTTTTGAGGGTAGGATTAATTCAGTCCCCACGTGCGATCCAGTCCCATTTTCTAATTGTACCAAAACTACTTGCTGTGGCTGAGCGTTAAATACACTGCTTACCAGGGGTGGTCTAATGCTTTCTAGGTACATAAATTGAGGGTGTTTCCACTAATAGCAGAGCCTGTGTTGCAATGCATCTGTTTAAAAAGATTTAGTCAAGCTGACTGGTGTAGGTCACTTTTTTTTTAGGTTGTACCTGAAATATAAACGAGTAATTTAACCTGCATATTTCACCCATCTGTTGAAATAACTGAGGAAAAACTAGAACAAAGGGCAGTATGTTAGCCATCTAAGTATTTGAAAAATCAAAAGCCAGTTCTCTTCATTCTAATTTATGTAACTTTATACAACAGCAGATTTGTTTTAAACTTTTTTCTTCATTAGAAAAGCAAAGACTCTGATTTTGTTTTTTTCCATCTTAGATGCTAATACCAAGTTAATCTTCTTTATACTGAGTAAAATAGAAGTGAAGTGCTCAAATGGATTATAGAGATTATATTAAAAAAATGTTAATTTTTTTCAGTAAATCTGTAATATGTGATAATTCATAGGCATGCATTAATTAACCCTAATTTATTTTCTTTTTTAAAATATCAGGTTATCAGCACTTCTGTTACAGAACTGAAAGTTTATATCTTACAAAGCTTTCATGATAATCCTTTTCTTTAGCATTACATTTTCATGTCACCAAAAGCATTCCAGATATATCAGGGCAAGCTTGCTTGTTTGTAGTGTCCCTCAGGAGAGTGGTGGCCCATGGTTAGGCATTACCATTACCTAATTTTGTACTTTGCTGAAGTCATTATTTTCTCATGTGGAAGTGTGTGTCTGTATTTGCTTGTTTGTGGGTTTTCTTGTGGGTTTCGGGTGGGTTTTTTGTTTGTTTGTTTTGTTGGGTTTGTGTTTTGGGGTTTTTTTAACTGAAATGTTGGGACATAGCCACATGCATTCCACATGTATGAAATAACAAGGCTGTGTTATTACCCTAAAGAAAAATAAAGGGCACATTGCCACTTAATATGTATGAATAATTAACAGCATAAAGTGAATCTGTTTTCTTGTGTTTCAGAAAAGTGTGATGAACCTCTGGTCTCAGCATTACCCCACTCCTCCTTCAGCAGTTCATCATCTATGACAAGCAGCTATGTGCCAGGTTATGCCAAGTTAAACAAGAGAGGAGGTAAGGGGCACTCTCTACCTTAACGTCCAGATATTTCAAGAAGAAACTATGAATGATATTTTTAATATGAAAATGCTTTTTATGTGAAATATTATTGCTTATGTTTGTTTTCACAAACAAATCTTTGTTTTAGTTGTCTGACACACTTTTTTTGTAAATGGAATGAATTTCTATTCCATTGTATGTGACAGTAATTGCACTCCATTGCACCGGAGGGAGAAAGATACTACTAATAACATGTAGCAGCATGGGCCAAATGCCTAATGTTGATGGAGTCATATGGTACGGTTGTATAATTGACTTTAGTTAAAAGGACATACCTGTGTTTATCAGGTAAATGAACATTTGCAAGGTCATGGTTGTTGGAGCAAAACTAAACAGCTTTGATGTTCTTTGTTGATTTAACTTGTTTCCCACCTTAGCAATGACTGCTGTCATTCAGTTTTTTCTAGCAGCACAGGAACTTTGCTTTTTTCATGTATTTCTGTAATGCAAAGAGATGTTGTTCAGAAGTGACAAAGCCACATCAATTTTGGTGGTTGGAAGAATACGTGTATAAGTTTGATGGTCTACCTGGTCTAATTATATCCTCAGGGCTAGACAAATTTATTTCACAGTCTGAACACAAGTCTTTACCTTCACCCATAGGAATTTTCATAGCTTTCCTTGATATTTCTAGATGTCTGTATATATACACCATTTTGATATCCATCTCTAAATTAATTTCACAGGAATGATACATTTAAATGTGAAACTTTAGATTAACAGAAAATTAGTATTCTGAATACTATTGATTTTATTTTTTTCTAGATAGTATCAATCTAAAAGTCCTAAAATCTAAAATTTCACTGATTCATGTGAATCAATACCAAAATTTTATCTTCCTCCCAAAATACATGTCAAGGGTATAATGAATTGACTCAATGAACCTAGAATTTAGAAGTACTTTCACTGTAGGGGTGAAGAAGAGAGAGCAAGAGACTGTAGTGCCTCAGTATTCTAAATCCTGAAGATCTGTAATAATGGGAAAACACCAGAGTTGTAGAAGGTTGGCTTATTTGCAGTGCTGCTTTATTTTTCCTGCTCCTGCAGGAATGATGTTGCTCCTGCCTGGATACCATATTCTGCCTCCTAAAAAAACCCCAAAAAACATTGAAACAAAAGTGATAATCTTTTGTCTTTTGTGTTTGTAAACAAAATCTGAAGTACTATCAAATGGTGGAACACTCAAGGTTAAAAGCAGAATTTGTTGCATCGAAATCATAGCCTAGCCTGCCCATGTTCTCCACCAATTGTTTATACTCCTGTTTGTGCAGCTTCTGAGCCAAAAAAAACCCCACCTTATAAGCAAAGCTATGAATTAGCCTAATTGTAATCTTAATCAAAGAATAAATATTGGCCTAGCTATTATTACAGAAAAAGAAAGAAAGAAAAGAAAAAATACTGATAGGGAGAAAAGTCTCAATAATAAACCAGACTATATACCCATACTGCCTTGTTTCTATCCCTTTCCCTCATGTTATGCTCCCGCCATCACAGTTCCTCCAAGTCTTATGGTGGATGGCTCTAGCTGGAGTGGGGGCTATGGTCCATTGTCAATGTCCCACATTCTTTACTGGGAGGAGGATTCAAATGGATGAGTCTTGACTCATCATCAAACTAAAGGGCAAGAAGGAAATGCACAGGCAGTGGAAGCAGGGACAGGTATCCTGGGAAGAGTAGAGGGACATTGCCCAGTTGTGTAGGGATGGGCTCAGGAAGGCCAAGGCATGGCTGGAGCTGAATTTGGCAAGGGACACAACGAATAATAAGGGCTTCTATAGGTATGTCAGCCAGAAAAGGAAGGTCAAAGAAAGCATACTCCTGTGATGAACATGACTGGCAAACTGGTAACAACAGATGAGCAGAAGGCTGAGGTACTCAAGAGCTGTTTTGCCTCAGTCTTCACCGACAATCTCTCTTCCCACACCTCTCCAGTGGATGGACCTTAAGGCAGGGACTGGGGTAGAAAAGTTCCTCCCCCTATAAGAGAAGATCAGGTTTGTGACCACCTGAGGAACCTGAACATACATAAGTCTATGGGACCTGACGAGATGCATGCCAGAGTCCTGAGGGAACTGGCTGATGTAGTTGCCAAGCCACTCTCCATGATATCTGAAAAGTCATGGCAGTCAGGTGAAGTCCCTGCTGACTGGAAAAAGGGAAACTTTGTACCCATTTTTAAAAAGGGTAGAAAGGAGGACCCTGCAAACTACCAACCTGTCAGCCTCACATCTGTGCCTGGGAAGATCATGGAACAGATCCTCCTAGAAGCTATGTTAAGGCACATGAAGGACAGGGAGATGATTCAAGACAGCCAGCATGGCTTCACCAAGGGCAAGTCTTGCCTCACCTTCTATGGTGGAGTGACTACATCAGTGGACAAGGGAAGAGCTACAGATGTAATCTACCTGGACTACTGTAAGGCCTTTGACACAGTCCCCTACAACATCCTTCTTTCTAAATTGGAGAGGTATGGATTTGATGGATGGACTATTCACTGAGTAAGGAATTGGTTGGATGGTTGTGTCCAGAGAGTAGTGGTCAATTAGTCAATGTCCAGATGGAGACCAGTGATGAGTGGTGTCCCTCAGGTGTCTTGTGTTGGGACCAGTACTGTTTAGTATCTTCATCAATGACATAGAGGGATTGAGTGCACCCTCAGCAAATTTGCAGATGACACCAAGCTGAGTGGTATAGTTGACAGGCCTGAGGCATGGGATGCCATCCAGAGGGACCTGGACAAGCTCGAGAAGTGGGCCTGTGTGAACCTCATGAGGTTCAGTGAGGCCAAGTGCAAGGTCCTGCACCTGGGTTGGGGCAATGCCTGGTATCAGTACAGGCTGGGGGATGAAGGGATTGAGAGCAGCCCTGCAGAGAAGAACTTGGGGGGACTGGTGTATGAAATACTGGATGTGAGCTGGCAATGTGTGCTTGCAGCCCAGAAAGCCAACCGTATCCTGGGCTGCATAAAAAGGGGCATGGCCAACAGGTTGAGGGAGGTGATTCTGCCCCTTTACTCCACTCTGGTGAGACCCCACCTGGAGTACTGCATCCAGCTCTGCAGTCCTTAGTACAAGAAACACATGGACCTGTGGAAGAGGATCCAGAGGAGGGCCACAAGAATGATCAGAGGGCTGGAACATCTATCCTGGGAGGAAAGGCCAAGAGAATTGGGGTGGTTCAACATGAAGAAGAGAAGGCTCCTGGGAGACCTTATTGCAGCCTTTCGATACTTAAAGGGGGCTTATAAGAAAGATGAGGACGGACGGACTTTTTAGCAGGGCCTGTTGTGATAGAACAAGGGGTAATGGTTTTAAACTAAAAGACGGTAGATTCAGACTACATAAAAGGAAGAAATTTTTTACAGTGAGGGTGATGAAACACTGGAACAGGTTTCCCAGAGAGGTGGTAGATGCCCCATCCCTGGACATGCTCAAGGTGAGGTTGGATGGGGCTCTGGGCAACCTGATCTAGCTGAAGATGTCCCTGCTCTTTGCAGGGGGGTTGGACTGGATGACATTCAAAAGGTCCCTTCCAACGCAAACTATTCTATGATGCTATGTCAATGACAACATTGGTATGGTAGAATCTGCTTGAGGTTAACTGTATGTGTTTTCAGGGAGTGGGGTGAGGGGACCTGCACAATTAAGGGGGCCAAGCTGTAGACATGGGAGACCTTGGGGCAGGTGGTACCCTGGACGCTGGGGCACCATCCCGTGTCCACAAGCAAGGTGAGCAGAGCTGGTGGCACCAGCGGGTTCTGCCAGTTGTCTGGAGATCATCACACAGGAAGGGACAAGCCAGGTCTGATGTCAACCTAGGAAGCAAAATCCGTAAGTGGGGAAGAACATGCGATGGGGCTGGGCATGGATACACCTGTGATGTAGCTCAGGTAGAGCCTGGGGGCCCTATTTCAGCCCCCAGGCTCACAGGCAGGGCGAGTGTGTCCCCCACTGAGTAGGGCAATTATGGCCTGTTGGTACCCTCAGTGACCTGACATTGATCTTTGCTTATTAGTCTGCAACTCCATATGTCAGAATTCTCTATACGTGTGTGTTTTACATGTGTAGGATTCTTGTTCTTTGATCTGTTTTTCTGTTGTTTTTTGTTCTCTAAAATCAGTCTTAGCCAGCTCCCAAGGTTCCTTTCTTTTAATAATTGACCTGGTGAGTTGCTTATAGCCCTGCTCCCTCTGGTACCACCCTGTGCCTGTACTTTCAATGCCTCTGCTATCATCCCATGATTGTAGTCCTCTACGCTACATTTTTATTCTACAGTAATAGTTTGTTATCTGCAGAATATCTACTTCAGGTACAGAAATACATCAAAATTGTTGTACCGATAGTCACTAGCCCATGCAATCACAAAGCTAAGTTAAAGGTAAAACAGATTAGGCTATGTTACCTGGTTGTTAGAGAATTGCTATTACAACTAAATTTGCTAAACAGAAACCAAAGACTAGTTCAGAGAAAATATGACTGACAAGCTCTAGTCTTGCAGCCCTACAGAGTTGATGCAGAGCCTGTGGCCTGTCAGGAGCATTGGCAATTTCTTTGGTTTTAGGCCTGCAGACTAGTAGAGAACACTGTTTATTGCTTCAGAAATTTAGAAGATGACTTCTGAATGAGAATAGGTGGCATTTTATGCTGGTTTCTGGATTTTGCTTCAGTGTTGCCTTTATTTTGTTACATGCCTTTTAGTAATTCTCGTTCTGTCTCTTGCAATATGTCTGAACATGGGTTTTGATAGGCTGTTGGGTCCCTTAAATTGTTTTCAACTGTTCATTGTCCAGATGAAAGAAGTTGAGGAACAGTTTAATTCTAAAACACTGCTCATCATTTAGGTTGAATTCTGCTGTATCACATCACAGTTATGTTCATTTGCATTCCGTTCTCTGTTCTAAACCAGAAAAAAGTCACTAGAAATCACTTTAATAAAATAAAGCTTTGCATCAGCTTGGTGAGCAGGATCTTCGAATTGATTTTAGATTACTATTTCTCCTTTTAGTTTACTAGACTGCTTATTCTATTGTAAGTGAAAGGCAAATCAGACATTTGGAATTTAATTTTTTTCCTTTAGTTATATTTACCCTCCCCTTTCTTACCTTATAATCACTACAGTGCAGTTTCTTTTAATGATGTTTCTTTAGCAATACTGATCTACAGTGCTGTCATTAATCAAACATTTGCTTAATTTCCTCTATCAAAAGGTCATTTGAAATTTAGTTGCATCTCTGCTTAAATAGCAACTTCTTTAGACCGTTGTCATCCATCTCAATACCTATGAAGCCTAGCATAGATACTTTTCAAAACTGATGCTTCGATATGTACATTACCTAATTTTGCTTTCCTAATTCTAGTGCCAGTAAAAGTACTGCAGAATTCAGGAATGTGTTTAACATGGGAACTTGGCCTTTGCTGTGTTTATGCTTCTGCTTCTACAAAAGATGGAAAATAGCTCAGTTTTAATGCTGAGGTATTATACAACATCATGGAATTACAGATATTGCTAATCAAACCAGTAATAAGGGAATCCAATTTTTTTCTCTCCAAAGAGTCATTATCAGCTAATAGGTTCCCAAATCAAATGTGCTATTTAAACCACACTGTGCTCAAGTCATGAAATGGAAAGAACTCCCCCTCCTCTAGCTCCAGACTCTTTACATTAAGGAAATGCACATTTGAAAATTCTGGTCTCCAACTTAATTGTATTTTTCTTTGCCATTTTCATGGCACTTCACTCTAGACTGGCAAAACACTGTAGCAGAATAGATAGTGTATTTTATTCTATTAAGACACTGATTTACTGAACAGTCACATCATGCTATTAAAAAGGTTGCAGTTGTGACCGTAGTTGTTCTGTTTCAGTTTCCTACTATAAAGGGTGCAACTGAAAGGATGCACATTCAAGTGTTTAATATTTTTGGCAGTTTTTAGGAGGCTTCAAAAGCAGAAACATCCACGAATTTATTCCTAATGTTTTTTTTACCAATCCCATAACTAGCAATCTAGGCAAATGGATCTAAAACTTCATGGAATGGCATTGATATGGAAACTGAGCCTCCAGGGTGTATGTGTAGGGTATTTTGCTATCTCAGTATGTAAGAGTATTTTACATTTTCCACAGCTGTCTACTTGGAGCCCTGTAAGCCTTCTCTGACTTACGGATTAGTAGATTATTACTTATTTTGAAGGAAATGCACGTCAGATGGATGGTGTATAACTTGATTAGAGAAGTTAACCTCTCCAAATCTGTTTACTTGGTGATTTGTATTCTTCTGTGTTGCCCCTTGTTCCTGTTCTGATCCTTGTTTCTTGTTAGGGTAAGCAAAGAGAAGTATCCTGAGCTTTATTTGGGGGGGGGGGGGGGGAAGTTATTTTTAATTAGAGGAAAATTTGCTGATTGTAGAAAGAAATATTCAGTGGCTACCTGCAGGTCTGTCAGTCTCTTGCAAATTCATACCAACAGGTATTAGAATTTGAAGCCCCAATTTCTATGTCAGTGAGTAAGAGTCTTTGATTTATGTAATTGTTAGAACGATGAATCTGTGTTTCCATACTCACAGAGAGCTAGAGGCCTGGGGGTACAATGCATGTGTGCATTTTACACCAGCTCTCTCTTTCACTGATCCCCAAAGCACCAAAACTGTCTCATGGGCTGCCTTCCCTCTTCTCCCTTCCTGGGCACTTTCAGTCAGAGCAGCTGTGAAAAGCAAGCAAAACGCTTCCATTTTATTATCATGGAAAGAAGTAGGGAACAAGAAGGCCCCAGAAAACGTAGGCTATTTTGTCTTATTGTCTTTGTGAACAGAAGGTGGTTCCTCTGCTATACTACTACTTAACAACACATTTCACTGGAACTAGTGGTGTGTGAAGCAATTTCTGCTATCCCCGTCCGGCCTGCAAAGAAAGGGGGTGAAGAACCTTTGAAACTTAAGGTGTGGCAAAACTTATGTGGAGACTGGAATGGTGTGATGAATTGCATAGTTAAAGTAGGTTTGGGGAAGGTAGAAGGTGGTGACTCCTGACTTCTGTTAAAGGCTCATAAGCAAAAGCTTGGATTTAAAAACCTAAATGGCACTGAATTAGCAACTGTTCAGACAAAGGTTGCTGTAGTCAGATTCTATCAAATTATGGTTTTGAAAGTAAGATAATTTTTCATTTTAAACAACTAAGTCTTAGCACTATACTGTATTGTAGTATTTTTTCATATTTTTTTAATTATAAAAATTACTAGCGTGTTGTTCAGTGCCAGTATAACAAAGGTACAGATTATTTTTGAAATTTCTGTAGCTTGTATGAGAAAACAAAGCACCACAGAAGAGGAGAAATGTATGTGGCTTTTCTTTTTGGTTCCTGTCACTATCCCTTTTATCTAAATATATGTAAACATTGTTAAATACTTTGAATACTGTAAAATCCTAAAACTTTTTACTTTGGATGCACTTCTTAAAAAACATTTTGAATATTATTTCAGTTAGCAGCTCACATTCTATACCGATGTAAACCAAACATTTCTAAGTGTATTAAATGATCCAATGTAGTATTTGGAGAAATATGAGAATGTGTTATCTTTGAAAAATATACTTAATTTTCATTTTTGAAATGACTGACACAGGAGTCATTCACATTGGCACATAAATATATGCCATTAAGTTATTGACAGTACTGTAACACATTTTAACTGAAATCTAGATAGTAGACTAGCTAAAAAGATTTCACAGTTCCTTCCATTTTTGTCATACATATTCTCCTGCAAAAGTAGTCTGTATTGCTACCACCTTACTAACAAAAGTGGGATCAGAGGAAAGGAGACTTTTCAATTAGCTCATTCTAGAGCTTTTTAAAAATCTATCTGCAGTAGCTTTTGTATATGTGATGTCAAGGTTATAAGGTCTAACATCTTATGACCCGCCATGGGTAGAATCACTGGACTGCATCACATCATAAGGAGGATTCTTAGCACACATTTGATATAATGCATTATCAATCTTCCTTTTAATGGTTCCCAAGCCATTGGACCTTACACTTCTCACTAGTACAAGAATTAATGCTGCCCATCATCCACCTCATACTATTTTAATTTAGGGAAGAAATTCTACATTATTTCAACATAATGCAATGTTATATAATATAACTAGGAGTTGCCTGAAACTGAGCAGAGTCTCAAAACTTCAGAAATAATCCCAGCAGACAGTGAAAGTATGAAGGTCATAATGAATCTTCGGATATATGGAAATTATCTTCTGCACAGTGGAATAAAAAAGAAGAAATTTGGCATCTAGGGCTGTCTTTGAAGTGCAGTATTAGGGGGGAATCTGAAGTTTCTGTAGGACAGTTGATGTTCAAAAAGCAGTCCTTTTATCACCACTATGTAAGCCACTGTGTAGGCTTTTGTGTCGCTTTTTAATCAGGGTGCTGACCTTGACCTGTTATCGGAGTTATTGATGTGTCTATAAAACAAGCATCAGAAATTTTAAGTGTTGGCATAGGTGTAATTGAGACAGTATGTTTTTTCTCAGTGGAGTTTTAAATTTTGGCTTCCTTGTGGAAGATGCAAGAACTTACCTATAATGGGATATGATTCTTTTATTCCCCAAATCATTCCCAGTAAGTCAATCAGATCTGTTCTGCATCAGCTCTACCAATATAGAAAAATGCTTGTGAGAGTCTTGCCTTAGAAAAAATTTGGGAACACCTGGCCTAGGCTCTTTTTAGCATTGCTATTAAAACTTCCAATACCATAACCAATATCACTACTTCTCCAATTCCTTATTACTTTCCTATAATGGGATACAAGAATGATTTTATGTAGTTTTCCTTTTCATAAAGTGACTGTAAACGGGATGGTTAGCATCAGCCAGGATTCTGTGAGCTGTTTGGGCTTGTCCCTTCACAGGACTTGCCAGGAATTTAGTTTGGGTGTGAATCTCTGTCGTGGTTTAGCCCCAGCCAGCAACTAAGCACCACGCAGCCGCTTGCTCACTCCCCCTACCCTGATGGGATGGGGGAGAGAATTGGAGGAGTAAGAGTGAGAAACACTCCTGGGTTGAGATAAGAACAGTTTAATAATTGAAATAAAGTGAAATAGTAATGATAATAATAACAACAATATAATAATGATAATAATAATAACAATATACAAAGCAAGTGATGCACAATGCAATTGCTCACCACCTGCTGACCGACACCCAGACAGTTCCCAAGCAGCGATCGCTGCTCCCCAGCCAACCCCCCCCCAGTTTATATACTGAGCATGACGTCACATGGTATGGAATAGCATGGGAAGCTGAAAAGTCCTTGACTAGCATAAGCCGTACTTAGCAACAACTAAAACATCAGTATGTTATCAGCATTCTTCTCCTACTAAATCCAAAACACAGCACTATGCCTGCTACTAGGAAGAAAATTAACTCTATCCCAGCCGAAACCAGGACAATCTCAAAGTAAGGAGGTGCTCACTCTGCATTACCATTGTCCAAATAGGAACAGTAGGGATCTAGTGTGTAGTAATTAGCACACCATAGATCGTCACCTTAAATACTGAAATCTCCTTATGTCAACAAGACCTTTGGGCACACTAAGAATGCATGTATGCAACATAACTTATGGTTTGATTAAAACACTTAGAGGAAAGTTATGATAGAGTTGCCAGTGGTTTGTAAATTCACTGCCCAGTTAACTGAATACTGTCTTTTCTAAGTAGGTAAACACTTAAGCGTAATGGATAGAGTAGCATAAAAGAACGGTAACAACCATGAGAAAAAGAGTAGTACCAACCACTCAGCTTTTGTTTGTCTGTAAGAGAGCTCTTACCAAGTAAGAGTTTATAAATAATTAAAACATGGTTGCCTTTAAATAAATAAATAAACAATAATTCCCTTTCTGTAAATAAGTGCCTTAGATAAACACACATTGTACAATCCAATGCAGTTTATTTGCTGAAACTATACCATGTAATACACAGTAGATCAAATTAGGCGATCAGAAGTCATGGCAAATGAAATGTTATTACCTATTAAATAATTACTTTTCCATTTAAAAAATTTGGAAAACAAGTTATTCATGACTGAAAAAAGTAGTCCTCTAGTGGTTCATTTATTAATGCAATCTTAAAAACATGTTTGTCTTGGACATAGATTCTTTGTGTTGCACACAGTATAAACAACAGTATTTCTGGAATGTTTTGGGGTTTTTTTGGTGTGTGGGTTATTTTGTTGGGTTTTTTTTATTCACTTCAAGACATAGCTCCTTTAAGAGCTCCCTTACTTGTGAGGGTAAATGAAAACACTTCAATTTTATTAGTCACATGGCCTTTTGGTATTATTCCTAATAAAATTTTTGTATAACAGTAACTTACTTCAACCTCTGGGTTTTTTTTCTTCTCTTAAAATCCACAAATAATTCAGTCTCAGCTCATCATTTGCAAGTTCTTTTGGAACTAGAACTAAAAGTCCTGTAGGAAAGGCATTTGTTCCCTCACGGCTATTATTTCATGGTCAAATATTATTGCTGGATTCACATAATTTTCTGTATATCTTTATCTGCCTCATATCCTACCACAAAAACAATTTTGCGTATTTCTAACCTTCAGAATAAATAGCTAGGCAATCCACTTTGATTTGTAATGCAACTCCCTTCAGCTCCATGAATCCTTGTATCTGTTTTGAAGACAGTTGTGTTTGCCACTCAGTTGACCTTAGCACTTGTTTTCTGTGCTTCAGTGATCTGGTCCTAATGAAACATTTTTTCATAAATATTTACATTTTGTAGAAGGAATTCTTAAAAATACAAATAAAAATGTTTGCACTAGCTCATTCCTCTGAAACAGGCTCTTTCAGTCTCTGGAGCAATATATGGGGCAGTAGGAAAAAACACGCGTTGCAAGAAGATAGCAGATTTTGTGAAGGGGCAAGAAAAAGAGGCATCAAAAAGGGGAGAAAAATACCAGTGTATGTCCAGGTCAGACTGCGGTGTTAAAAAAGTAACTTCAAAAAGGAAAAACATCACCCTTTTCATTCAACACACAATCCAAGAAACAAAGTCTGTGGAAAGTGAAGCTCAAATAATTGGATAAAAATAAAGCATCATTAGCTTATGTTAATTTACCATAGCCCAATGAATACAGAAAGCATGACCGTTTTTTCTAGTTCATAACTAATTTGTTAATTAAAGTGTTCAGAGTACCTAATTGGCTTATTTAATACATGTCTAAATGAGGAGGAGGAAAAAAAATAATACTGAGCTCTCTCTTAAACTTTGTGTGTGTGAAACTTTTTCTACAGCAATCGTTTGCAGAGGCAGCAGTTCCAAGTCCAGCTGGAGACGTGAGGCAGATGGGCAGCCGTCTAGGGCCCCAGACGGCCAGGGACAGCAGATCCACCCTGGCTCTGCTGAGCAGCTAGCTTTTTTCAGACATGAGTCAACTTAGTTCATTAATTGTTTCTGAAGCTAATGAACAGCTCTGGCAGGAAAGTGGCTGAGCTGGTGGCAGAGAGTAGGCAGCCTCACAGCCAGCCAGACTGGTCTGTATGACAGATATACTTTTCCTGTATCCTTAGGGACTGGTGCAGCTCTGGCTGTTTATCCTCAGAGGAGCCAAATTCAGCGCTCTCGAGGATCCTAAAAGCCCAGAGTTTAATTTGAAGGTTTCTCAAGCAGCATTGGGACATTAACCTGTAAATAGTTAAGAAATTTGTTTAGGTGTTCTTGCTGGCTTCATCTCTGTGCGATCTTGAAAAGGCAGACCTGATTATCTCTCCAGCTCCACTCAGAATACTTATATTCTTATTTGCATTTGAGCAGGAGCTAATGGCGTCAAACATGGGGTGGTTGACAAGTTTGTAGTTGAGCTTTATAGGCAGTATAGCATATCCGGTCTTTCTCTTTCTTGTTTGCAGTCAGCTGCTTCAAATTTCACACAAATGAATCATACATATAAGATATGTTAAAAGTTCTCATACTCTTTCTAAATGTCATTAAACTTGTATTGCATTTATGTGGTATGTGTTTCAGAAGCCTTCATCAAGCTTACGTTCACAGAAGTACCACCTGTACATGGAGGGGTTAGTATTAGTGAGATGATGTATAGGTGTTAGTGCAAGAAGGGTACTGCCAGTGGCAGGTTCTTGCCTGCATAAGGACAATTTTTCACAGAAGGGCATCAATCCTTGTAAATCAGGCACTAAATTATATAATCAATCTATTTAAAGATTGCAGATGTTGCCTCTGGTGTCTAATTTCAATTCTTAAAACAGGGAGTGGAGTTTCTATCCTATTTAAAAAGCTGACACACTTTGTAATGACATTTCAGAGTTAATATAAAGGGTGAGACTTTGGCTGAAAAATGCATAGTAACGAGACACTGGAGTTCTGCTAGATCCCTCCTCAGCCCCATGCCTCACAAGGAACTGGCCTACGCTGGAGTGGACACATTTAACAAATTAGAAAATTTTGTACTTCCTCAGACAATGGAGCTACTGTGTTTGCACAGATCAGTGGGAACATGCGGGATTAAAAAACCCCCCTCAGTGTCAGAAAACTGGCCAACCTCTTTTGACAGGTCCAGTACATTTAGGAGTAGCAGAGGCTGACAGGTTAGATATCATAGGCTAGGTTATATCTATAGATACTTCAGACCAAGATATAAAGATGTGTAAGACTCATCTGGAATTGAGGCAAAGATGCAGTGAGTGTGCAGAAAATGCACTGCTGCTTCCAGGGTAGGTGCCTCTTGTCAGACAGTATGAGTGTTTCACCCTCTTCTGCACACAAAATGAAGGTTTTTCCTTGCATAGATGGGTGTAGTGCAACTGGTAGATAGCTTCTTCGAGCACAGCAAGAGCACTGCCTTTCCCAAATAAGTCATAAACAAGCATAAATGCTGGTAGAAATGGGAGCTATTTGGCTACCATTATAACCTCCTAGTACAGTAATATGCTGAAAGAGAGAAAAGAAATAATGTGACAAAATGAGGCTATTCGCTGCAGGATGGGAGAGTGCAGCTATTATTCATATTTCAGCCTTCACAATTAGACTTAGATTATTCACAAATAAATCTGAGCTACACAGTAAGAGACAGAACATTAATACTCATTTTTCTGTGAGTTATTACATAAGCCACAAAAAATGTCTCTGTATCTGGAAGAGTCTGACTTGGCGTCCAGTCCTACATCATAGATTTGCTGATGGTGTCACTTTGTTTTGTCTCATTTTCTTAGATGGAACTATTTTTTAATCCATTTGTGTGTAAGACTCAATTTAATATTGATAAAAATGACACAGGCGCATGTACATTTGGAGGAAAGAAAGTGCATCAACTTATACTGGGCAAGAGCACTTACCTTACAAAAATTCAGCTTTACACAAGCCTTGTATAGCCAGTTATAGGTGAAAAGGGAAGAGGTGAGCGATAGTGTTGTATAGAACCCATTCAGACCGCTTTGAGCAAGAGAAAGTCCTTCCCTTGAGTAAGAGAGAGAATAATTTTCCTTTATTAGGTTATCATGGTAGCTGAGATTTGATTCAGCTTTGTGCAGAATGGCCGGTGACTATAACGCTACAGGGGAGAAACTGTTGGTGTAATTAAGGAGGAACAGTTTACTTATGCTGACCCAGATATTAAAAAAAAAAAAAGCTGTTATACTTTCTGTGTTGTTCTCTGTATGGAGATTTGTTGTGCTGAAGGACAGCTAAGGAACCCTTAGAAGAAATGTCAATAGTAGTTCAACCCTTTCCTCCCACTATCTGTCCTGCTTTTCTCCCTCTGAAGCGATCCATTTGTTTAGCTGTGATATATTGTTCACATAGGATAATATTGTTCTGTATTGGACATCTTTGGTAGTTTGTTGGCCAACTAAGAAACAACTGAATATCGATAATGAGCTATTGTCTCTTCAGAGCCCTAAACTTTTCTGACTGATTCTAGGACAGATTTATATTTCTTTTAGGATGAACTTACATTCTTTGTGACAAAATTAGTTGGAATGGTCAATTTTCTAAGTCACTCAGTGTTAGGTAAATTGTTTCTACTAAGACTCATGGGGCTGTATATTTGATAAGCAGTGGAAAAAAAGAAAGCTTGAAAAGCTGCTTTTTGAGAAGTTGTATTTTAGATGTCTTGGCTTTTCAATATTGACTACCACCAAATTTAGCATTTCTGCTGGGCTTTTAGGCACTTTACTCCCAGTGAGCTAATTCTGCTTTGGTTAAGAAAGTTGTCAGAAATGATCTGATGCTTGTAAGGATCAAAGGGTCCTATGGTATGTAAAAACAGGCACTTGACTGTGTCTATTAACTACATAATATTTATCGCTCAGGAATTAGTAGTTGTAAGTTATCTTACAGTCATCCCTGGCTTCTTAGCTTTTGCTGGGTGATATGAAGATGACCTGGTTTTTAGGGAAGAATCAGGTGACATTGGGCAATGTTGTAAAAGAGGATTAAACAAGATTGTTGCTGAGTAAAATGGGGTATTGTGCTTTTGCTGGGAAGGAAATATTGTTGGGTATAGCACAGTCCTGCACTGAGAGGGCTTTAGCTAGCATTCTGCCAAATGTAGAATATATAGAAAGTAGATGTTTCTTTCAATACACAAGCCAAGTTGTTTTCAATATGTACTGAGAGAGATGGTACGTGAACTGCTTTGCTTTCTTCAGTACCAAGAAGTTGTCCATTGTCTATGGTGGGGAAAGAATCTCCAACAAAAGCCAGTGCTGGGATTATTTAATTTGTTGACTTTAGCAGCTGGTCAGCAACATTCCCCATAACACATTTTGCATACCTAGAGATGATTGTTGCTTGTACGTGTTGATTTCCAGGTGGGGTTTTTGTTGTGGGTTGGTTTTTTTCCCCCCAATTGTGATTAACCAGTTTCTAAATTAGGCCAAAATGGTGCTCAGTTATCAGGAAGAAAAAGTTGCATGCCAAATTTAAAAAATAATGGTTATTGAGAGACCAGAGAAGCTATTAATTATGAGCATTATTACTTTAATGATGTCGTGGTTTAACCCCTTCGGCAACTAAGCACCACACAGCCGCTTGCTTACTCTCCCCCTGCCCCAGTGGGATAGGGGAGAGAATCGGGGAAAAAAAAAAAGTAAAACCCGTGGGATGAGATAAAGGCAGCTTAATAGGACAGCAGAGGAAGAGAAAATAATAATAATAATAATAATAATAATAATAATAATAATAATAATAATAATAATAATAAAATATACAAAACAAGGGATGCACGATGCAGTTGTTCACCACCTGCTGACCAATGCCCAGCCAGTTTCTGAGCAGCGATCGCTGCCCCCCGGTCCACTCCCCCCAGTTTATATACTGGGCATGATGTCATATAGTATGGAATAGGCCTTTGGGCAGTTTGGGTCAGCTGGCCTGGCTGTGCTCCCTCCCAGCTTCCTGTGCACCTGCCAGAGCATGGAAAGCTGAAAAGTCCTTGACTAGCGTAAACACTACATAGCAACAACTAAAACATGAATGTGTTAACATTATTCTTATCTTAAATCCAAAACACAGCACTATGCCCACTACTAGGAAGAAAATTAACTCTATCCCAGATGAAACTGGGACAAATGAACTTCTAGTTTCAAGGTAAAACCAAATTCTACATATTATATGCAGAATTTATTATCTTAAACACACTGGTGATGATGCTTGAGATTTTTTTTTTCTCTTGAAACTTTAAGTAATGTGAAATGCAGCTAAGGCCACCACCAACATGTTGCCCAGCAATGGCTGTTTGATCAGCCACATCCAGAGTCATTTGGAAAGGAGTACTATAGCTGGGGATCAAAGCAGAGATACCAGAAACAGAGTAGGAATTGGCAATAAAGTATTTTAAACATTCCAGTTCTCAGGTTTCCGCTAGACTTTAGTTAAAGGAATTAGATTGAGCCCTTCACAGGAAATGTTTTTTTACACAGCTGTCTGCTCTGAGGCTGGAGCACCTTGCTATAAATATGTGGTATTGGCCACCCTTTGAGAAAAGCTACTAGCTTACCAGCTCACTAGGTGTGATATGACAATTCCTATGCTCTTATCTTGTTCTCTTACAGATGGTCCCTCCATGAGGCTGGAGTCACAATGAGAGGGTTTGCTGGGGAAATCTACAGGCTTATCCAATTTTACGGATGATTGCAACACTTTCAGCCTCTCAGACTCTCCTACAAAAGCAAGGAAGTTTAAAGGAACAGGGGAAGTTAACTGCAAGTAAGAAAGAAGACAGGAGAGACCCCCAAATCAATTGATTTATCCTATTGCCATAGATCCAGAGGTTACTAGAGTTGGGACTGTGAAGTAAAGACTATAAACAAGCTCCTAAGTTAATAGAGACAGGGAAACAATATAAATAAAGCCTTTGGTTTGACAAGACCATTGGAATTACCAGAATCATTAAGCCATATCATTTTTAGTCACCTGAAAACAGCTTCTTCCCTTTCGCTCCATCTTCCATTCCCTGAAAACGGAAGTGTTCTCCTTTTAGGGGACTTAGTCACTGGCAAGTTCTTCTGTTTCGTGTTCAGAAGGTTGCATGCATTTTTCAGCTGGCCGCAAAACTGCAGAAAGACATTGTCTGCATAGTCTAACATGACTCATGAAACACAGCTAAAAGCTTAGCTGTAGAAATGCTTATAATGATTTCAGAAACTTACTGTTTATTACTTTGCAAGCAAGGAAATTGAAGGCTGTAATCATGGCTTTTATCTTTAAAAAGGTCTAAAGATTACAGCTAAAGAACAGGATGCTGCTGATCAGAGTAACGATCAGCATTGTGAGATTTCAGCTTTCTGTCACGGTGCTAGAATCTAGTACAGAAAGTAATTTAATTAGGCACTTTATTATCTGTAATAAATGTAAATTGACTGATTTACTTCCAAAATTTCCAATTAAATATAGGTATTATTTATTCATAATACCGGAAGCTCATTGTTAGCATTTTGCAGAAGTAAGTCCTTTGCCCAGCAGAGGTGGTACTATTAACTGTGCTCCTACTTTCTCATTGTGTATTAGAGAAAGGCTACTGATGTTACCTTGTGACATGGAATACTGCAAAACTGCATGAATGGTATAATTGTGTCTCGACAGAAGCTGATAGCCTTATTTAAGATACAATGCTAATGCTGGAAATCTAATATGGGCTGCTATTATGGATGATTTTAAACTATCAACAGTACCAGCCAAACAGCAGATTTTTTGAATGCATTAATGTGGGGTCTGTAAAAACTTAATTCAAAAGATTATGCCTACAGATAGTTTTGATATTGATCAATACCAGTAGTATTGGTTAGTAAGTATTGACAGAGCTTTAAATAATGAGTATATGCAACTTTCTGACAAGCTGTATTTAAAACATGCTCCCCATTCCTACTCCCCACGAAGAAGAACTAAGGACTTTAAAGGCGTAGAATCCTCTAGCTATTTTGGCAAATTTAATAGGAATGAGCTAAATTGTAAAAGGTTACATGAAAGTAGAAAGAGGAGAAAAGGGACAGAGATTTGCAAGTGTACATAAGAAAACTGGGCCCCTAAAGTCTGTTAATTTTCCAGGCAAGTTTAGCACATAAGTCCCTTTCTCTTTTTAATATTTAATGGAGGGAGTGTCAGTCTTTTTTCTTTATAATTTACATGGAAAACATAAGGCAGGAATAACATGAATTCAGATCTGTTGAAACAAAGCTACACTGACGTGCAGTGACTATAGAGCTAATTCAGTAAACCACTTTCAACAAATTAGGACACACTTTAGAAAGCAGTTGTCATCTGAATACCACTGTCTGGTTCAAACTGAAGGTATATGATGCACTTTCTTCTGTGGATAGTGCTAGTGAAGGAAGATTATGTAAAAAACAGAACCATTTGTGTTTGTTCCTAAAGGGACCCTCAGGCCAGAGAGTTCGTAAATGTCTTTCCTGGGTTTTATTAAGCTAATGTACCATGTCCACAATTGATTTCTTTTTACTCCCGGAGGGATTATATTGTTCTTTTTAACTATATGTGTTTGAAAGTATAGAATATGCTTCTAGAATATAGAATTGAGCATCAAACTTTTCTTTGCCAAATAGGTGGATGAACCTATAAAATTATGTTCACCAATGTATCTAAGCATTTCTTTGAAAGAAGAGCTCATGTCAAATATGAGGAAAACTGCAAATGATAAAGCTAGCCTCCTGTAACAATTATCACGTTATAAAAAGAAGGATTTTGTCATGCAACTTTTCAGTCTCTTTATTGGTGTCTTAGCACAGTCAATTAAAATCCCTGGAAGTGTCCAGAAACTCAGTTTAATAGCACAATAATGTCTGGATACTGGGGAGGCAGGGTAGGGAGTGTGTAAAGGTACTTGCACGTTGCAGGTGCAAAAAGGTGATTCCCCTCTCTGGAGGAGGAGCTCAAGGACTTCAGCTTTCTCATCAAGTTTGTTCCCATGGAATGGATCCTTTCATATGGGAGAAGACTGATCTTAAGGCACTGTTTGCATTTGGTGCCATGTGGTACTTTAACTCTCAAAAAAGGTATGTGAAATCTATTGCAGTACTGATATCCTCTGTGTCACAGCTATTTCCATGACCTCAGATTCCAGGAACAGATATTCATGTGTGAGCCATCACATCATAAAGAGAGAGATCACCAAGAAAAGTTTTAAAAGGTTGTGTGACAGCAAAAAGCTGGTGGCTGTGGCAGAGGCATTGTTAAGTTTGTGGCAGTGTGTAGTGGTTTTGGTGGTAGTCAGAAACAGAGTGCATTGACATATTTCACAGCTTGATCCAAACCAAATGGGAAAATGCCCTTTGGCAGCTTTTGGATCAGGCATTTTGTTGGCACTGTTATCATCATCTTTCTATCCTAGGCAGGCATTAAGCAAGTCATGCTGCAAGTCATCAGCCTGATTGGAAAATGTGTAATAAGCATTGCTGTGGTTTTGGAACACTGGAATGTACGTGGAGATTTTGCAGTTGCTTGATTCCCGACTCTTGTCACTTCAGAAACCCAGCTTTAGTGCTGAAGAAACTTGTCGCTGCAGATCTGGTATGATAGAGTGTAACACAATGCGTTCTGACTAGCATGTAATCCTTCAGCTGATGACTGTAGCTCCAGGGTTGTTAACATGGCACAAGCTACTGTTTTAGATCACTTTCCATGGTGCTTGGCATTGCACAGCTTTAGAACATGAATTTGTCAGGCAAAATTGTACAAAGGTTGAGAAAATCAGGGGCAACTAAAACTATTTCAGTTACTGTGCATTTAAGGATTTTTATAAGAGCAAGGAATCTAATGCTCTTGCTAAGATGTTGACTACGATCCAAACATGCATTGTACCTGGACAGATATAACAGAGAATTTCAAGTCTGTAAATAAACATGGGTAGAAACCCTATCCCCCGAGGAATCTTGTGTCCAAAATGCTTTCCCCATATTCTTTTACCCATTAAGAATCAAGTATGAAACTTTTTTCCCCTGATCTTTGATGAAGAATACTACATTGCAGATGTCTTGCCTTTCAGATTTCTGAGTGAGTTTGTAATGCAGAACTTGATCTTGCACATTGCTAAGCTTGTTGTCTGGTTCCACAATATGCACTGGCATCTGTTCTAAGGTCATTGTGCAGATACTGACACTACTCAGTATAGTGAGCTTTAAGCACAATATTCAGCATTTTTGACCTTGTAGCAAAATACTGGAAAAGGTAGGAGAACGATGTTTTGTCTGTTATAAGGCAAGCTTAATCTGCACTTACTTTTGTGGCTATAGTATTTGTCCAACAACGTTATCAAATGACTACTGGAGGAAGATGAAATATATACTACTCCAAATCCTTTGATTTTAGTATATGAGGATCTCATTCTTTTCCAAATCTGTGGCATCAATACATAACTTCCTTTACAAAGTAAGAGTTTGGTAGTTCATTATAGTTAATATTAGAAGTGCTCTTCTTGTGCCCTTTCCTACTTTTTCTTCCAGAATGAGTTCAAGAAACACACTGTATCTTTCTCAATCTGTGGGGTTTTTTTTGTTTGGGTTTTTTTTTTTTTGGCTTTGTTTGGGTAACTCTATAACTTCTCAAAAATACCTATTCAGAAAAAAGGTGGAGGTTGTTGACCTTGAGATATATAGGGTAGGTCCTGCTTGACCAACCTGATCTCCTTCTATGACCTGGTGACCCGCCTGGTGGATGAAGGAAAGGCTGTGGATGTCATTTACCTGGACTTTAGCAAAGCTTTTGACACAGTCTCCCATAACATTCTCCTTGGGAAGCTGGCAGCTCATGGCTTGCACAGGAGTAGTCTTCGCTGGGTAAAAAACTGGCTGGGTGGCTGAGCCCAGAGAGTAGTTGTGAATGGAGTTAAGTCCAGTTGGCAGCTGGTCACGAGTGGTGTTCCCAAGGACTCAGTTTTGGGGCCAGTCTTGCTTAATATCTTTATCAATGATCTGGACGAGGGGATCAAGTGCACCCTCAGTAAGTTTGCAGATGACACCAAGTTGGGTGGGAGTGTCGATCTGCTGGAGGGTAGGAAGGCTCTACAGAGGGATCTGGACAGGCTGGATTGATGGGCTGAGGCCAACTGTATGAGGTTCAACAAGGCCAAGTGCGGGGTCCTGCACTTGGGTCACAACAACCCCATGCAATGCTACAGGCTTGGGAAAGAGTGGCTGGAAAGCTGCATGGCAGAAAAGGACCTGGGGGTGTTGGTAGACAGCCGCTGAACATGATCCAGCAGTGTGCCCAGGTGGCCAAGGCAGCCAAGAGCATCCTGGCTTGTATCAGGAATAGTGTGGCCAGCAGGAGCAGGGAAGTGATTGTCCCCCTGTACTCGTTGCTGGTGAGGCTGCACCTGGACTACTGTGTCCAGTTTTGGGCCCCTCACTACAAGAAAGACATTGAGGTGCTGGAGCGTGTTCAGAGAAGGGCAACGAAGCTGGTGAAGGGTCTGGAGCACAGGCCTTATGAGGAGCGGCTGAGGGAACTGGGGTTGTTTAGCCTAGAGAAAAGGAGGCTGAGGGGTGACCTTATTGCTCTCTACAACTCCCTGAAAGGAGGTTGTAGTGAGGTGGGTGTTGGGCTCTTCTCCCAAGTAACTAGCGATAGGACAAGAGGAAATGGACTCAAGCTGCGCCAGGGGAGGTTTAGGTTGGATATTAGGAAAAATTTCTTCATGGAAAGGGTAGTCAAGCATTGGAGCAGGCTGCCCAGAGAGCTGGTGGAGTCACCATCCCTGGAAGTGTTCAAAAAATGGGTTGACGTGGCACTTTGGGACATGGTTTAGTCTAGTCTACCCTTGATTGGTTTAGTGTGGACTTGGCAGTGCTAGGTTAATGGCTGGACTGGATGATCTTAAAGGTCTTTTCCAACCTAAACGATTCTATGATTCTATGAAATCATGAACATTAAAGAAACCCACTTCCAGGAGAGTAAGCTTTCCCAGTACTGAGAATTTAAATATACAATCAAGTGATATAATGAGTAAGTAAAGGTCAATATCACACAGCAAGTTAATGTGTCACCCTGATATGTAGAAAATAGTTGCTAGTGATGATTATGCAATATGGAATGAAAAAAAATTTTAAACGTAAAATAAGAAAGGTAAATGTGTAAAATCAGGATTAAAGGTTCTTTCAAATAAATTTAATAATTAATTGTCTGTTATAGCAGAAATGTTGCCTATTGTACCAAGTTTTGCAACAGAATCTCAGGAGAGGTTTGAGTATCTGCAGATGGGAGGTTTGCGTGAACAGCAATTCAAGGAAGGGAGGAAAGCATTTAGGGAGTAATGCCCTTCTTTTATGCTCTTAATAATGTGAAATACTTCAACCTGTATAAGACAGTCAGATCATACAATCTTACCTCAACATAAGCAAAAAATTATCTTTAATGGCTACTTTGCACTCAATGTGTTCCTCCATCCTTTTGCCTGTGGAAAGTTCTGTGTTGTGTCACTCATAGTCTGCTATTTGCTATCTGCTTGATTGATTAAAGTTAGGTTGACCTGGTGTAGTTGTTCATATTTGCCAAGCTACTGTTCTTATAATAAGCTACTCTTAGAATAATAGAATAATTCTGATTGAAAGGAACTTCAGGAGGTCTCCAGTCCAACCACCTCCTCAAAGCAGGGTTCAGCTCTGAGATCAGACCAGGTTGCTCAAGGCTTTAACCAATTGGATCTGGAAAACATCCAAGGACAGAGACTGCAGCTTCTCTGGGCAACCTGTTCCACTGCCTGACTGCTCCACGGTGAAAAAAAAGTTATTTCCAGTCGGAACCTCTCTCATTTCAGTTTGTATCCATTGCCTCTCATCTTCCTGCCATGCACTTCAGTAAAGAGCCTGGCCACATCCCTTTCATGATCACCCTGTACGTAGTGGGGGCTGCTGTAATGTTCCCCTAAAGCCATCTGTTTCCCAGGCTGAACAAGCCCTGGTCCCTCAGCCTCTCCTCACAGGACAAGTGCTCTAGCCCCCTGACTATCTTTTTGGTTCTCCACTGAATTTAAGATAGCAGAGGAAAATTACAACCCACAGTTGAGTGAGAGAGTGGTGTATAGGGTTGGAAATCAAAAGCTGCAAGAAGAAGAGAGACCTCATGAACAGAGAAACAGGGCAAAGGGATGCCTCTCTCAAGTGCATGCATGCAAATGCACACAGCCTGGGAAACTAGAGCTCTTGAGACCTTGTGTTTCAGGATCCAAGGAGAAGCCAGGGAGGGGTGACGTCGTGGTAGGAATGTGTTACAAAGCACAAAATTAGGATGAGAAAGTGGACACCATTTCCTTTGAACAAATTCAGAACACCTCCAGATGGCATACCTTCATTCTTATGCGAGACTTAAATCTCTCTGACACCTGCTGGAAGGGCAGTACAGTGGGGTGCGATCAGCAGAGCTTTCTGTAGGGTGTCAGGGATAGCTTCATGATACAGGCACTAGATGTGGTGCCTGCAGTGGGGTGTAAGGAGACATAAACCAGGAACAGTATCAGGGAGTCTCACTATTCCAGATTTCAGCCCTCTGCCTTGTGTAAATCCTGTAGGCAAACTTTAAAGGAATAAAAAAGCTGTTGTTCAAAATGTATGTTAATTAAACCTCTTGTAACAGATACTGTTGTTAGGCAAATGTGCTTAAATGTCTGTTACAGAACTTCAATATTTAACTGAAATGCAGGATAAAACTTAAGTTATAAAATTTATTCCCTTTATTTTACCTAAAAAAAAATTAAACATAATATTACCAATAGTTTTATTTTCTTGTTATAAATATTCTCCCAGTCATCAGATGTCATATCTTTCTAACAGCTGGTATATGTTTTGATTGATCAAGTTAATATATGTTATACACATTATTTTTTTTTACTGGAGTCATCTGTGTGATAGATTTGCTTTCTGAAATCTGTGGCAAATAACACTTTCTTTTTCTCCAAATGATACTTTGCTGCTACTAATAAGGAAAAAGAGGTTATATAATAGTCAGAATAAATAAAAGGGAAAAAAATTGCAGTGGCCTTATAAGCATTAGCTAGCTATTATAAGTTGACTCTGATTTTATGATGATTAATTAACATTGCCAAATCAGAAGCTAAAGCTGTGGCGTAAGATTCCTTTAAACCCAGAATTAACAGCAGATATTTTTTCCTCTTTCATTGTTTCAAAAAACCTGTATTTAAACCTATATTCTAACCATAATACATATAATTATCATATCACACTTTCCATTCTTAAGCCATGTGGTTTTGCCTGTTTAAGACCTTTTTATAGCACAATAATCATAGGATTCAATTTTTATAGAAGTAGTGATTTAGCTAGTAGTGGTTTGTGCTTTAGAAGCCCTTGCTGCATACTTATTTCCTGGGCTTATGCCATAAAGAAAATCCCTCTGTCTTCAGGAGGAATGGTATCCATGTAGCTGGAAGTAGAGAAGGACTAGGTCTCTGTGATAAATGGTTTTCTTCAACACAAAAGTGAATCAAGAGAGCATAGAAGTTATGGAAAAGCCGTCACAGCGTTGCACGGACGTCCCTGGACAATTTCCCTTGAGTTGTGGTAGCACTTCTTTGTCTAGGCTCAGCAAATGGAAATTTCATTGAAGACTTATGAGGATTTGCTTATTCCAGCATGCAGGAAAAATCATGAGCTCTATTCAAGAAGAGAAAGATGTAATCTTTATAAGGATAGAGAAGCCAGCTCTATGGAGATAGAGCCTGGGGTTGTGCCTGTATGGTGAAGTAGGAGAAATTATTAGCTTTAGCATAACAGCATTTTTGATAAAGTTTCAAAATCCTGTTTATTTTCACAGTTTGTGTGAGGCGAATGATGTGTTACAGTGGCTTACAGACAGGCAAACTAAAGCATACAAAGCTATTTTTATCCTCACTTAGGTCTTTGCTTGCCTGGGCAATGCTTCTGCTAAGTTAGATGATTTCTGTCTTGAACACACCTTTTTTAGCTGTGGCTGTTTCTTCATCTGCTAACTACTGCTCTGTACAGACAGAAATTATTTAGGTATTATCTGCAGTCTAGCTGTTTGAGGTGGTGGGTTTTTTTCCTTTTGGACGGGGAGTGGGTATATTGAGTTGGTCTGGACATGCACAGGTTCTACTCAGCAGTGTTACAGTTAGCAGTCTTGACTGACAGTATAGAAAAAATGCATTCAGAACAAGTATTTGAATCTGTAGTCTGAACAGCTTAAATGGAAGGCATGGAAACTGCAGTGAGATTAATTTCAGCCCGAGGAGCCATGCCGTCCTAAAAGCCTTAGAGGGCTAACGGAGGCAGGGGGAGAAGTGGGGATGATTCAGGGCACCTGAAGTTAAATCCTGCTTTGAATCCTCCCCTAGACCCTGAAAGCTGAACCTTCCTACTCTAAAGCTAGCATTTCCATATTCTCCTCCCTTCTGTAGGTTAAAATTTAAAGAACAAGGGTTGGAGTGTGCATTTGGGGCTTTTAATTTATTTTACTTTAATTTTTGAAATGGTTTGCCGCATGAACTTTGAGTTCTCATTAATTTATATTGAATAAAAAACCTAGCAAAATTTCATTCCCTGGTTAGTGTCTAAAATGTATCAGATTAGTTAATCCCATGTGGGTAAATTAACATTTGATGCCACTGATAAGAGACTGTTACTTTTATTAGAGTTATAACTTTTAATTTTTTGTGCCAGCTTTTTTCCCTAGTACAGTCTCACATGATTGTAATGATTTTATATACAGTGCTATGTTTTGGCTCCAGGGGGTATAAACTTGTTTAGGAATAGTCAATATTTATTAGTAGTTTACCATAGACTTCAGGCAAATCATTGTCCTAAAAAGTTGAATTATGCTGTGGTATACTCCTATCTTGAAATGAACATATTATTTTGCAAATTAAAATAAAGAATAAAATTGTGCCTGCCATGTTGTTGCAACTCTGCATATGATATCAATAAATATTTTGCTATTAGCAAAATAGAAGGCATAATATGAGCTTTCATCATCAAAATGGATGCAGTACAGAGTAATTTTTAAAAATAGAATATATTTTCTTAATGGAGAGAAAGGATAAGGATCTGGGTACTGCTTGCAATATATGCATTAATGGAAAAAATAATTATCCTTTAGCTTTGTTAAAAGCAGAAAACCCTGGAAAATGCTTGAATTGGCTATATTCTAGATTTCAAGTCATCTTAATATTTCACAATTCTGTGTTCCTGCTTCTTGAAGGAAAAACAGGAGAAGGAAGCATATGTACTAAGACAGATTCAACAGTACCGGTAACTTGTATTCATGCATGGCACTAAAAACACCAGAGCTCCTGTAATATCACGAGCAAGGTCTGTCTCACAGAAGCATTTGGAAGTGGTGGCAAATCAATGAGGCAGGTAGGGAAGAGTCCTGTCCTGTTCTCAGGATTGGGTCACTGGTAGTGCAGGGTTGGCACAAATGAGATAATATTATAGCTCCCTCTAGTTGTTATTTTTCTAGGCAATTTGCATACAGAAAAGATTCAGATAGTGATTTTTAAGTATTCAGAAGCTTTCAGTGGTGCTGACTGATTCCCCTCCGCCCCCAAGTCATTTTGTTTTAGAAAAGAGAACCTCTTTATAAGAATTCATTGGCTTCACTTATAATTTTGGTGGGAAATTATCAAAATGTGTAGTGATTTTAGCGCTCTAGCACTCAAGAAGAAAGGGATAAGGTAGTCAGAAAAAATACTTCAGAGTGCTTTATTAACAATTCTGAGTTTTGAAAAATCATAAGCATTTGGGTAGAAACCAGCTTCTGAGGAACTCCTGTAAAACGGGAATTCAGGTCTGAAATTTTGAGCAGATGGAGAAGGTATTTATATAGGGGAAAAGCAGGTTAACCTGGGTAGGAAACACTAGGGAAAAATCTTCAACCTGAGCATACTCTTGAATGTATTTTTTCTTGCCAATCCCAAAAGAAGCAGCTTTAAAAAACCCAAACAAACAAACAAACAAAAAATCGTGGTAGAAATGGATAAAGAGTAACAGAGAGAGAAGAAAAGTGAGCAGCGTTCAGGTTCTGTTGTGGTCCAGGAGCTGAGCCCAAGTGGGTGTTACAAAACAATCAGTAGCAGCAGGCAAAGGTTGACTGTTGGGAATCATCAAGGGAGCTGGACTTCAGAACTGCTGTATTTAACAGCAGGAGCTAGGCCAGGTCGTTTTTTGTACTTGCTGGGCTAAGTCTTTCAGGGCACGTAGCAGCCGGAGGGAGTATGTCATGAGCAGGGCATTTCAAGGGAGAAGTCAAGGGAGAAAAATTTCTTGCAGGAGACACAGACCAGGAGATTTGGAGTTAAAAAACATAGCCAGAAAACAGATAATAAGAATAATGAAATAATCATGTAGCTTTTACTTGTTAACAGTGAGCGTTTCAAGGCAGTGTTGTTTGCACATCACTGGAACACTGGGATACACTGAAGCAGAACAGCAGAAGGCTGTATCCACTACAGGATCTCACACAGCAAGTCTCTGCAAGACACGAGGTTCAGTTTTTTTCTTTTATCACTGAAGACTTGTCACAAAACAAGATATCTAAGACTGAATTATGGCATTTAATCTTCTTTCATGTACAATCATTTGAGGGAAAAATATTAATCAAGATGGGCTAGAACATCCCTATTTAACTTACAGAAATTCAGCTTTGCCTTCCATCACTTTGTGGACTGCACTGATGGGAACAGGACAATTTAGGTGACTACAGTGTTTAGGCATCTCACTGCTATTGAAACGGTATAGATCAGGTGCAGGAATACCTTAACTCTTTTTTCTCTGTCATCTCTACTAAGGAGGGATCACAGCAGTTACAAGGAACTACCAGAAGTGTCATAATGAACTTGTATCTGGATTTCAAAGTGCTGTAAATGCTATTCGATCACAGTCAGTAAAACTTCACTATTCCAGATCTGGCCATCATTAAAATCCTGGATAAGAATCTGCTAATCAGGGCGCAATTGCTCAGCAGAGGGCGGCGGCAGTGTCTGCTATCCATTAGCTATACACTTGCTAGTTCTTGCCAGGGATATGACCTGAGTTGTTAGGAAAACCCCAGTGCTGCAAGGCATAAACATGCAATGAAAGATTTGTGTTCTGGTACTTGAAAAGGGGGTGTGAGGAAAGGGAGATCTCTATACTCTCTTCCTTGTCTTTTGTATGCCACTGTGGTTATTTTGTATGCAAGAGGTTTGTATGCCAGGGTGCAGTGATCCATTGCCTTGCCTCAACTTTCTGTGTAGAAAACAAGAAAACACCTCATGGAGAAGAAGCTGCTTGATGCCTTGAATACAGATGATGCACAGAGAATATTTAAATCTCGTCCAAGTTTTGTTTAAGATTCCATTAGGATGCAGTTGTGAATGAGCTTCTTTTTGCATATGTAATTAGAAAGCAGAACAGATGGGAAAGGCATAGTTTAAAGTGATGTGTTCATTAAAATAACCAAAGCTGCAAAGTGTTTGTTCCCCAACAGCGGATTCAGGATATGAGACTCCTCAGGCTTATGATTTTTTTCCCCTGTTTTGAGTTTGACAACTGTGAATGACAACGATGAGATCTCTTTTGCATCATTTTTATTGTAAGGTATCACCACTGTTCCTTACAGCAGATTGATCATTCATTCCTTCATATGTGGTTTGTGCTCAGTTAAGATATACTAGGAAGTAGTGGGTATTAAGAAGCAGACACTATATCAAAAGATTTATTTTAATTGCATTTACTGTAAGAAAGATCTATTGGGATTAAAAAAAAATAATATAGTGATTTTAACATTCTTTTATTCTTTTAAAAAAGATCTGTGTGGACTGTATCCTGATAACTACTGTTTTCCCTTGGGTTATTTCTACTCTTAACTTTCTGGTTTTTAAATTAAAATGAAATAATTTTAAGAAATATAATTAGGGGTTCCCTCCATCTATTTTTTAGTAGAGGGGAAATCTACTAAAATTAGACTAACAATGTCAAAAAAATAAAAAATATATACTGAAGTGAATAAGGGCTAAACCTTCTCCCACACACACACACAAAAAAAAAGGACAAAAAAAAGTATTGCATAGTTTAAAGAAACAAAAAGTAAACTTTATCAGAGAGTTTAAGCCACACCAAAGGAAGACACTGGTAAGTGCCACTAGAAATCAGTAGAAACATTCCCAGTGACTAGTAATGGACTGGATAGGCTGTCGTGTTACTTCAGCCTTTCAGAAGTCAAGATTAATGCTGATACTGACCTCTGTAGACTTAAAACTTTCAGCTGCTATGATGGAAGGCTAATTTGGGGAATGAATGTTGGATCTTTCCTATCTTCTGCTACCCCTGCAAAATGAATTTTATCTGATGTATTTTTGTCACGAATGCAGGTCTGTGAATCCTGCTGATTATGTCAATTCACTATGAATGAGTGACTTTACACAGTTCGATTTAGTAAAAAGTTAGAATTTACTTGTAGTGAATTGCAGAATTTTATTATAATATTTTCAATAGCACTCAATCATCAATGATTAGTAAAGTGATTAGACAAAATTGATCAAAACAGTGACTTAGTTACAGATTCGAAGATGGCAAGGTTCACTCTATTACTACATAGAAGCACATAAAAGAGAATTAAATCACAATGAGTTAAAATGATTCATAAAGGATTGCGTATATATGGAATAAAGGCAAGGGGGAGGGGCCCTCCAGTTGAGTCACAAGGTTCAGAGTAGACCCCCTTGCTTTCTAAACTCCTTCTCAGAGAGGAGCCAAGGTGCGGCTGGGCCCAGTCTTAGTCTCAGACTTGGTCAACGGTTTAGGAGAGTAATGCTATAAGAATAGTACAGCAATATAAAACTCCTTTTAAAATTAAATCATACATCTACAAAACTACTTAAATTGATTCATGCATGCACACTTACAACTATAAATGCATATATGAAAATAGTATACCTGTTAAAAATTCCCCTCGAGTTTAGTGAAATACGTCTAATGCCTTGGCATTTCTCAACGGGCGAGAGTAGAGCCTCGAGGAGTGAAGAATATCAGCAGCCCAGGCTCCGTTGTCAATCTCCGGCAATGGAGTTCTGGTAGCAGCAGACTTTCGGAATCTGCTAGTTTTTGCTGACTCTGAGAGACATTTCGATCAGAGGGAGATGCTGGTGCGGCCCGTGGTGGTCCAGGAGAGCTCAAAAGGCCTCACTTAGGACTGCTGTTTATAGGATTGTGAGATGATTGACTTTAATCACCAGTAAATTTCCATCCGAGCCACAATTCGGGTTGGCTTGTTGTTGGAATTCCAGTAGTGATGATACCACCCTGTTTCAGGGCTGTCTGGGATAGCTGTTTGTTCTCGTTCCCCTCGTTAGCCATAATATGAATCTTGATAAGAACAGAGCCGCTCTCTGCTCCAGCCATGTAGGAGTTTCTGGTACAATTAAGGGGCGCTTAACTGACCAACTCGCTACACAAAGGCTGCGGCCTGGAATTCCTGAGATTGTAAAGCAGCCGAAGTAAAGGGGAAAAACAGAACAGAAAAACAGGGCGGGGGGGGAGATGTACCACTACAATTTTATAGGGACCTTAGAGCTTCAAGGCTTACTGGAGCCCAATTCTTGTTGCATCTCTGGAAAGCTGCTATTGAAACTCATGGGGAGTTAGGTCAAAGGTTGGGTCTATTTTGCCAGTGTTTAGTAAATATGGTCTGATTTGGGATAAATTATAATAATGCATTCTGGAGAAGTAGTAATCTAGTTGTTGTCATTTCTGTCCTTCTCTGTGCTATTTAACTTCTTACAAAATAAATATAGGTACTTTTAAATAGAGGGTGACTACAATCATGCTGCTATTTTCTCAGTATTCGCTGCCTTCTAAATATCAACCTTTGCTTCTTCTGAAGCAGAATGTTCATTGTCTGCCCACTATCAGCATCATGCATAGCCTTGTCTGCAATTCCATCACTGTTGTGTGCTGGAAGGAAGAGCTCTTCAAACATGCAAAAGCAAATCCCTACCCTGAAGATAGGGACTGGATTACAAATCCAAATTTAGCTAGAACAGCAGATGAATACAAGAAATATAACAATGCATGCTGTTTATGATGAGGAAATAAAAAATGTTTATCCATGCCAGTATCAGGAAAAGATTGCTTTAATTAGAAGTGGAGCCCTATGTGAGGATTGGAGTCTCTTTGTTAGAGGGCCCTACCTAATACAGGGTAAAAGTGATCCTTGCTCAAAGCAGCTTGAAGTGTGAAGTGTTTAATCATCCAAGATTCCTGTATATGCATAACTTTTCTCAGTGTGACTAGACCCACTCAGTACTATGAATTTATTTGCTCTGTGTAAAGTTAAATGTTTTACTGTCTGTATATAGACAGTCTTTATCTACAGCGATAAAATGGACAAAGAGAGGAAGACAAACCAAAAATGGAAACCGCCATTGATGCCCTACTTAAGCATAATAGTGACTAACAGTGCAGGTAGGTTTATTCAGTTTAGAAGTTTGTGTCTTTTATATTGTTTTCTAGAGTACTGTGGAAAATGGCTGCCCATATTTTCTCTGAAGTGCAGTGAATGAATGATCTCAGTATTTCAAAGTTTTCCTTTTTGTCTTGATTTATCTTTTATGTAGAGGAATGACAAGCAATGTCTTGGAAAACAGCAAAGTATCAAACAGTATTGATTTCATGCTATTGCAGTGACCTAGAAAGTGTTATTTCTCATTGAAAGATTAGGTTGTGTTTTTCCCATACAAATAAGCAGATTCAAACTCTAAGACTGTTTTCGGTTATTATTACATAATTATTAAAAAAGGCATATTTTTGGTTTCCTTACTGAAAAGCTACAGAAATTTTCTATCATTAGATAAAGTAATCCCTTGAGTTATAACTACCACAAATCCTAAATATTCTATCTATACCTTTTCATAGTTGGTTTTCTAATGAAATTTCTGACTAAGGATCCCCTCCTTCTTTCATTCATGTCATTGAAACCTTTTATTACTGATTTGAAAAGAGTAGAAAACTAGACTTACTGCAGTACTGGTATTTTTTATTTTGTGTTTTGAACTAGGGAATGATGAACAAGTGTGACTAAAACAAGAATGGATTCTTCTAGTGCAGATGAATGTTCCAGTTTCAGTCATGAATGAAGATTAAAGTGCCAAATTTTCAAAAGAAAGAAGATTTCTAATTGAAATGGAACAGTCATTTTCAAAAAATTATCAGTGTGTAGATCTGTAAGCTCAGTAGCATATGACACTTCAGATAAAAATCTAAAATCTGTAAGCCTACCCCAGCTTGGCTACTTACTGATAATTTATCAGGGGGAATGATAAGGTAAGGCTAACTCATCGCGTAGGCTTTCCTCGTGTGCAGTAAATGGGAGCTAGCTCACTCAACTTTGAATAGGGAGCTAAAAAGTATAATTAATTAAAAGGAAAAAATTATACATTAAATTTTGCAAAAATAGACCCACATTGACTTGAATTCTAAGTGCTGTCTTTCGCATGTGTCATTTAGAGATAGGCTGTGTTTTTCATGTTGTTTTCAGTTCCACGGAATGAACCTGTATACTAAAATCCAATAAAAACATGAAAGTCATTGGGGTTTTCATAATTAAAAAAATTAAATCTTTGAACTTCAGCTCTTGTTTTAATGATGCTAATACTATTTGTTAGCAGTTGACTTTATTTGGTGAAAAACCATGAAAAGATTAAAGTTTTACAAGTTCTTAGCATTCTGAATATAGTTTTATGCGTCTTCTGCATCACTGAGTATGTTTTTCATTAGTAGACTCATTACACATTGTTTGGTCAGTCTGCAGTAGGAGCAGATCAAATGACTTTCTGTAGCTTGTTTTGAAAGTAAACCTTTATGAAATCTTTGGTAGCCGCCTTTTACCACAGGAATGCTCTGGCTGGCTTTGCTGATTGAGACTTGTAGGCTTTTCTGTACAGGAAAGTTTCTTGGATACACAGAGATATGTGGGTGACATGCTCGATGTTGACTTTACTGTTGCTGAACTTACAGTTCTCTGATATCTATTATCAAAGGGTCACATACAGTCAATGTCAAACCAACGTCATTCCAGTGAAGAAGCTGGTTTTATTCAGCAAAACGTTTAATGATATGCTGAGCTGTGAGCACATGCACATTTATGGAGAAGTGAGATTTTTGTACTTGCTTAGAGTGAATAGAAACACAAATGTACCTAAATTCCTCTGATCAGTTCAGGGCCTTTGCAAGGATCTCACAGCGGGGAAATTTTTATGTAATCCAACTTTTTCATAACTTATTTAGAGCATGCACCTGAAGAAAAAAGGACCTTTTATTAATCCTTGAATCAATAGAGGTTACACATATCACAAACAAAATGAACAAAGTAATCAGCTCTCCCCAAATTACACAGCTTGATGAATCAAAGGGGAAGAGGAAACTTTTTATTGATCCCACAAGCTGCTTCTGCTGACGCCTGCCCTGCCGCACAGACTGATCTCCATTCCCTTCCCATGCTGGTCTGCTAAGCAGCACATTTAGCTATAATCCAATGTGTTCCTCCTTCGTCCTTTTGATTATTTATTTATTTACTTGCTTGGAAAAGCCAGAAGGCAAATGTGAAACCAAGGTAGAGAATTAGGTCAAGAAACCAATGGGATAATATTATTTGCTGCTGTCTGCAATATTGACTAGAAGTCTTGTCTCTCACTTATTAGAAATAGCTGTAGGGCAGGCTGTCTTGCAATACTTGTGTTTCCATCTCCTGGCCTAGGTGTGACTATTGTGTCACATATCTCCAACTTTTATCAGACATGATGTGAAGAATGTTTTCTGCCTCTTCTTACATCAAAAAAATAGGAAAATGAATGTCAGCACAATTTTTCCAAACTTTTCAGTGGATTTGTAGGTGAAGACTTTCTGAAACCTAGTTGCAATTTACCATGAATGTGTATGTTTATCAGCTAAAGAAGGCCAAAGTCTTGTCTCAGTAATGTGAAGGTACTAAAAGAAAAGATTATATTGTGTTATAGTTAAAGGTCTTTTCTTTTAAATGTGCACAACAAAATCTCCTATTTTAACATAACTTGCCTGCATAACAAAACCTCCTGCATAAGTAAAAACTGTACAAAACATAAGGTCTATTTTAGCCTTCTTACAGCTATAGCATATCATCCTTTTTCAACAATTGCATTGCTGAAGGACATTTTATTGATGGATTTATCAGCTCTGTCTTTCGTAATAATTTTTGAATGCTCACATTTGGATCTTACTTTTTTCTGGAGCCACCAAAGGGCCCTTTTACAAAGGTGGCTTCTGTACAGGGGCACCTTCTTATCCTTTGTGTGCCATCAGTCTCAGATACACCAGTTGGACAGGGATGTTAGGATAGGGAGAGAAAGCGGCGTCTCTGATATCACAACAAATATGTAGAGCTAAGTGTTCAATCTCCTTGCATAGTAGTCATGAAGAAGCTATGTTCTATTTTTAAATGACCAGTTGCCATTCTCTGCAAAAATAGAACTACTTTGAGTTTGGGAATGTGTGGGAATACTTCTCCCTGCAAGTGCTTTTAGTAAGGATTGTAAATGCTATTTTGCTACCCCTAAAGGACTCTGTTTGTATTGCTGGGTATAATTACCTGTAGTGCAGGGACAAAGTATATTTTAAACCTTAAAAATTTTAACAAATTAGATGTCATTGGTGTAGTGCTACACTTTTAATTACAATGAAAGGCAACCACTTATGGCATCAAATGATCCCATTGATATCACAACACTGAAATGTCCTATGACCTGCACATGTTAACGCCTGTAGCAGCTGAATGAGTTTTAGAACTGTCTAAGACTGAGGCAATGCTGCCGCCTAATGATGGGAGTATATAAGACGCAGTATAGCAAAGAGTTTCTTGCTTGGCAAGCAGGCTAAGGTTTGTGACATCAGTTGAGGTCTGTAAGTGAAATTAAAAGCAACAAAATTGGCCCATGGACTAGACTGCATGATTTCATGGTGTGCCAGACCATTTATTTGGTTCAAATTTAAAAGAAAAGCAAAAACAACCCCTGTAATAGCTTTAAGTCTGTAAAGTTTTTGTTTTCTGAGTTTTGATGTCTGCTATGAATATAAAGAGAATGAGTCTCCACTTTTTCTCTGTATTGATAGATTTTTTTTTTTTTTATGTTTCATCTATTTCCTAATACTTATCATTATGGTAAATATATCATTGTAATATCTGTCTTAGAATTTTTATCGTTCTCTGCAGTATCCAACTACAATTTTCCCCTTAATATTTTTTATTTCAGAAGAATAAGAAATTGCATTAATGTCTTAATACTGCATTTATCTATGCATCATTGGCCTTCTTTATTTAGAACAGTTCAATGTAGTCTAGTGGCTGAGAAGACTACTGTTAATGGTATTACTGTCAAGTTAATTCATAGACCCATAAAGAGCAATAACAGTTCTGTGAGGCATCTGCCAGTGTAATGTGTGACAGCTTGTACACCCAGCAGATCAAAACTGGATCCAGCCCTGCAGTACCTGCTCCTTTTTCACTTCTTCTGGTAGATCTTTCAGTTTGTGCACTACAGTGAAACATAGAAAAGCAGAGAGCTTGCTCTTATTTCTTCCCATTTTATCTATATTATCTCTTTAACGTGAAATACTATTGAAAATGCATACAAAATCCAAAGATTGTTATTGATTTGTGCCAACTTATTCTGACAAAAGATTTCATGGCAAATTGGTCAACCCTTGAACAATTATAATTTGGCAAAAACTAATAAACTGTAATTAAGGCATTATAAAGGCATTGATTCTTTAGCAGGCAGCTCATTAAATCATTATAATTATATCATAAAATGATTAAGGCAACAGAGTTAATGCATTTGAAGCCTGTGCTAAAGATGCATTTTTAAAAAAATGTGCAATCATATTTCTCTTGTATGTGTTTTTTTGGTATTATACTCCTCTCAGCTGGGCTGCCTTCCAGCAATCAGCATCTTCACAATGTGTTCACTTCAAAGCAAGCATTTGAGGTCTAAATCTCTCTGTTCTCTTTCAACCCAACAGGTGCAGGAGGTTGGTCTCCATCAGACAGCGATCATTACCAATGGCTGCAGGTGGATTTTGGGAACAGGAAGCAAATCAGTGCTATTGCGACTCAAGGCAGGTATAGCAGTTCTGACTGGGTCACTCAGTATCGGATGCTCTACAGTGATACAGGGAGAAACTGGAAACCATACCACCAGGATGGAAATATCTGGGTAAGTCATTGGTGTAAAATGGAAGCATATGTTATAGCGATGTTGATTGTGTTTTAGGAACTGTATACCTCGTACAACTCTTCAGTGTTGTTTTTGTGAGGACAGAACAGAGCTCAGCTCAAAACATAATGATTCAAGTTGCAGCTGCTGTCAGGAGGCCTGTCCCCAGATTAGCAAAGCCTGTTTGGGATGATGGTTAATTGGTTTAGTGGTGGACTTGGTAATGTTAGGTTAATGATTGGACTGGATGATCTTAAAGGTCTTTTCCGACCTAAATGATTCTATGATTCTGTGGTAGCTGTCAGAACCTGCAGATACTTTTTGGTTGCTGGTATTCCTCAGTGAGTCCCTTATGCTTTGGCTTTCCTTTCCCTGCCTTTTCTTTCTACTAATTTCATGGAGTAAATGTGAGACACAAATGTAGTTTTGAAAATTCTGCTCTTAAAACATTTTGGAAGGTAATTTGTTCTTTGTGTGTATGTGTGTTAAGGAGCAGTTTTATCATGTTTGTATTGTTTTCCATAGAGTTGCTACAGGGATATTTATGCTATAATAATTTTAGCAAAAAGCATATAATTCGGTTTTGTCTTTTACATTTTTCATGGATAAGCTGCTAATTTCATTCTTGCTGAAAACAGTAGCCTTCCATTTTGCTGACAAAAAAATGATAGCTATTACTTAACATGCCTATCTTCATAGCAGTTCTTTCAGATGGTTATTCTTTTTCAAAAGTATACTTTGAAAACAGCAAAATGCTATCATTCTTTCTGAAACCAAATTAAATTGATTGGCTATTATGCCTCACCAGAAAAATATTGTCAAAGCAGACAAGATTTAACATCGTGCTATTTTACATTCACATTTTTGCCAGGTGCTTCGTTTATTAAGGTCTGGTATTAAAAAATGAATGTCAAATATAGAGCATAAGGTGAATGCTTTTATCTGTATAAGAAAAACTCACTTAATATGTGGAGTACATAGAGGCAGTCATTTTTTATTATTGATTTATTGAAAAAGCCTTCTCCATGTGCCAGATCAGACTCTGAAAGAGGGAGACATTAAAGCTGGGGAAACAGACAGGAGTGAAGAAAAAAACATTGGGTGCTGCTTTAGATTCCTTAAGTCTTGGTGGTATAAAAGTTGTTCATCAGGGTCGGGGGGAGCTTGTGCTTAAGCTTGATAAATATAAAAAGTTTCTCTTTTAAGGCCACTTATGTATATAAAAATACTTACAGCCTTTTGTGTTTATATTGTCTTAGATGTAGAAAAGCTTCTTCAGCAACTACTGTTGAAATAATGAAGAATTTGTCTCGGTGAAATGGGAAGGGCTATGGAGCTGGCTGAGTGAACGATACATAAAGCAGGACAGTTAGGCTGAGGAAAAGTCTGTTCTTAATACCTTGAAGGAAAAATCTTTTGGCAATGTTTGATTTGGTTGATTTAGTCACAGCTGTGACTGTTTCTGAAGTGGCCCACTTTTCTGAGGGCTTTGTAGAAAGTCTTTATTCTTATATTGTTTCTTGTTACAGAAGTACTGAAAGCTTCTTCATGAAAGAACATTTCATTTTTCTTTTTATTAGCAATTACGTATGACTGGTGAATTCAGGGGAAATACTGTTGGTCTGTTATTGACCATCTATATCACTTGCAAAAATGTGTGATGAGTTATGCAGAAGCTTGCTACTTCTATTTGGAATGCTAAATCTTTGGGATATTCTTAGCAAGCTGTTTGCTGCAGTCCTGCTACTGTTCATGTCCTGCAATTTTTATCCAATATTAGAAAGGCAGTTAAAAAAAAAAAAAAAGTGCTACCCTATCCTACTTTCTTTTTAAGAATACAGCTGAGCAGCTAGCAACAACAAAAAAAACCCAAACCCTAGGGGTCTTGAGTCTGCTTCTAACTTGCCTAAAACAGCATTGTTTCTGTTGTTAAATAATTTCTGAGCCTTGGTTTAATCTTGAAAACACTGTGCTTATTAGCTATTAATAAGTCTTAAACTTAGTAAGTTCCCAAGGCAGGGGAGGTGCCTGAGCATGGAGAAATACAGTTGTACTATTGTAGTAGTGTTATGAGGAGACAGACTTCCGTGATGTGGAAATGGGGTGGTGCGGAATTTCCCATCACATCTTCCTCTTAGTGTCACTTTGTACAAGAAATTAAAAGCAGCAGAGGCTGTGAGGGCCAGATCAGACCACACAAGCCAAATATCCAGCATCGGCAATTTTGACTCATAAAGTCAGATTCTTCCTGACTGAAATGACTGTGATGATCTTTAAAATATCACATGATTCTGGTGCCCTTACAAATCCTTTTAGGAATTATTTAGTCTTTCCCTTTGGATTCGTACCTTTTAGAAGTTTTATCCACAAGAGAAATGCACTATGTAGCCTTTGATTAATGTCCCTCTTCCATCGTCCCCATGCCTGAGTGTCATTGTTTCCTGACAACAGTAAATTTAAAATTAAAGGAGAAAGCAAAGAAAAAGAGGAAAATAAAGTGCAGAGTTCAACAATATTTAATACTGAAGCAGTTATGATATCAAATGACACATCCAGAGGATGAGATATGGGAAACAGAAGGGACTAAAAATAAAGCATGCTAGATGAGTTGGAGAGAGAGCAAAGGAGAAATAATTTCCAACAAAGATCTAGTTAGGAACAAACCATGATAATCTGCATAAAATGCTGAAGTGACCCCCTTCTGTATGCATTAGTCAGGGAGGAAAAGAAGTTCTATAATTATCTCCTAAGTAGAAGAGAAATCAAAAGGTTCTCAGGAAGTCTGTGATGGGGAAGGTGCTTTCAAGGTGAATTTAGAGTAAGCTTCCCAGTTCTGTGAAATAGATTTTCTGACACCACCCCTCCTGGGCTTTTGGATATTTTCAATTTCCATGAATTTTAATAACATGAGTGAATGTGGCCTCTTTCCATAAAATGCCTAGCAACTAGAGAATTTTGATCACCTCTCCTACCTTCACTCTTGTAGTCTGAGATTCTAATTTTGATAGGTCATGAGGTTTCCCTTCATATGTCAATCCACTGGGGCGTTAAGTGTACACAATATATCTTTGTTTTGGTATAGATGCTTATTTTGGTTTCTACATCAATGCTATCTATTTGTCTAACGAATATATACCAGATGTGATTCTACATATAATACTGTTTCTATTTCCTAACTCAGGTATAGATGATATAAATGTCTCACACTAAGCATAATGCAAATACGCCCTGTAGGTATAGTAAGAAAATGCTGACATCTTACAAAAACATTGAGACTCAAATTATAAGCATTAGTGGCAGAGCTGAGCACCTCTAAGATTCAAGCCTTTCCTAAAGGAAATTGGAAAGTCCTCGGTACAATTGAAGAGGTCTTATGAGGTATCGTCTTCTAAAATTTGATTACCCTAGTAGAACTTGCGATCAACTCTCATCCATCTCATTGTCTTGTTCTTGGGGATATCAAAGTCAGGGTGGTGAACGAGAAAGTGTTATTGTAATTATGAGTTTCAAAAAAAAATACTGCTGGGAAAGGCAAATTGCAGACCCTTTGCGCATGACCTCCAAATTGTATTCTGTAGTTGACTCTTATCTTCAGCCTCAGTGGAGTTGCAAAGATGTAAATGAAAGCAGATTTTGCTTTTTTACAGAAAATTTAGCCCTGGGCCAAGAGGCTGCTGATTCAGTTGAAAGCAGTTATGTTTTTCTAGTTTTGTTGTTGTTTTTATCTCAGTTTTCATTAAACTTAAAGTGTATTATGCAGAACACCTGCTTTTGTAGTATTGTTATTACTGAAAAAATATTATGTGATTACATAGCTTTCACTATGAAGAATGATTTTTGAAAAGGAATTTAATTTAGCTATTTACCTACTTACTGGCTTTGAACAGAAGTTTTTTCTTTTAGTACTGCTTATTCTGTTCCTTTTTTAGGTGAAATAATCAGAAATAGGCAGAGTGCCATCACGTGGCACGTACAGGACAACCAGGTGATCAGGCCCAGTCAGCATGGGCTTATGAAAGGCAGGTCTTGTGTGACTAGCCTGATCTTCTTTGACTAGGTGACCCACTTAGTAGATGAGGGAAAGGCTGTGGATGTTGTCTACCTAGACTTTAGTAAAGCATTTGATACCATTTCCCACAGCATTCACCTGGAGAAAGTGGCTGCTCATGGCTTGCATGGGTGTACTCTTCACTGGATAAAAATAATCCAGCCACCAAGCCAGGAAACATGAAATTGCTACTCTACCCTTAATTGGTTTAGTTAGGTTAATTGGTTATGTTAATTGGTAATGTTAGGTTAATGGTTGGACTGGATGATCTTAAAGGTCTTTTCCAACCTAAACAATTCTATGATTCTAAAAACTGGCTGGATGGCCAGGCCCATAGAGTTGTGGTGAATGGAGTTAAATCCAGTTGGTGGCCAGTCACAAGCGGTGTTCCCCAGGGCTCAGTAGTCGGGCCAGTTCTGTTTAATATCTTTAATATCAATGATCTGGACGAGGGGATCGAGTGCACCCTCAGTAAGTTTGCGGGTGACACCAAGTTGGGTGGGAGTGTCGATCTGCTGGAGGGTAGGAAGGCCCTGCAGAGGGATCTGGACAGGCTGGATTGATGGGCTGAGGCCAACTGTATGAGGTTCAACAAGGCCAAGTGTTGGGTCCTCCACTTGGGTCACAACAACCCCATGCAATGCTACAGGCTTGGGAAAGAGTGGCTGGAAAGCTGCCTGGTGGAAAGGGACCAGGGGGTGCTGGTTGACAGCCGGCTGAACATGATCCAGCAGTGTGCCCAGGTGGCCAAGGCAGCCAAGAGCATCCTGGCTTGTATCAGGAATAGTGTGGCCAGCAGGAGCAGGGAAGTGATTGTCCCTCTGTACTCGGCACTGGTGAGGCCATACTTGGAATACTGTGTCCAGTTTTGGGCCCCTCAGTACAAGAAAGACATTGAGGTGCTGGAGCGTGTTCAGAGAAGGTCAACAAAGCTGGTGAAGGGTCTGGAGCACAGGCCTTATGAGGAGCGGCTGAGGGAACTGGGGTTGTTTAGCCTGGAGAAGAGGAGGCTGAGGGGTGACCTTATTGCTCTCTACAACTCCCTGAAAGGAGGTTGTTGTGAGGTGGGTGTTGGTCTCTTCTCCCAAGTAACAAGTGATGGGATGAGAGGAAATGGGGAGGTTTAGGTTGGGTATTAGGAGAAATTTCTTCATGGAAAGGGTAGTCAAGCATTGGAACCAGCTGCCCAGGGAAGTGGTTGAGTCCCCATCCCTGGAGTTATTTCAAAGATGTGTAGATGTGGCGCCTAGGGACATGGTTTAGTGGTGGACTTGGCAGTGCTAGGTTAACGGATGGACTGGATGATCTTAAAGGTCTTTTCCAACGTGAACGACTCTATGATTCTATATCCAGTAAGTTAACTGTAAAATGAACTCTGCATTTCTCTGGGCACTGATGAGCCACTTACTGTCTGAGAAATGCAGTCTCTTCATTTACATGGTTCCCCTTGGTATTGAAGTTGGTACAGCACAATGGATTTAGCTTGCGTAGGAAAAGGAGCTCTCAGCATTTCGGAGTATTTTGACATAGTATTGAGCCAAATTTCATTGTGAAAGGAAGCACGAGTGGGTTGGATGATTAACTTTTTCAAGCTGTGTGAGACTTCAGATGTTTAATACTCTCGGGTGCCTTTGGAAATACCAAACATCAGACGGACCTAAAGTAACATTTAACATCTAGGTAGATATAAGGCAATCATCTGCAGCTCTACCTAACTGAAATTATATGGGAGCCATCTGCTCAGCATTTCTGTTCATCCTGACATGCTAGTTCTGGTTAGATTATTCACAGAAAAATCTGCAAGCCCTATCACATTCGCAGTTCCTTCCACCTGCTCTACAGAGCATCATTTATAGCTAACCAGGGACTTACTGCATACCCCTTAGAGTACAATGATTTATATATAGGAGCTACAAGTGAAGAAGAATAAATTCTAGCATACACCCACTCTGTTAGGACGTGCAAGAATTATTTGCTTTGTAAAAACTGTCACCACTTTTTCCCTGAGAGCCAACTTATTTCCATGACCCTAAATTAAACAACATTAATGAAGGATGCTGTGAAAGATTTCTTGAGTTTGTTACTTACTGCTGCTCCTCTTTTCTGTGGTTATTCCATAAGATCTTATGTGGAAACTTACATTGTAGAAAGATTTGCTAGGTTAATGGGCTTATGGGCCTGGATTTTTTGCTTGTTTTTTTTAACAGTACTTCTATTGAATTGAATTATCTTATTAAACCAATTTAGTTTATATGACATTATACTGTCTTGCAGTTGTGGGAGCATTTAAAAAATATGAAATGGGATTACAATGGTCTGTGACCTGCCATTTGTTGTTCCTGGGCTGCTACTAGAATATTAGATACTGTGCAGACCTATTTAAACTTGACAAAGTGGTTTGATATATTAGTCAGTGCAAAAGTTTTGACTAGTGTTTATAGCAAGGCCCTGAAGTCTTTTGGGACTGTTGTGAATTTATTGTTGTTTTCTGTTTAAGGATGTCCTGACCTATGCTGTCTGGAAGGATTTTTATGTCTGGTATCTTGCTGTCTCCATAGCAATGCCTGCAAGGTGACCAGTGTCATTTTTACTAGCTCTTAATTCTCCAGGTATTTTATTTACTAGGAATACCTTTTTTAAATTTTAACTTTCCTTCTTGGGGGGGGGCAGCGGGGAGGGGCATGGAAATCTCATTTTTCTCCTGGAATCTCCTGTGTGCCTTTTCTTAATTTCATTATGCCTTAGCTTGCTTGGATGTTATGTCTCTGAGTCCCTGTTTCCCATGGCTTTATCTTAAAAAGATTGCTCCATGCACTTGCAACAGCCAATATCACCTTTATGGGTGTATTGAGTGAATGAGGTGTTGTAACTCCCACTGAAGTCAATATGTCTCAGCACTTAGTGCACATTGCTAACCTACACATGGAGGGCCCATGTCTGAAAGGGTATGGATACAGGAAAATATTTCTTTTGCTGTAGTGAAGCTAAACTCTCTTATAGATCTAATGTAACAGTCTCTATTATGTCCAAAAATATGGTAAGTGTTGATAGGACACCTTTAGAAATTCAGGCAGTTGCTGACAGAGAATTTTTAGAAACCCTGAAGAAAAGAACTTTACAGATAAACATCAGTGCTATCCCCATGAAGCCTGTTTCCTGATCTCTTCTCTGTGTAGAATCTGTTAAAGAGAAATTGTATAAATTTTTAATGCATTTAGAGAAACACATTTGGGGTTATCTGAACTATCATGGCAAAATATGTCTATGCCAAACGCTGTCACAGCCACAGACTGTATTTGTATTAAAATGACAGAAGATCTGATGGCCTTTTAAATGTTGCAATACTAAGATTAACACCAAATTGGGATAAGCAGTAATGCTAGTTTAAAATCCTGACTTTTCTGAAAAACAAAAATACTTACAGGACTCTAACTAATAATGTATTTCACATATGAAGCTATGGCCTTATTATAAAACCTTCTAAACATATTTTTGTTTGGAATCCTTGAAATCGCATATTTTGTGCAGGAAGAAAGACCTTTTATGTTATTTTTAGCAGAAACGTGGGATCATGACTTTGCTTATAATTTTAAATAACATTTTTTAAGGGAAACATACACTGACATTTGGGAAATGGATTTGATCAGATGGAAAGTTATGATATTTTTCAGTGCAAGCTACTCAACGTGTTTATGAGAGAAAGATTCTATAATTGTATTAGGCTATCTCCAGAGGCAGAAGCAGAACTATTTTAATGTATTGCAGAGTATGCCAAGTAGACAGAAGACAAAATTCCTCCTGGTGTGGTGGCAGACAGCATCTGAGCCCTCCCTCGATTCTGTACAGGCTATTAAATAAAAACCAAATTGGGATAACATATTAGAGGTTTGCACTGTAGTCTGCTAGAGCATTTCCATTCTGAAGGATTATTTTCTAATCTGTTGTTCTTAGCCTGAGGGCTACTCATCTGTTTATGTTAAACCATCAAATTTTAAACACAAGTATCTAAAGGCAGGCACCTAAATCCATTTTTTAGCTCTCAGATGGCTTGGTTTTCAAATATCTTGAGTATCATCATCCCACAATGAATACAATGCACAGGTTTTTAAGCAAGCTCACAAGAGTGCATTGTGTACTTAGAATCATAGAATTGTTTAGGTTGGAAAAGACCTTTAAGATCATCCAGTCCAAACATTAACCTACACTACCAAGTCCACACTAAACCAATCAAGGGTAGACTAGACTAAACCATGTCCCGAAGTGCCACGTCTACCTGTTTTTTGAACACTTCCAGGGATGGTGACTCCACCAGCTCTCTGGGCAGCCTGTTCCAATGCTTGACCACTCTTTCCGTAAATAAATTTCTCCTAATATCCAACCTAAACCTCCCCTGGCGCAGCTTGAGCGCATTTCCTCTCGTCCTATCGCTAATTACTTGGGAGAAGAGCCCAACACCCACCTCACAACAACCTCCTTTCAGGGAGTTGTAGAGAGCAGTAAGGTCTCCCCTCAGCCTCCTCCTCTCTAGGCTAAACAACCCCAGTTCCCTCAGCCGCTCCTCATAAGGCCTGTGCTCCAGACCCTTCACCAGCTTTGTTGACCTTCTCTGAACACGCTCCAGCACCTCAATGTCTTTCTTGTATTGAGGGGCCCAAAACTGGACACAGTATTCCAAGTGCGGCCTCACCAGCAACGAGTACAGGGGAACAATCACTTCCCTGCTCCTGCTGGCCACACTATTCCTGATACAGGCCACTTAATCAGCTCAGCAATGACAATAGTCATAGTCATGGCTGAATGGCATCACATCTCAGCTAACAGATCTTTCTAAGATACAGGCTTTGTAGCTCATGCGTAGCACCAAGCAAGACCCACACTGGCTGCTGCACTGGGCTTGCATAACAGTAATGCTTCCAGTTCTCAGCTGGCATGTACAGAGCTGAGTTGAGTGCATCAATAGGCTCTTAAAACTCCTAGCATACTTATGTAGGTTGTCCTCAATCCCTTCTGGAAAGCCTGAACACTTGCTTGAGTGATTGAACCAGAGCTGAATTTTCAAAGTTCTTGAATTTTTACAGGTTCTCTATAGGTACATATTTGAATGTCTAGATTAAGATCGACTGAATAAAATGGCCTGTAGCAATTTCCTTGCTGCTTGTCAGCCCTCTTGTTTGGCTACCATGTAAGAATATATTAAGTAATTTATGTGGCTGTTGTTATAACACAAGGCCAGCATAGGACCAAAAATCTGCTTTACGGCACTCCTGATCTTTTATTGTTGATAGATATTGATTTTTATATTTCATGATTTATTGAATAAAAAGTAGATCTAGCATAGTGTAGCTAATGTTTCATTTGATAAAAGTATGGTTAGAAGTAGAAGTTCTAGTGATCTCCACAGATTAAAAAAAAAAAAAAAAAAGATACACATATTTGACATGCCTTAAATTAAATTAGAAAATACGGAGTTACAAATCATGAGTCTTGCCCATTTACTTAGTCATCAGGTTGCATTATGTTAAAATACTTCTGCAGTGTGTTTGACATACATACTATGCTTCTATACGTAGCTGTCTGTAGCACTGTCAAAAAGCTGATCTGTCAAGGACTTCCTTACTTCCCTCCTATTTTTTCCCCATGAGCATGATGAAGCTCTAGAAAAGATTGCCTGAAGAGGTTGCGAGGGAGCTGAACCAAATGACCTGCAAAAGTTCCTTCCAGCCTGTGATTCTGGATGGTGTCTGAGATTTGACCAGACTGCGAACTGTTGAAATGAAGAGGCAAAACAACCCTAATATATTCTGTGCTTCTCCCCTCTTTGACGCATGTGGCTTTCATCTCTGTCTGCAATTTATAGCTGGCTTCAGTTTCTGTGGTGAGATGCATCATAGAATATCCCTAAATGTTAGGAAACTTCAGATGTTAGTTTTAACTTCAAGGCAAAACCCATCCATAGCACCAGTAACCTAACTGCAGTTCAACATTTCCCTCTTATTAGTGCATTTGCAAAATGGTTTAAGTTCTGACCCAGTAAAAACTCCAGTGCCTAACTTCAAATGTTAAAACTAAAGTAAAGTAATAAGACTAAGTGCTTAAAATTGAGTATGCATGGTCAGGGAGTGTGTCCACGTGTGTTGGTGAAATACTTGGGGGAAAAAAAAAGGGAGCAAAGGTCTTACTGAAATTCTTTGGGAAGTACTGTACTACTTACTTAAATGTTAGTCAGATGTAGTGCAGGAAATGTTCTCAGCTTTCATTTGCTTTGCACTAGTAAAAATGAGACTGCACAAAGATGTGGTGCATCAATCTGGGTGTTTATCTGAGGGATTTTTTTAAAAGGTTTGTTTTTGCTTTTATTACTGAACAAAAAGATACTTGGATCGAGAGAGCTTTTAAAGTGATGCAGGTATACATTGCAAATTTTAAAATCTGTAGATTGGGAGACAGTCATAGACAGCATTTTATGTTTCTCTAGAATGTGCTTTTTGAATAGTCTAAAGATTTCTGTTTGGCAGAATAGATGGGTCTGTGCTAGTATGTGAAAGATGTGGTTGTGGCAATTCTGATGAATCGAAGGCATTTTGCTGTATTACTTCTGTTGCCTGTGAGGTCTGGTACGCAGAAAGCATAGCATGTAAATGTTGTCTCCCATTTGCCTCTTGGCTCATTAGGTGTTAACTTCCCAGTGAAGATGAGCGTAATTACCTAGGAGCAAGCAATAGTTGAATCCGCAAACATTCACTTCCATGTAAATTTTTGGACTTGTGCACCTGTGGAATTGTACCTTTTAGATCTCTGGTCCTCCCTGGAGATTGGTACTTACAGTTAGTAACTGGGGAGACTGAGCTTTGCGAAGAAAAAAGTGAGATAGTGCACTGTGGGAGGCTGACAATTTAAGACCAAATCCCGCCAATACACTTGTAAGTACCTGACTTCAAAACCAACACAGGTGCTGAAGAAAGATACACAAAAGTATTTTATTTGCACAAATACATGTGATCTGAAGCCCCCTTAACACTAGAAAGTGGACTCCTTCCTTCATGAAAATCACTTTCCATTCTTTTTCCTGGAATTTAAAAATAAATTTTAAAAAGGCAAAAAAGAAAAAAACCTTCCACATTTCTTCACCAGTGTATAAACTCTGATTGGCTTCAGAGCAGAAGTGCGTTTTAAGGGGAAATTTGACAATGCTGCTGCTGATGCACTACATGTCTGTGGCTGTATAGATAACTTCAGCTTGAAGGTTCTTAATCTGACACCTTTCATGAGCAGGAAATTCACATTAAAAATATGAAAAAGTTAGGCTCAGGCCAAGAAAACTCCTATATGCTATTTCTTAAGTTTTCTTCTTGCCTTGGATATTTTTTTTTAAATATCCTTAGGCTCCTTAAGATAGTTAGAGAATAGTACATTGCTTATTGACATAGATCCTATTCAGAAAGGTATATAAGGAAACCCTTAACTTTTAGCTGGAACTTAATTCTTGCTGGGTTCAATAGAAGGCATAAGTAAATTAAATGTGCGCTTAACACTTTTCTGAAAAGTGTTGCTTTTGTATCATCATACAGTCTGTACTCTCTGTGGTATTTTACAAATTGGTTTTGTATAACATAATTTGCTATAAATAGTTGCTATTTTATGTATGATAATATTTTTCACTACCTTTTATAGTGTATGTGCTTATGCACACAGATTATGAGTTAATCTTTACTAAAAACTGTTCTAGTAATGTGAATAAAAATAAAAAAAAAGAATTACAGAAATGGCTGAATTGCAATGCATCAGTGTTAGGCACAACAAACCTGTTCAAGTGAGGCATTACTGTGAATTAATAGTGCTGTAACTCTAATATATTGTAGACAAATAGAGGGAAAACCTGCTTTAATTTGTTACCGGTATCTCAAATGTGTCTATCACATTTGCTTTGTTTTATGTACATAAATTGAACTAAAATGACATAATATAAACTTACAAAGCTATAATAGGATTTGCATTTGTGCAGTTGCAGGCAAAATTGGTCCATATTGATCTTTAAAACCTGATGTGGAACCATTCATCCTAACACTACTTGTCTGCAGCACAAAATACCATGATGGAGGACTAAGTCTTGGCTACTATAGCAGTAAAGACTCAGCAGGGGCTAAGTCTTGTCTTAGCCATATGTGGTGTGTTGACCCTGGCTGGACACCAGGTGCCCACCAAAGCCACTCTATCACTGCCCCCTCCTCAGCTGGACAGGGGAGAGAAAATATAATGAAGGGCTCGTGGGTTGAGATAAAGACAGGGAGATCACTCACCAATTACTGTCATGGGCAAAACAGAGTCACTTGGGAAAATTAGTTTAATTTATTGCCAAAAAAATCGGAGTAGGATAATGAGAAATAAAACCAAATCTTAAAAACACCTTCCCCCCACCCCTGATTTTCTCTACCTTCTCCCTGCAGCAGCACAGGGGGACGGGGAATGGTGGTTGCAGTCAGCTCATCACATGTCGTTTCTGCTGCTCCTTCCTCCTCAGCGGGAGGACTCCTCACACTCCTCCCGTGCTCCAGCATGGGGTCCCTCCTATGGGAGATGGTCCTCCATGAACTTCTCCAAGAACAATCCTTCCCACAGGCTGCAGTTCTTCACAAACTGCTCTGTGGGTCCCTTCCACGGGGTGCAGCCCTTCAGGAACAGACGGCTCCAGTGTGGGTCCCCCATGGGGTCACAAGTCCTGCCAGCAAACCTGCTCCAGTGTGGGCTCTTCTTTCTCCACGGGTCCACAGGTCCTGCCAGGAGCCTGCTCCAGCATGGGGTTCCCACAGGGTCACAGCCTCCTTCGGGCACTTCTGCCTGCTCCGGCGTGGGGTCCTCCCCGGGCTGCAGGTGGATATCTGCTCCACTGTGGACCTGCATGGGCTGCAGGGGCACAGCCTGCCTCACCATGGGCTTCACCATGGGCTGCAGGGGAATCTCTGCTCTGGTGCCTGGAGCACCTCCTCCCCCTCCTTCTCCACTGACCTTGGTGTCTGCAGAGTTGTTCCTCTCGCATATTCTCACTCCTCTCTCCAGCTGCAATTCCACCGGTTTTACTTTTTCCCTTTCTTAAACATGTTATCCCAGAGTTGCTATCACCATTGCTGATGGGCTCAGCTTTGGCCAGCAGCAGGTCCATCTCCAGCTGGCATTGGCTCTGTCGGACACAATGGGAAGCTTCTAGCAGCTTCTCACAGAACCACCCACGTAGCCCCCCCGCTACCAAAATCTTGCCATACAAACCCAATATACCATAGTATAAACTAGTTTGAGTTAGTTTGGTGATACCCTTACCAGTAGTGATCAGCTGACAACATATAACTTTTTAAATATTAAATACAAGTCATTGGCTATGCTGAGTGCTGAGTTGTGTTAAATGCTTGTTTTAATTGGCATGTTTTCCGATGTGCTTAGCTAAAGTTAAAGAAGTGCTTGGAGAGGATTTGTCTGTGCATTCATTCTAATGAGACTACCCACAGGAAGAAATTCTTCCTGTTTGGAGAAACAGTAGCACTGTCATGATGTTAGGAAGTAGAAGTGTCAAAATCATTGTTTTGCAAACTGTTTTCAAAGTATTATTCCAACTTTGTCTTCCAAAATCAGCAGTCAAAATTCTCCATAAAACAAACTACAAGGTATTAATAGGTCAGGTCTGTTCTCTGAAAATGCTAGAAGAAAGCTTATACAATGAATTACCATGATCCTGAAGGTTGTTTATTTTCATGCTTAGGTCACAAACTAAGTAGATTATAGGAGCAAGTGACTTTTAAAGAAAAAAATAAAGAGGAAAGAGTATACTTCAAGAAAGAATGACATACAAACTTCTGGCCAAATCCAGCCAGTTGCTTGTACAAAACTTCTTGTACTGAATCATTTGCAGGGCAAAGTCCTTTGAAACTTAAAAATGTTGAAAGTGACTAGGAAGGGGATGACGAGGAAAAATACTCTCTTCAGCTCATCACTTATTTGACTTCAGTTATTTCATTCTTTTGAAATATTTAGGAGAATGAGATCAGTTTCTGATGCATGACTTTGTTCCCTACACTGTGTTACAGTATTTAGAGAGTGAGTTATGAGAAAAGTTGATCCCAGCTGAGGATAGATTCAGTTGGTTGTTTTTTTTTTTTAGCTTTTCAGCTTTATTGGTCCATATAGATCTACTGGAAACTGTGTACAGTTTTGTACACACACTTTCCCTGTTCCCATCAAGTCAGCCTCCTTAATTCATGATAGATTTTACCAGAGAGACAGAAGCAAGGGAGGGGAAGAGAGGGAGAGTACTGTTGGACAAACATACTCAAGATGTGCCTCTTTAAAGCAGCATTTTCAAAGCCAGAAAGAGTTTCATATTCATTAATCGGGTAACTCCCAGTGCTCCAAGAAATAAGGCAAAGCTGCTGACACAGCACTGTTGTTAAGTTTCTGTAGAGAAAATGAGTCCAAATGCAATTGGGGGTGACTGTAACATGGACTTAAGGCTTTTGAGACTGAAGATTATGATTATGTTACACTCGGGGTTTGGTTTTTTTTTTAGATATAAAAGGATGGGACAGAGGTTCTGCAGTAGAGGTTGGGGACTAGGTTAATATTTAGTGAACAATGAAATAGTAAAAGCAGAGGTCAAGCCCTCTCTCTGTAGGGGGTGAAAAAAGAAAAAACACATCAACATTGTACCGTGTTAGACAACAAGACCATGTGAATTCTGCAGATATTAAATGGCTAAACCTTTACTATATCCAAAATTAAGAAAAAATTTGTAAGATAATTGTTAGCTTAAGGGCAGGGGAGGGAGGAGAAGCCCTGTCGGCCTCAAGTATTTAATCAGTGGAAATAAGCCAGGAAAGAGAGAATTCCTGGTGCATGAGAGCAAATGCTAATGACAGACCTCAAGCTGAACTCTGTAAGAGGTTTTTTTGGCATGGACAGGCTGTCTATGTCAGTTTTTTTAAACAAAAAAAAAAAAAGGTTAAGCTGCGAATAAAATAGATCAATGTCAAGAGTTCAGTTTTGACTGTCTCACTAGGCAACCTATTGATTAGATCTTTTCCCCATATTTCATTCAAGTGTGTGACGTGGAGTGTTTTTATTATTGCTGTTGTTGTTTAGCATGAAGTTGCTGACAGATACATTAGTTCGAACTGCTTTCAGATTCATTATTCTATCATTATTTTCAAGGTTCGGTTGATAGGAAACAATACTGCTACCTCCACTTACGCAGACCCAAAGGTTGCTTATTCTTTCCCTGAGAGGCATGGGTGAGAATAAACTCCTCTAGCCGGTGGTAGCTCCAGTTTAGGGATATTCTGTCACTTCAGGACAGACTTCCTTCAAACAGCAAGCGCACCAAGAGGCCCATAATAAAAGCTCTCTGCAGATATGATGTGGTGATAAAACAAAGTCCATGTTTGTCACTTTTCAGGACTTCTGTATGATAACTTATCCTGGTATAGATTGCCACTAGAAAGGCTAGAATCCTGTTTATATTATACCTAGCTTTGCAATAAAAAGGTGGGTTTTGTGTTTGTTCTAGGAATTCTTGAGGATGTAAAAACTAATTCATGGCTTCCTAGCTCTCGCAGACATAACATTTTTCCTATCTCTAGACTGCCTGATATGTGTGAGGAATATCTTGGGAGTGAAAGGAGAGATGAATACATAACCTGCTCATTCTTAGCATCTTTGGCTAATGTATTAAAACTGGTGAATTAACATAAGTGTTGTAAATCCTTTGACATACTATGCATTGGAGAGGAAGAAGTTCTTTTTATATAAAGGTGCAGGCTTCCTCCCCCCCATTAGTACTATAGCTGTAAAATCCAAAATTATTGTGATTTAAAAGTATTTAAGCAAATACTGTTGTCACAGTTCAGTTTGAAGGCTAAAAGCTTCAGTCTTTGCAATCAGATTTTAAAACTTACTAATTTTAAATAGGGATATAGCCATTACTATTGTAGTTAGAGTACACAATTTCTATTTATCTGATGATTGCAAATTCTGTAAAATGGCTTTACTGAAAAACTACTTATATATATATTGTACAAGCACGGTGAATGTAAAATAGCTGCAGAGATGCATAAGCTGCAGGAACATAAAATTTCTTTCCTATTAGTAAGTCATAAAGACATGCGATGTCATTCAAAGCAACTGGTTAAAGTCAATTAACTACTAATAAAGGTAATACAAAAAATGTCCTTTCCACAACTCGTATTGCTACTTTACAGTACAGCACTGTAGAAACATTGTATGTGTCAACATAGATCCACTCCCTGGAAGTGTCAGAGCCAGCAGAGCATTAGCAGGCAGATTGCTGTCTGTGAAGAGATGCTTAAGAGGAAAGCATAACTTCCTCTTCTGAACAACACTTGACCGTCTTCCTGACCTGTGAAAGCAAGGTAAAACTGTCAGAGGTAAACAATGCTCACTGCTTCTTTCTGAACAAGTCATCTGCGTAATGACATCCTTTTCTTCTTCTAGCTATATTTCAAACCTCTTTTTGTTTTTTGGCTTTTTTTTTTTCCTTCTTCAGTGAAGTTCAGTGGTGTTCTTGCATGCACTAGAGCCACGGTCTCCTATCAATAAAATCCACCCTTGATCTTTCCCCTAGTGTGATTCCACTTTTCTGCTGTTGTCAAAACAAATTACACTGGGTGTAACATACCTGAGTACAATGTAATGGATTCAGTTTGCTGCTAACATTATTTTCTTTTCTTGTGGCAATTTTCATTGACTTTTCTAAGTGGTTTTTGGTATTCCCTCCGCATTGACGGTGGAGAGAACCTTGAGTTGGTTTGGGGGGGGGTTTTTTGACTCTTCAGAAGTCTTTAAAGACACCTTTTTCACAAGGAAAGGAGCATACAAAGAAAGTGAGGTCAGAAATCATAGGCAATTTTGTTCTAGCATTTTGGAGTTCCTAGTCTGAATACAAGGGAACATTTCTACTTTTTTTTTCTTATCTCATTTCTTCCAGCATTAAACAGTAATGAGATACTTTTAAGCAGAGAAGTTGAAATTTTCAGGTTTGTGGGGACACTTACTGAATATTCATATTTCATAAAACCACTAGCTCTTAGTCACTCTGAAGTGCGGTTGTACAGACTAAAAGAAGCAATATCTAATCAGAATGAGCCTTAAGCCTTGAAGCACTTAAAGGGTGAAGCAGGAAAATAGTAAGACATAAATTTTATTGCAAAATATAGTATTTTGTATTTTTTGCAAATAATGGCATTCGTATGCTGAACCTGGCATATTATGGAGTATGGTTCAGCATGAAAATCTTTTGATCTGTTTAAAAACCTGTGTGTGTGGCAGAGAGATGGAGAAAGTAAATATCACGGATGTGGATTATTAAGCCTTCTTAAAAGAAATCATAGGATCAGAGGCAGAGTCAAGGAGATGTAATAGCGATTTCAGTTCTCTGAACTGTGTTAATATTTGATGAGGGTAGACAATGTGTAATGTCGTTGGTACTAAAGAGAGTTTCCTGGTGCTAGTTAGCATTGTCTCTACTCATTGTTAAAAGCTGAAGCCCAAAGAACTACATGTTTTCATGTGAACGAAAAAAGCATATGTATATAATAGTAATATAAGTATTCTAGAAGATTTTAGGAATACATATATAGGAGATACATTTTTCTGATGTAGTGTTTGTAAAGATGGATGTCCTGGGTATTTGTTATACCAATCCTGCATAGCTTTGCTATATTCAAAAGATAGTATTTTTAGTTTGATGTGCAAGAAATGGTGGTTATTTCTGTCTGTCATTTTGGAAAACAAACATCTCCGTATTAAGCTTTCTTTGTAAGCAGTGTAAGAATATATACAAATAGAATGAAATCTGAGATCTGAAGTTTGAGATGAATGCAAATATGAATATTTGAATGCACATATGAGCCCCAGCTTTATATTAGAAATCATCTTTACGTGTAGAAACAGGCTATAGTTCTCCAGAGTGACACTTATCTTCCTTAACCATGACGTTATCTTTTTCTTCCTGCAATTTCTTGCATTGCTCACTCTGCATCTTTTCGCTCATTCAAGAAATTAGTCTGGGGGTTAACACTCAGCAAGCTGTTAAGTGACTAGTGTAACAAATGTATTGCGGAAAAAATAATATTGTGAGATTAACTACAGGTTATACAGAAATATGTAATGCAGAAAGTAAGTTACAAGGGCAGTGCAACTTTCAGGTTTTAGTGCATGACCTGGCAATCTTCGTATCCTTTAAACCTAGCTATAAGACCAAGTTCTTGGGAGAGTGAGAAACAAAGATGCGTCATTTTTTTTCTCCCACTCCCTCTGCTCTTCATATCAATCTCTGCTGCTTTCACTTTTCATTGTATATTATTGCCTCCCCCTTTCTCTTGTCTCCATCTAGCAATCATAGCCAGTTTTTGCTCAGTCCACAGTGAGCAGGCTCTATTTGAGCTGGCTCAGCTTCTCTGTTAATGTAGTCACAGAGCTTTTGGGTGACAGCTGCCTCTTTTTCCCATATCAGGCCACATCTGATCTTCCATCATATCCTCTTGCCAGCCAACCTCTGATCAAATCACAGCAGCACCAATGTGTCTGCTCAAAATGGTAGGTATACATCCTGTCTCACACACTCACTCATTTTAGCTGAAACTTCAAAGGGTAAGGAAAATTCAGTCAATGACCAATCTTGACGTGCTAAAGGTTTGAAAAAGTCATAAGTAAACTGGATGTTAAGAGGCTTGCTAACTGAGCATATAAACCTGTCTTAGATTCTTTCCCCCGTCACCGCCCCCAATGACAAATCGCCTATCTGCCCTCCACATCGTAAAGTGACAGGATCATGAGACCTCACACGATCTTGTCTCATGTAGTCATTGTAATTAGTGTCATTGTCATACCTGCATTTTTAATGCACTAATAATCTGTGTACACTCGTCACTCAGAATGCTGAACAGCAAAGGCTGTAGCTCAAGCTGTTTGTTTCAGAGAATGTTACCTCTGTGCTACTGTATCACAAAACACTTTTCATAAAGATGCTGCTCTGATAATCTTACGTTAGGACCTGTTCACTTGCTGAAGACAAGACAACTTATAAAACCACAAACTAACTTCCTGGCAGCAGAAACAGCACCGATAACTGAAGATGTAGGAAAGTGATATGGGAGTAGAACTGACCAGCTCACAAGACCAAGTGCTTGACTGAAGGCAGCTTAGCTAAAAATGAAATGACTGCTCATGCATTGAAATGCAAGTCTTTAGGAAAACCACACCAAGCAAGTACAGTAACAAAATCATCATGTTAAGAGCCAGATTTCATGTCTGATCACTGATAATGAAATTGTGCCTGTTGTGCATCCTCTCATTTTACTCCTGTGTCTCTGAAGTTATCTGATTGCTGGAGTCACCCTTTGAAACTGATCTGTACACTGCTGAATGCCACTATTGCCATTATCCCTATCAAGTATCTCTGGCCAGGCTGCTAAATTTAAGTCCGTCTCTGTTAAAGAAATTAGAAGCAGCATAACTACTAAGCACTGTGGAAGAATACTTCTATACCTGTAGTCTGTTTCCTCCTCTCACCACAAACTCAAGCCTTTCATGTCTGGCCTTTAGCAGCTATTTAGCGCTACTAATGTAAAAGCACTTTCACTCTGTGATTTCTAAAAGTAGGTTGTGGAAATGCTGATTCTTAGTCATCTTAATCTGAGAAAGCTGTAGTGTGGGGGACTTGTTTGGCAGGGTTACCTTGATGTCCTTTAGATAGACCTTTTATACAATAAATGAACAAAGAGATCACTGCCAGAGTACATCAAACAGTCCTACTGAGAAATCCCATTTCACCAGCAGAATAATTGGCCTGAAAAATGACTTCTAGAGATTTACACTGTAATCTTCATAAAATGAGCCTTTACTGAAGCTATGGGAGGGAGCAGGGAGGACAGTGGGGTTTGCTGCATGTATGATGCTCTGTATATGCCATTATTGGCATTAAATCAATATTGATATTAAGTCAAACTTGTCAGTAGACTGTGACTAAAAAAAAAATAAACCTGCTGTGGCTTTAGAAATGATATCTCATGGGATGCGTATAGTGTTATACTAGGAGACAGGAGAAAATAGAGGAAAAGATCTGGAGAAAGGAAATGGGGTATTGCAGAAGATAAATAGAATTTTGAATAAAGAAATGTTATACACCTGCTTGCACAGGTAAAAATCTCAGTTCTTGTTGATGTGTTCCTTTAAAGCCTTGAGCTGTTGTGATTAATTCCCTGTTTGGAACTCCCAATTTTAGAGCTCACTGTCCTGTTACTGGAAGGTTAATTTAAAACATTAGTTATATTAATCTTGAAAGTCTCTCTCAAAGTGAAAAGATTGCATATTACCTGAAATAATCTGAATTTCCAAGTTAAAGCAATTTTTTTATAATGAAATGTGCTGATGATAACTACCTAACTTGAAGTTAGTTGCTGTTCAATAATAAACCTACAGATGTTAGTACAGTGTAATTGCATTACACACAAGGTTTACGAAAGCCAAGATTTATTTTGATCCAGATTTGGATTACATTCCTTAGCTGAGCCTTGTGTTTTGTTGCATTATGTGGAATCTTCTTTTACCTCTTATTTCATTAAGCACTGTGACCTTTATGTAATAATTTTAGTCTTGATTCCTACATAAATTACGAGTATTACAGAAGAATAGAAGATTCAAGATCTATTCGGAAAGAAATTTGCTAAATCAACCATTCAGTAAGAGAAACAAAGAAGTTCATTGACATAAAGTCGTTAAAATGCTAACAACCCTTATTCAATAGGGGACTAGAGGACATTTGTTCAAACAGCAGCATAAGTTGGATAGCCTTTGGGAAGAAATGGGGAAGCATTAAGGAGAAATTTCTAATGCTGTATTCACAGAAACCGCATGAAGCTTTCAAAATAACCCTTTGATCTGAGCAAGGACAAAGATCCGCTAATGCTAATTGGGAAGGACCCATTCTTGGCCTGAAGGGCCAGAAGTTTAATTAACAGTGTAAAATGACGTTGGGTTAAAAGTGTAATATAAATGAGAAATTTTAATATTCCTGAGTATCACAAGAGCATTAACAGAAGCAAGAATCCAGAAAGATGACTGAAAAGTTATGCTTACGATGGCTTATACAGGAACAGACCTGAACTCAGGATTTTAATGCTGAGTAACCAGTACCTTATAGGTACATGATGGGTCTTCAGGTAGCCAATGTATTGTTCCCGCTTGAGGGATGCGCTGATGGGATACACAGCTGCCGCTGGGATTTATCATTTAGAAACTGTACATTGGTAATGGCCACTTACAAGGACAAGATATTTTCTTCTTGAAATGATGGATATGTCAAGGCTTTTTCTGACCTATACATACACATGTTGCAAATCAGCAACTAAAGGGGCAGACTGTACTGAGAAATATTATTACTAACACTCACTGAGTGAATTTGATTTATGGTAGACATCTTGAACCTGAAAGTGAGATAAAGCATTCAGTACAGGACAGGTTGTTGAAGAGAAAATCTGCCATTAATCTTCTAAGAAGGAAGATTTTTCTTTCACTAAAGGGAAAGATTTCTTTCGGTGACTAATGCAGCCTCACAGGGTTTGTTGCTTTAGCATGTTTTATGCTCTCTCTAGTCAGCTCTGCATGGTGTCATGTTGGACAAACCTCATAACCAACATGGACAATGTTTGGGCCAAAACAAATATTCTGGAAAGGTCATATCAGTGACTAGACAGTTCTTTCCATCAAAATAATATAGTAAAAGTAAAAAAAAAAAAAAAGCACCCACCAAAACAAACAGCAAATCTGTTCATATACCACTGAAGACAGATTTAACAGACTAATGCAACTTAGAGTAGAAAGGACAGCTCATCAATTGCTGCACAACTTGCGGCTGTTGGACTCCATAAGAAAAGATGTTACACATTAGTCTCACTTATTTGAGAGAACTTGAGGAATCTTTAAATAGCTTCTACCAAAACCTGTCACCAAGTGGCAAAAGTAGCTCCATATTACACATGTTTCATCAGAACCACCAGGCTTTTCCTTGGAGGAGCTCATTATTAATATCCAGGAAAAGGAACAATTGCCCTCAAGAACTGTTACGTTTACCTGGCAGAAAAGAAAAGAGCAAAGCAAGGGTATGTCATAAATATGTAAACAGGTTGCAGAAGATAAAAAAGTTAAAGAAAATGTTGATCTGTGTGGATGGACTTGCTTACTTCCCAATAAAACACAAACTATGAAAAAATTTATGTCAGAGCAGATAAGAAAAAGCAGTCAATCTGAGCTGCCTTTCTGATAAAGCAGAGTCAAGATGGTCTTTATGAGTCACCACCAGTTCTACTCATTCAGAGGGCAATGAACAAACTTAAGTCAGATGACAGTAGTTCCCAGACTTACTGCCACAGTTTAGGGGGCATATTTTTATTGCTTTCCCTGATCTTGACTTCTTGACTCAGCAAGAAGTTGTTTATCATCCACGCCCCACCTGTTCACTGCAACTTAAATGACACTGGGATGTTGTAAATGCTGAACAGAGGGGTTTTTTAGATTTTTAAAAAAGTTTCCAAGCATAGCTATCATGTAAAGAACTGTCATACTTCCTTCTGTATGCAAACCTTATCCAACTGATCACTATATACACCGGGCCAGTTCATGTTAATGTGTGTTTTAGAAATAAAGCATTATTCTTTCAGAATCATCTGTATTGGTCCCTTTGCATAAAATATCAATATTTCTTGTGGGGGCTAATGATAGGGAAGCATCTATTCATTTAGCGGTCAAAACATTTCCTGATGGTCCATATGATGTTTATTATGAATAAAGTGACCTTCTAAGACCTCAGTTTGGTTCTATCCCAGTTTAGAGTGATAGCTATGTGAATCTACAGGACAATTTTTACTCTTCATTTATCTGTCAAAATATGAATCAAAAGATTTCGTAATTGCTATCGCTTTAGCAAGTAGCTTTAATAGCTAATCCTCAATTTACATTTTTCCATAATGATAAAGTAGATTTGCACCCACATATGAGACTTTTACTTAAGTGAGTTATTCTGTTTCGTATTAGTCATCCTATCATTTTTTTTTCCAGAGGCTGCATTGTCATCTAAGTAAGTTGAGATTATGTACCTTAGAGAAAAGTGCTTTTAGCATCTACAAATTGCTTTTTGTCATACTCAAGCAGTAAGAAGGGGCAAAGAGTGAGGGTCACAAATAATGATGGTATTATATGATAATAGCGGTTAGGTTATGTAAACAGGAAGTATGCAGTTGAACCAGAAGTCCCTCTCAGTTGGGAGAATAACGTTCATGCCACGTGAGCTAAAGAAGTTTCTGTAATGTGTGGAAGATGCATCTAACTTACTGCAATGCATCATACAGTAATGTGGATTATATTCCAAAGCATTTTTGTCACCATTCACTAGGTTTGACAACCCAATTAATGGCATGGCAAGCAATTTCTCTACTCCTTTTCCCAGAATTCCATGTCCCTCTACTCTTTTGGTCAGATGCTTGATTGGGGCCATCAGCAGAGATGTGAAAGTTACACAGTATTAATTAAGTAGGGATCTTCTTGAGGTGGTTTTCAAGTGTTTTCCCCCCCCCCGGAATCAAAACAACTGGGAGACATGGAAAAGTAATGGAAGAAACCAAGTTATCTGGGATATCATCATAGGTATATAAGCTGGTCCTCAGCATTCTCCAGATACTATGGAGAGAGGTAAGAACAGGGACCAGCTTTTAGCTTTGGGATAGTGGAGTCCTCCCCCATCAAAGTTTAGTAATGCTTGGCATAATCTTTCCAAGTCTTACTTCCTTCCAGTACTAATGGTATATGGTGTGTATATGAGTACGATGGCACACAGGAGCAGGAAGTATGCTACATCTGCACAGCAGCCCCCACCAGGAACCCCGCTCTGCTGAGCAAAGACATTAAGAATAAGAACAGCCTCGTGGGGTCAGTACCAGGTTTTGATCTTGGCTAAAGCCAGTCTGCCTGTCTCTCAGAGCAGCAGTCTGTTTTGAAGATTGCTGGTTGCAGGAGAGGGGGCTTTCTTGAAACTAGTTGGTGAGGCTTTTGACAGGTTTTTATTATATGTTTCTCCTCTTAACTCTTACTTCTTTTGAAATTTTCTGTTTGTTTGTTTTTACTGCTTTCCTATGCCATTTAAGCATATTAGGACTGCAAAGTTGTTTTGGAAATAGAAAATGTTCCTTCTTTTTCCTCTTTCAGTGGTACAGGTAGATTAGGTCAAAGTGCAGAACATCTCGTGTGCTGATCAAGCTAACATGGTCAAAATGCGGAAAGTGATCTGCCTAATGTCAAAAGTAGTTTATTGTTGTTACTCATTTGGGATGTGAATACAATAACCTTATTCCACTAGTATGAGTAGCATTATAATGAAACCCAGAAGCAACAGTCATAGGGCTACCTGCTATATAAACACAAAGCAAAAAACTTCCCTGTTCATCTGAAGAATTGTCCCTCTAAAACAAATGAGCAGGTAAGTAACGAGATACTCATGTCTAAAGCCATGCTTTTTTGACAGTCTGTTTTATGTTGACAGTTGTTTTCTAGCTTCACTAAAGGAACTGTGATGTTAATTAACAGCTCTTTGAAGCAATTTCTTCTAAATATGTCTTTACTTCTTAACTGTTTTCACTACAATGTATGATCTGTAACCCTAATGACAGTTTTTCTGCAATTTCTGCCAGAAATGCTGTTTGGTAATGTGGGTTAATAGCTATGCAGTTCCTGACTGGTTTTCAACACAGCTGGAAATTATTGTTCTGTTTCTATGGGTGTGAAATTCCCATTCTCCTCAAGAATAATGAGAGAGGCTATGCTGACGTCTTCTTCAATAGCATGAATCAGCTATAATGTGAAAGCCTATTTCTGAGCACAGGCATGATTTTTTTGAAATGTTTGGAGGTTTAAGACTTGAGCTCAGGCAGCAGCTGATACACGCTGCACAGAGTACGTGTACTGATAATAGCCCAGAAGTCTTCCCTCTCTTCTGTCATTTAAACAACATATTACATAACTTCTTTGTGTCAGTCTTTATTTAAAGAAATCCAATAAACTAAGTCATCAAAGATGTCTCCTTGTCTCCAAATCCTTCACAGATCTCCCATAAACTCCTGATGCATTCACACTGGCTCTGAAAATGCCAAATTTAATCTACTTTCAGCTCTCCTGTTTATGGCTGCTTCCCTGGAACTTTGTATTTTATGTGTCCATTTTTAGGCTTGATTAGTATTTTATGAGCCAGTTGCTCGTTTTGATAATAAAACCTTTGTGTTTTGGTGTCACTGGCAGCAACCACCTCGTCCACCATATTTAAAGCTGGGGGGGGCAGGGGAGGAAGGCAGGCCAGGGCAGCAGTGTTAAGTCTTCTAGGCGCTGTAAAGAGCATAAAATCGTGTTTTACCATCTGTTGCTTGTAGCAAGAATAAATATTTTTTCAATGTTAGTCTAAGTGCATGGAACTTAATTAAAAGGGTAGCAAGGCTAATCATTACATTATCAAAGAGTATAAAGGGGTATAGATACATCTTAACCTGTATGTAGCTGAACACATGATTAAGTTGAGCTCAACTCTATCAGTCAGGTTTTAATAGTTTACATTATCTTTCCCTTTTCCTATGGCCTAATACTTCATTATTCTGTTTAATATAATGATAAGCATACATGCTTGGTAAGACTTAATTTGTTTATTAAGCTTGGGTTTTCATAGAGATTGGCTTTCATTATAAGCAACTTGAGAATTTAGGTGCAAAGAAAATGGATTAAAAATAGAACAGTGAATGGCATTAGGATGGTTACACAGACCTCTTCTGTTTCTGATCGCTGGGAATGCCATGAGCAACAGCTGGAAGCTTCCTACCTATAACTGGCTCCTTTCTCTTGGTTTGAAAGGACAGGGAATGGTGGTAGTGTGGTAACAGACCAATTGCCTGAACCAGGCACCCCTTTCCTTTCCCCAAAACAACCCTGAAGCATGCAGCAAGTTGAAAAAGGGGAACAAGTTTTATGCCAGTGCCAAGCCTTCTACATAAACAAGGTAAAATGTCACTAAGCATGAGTAAATACTAGGCTTTTGTTGGGGCTGGAGTAAAGCCTTATGAAAGATTTCCAATAAATCTGTTGGGAAGTCTTTACAAAAGACTTATTTTATATGATAAATGCACCAAATAGACTTGTAAACCACAGTAAAGAAAATAAATGTGTTGTGCAGTACGGTGGTGGTCTCTTGATGTGCGTTTGTTTCAAGCATATGAACCGAGCAATATACAAGTGCCAGGCAGGGGGTGGTTATTGGCGTTTTCCATGTTGGTTGAAAATAAATTATGAGATTAAAACTTAATAATAGCAGAATGGCAGGTTCTGCCTTACTTGTTTTTTGTGGTTTTTTTTAAATAAATAAAGAATAGGATTTGTTGTCTGCAGAGACTTGTATTGGAATCCATCTCCATTCATAATTCAAATGGGTTTTCAAGTTTTCCCTCGTGGACAGTGTCTTGTATCAAAGGGGTTTTGCAAGTAATTTGGTATTATTCAACCAAGTTAATGGTCTCTGCTCCTGTGAGGCACAGCAAAACTTTAGTATGAATTTCTCCAGAGAGCCCAGATATTTTTCTAGTTCTGAAAACTAAGTATTTGAATTGAGGCTGTTTAGGAAATACCCGTCAGCTCAAGAATGAGACAGGGAAGGAATAGCTAGAACTGCAAACTTATTGTTTCCATGTACAGAGCAAATTTTGAGTCCAGCATTGCCTAAAGGCAGATCTGGACTTCTCTCGGATTCATAGAACATTTGTTGTATTAGGACACTTCTTTTTATTGTCTACAGAGTGACCATCTAAAGAAGGGATTCTTCTTTCTCCTCCTATTCTGCCATTTTCAACCTGTGCCCCAGTCCCACTTCCAGCTGCAACAGAGCTTTGTCCTAGTTCAGGCTTTGAGTGCCCTTTCCTGCCCAGGACAACTTTTGGAAGAGGACTGAAGCCTCTGCGTTCTCCATCAACATGGCAGCCTATAGCTGCATGACATCACAGCATCCTTGCTACCTGAAAGCTGATGCTGAGGTTACTGCCCAGGGCAGCATCAAGCTGAGTACCAGCCATCCCTTTGCCTTGTTGATCACTAGGGTTGTTACAAAGGGCCTTTCCCATGCAGAAAATGGAAAAGAATTGAAGATTAATTTTCTCATAAGCATATTTTCTCTGTTGAACTTCTATGTGCTCAGTTTTTCCACTGTGCATGAAAATAAGTCTTCATTGTTATTCATGGGTTTGTTTATCCAAGAAATTATTCTGGTTTTTCTGTGGGTGTTAGTTATTAACTGTTGAAAGAATGTCCCAAGAGGAAGCATGTCAATACTTGTATTTTGTACCAGAATTGTAAGGTGCTGCTGTAACATACTAATAGTGAAGTTTTGGTACGATCCTAGAAACTGAGAGCTTCTTTAGGAGCTCTAAACTCAATAGAACAAAATTAGGAGGTAAACACATTTCTGTTGTAAGTTATCTTACAAAAGTTATCTTGCATCATGTTGACAGGAAGCTGCTACAAATTTTGCAATTTGTTGTCAAGTGCCAGCGTAGGCTTGTGAATGCTCTTGAAAACACTCTACAGGGAGCTGGAGAACTACTGCAGGTGAATTTTGAGTATGATTGCAAAGCATTCTTTATCTGGGGTGGTGGGGTTTTGGGGGAGGGGGGGAACCTCTTTTTGGCAACTGGGGTCATCTTTTTGAGTCCTGCATGCATATACAGTTCATACATGCATATAAATTTTTATGTATTTAGTGTATTACGATACTGCCTTGTCTAGTTCACCAGCTATTATAAGCCAGCTATTTACAGGTTGGAAATAGGAGTGTTTCTTTGGGAGAGTTTGACAGAACAGTAACATATGAATGACAGCATGATTTACTCAGTATTCCTTCTAATGTGAAACTTGACTGGTCTATTATAAGACAGTTATTACAGGATTATAGTATTATTTAAGTATATAATATTGTAATGTGAAAGGGTAACAGTAAGCACTTGTAAGTATCCAGGAGAACCTGTTACAATGTAATTACCTTGCACAGTTGTCGAAGTCCACTGCCCTTTCTTGGCTGGCAGTCATTTTCCCTAGCACTGCTCCACAAGTAGAGCAGCAGTCCGGTGGGAGAACACGTAAAGGAGCTGGCTTCAGGCTGCTGGGCAGGCAGCTGATGCCAGTATTGTCAATAAGGCCAGGAGGTCACCTGTTTGGTGTGGTGGACAAGCATGTTCAGAGCATTAAATTAATTCTTGCATACAAGATCTTTTTCCCTTTTGACCAATTACTTGCCTATAGATACAGCAAGAGCAGCATAAGAAAAATCATTGTTCTGTTCATTGTATATGGTACAATTGGGATTATCCTGGCAGTGCAAGAGTCTTGAGATCTGTTTTCTCCCTTTCATAAATCTTTTGTGTGAAAGGCGACTACAAAGCTATTTTGAATATATGACTGAATTGTCTGAGAGTTGGGAAGGACATAATTTTCTCAAAGGTTTGGCTGCAGGATTTTAAGATCTTCTTTTACACCGTCTTGTTAATTATAGTCTTCCCTCACTAAGCTAAGTACAGCTGTGGTGCTTGTGACCATGTTGGTGACTTTTGTTCTTCCTTGAGCAAATTACCAAGTTCAGAAAGAACAAAGATTCATGCTTGCTTACAAAAAAATGGTTTTCTCAAAGCTCACAGCAGCTAATGGTAGTGTTTCTGCTCACAGCTGCCCACAGAGGAACAAAATTTTCCCGTAGACCAACTGAGCTTTAAGCAGAGTTCTAGGATTATGATAATTACTGGTTTATTAACTATATTCCTGCAAGCACAGAGGACTGCTTAAGTACTGTTTCTCAAAACCAATGTAGCTTGCTTTATTTTATTTTCCATGAGCAGTAAATCAGATAATCTGAGACTACAGAAGACTTCTGTTGTTAGTCTTCCTTCTCTAATATTTGTACTGCACCTAAAAGACAGAAAAAGGTCTGGGTTTTTTCCTCTTTTATTCACCTAATCTGCAAGCAATTTTACTTCTGTCTTGTGTTTCTCTGCTCACTCAAGAACACCCAGAAGGTGGAAGCTTTCCTCTGCTCTATTACCTCTCTCAGTATCTCCTTCTGTATTAGTTCCTTCAAAAATACACATCATCACTATTGTTTTGTACTTACTATGGACTACTAAAAGTCCAGTAGAAGGGTGGTCTTTGTCTCCCAGCAATCTTGCATGACATAGAATCGTTTAGGTTGGAAAAGGTCTTTAAGATCATCCAGTCCAACCATTAACCAAACACTACCAAGTCCACCACTAAACCAATTAAGGGTAGAGTAATAATTAATTTCATGTTTCCTGGCTTAGTGGCTGGATTATGTTTTAATGAAAGTAAAACTAGGAATCATTAAGGTTGGAAAGGATCTCTAAGATCATCAGTGCAACCATCAACCCAACACCACCATGCCTACTAAGCCATGCCCCAAAGTGCCACATCTACCCATTTTTTGAACACCTCCAGGAATGGTGACTCCACCACCTCTCTGGGCAGCCTGTTCCAATGCTTGACCACTCTTTCTGTAAATAAATTTCTCCTAATATCCAATCTAAACCTCCCCTAAGGCAGCTTGAGGCCATTTCCTCTTGTGCTGTTACTTGGGAGAAGAGACCAACACCCACCTCACTACAACCTCCTTTCAGGGAGTTGTAGAGAGTGACAAGGTCTCCCCTCAGCCTGCTCTTCTCCAGGCTAAACAATCCCGGTTTCCTCAGCTGCTCCTCATAAGACTTGTGCTCTGGACCCTTCACCAGCTTTGTTGTCCTTCTCTGGAAATGCTTCAGCACCTCAATGTCCTTCTTGTACTGAGGGGGCCAAAACTGGACACAGTAGTCCAAGTGCGGCCTCACCAGTGCTGAGTACAGGGGGACAATCACTTCCCTGCTCCTGCTGGCCATACTATTCCTGATACAAGCCAGGATGCTCTTGGCCGCCTTGGCCACCTGGGCACACTGCTGGCTCATGTTCAGCCGGCTGTCTACCAATACCCCCAGATCCTTTTCTTCTGGACAGCTTTCCAGCCGCTGTTCCCCAAGCATGTAGCGTTGAGTGGGGTTGTTGTGACCCAGGTGCAGGACCCAGCACTTGGCCTTGTTGAACCTCATACAATTGACTTCGGCCCATTGATCCAGCCTGTCCAGATAGCAAGCAGATAGACAGTCCAAGGATCAAGTTAGTCAAAGACAAGATGGATCTCGCCTGTTGAGAAATAAGGGTTCTCAGTCTGTTGGAGTCTTATCCTTGAAGGCCCGCAAACTGCTTCAGAATATGCACGAGATATCCAAACCTTTCCTGAGCAACTGAATAGGTCTACAGGAGTCTGTCTGCAGACCAGCACAGAGCCACAAACTGTAAAGCTCATTCCCAAGACAGTACCTAATTAAAGTAAGTTTGGGAACTTATGTTTTTAATAGCTATTTTACAGACTTTCACCCCGGGGCCTACATGCAGTCAGTGTGTGAGAGGCTTCTTGGCAGCAGGGCCAATTTTCCACTGATGCTTAGTGTATGTATAGTGGGGAACTTGTGAAGGTAGTGCAGACTCAGAAAGCTGTGCATTAAAACTACATTATCTACTTCTGTGCTAATGAATCTGTATATATTGGAGAAACTGGAAGCTTAGCCAAGGTTGAAGGTCCGCTGGAAGGAGAATCACAGGAAAACAAACAAAAATAAAATAGAACTCTAATTCTCTTATTGTTCAACTGCTGTTCTCTGTGATTATTTCATCTAGTTACTATTTCTGGAAATAGACGAGTGCAATATGTTGAGGAAATATTACTGCCATACATTCCAGTAAGAAAGTTCTTAAATATTTCTGGATTACGTTGTCCTATTTTAATGTCAGCATTTTGTAAAATCATGTCAAATTCCCTATTCGGATGCATGTCCGTTTCTTGTCTTGCTGTTTTCCAAGTGAGCTTAACTTACTCTGTTTCCATAAAATAAGGCTGGTTTTGTGCTCTGGATGAACTGTCTAATATCTTGCATGTTCTGAGATCACAGAGACATTATTAGGACACTAAAAAATTTTGACCAGACACCACTTGGCTGAATGGATAGAAAATACTGGTTTTAACTCCTTAAAATCTTAAAATATTTTTTAAAAATAAAATTTATTGTTTCAAGATAGTTACAACGTAAATGTTTTGTGAGAAAAATTTTTGAAGCTAAACGTGGAAGTTGAGAATTGCTGTTATCCTTACATCTGGAAACTAGTTTTGGATATTAATAAAATATCCTGGCAAGCATTTTAATATAAGCAATTATACTTTACTTTCCTAAAATGCCTTCATACAGTTTCAGATGGAATTATCTACTTGTCATTGCCTATCTTAAAATCTTATATGGTACTGCAGTGCATTATTAAAATAATTTGCATGTTTAATTCCAAAAGGCAGTATTTTTTAAATTAGAGGAGGAAGTGGTACTTGTAAAATTCTTTGGAAATATTTTCAAAATGCAGATAAACCTTGACAGAGATCATGGTAAGTTGATGTTTATCATGGGTCATTTATTTTATGATCAATATAATATGTGTTGAGTTCCCAAATTTCTGCCTCTTTACTAGCAAAATGAGTCCCCTTACTCCAAGAAAAAAAGAATCTTAGAAATTCTGAAGAAAACGGCACTTGGAGGAAAAAAGTCTTGTGATGCTCTTGGTCTGGATTTCATTGTGAAATGAGAAAACAGTACAGTTTCAAAGTAGAACAGATTCAGGTAAATGGAAGATCTCTACCAGCATCTAGAGCAACAATAAATAAAACTAAGAGCACATGTTTTCTAAAAACAGATTCCCCCCGCCCCCCCCCCCCCCCCAAAAAAAAAAAAAAGGAAAAACAACACTCCAAAACAAAAAAAACCCATGGTATACCTTGTTCAGATGAGAAGGTAAACAGGCATTGCTCATGAGTACAGACTGCTAGATGTGGAGCAAATCTCAGCATCCCAGAGTCCACAGTTGAGGAAATGGGATTCCTTTTTGGATGACAAACTTCTAGGAGGAGTGGAGCAATGAATGAGAAGCCAAGGAAAACAACAACATAATCAGCTATTCATAAAACAGGGCCTAAGGAAAAAGAGACAACAACAAGAATTTTTCATCTTGAGAAGACTTGGACTTGGCAGTAGTCTCCATGCAGAAGCCTTCTGTGAAGCAGTAATTTACATTTTATATCTGGACATTATGGAAGATACTATTTTTTTTGTTCTATAAGTGTGGAGTATAATAGTATGATATGTAAAAGTAATAGCCTTAGATCACAGGAGGACTTGGTTGAAACAATAGGAAAATCAAAACCAGAAAGGACAGTGTAGCACTAGAATGTGAACTCCTCAGTTATGTTTATTGTAAAGACAAAATAGCCATGGTAACCTGTGTTGTGTCTGAGGTGTGGACTGGGCAGTCTCTGGCTGTTCTCTGTAATCTGGAGCTTGGGGAACACTGCCTGGGCAGTAGGCTAGGGCAGCCCTGTGATGTTTCTGCCTTACCCTGGGAACAGAACCACCCCCAAGACAGCTCAAGAGGTGATACTTTAATGACACCTCTCATCCTCTCCTAGACAGTGTTAATATATTAAATCTGTCTACCCATCTCGAAGATGTTTAGTAATTTTAGTGTAAATCTCAACAGACTTACCCTTTGGGGAATAATTGATGTGCAGCTATGTAAAGCTATCTGGCATTTGAACACAAGGACTTACCTAAGAGAAGTATCCACATACTCTAATCAAGCATAAGTAGTTAATTCTGTCTAATGTATGAAATCTTCAAGCTGAGAAATTCAAATCAGAAGGTGGACACTTTTATATTTTGTGCACTTTGTGCTGAAAGCATACTTTTGATAGTGCTACTGCTTTTTCTAACAGCACTCACGGTAAGCCTTAGGCATTTTCAAACCCAAAGCTATTTCATTTCTTTTGTGGAAGAAATGATTTGCATATTGGTGTAGGCAGAGGAAGGGTTGACTGATCTTAGAGAAGATTCATTAAAATATAAACATTTCATCTAATGACTAAAACTTTTTTTTCCTGTTGGGAATGATAGTTTCAGAATGCTTAAAACTACTTTTATTCAATGTGGGTAGGGATTGCCCACACCAGTGGTTTTAAATCTGCTGTTGAGACTCCGTCTAAAACTTCTTCAGCTGTATGGTAGCTTTTACTAAAATGCATGCGGACTGACCTTGTCAGTAATATCATTAAATGTGGGGTTTTTGGGTTGTTTGGGTGTGGTGGGTGGTTTGTTTTTTTTTTTTTTGAGAATGAGATTCTGATGTGTAAAGTGCATACAGTCATGTTATACTGTCTTAGATTTCAATTTAAAAAACACTTGAGGATTCCTCCTACAAGTCTGAACTACTTAAATATTGCATAGTAGAAAGGATCAATTCATGACTTCTTGCAAAAGCAACAACAGAAATGGAAATCAAATTACTTTTCCATACCTCTGAAAGTCAAGATTTAACTAATAGTGGATACATTTAGAAAACTTCTTAAATTAGCTAATAATTAATTAGGATACCTCCTACTTTTTAAGCCTTGCTTAAATTAAAATTATTGACCTTATCTTACTCTTTTAAAAAGAAATAAATAAAAAAGAGAAAGGGGAAGTAATTTTTTTTAAACTCAGTTTTGCCAGATTTTTTCAGGCCCTTCAAATAGATCAAAACCAAATCTGTGATTCCAAGAAAAGGTGTGGGTCTGAAGCTGATAAGATTGGTATATTGCAAAACTTTGAGCGAACCAGAAGTGGAAGGAGGATACAGTTTAGATCAGCTTTTAGATTGCTGTTTGGAACTAAGCTTGAAATAGCTCCAGTAATTCAAAGCATTCCATTAGCACTTTCTGTGTCGGTACCTATGACTTGTTCCTAGATCCCTGGGGCTCTAGAGGCTGCTGCACCTCTTCTTTTGCTAGCACAGTCCCAGGGCCTTGGAGGCACCTGACAAATAGGCTTTTTGCCAGCCCTCTGATGACAAGATGCTCATTAGCTCCCTCTTAAACCCTGTATGCCAGAGGAGCAGTATTTGGAGTCTAAATGGGGTAAGTTGTGGTTTGGGTTTTTTTTTTTTTTTAATTACTTAAAAAAAATGAAGATACAGGTTTTCTATGCTTATCTAGCATAAAGCTTTTTATGAAAGGGAAAATGCAGCAACCAATACTGTTCTGTTTCCTTGTGTTAACAATAATTAGGAAAGATACTTGCAGTCTTCACATTCAAAGTGTTCTACAGTTGCAGGTTCTCAGTTCTGCTCCTGTTTAAGTCAACAGCAAAACTCCAACCATCTTTAAAGTGACTGGGTTAGGATCCTTCGACTCATAAAGCAGCAGTGAAGGACTAGAGCTGGTTTGTATTCCCTGTTTACAAACATGTTAATATTCTGGTTTATGGCCATAGCCTGGCTCAGTATCAACCCTGAATTTGAACTCTGGAGTTTGTAATTCCCCATCAAGTCCTCAGACCATTTGATCTAGACTTTGACATCTTCCTCTCCATAAAACGTTGAGAAAATAAATTAGTTTTAACATGAAATTGATTTCCTGAAATTCCATGAGACTGCTTCTCCTCATGATACTTTGCTAACAAGTTAACATTCCCATTTATTTCTTAATTAATACACAGCAAGAGACCCCAGTGACCTCTCAGACCTTAAAACCATCTATAATTTTAGCCTTGAGGATACCTTATAAAACTGGAACATGCAGTCATTTTCATTCTCTCCTGGTGAAGAAGCAGATACTTGCAATTACAGAGGGATTCCCCGTTAATGGTATATTTGGAGTCTCAAAGACTGAATGGTTCAGTATAATTTTGCTGTGTCATATTTGGAGAACAGACGTCACTTACATTATGTCCTGAGTAGAAATTTGGTATTTCTGACTATTTATTAAAAAAAAAAAAAAAAAAGGCAGGGAAATTGAATTTACATGGAGCAAAGGGATTTCAGTTGTGATTTATCTGTGCAATAAAAGAATGCTGCTAGATGAAAAAAAGCTACAAAAGCTGAGATCTCCTCCCCTGTTTATTGTAATGTATTTTGTAATTGGAGTTTTTGTTTGATAGCAGCCTCATCCAAATGCAGTGGAAACAGTGCAGCCAGTATGAAGAAGTAATCTGCTGTTGAAACTTAACTCACTGCTACACAAAGCATTTTGTATGCATTTTATAACTAGTATTAAAAGACGCTAGTTATTCTGTAGTAGTAGATGTCACATGTGGCATTGGTTTTGGTTTAGTTTACTGCCCATCATTGATGTTTAAGCATTGTGAGAGTATCCATAAAAGTTCTAAAGTTTCATCTTTTCTTGTTCTTGTCTGCTTTGTAAGTGCTCAGGACTGCAGACAGACACAGCCATCTGCTGCTCTCTTACATACAGCTTCTGGAAGTGAATTAAAATGGATGCTGAATTCGCTCCTTAGTCTCCATAAGAACAGTCGCTCTGTAAATGTAACACTAATAGGCTTTTCAGTGTAAGGACAATTTAAAAAGCACTTCCTATCATGAATAGTCCTTTCTTGGGCCCCCACAGTAACAGAGCACTTAAAGCTTATGGCTACCTTTAAGCAATGAATGGCTCTATTGACTTTGTGCACTAAAGTGCTTTACTGGATCAAGTTTGTTTCAGGGGACTTCTCAGATGAGAGAAGGTTTACCGAATCAGACACACAGATAGGAGACAGACTGACATGAGTATTTTCATCAGGGCACAGTTAATATATCCAGTAAGCAGATTTTTTTTTTTTTTTATAAACTAATGCAGATACCAGGAAAAAGCTTATAAAAGAATGAAGATGGCATAGAGGAAAAACAGAATAATAGATGCAGGGAGGAGGGGGGGGGAAAGACAGGGATAAGTAAAAATAATTATGTAAACAGAAATAATTTTGTAATTTTGAGCCTGGTATATTGATTCTGTCTCAAAGCAAATGTGAATATGGGATTAAAAAAGTACAGCTTCTATTTATAATCTGTGCAAAAAGGTTGCATATTGCAGGCATTAGCTGGCTCCAGTTTATGGATGCATGGCTCCTGCCTGTATCAGATCTAGCTGGAGTAAAGAGGCTTTGTCTGCACAGATGCACAGTCTCCATGTCTTTTCCAGAAAGCTCAGATTTTACCAGTCCATTTTGCTGAATTTTTCCGCTGACTGCTACTGCTATTCAGGTGTATGTCTGTGAAATATGCTACGAGATGTGATATGCTGGCTTGCTGCGGTAGCTGCAACACGTTTCAGAAACAACCCTTTGAGCTCACCACCCTTTCTCAGGAATGTGGTAAGAGAGGAGCAAAATCTGTTCCAGCCTCCCCCAGTTAAGTGCTTTGAAGGAGAAAAGTCCTTTTCTAACGCTTACTAATGCATGCAGGTGGTCCTCTGGTGTGTGGTACGCATTATCTTCTCTGTGCAGGACTGGGATCATGGGACTTGATTTCCTTGTTCTAGGACCTTTGAAATAAATGGATTGGCTCTGGGTGAGCTGAAGCAAATAAAGCTCACTGCTGGGCAGCTGTCACCTGGTAGGGACATCCCCTGGTAAAAAAAGGGCATGACATCAATGACAGCCGCCTACATGAGATGGGCCATCTTTTCCCCTACCTTTTTACAGAATAAAATTGATCGTAGTGAGCTGGTTTTTTTCCTACAATTAACTACATATGTGTAATGCAAAATTATTTAACAAAAATGATGACCCAAAAAAAAGCATGCTCTGACGTCTTTCAAAGAACCAAGTGAAAATAATCTGCAGTGGTAAAAGGTGCGTGCATGAATTGTTGTATGAGGATGAAATGGCCATTGGCAAAATTTGCAGTCTTTGATAATAAAACTAGAAGAATTAAAGAAATTCTAAAAGTGTGTTGGAAATCCAATACCAAAAGCAACTATGGGTCAAACCACCCTCCTACCCCCTCAAACCCCCCCCCCCACCGCCCTACTCTAGAACTTTATGATGTCAGGAAGCTTTACAGTTATTTTTGATAAAAATCAAACTATTTCACAGTTTATACAGTTGTGGGGTTGTTTCATGGTTTGGGGTTTGTTTTTTTTTTTTTTTTTTTTGGGGGGGGGGGGGGTTATTCCCTAAGTTTTTGTTAGTGAGATAGAAAAGCTTCAACTATAATACCCTAGTCTGGCAGGTTTGAATATATATAGGACTATAGAAGTGCAGAATGTCAGACAAAAAGCCTTACTAGCAAGAAATTAACTTTCCATAGTTAGAAATGAGTGTTCCTCCGTGGTGAACTAGAGATGAAATGACAACCTGGGCAGTGCAAATGCAAAGAAGCCAGGGCAATCCATTTTCTTTCTGTTTGGGTTTTTTTTTTTTTAGCTAGAGCCATGTGAAATAAGTCTTATTCTGTATTTTATTTTATGAAATTTGTCTCTAAATGTCTTTGTTTAACAGGCAAGAAATTCAGATTATGATTTGTATCCTAGTAGTTATATCCACAGTTCCAACAGGTTATTCATAAACAGTTTATTGCTAGTATTAAAACTGAGAGATACAATTCTTTATAATTTTTATAAGTTACACGTCAGATGTGTTTGTTTAATCACGAAGTGCAGAATCCTTAAACTGTAGCTACAGCGACAAACTAAAAGATAACACTAATGATCATTAATTCTTTGTTTTAAAACAATGCTTCAGTGAGTTCTTTAACTATCCAAACTTAATGACCATTTTATTAAATAACAGAATATTCCTGAAAACTAATGGAAAAAGGAATACAGACAAAACGATCCTACTTCAAAATTGAAACAAGTCTTGGTAAAATTGTTCTGTGTCACTACCTAGTTGCAGTCCAAAGTGCCAGTGTTGAAGTCATTGAAGTGTTTTTTCCCAGCAGAGGAGTGTCTTGTAAGAAATGTTTCTTGAAGCCAAGTGAGATAGCATAACCAATTTGGATACTGTGAGTTGTTGTTTTCCTTCCCAACATTTTCTGATGTTGGGATGTATCCTATATGAATAGACTTGGCATACATCACCCAGGAGGCTGGAGAGAGCCATTTGTGATCAGTGCTTGGCTCATGATTGCCAGTTACAATAATGTATCTGCTACCACATTAGCAATCATCCAAGAAAGTCAGCCTACAAGAGGGGCTTCTGTACAGGTGCATGAAAAATTGTATTTAATGATGTGGGGTGTTTTCCCAATCATATGAGCATTATATAAAGGGATATAGCTCCTGTGTACTGCAGTAGCATGTATTTTGCATATCATCAGTGAATATTATTTAGATCTCTTAAAGAGATTTTTTTTTTTTAATGTCTTTTGGGGCTATGAAGTGATGTGTTAGGAGAATAAATTCAAAAAACAAGGAACCTGGTAAATTCTTAAGTTTTGTGGTGAATGATGTGCTGGTTAATTGATGAATATATTCTGCCTGTGACTCTCTTCAGATGTTACTGTCACTGATGAGAAGTTGCTCCACTTGCATCAAGAGATATCATTACCTTACAATTGGTGAGGTTATGGGTCCTTTAACAAAAGCAAGGTACAAACAAGCAGCATCTTTTTTTTTCAGTTGTTGTTTTAGTTTGAAAAAATATTCCTACCATATACTTTAGCACATGAAATGAGAATAAAGGCATAGCATTAATAAAGAAACAATATATGCCTTTAAGAACTCAATAGCTATCCTATACCAATGTATAGGACTGTCAGAGGTCTTTTTGTTCTTAAGGCAAGGCAGGCATGGTAACTCCCTAGTGATGCTTGGTAAATACTAAATTTTGACTGTCTTTGTCTGAACATCCAAGTTTTGTTCAAAACGTCCTTATTAATTGCATTATTTCTTTTAAGGCTTAAAGATTTCATGCAAGTTTGGGGACAAATGATCTAATGTACTGAACTATGAATTAAAAAGCACATGCAAGGAGAATTGGGAGGGTCTGTGAAAAATGGGCTGCAACACTATGAACAGAGTTGTCAAAAAAAAAGAAAAGCTTTTTAGTTACCATCTGTATGTTTCACATGATGATCCAGAGTCAGTGGACTCTTACTTTTTCTGACGTTAGCAGATGTTTCTGATACCGGTTTCAGACTCCAGCTTTTTTAGATTTGTAATGTTCAAAAGAGTGACCTGCTGTGCGCTAATGGATTAGGTGCCCCTATTTCTGCATTTGCCATTCTTTTTTTTTTCATAGTTACCTTTACAGTGCTAATAATAGCAGAGCAAATACTTGCTAGGAATTGAGATGTTAAAAAAAATTCTGTGTTTTAAAGGTAATAGATAAATGCGTACATCAAGAAATTAACTTTGACTTTTTCCCCTCATACATTTTCTTATTAAATTAGCGGGAAGGATGGAGAAAAACTGATTTCTTGCAGCTGTGTTTCCACTGGTCTGATAAACTCTATAATCCTGGACAGGATTTGAGCATTACCATGCTATTAGAAGCATCAGCAGGCAATCTAAAGTTATTGTGTCCTGCCATTGTAATGCAATGCCATACTTCCGATTGTTTCTCAGGCGTCCTTTCCAGATTCAGGACAGAAAAAGAGAAGTGTTTTTAAGACACACTGTCTGTATTAGTGCTGCAGAGAGAGATGGTCTTCATGGAGTCCTTGGTGATCCTAGTCTTGCCAGCAGAAAACCCACGTGATCATAGATGGGCAGGGAGAAATCCTCAGTGGGGTCCAGTAAATCTGTGTAGTCTGGGTGTGAGGGCAAGCAGCCTGCAGGACACGTGTGAATCGCACCCATCCATCGGGTGGGCCGTGACCACTGTGGGCATCCTGAGAATGTGTGAAGTGTGCTGAGGAAGCCACATGCCCTGCAGTTTGCAGACAGCCAGCAAATACCATGTGTCATTTATAAACCATTTGAGATTGGATTAGTGCTTACCTGCACCAGTTTCAAAGGTCTTACAAAGACTCAACCAGCTTCCTGCCGTTACGTTGTGATAGACAGTATAGGACGGAGAACCTGCCTCCCATGCTGACTTATTTTCATGCAATCATTAAGACAACAGTTTTTATAAAAATTGATCATAATTCATTGTACATAAATTGTTTGCACCACAGTTATGTCAAACCACCACCATCATTATATTGCAGGCAATTTTGTGCTGTCTAGAAGCACACTTTCTAGTCAGGTATTGATTTTAAGCAATCAATCTATTATAACATTACAATACCTCTCAAAAATAGATTTTCTGCATGTACAGCATGGATTATTAAATTACTTAGATGAATTATTTGTCATTTTCATTTTTATTTGTATTTCCAGTTTGAATTTGCACTTGTAGAACAGCATGTCTTACAAAACAAACTTTGCACTATCAGATAATACTTTTTCATTTGCTTTTATCTTACCAGTCTATGTTCCAATTAAGTATCTGAATACCTAATATAGTCAATATTAATTTTTCATGATTGCAATAACTAATCTCGATTCATAAATGAAAATAAATATGCAAAGCATTTCAATCCATATACCTCAGAAGACACAGAGATGTATTGAAAATCCTGTTGTGCTTTTTCACTATTCCACATGCTTCCAAATGTGAAGAACTTGATTGTTCCCTTTTGGGCTTTTTCTTTCCCTACACACTGGAGAGAAAATCTGCCTGTTTCTGCTCGAGGGATGTAATGTAATTTAACATTTAATGGAAAAGCAGAGTTTATGCTGCTTCCTGCAGAGGGACAGTCAAGACTTTCAGCTGTTTACCTCCAAGAATACTGGAATTCCAGCACAAGCTAGCACTGTTCATGAGTGTTGCTGTGCTTTCACATCACTGTTTCCAACCTAGCCACTTTCCTATACACTTACTCAGAAACAGGTCTGAACCAAAGTCTAGAATATACAAGCTCTGTGCGGAAAACATGGAAGAACTGGGCTTGTTGAGCAAGAGAGAAAAATGGCTGATAGGAAGACCTGGTAGAGATCTTCACATATGTAAAGGAAACTGAATTAGAAGGAAATAAACTCTTTTCTGTGTTAACTAGGCACAAGAGAAGTTATAATCGTAAGTGGCAGTAAAGGAACTGTAATTTAGACACAGGAAACTCTTTCTAATGATAATTAGACAGTCTAGTATACTCCTTAACTACCCGTAATCATATAACTTTGCGAATAAAGCAACTAAGGATGGCAGGAATGATTGGTAGTTGGTTCTCCGTTGATGCAGATGTTTCAGGCTCTCTTGCAGTACTTTTTATATGACTATAGGTATTTGCTCCAGAACTTGGGGGCGATGGGGGAACCCAAACCTTAAATATTTTTTTCCTAGTCCTACAACTAATTAATTTCTTCCTCATATGCTTTTCCTATCTGAGGCCCTACACTCTCTTTCAGTCTCCTCCTGAGGGTGTTTCTAAAAGGAAAGGGAAAAAAGAAAAAAAGGAATTTGCTTAGCAGCTGTAATATCTCCTTCTGAGTTTTTCCTCTTGTCTAGAAAATCCTGCTCTGTAATCATGGTGAAATATGGAGTGTTTTGGGATGTAGTCTTTAGGCATATCTGCAACAGTGTTCAATGCAGATGTAACAGCAGTGTTTACTTCTACAACTAACAATATCCTGTAGACTCATTCCTACAGTGAAATGTACACTTATTTTTTAAAAACAGGCTTTTAAGAATTAATCTGAAGCAGCCAAAGTGAATTATAAAGACATTTAAAATCTAGAAAAAGTGAGTAACTTGTGTTTGCTAGTGTTCTTCATTTCTGTGTCATTTACTGGAAAGAAAGATTTTTGATTTCTGGACACTGAATAAGCCAAAGTAAAATAAAATAATTTTTTCTGTGATATGGTAGAGTTCAAGTAGTTTCATTAAGCACTGGTGGGTATGAAGGAAAGGGGAGATCATTTTGGACAGGGGGAGTGTTCTTTTTAATGCCAAAATTGGGTTTTGAGGAAGAAAAAGGGGGTTTTGGAAAGCTTTTAGGCTGTCTGAGAAAACAGTCTAGTGTGATTGTATCTCATACCAAAATAAAAGATAACAATCCTCAAACTCCTACTCATAGTATACACTCATAGTAGAGTTTTCCCTGTTTCTCTCCACTTTTTAGCCTTAATCCTAGGGTGTGATACTGCAGGCATGTGACTGTTGTTCATGTTACTTACGAGCATGTAGTGTGGATTATCACAACCTAATTCTGCATGATTCTGGAGCTGTCTTGACTAACTGGCAATTAAAATAAAACAAAGCCAAAAAATAAAAAACATAACCTGAAATCAGTTGGCAGGGAATTAAATATGTTGTGTTGATACAAAAACTCGCAGATACTATTCTTCAAAGTCCGAACCTCTCCTCAAGAGGAAACGGAGTCTTCAGAAAGTTCCCGAAATAAAACTCAATAGCAACAAAGTTACTATTAAGCAGGCATTCTTTATTACAGCGCTGGGCAGCACTGGGGATCGTTCCACCATGAGTGCTCCAACGATTTGGCAAACTTGCAGAGATTTTATACTATCAAGTTATACATATTCATATGATTTCTGGGAATTCATCTACATAAACATGAGATTTCTTGGAACTCATTAACATATGCAAATGTCTAATCCGCAGGCGTAGTCATCCTCTTTGGTGGTCTTCAGGGGTCCTCTGGTGGTCTCCAATAGTCTTCTTCACTTGTCCGCTAGTTGAACTTTTGGGCTTCCTTTGTCCATTTATGGTCATTCGAATTAGCTCATCAGTCCTTTGGCCTTGGAAAGCTACGAGACCAGCTCCTTGAGTGCTTATCTCAGCATGGGGGTCCTGAGTCTATGTTATCAGTGTTTTACACAGGAAGCCTAACAAGCTTGCTCAGGGTCTGTTTTAATCGTGCCAGACAAGGAGTCACATTCAGCAGATAACTAAAACTATCTGAGTCAGGTATTGTCAGAGGTTTAGCCCTTTCAGTGTCCCCCTGCCTCCCCTTGGAAAGGAAGAAAGCAGCACAGATGTGACAAGGATGTGAGCAAAGTTCTTTTCCTTTTATATCTCCATGGTTTGCATACTCTTTGAAGAAGCAGAAGAGGTGGGTTCACCGCCACTCTCTGCTAGCGGCTTGCCTCAAACCCACTTCAGACTTGCCACTTGCAGGCGTTTCCAAACTACCCAGGCTTTAGTGGTCTAAGATGGACCTCCTTTGATTTCTCTTGCTGGGGAGCCCTTTTGTCTTGAACAAAATACTTGCACAGCCTGCTGGACAGACAGGAGAGGGCATGAGTGATAGTCTAGCCTGAGGGGCAGATCAGTAGACCAACAGGCTTTCCTGGTGTTCCCAGCGTCTACTGCGTGCAACAATCAGATCATGTAATAACCATCTGTTCCTGTGAACCTTCAGTTAAGACAAAAACTTAGAAGCTGTCTTTATGAGTCAGACAGAGCATCATGTACTCCGGAATATATTTTGGTTGATAGTTGATGTGCCATCTTGGAGTAGCTGCAGATCTCCTCAGGAGATAATTGAACTTCAGTTTCCCATGTTCTTGAGGAATGTTAATGTACTGAGTACTGTGCTGTGGCATAAAAGTACAGCACAGTTGTCTCCTCCATCTCCTTGTCCTGTCCTTTCCTACTAGCATTTTTTAATCTATTCTCGGAATGATATTTTCTACAGAATTTAGTTCCCTGTGATACATTTTGTCTGGGGTAACATGTCAAAGGAGAGACAGACAAGAGCTCCAAATATGCCAATAGGCGCTTTGCATGTGTTCGGATTTTGCTTGCTTGTAGCGTCTGATTTGCCTAAGCACGTACATAGATAGATGAATGTAAGTGAGACTTACAGGTTTGTATGTGACAGAGTGTGTGTAATGATTTTAAAATGTATTTCACAGGGTTTTTTTACTCTTATTAAATTATTTTTCCCAGCAGGGAGCGGAGTCATAGAGATCATTTTGCCTTCCACCCAAGCCCCATTCTAATGAATTTTACAGTTTCAAAAAGATTTCAAAGTACTTGCAACTCAATCACTTGGCTTTTACCTAAATTGTTGCTAATTCATGTTCATTTCTCTGCCATTATGTCAGCTGCTTACAGAATGAGCATATTTTACAATTTAAAAAAAAAAAAATCTAAAGAATCACATTTTCTGTTTTCTTGAATTGTTATTAAATCATTTCATTTCGCCATCATTATTCGAGCTACTTACATTCCACTACTTTTCAAATGTATTTCCTTTGTTTTTAGGGTATAATCAAGATTTTGAATCAGGGAAGTCATCTTGCTTTCTTTTTTATGGTTTTGCCTGCTAAGCTATTTCACATTAACAACGGGTGTTAAAATCCCTTCAGTTTGACATCTGAATGTATAGCAAAGAACATATCCTTAGGGGGATGGCCTTTGAGCTCTCAAAAAGGAAAGAAGAGGTACAGGAGAAGTTACTCCTTTTTCTGTCCTTGTACCCTGCACTTTGACAGTTTCGAGCTTCATTTTCACTGTTTTAAAAGCATGTTTGATCATGTGATAAATACTCATGTTATCTATCCCCTTCTAAAATCATAGTGAATACAAAGTAACGTAACTTTACTGTAAGAGCAGATAGAGAAGCACAGATTTAATACTGTCTTTCATAGTTACAACTACAGGGAGTTAGTCTGCACTAGCGTTTCCTTAGCTTGTATTTCCATCTCCACTAGTCTTCTGCTGGCAAATCTGAAGATACAAACATTTACATCTACAGAACCCATGTCTTCCTCCTTGTAAAGCAGGGGTGATAAAATTCCCTGCCATGAGGGAACCCTGTACATTGAAAGTCTTCAAAACCAAAGTTACATGGTAAGAGGTGTTACGTTTGAAAACATACTGGTTTTTTTGAAAAATCTTCTCTCGTGTCAAACAATAAAGAGAGAAATGTGTAAAACCACAGCACACAAATTCATCACTTGATAGATATTTTGGAAGTGTTTTCCATTAACTCCCGTCAGCATCCTTTCTTTGTCACAGAACAGAGAGGCAGCTACAAGAATAAATCGGTTAGTGAAGTATATTTGTCTGCATTCTTCTACTGGTCTAACATTTTTCTTCTACTTTTTCACAAAATAAAGACAAGTTAAAAAAATAAAAAAGTCATAAGGAAAAGGGTCAGGTTAGTGCTTTCCTAGTAAATTTTAACCAAGTTTGAGTGGCAGAGAGGTACCCTCTGAGAAGAAGTCCTCCGTGTAGTTCAGGAATATTCCTATCTCCGGTAGCATTCTCCTCCTGATAGGATGTAGTGTAAAGAGATAAGAGCAGAAACCTCTCTGTGTATTGGCACACCTCTAGGTCCCTTCTCTAAGGAATACTGCCATATTGAAATGGAAGAGGAAGTGGAAGATGGAAGTTTGGTTATCTACATAGCATAATTCTACTTTGAATAATTTGTCATCTTTTTATTTCAATTTCAGTAGGCTTAAGGAGGCCACTACCTTGTCAGGGGAAGCCATAACAATACACCCCAAGTGCCAGGAAACCTCATAAAATCTCCTTACTCCTATCAATGTTCTTCTGTGATTTTTGGACAATCTAGTTGTAGATTTTTTTGCTGGTTATGCTTGGTTTCTGATGATGCTGTGAATAGCAACACAGAAAGACTGCTTTGAACACTGTTACAAAGAAGACAACTGCAATTTTTCTCAAGGGGGGAAAAAAAGAAAAAAAGCCTGAAGGTCTGGAGGAGATGATTTGCTGACCTGTACAGTTCCGTGTCTCTGTGAAGCACTTTACCCAGGTACATCGAGCAGATGTTCTGAAATGTTATTGGTTACAAAGCACGCGGTATGTCATTAAGGGCTTTATAATGTTTTTCCCCACACAGCTTCATCAAGGCTTGGTTGTAAACAGAACGTCCTTATCCAAAACTATGTTTAGTTTTATGAAACTCTGATTTTTAGCAAGAGGTGTTAAGGGTAATGGGGAAAAGCTAAAGAAATAGACACAAGCATTGTTAACTTTAATGCCATGATTGTGTGACAGTATTCTGAGGAAATGCGATAAAATCTAAAAACACAGTGATAGATGACTGTTCCTTTTATCAGCAGTTTTAACTGTCGCTTGCAAACTGTCTTTGCAAGTTTTATTGGAGGGTGCTTTGTCTTGCTTCCTGAATTTGAGGGGTATCAGCTATACTATCTGTAATGTGCTGCTATGCTGATAATGATGGCGCTTTCTATCTAAAAATCACTATAAAAGGGAAGGAAATTGCTTTCTATCTAAAAATCACTATAAAAGGGAAGGAAATTGTCTTGGATTTACAATAATATTTCCAAATTTAATTACAGTATCTGATGCTATAGGTACTATATATGCCATGTGGTGCAGTTGTAAGTCAGAGGACAAAAGCTTCTTCCTCATTTTCCCTGTTAAAGGAAGGAGGCGTTGTACTGAGAGTATGGGGGATTTAGCTGACAGAAAACTGAATAGGAAAAAAAATCACAAATACTGTGTCTCTGATACAAGCGTTGTGGTATAAGAGCACAGGGAGGATGCTGTGGTAAGGGCTGTGGTACAGAGGCATCTAGCCAGGGAGCTGCTCAACCCTCTTGGTTTCAGTCCTTGTACAAGAGCTCCCCCAGCAATAGAAATGCCTCCCCATTGTTCTGCCTAGAAATTTGGCAGCTGAAGTTTATTTTTAAAATATTAACCTTCTACAAACACTGAGCATTAGTCAACCAGCCAGTCTTCCAAGATTGCATTTGATAGACACTCAGGAAAATGCCACTGCTTAAGGTTTGTAAGAAGAAAATGTGCATTGTTTTCTGAGGGATTCCCTTAGGCATTCTCAGCACTGGCTCAGTGAAAACTGAGTGTCTTATAATAGCCCAAGTAAAAACAGCTTGTCAGAGCCTCTCAAATGTAACGTTACTTTATGGTCAGTTCATGAGAGGAATCTTATAGGAGATAATTAGTAAGTTGCCCTGAAATTGGAGGGGTTTTGTCCGAAGTAAATAGTCTTCGATATATCACAAGAAGGTCTATGCTGAAGAAGTGTCAGTCTGTACCAAATTACTTTTACCAAAACAGCTCCCAGTCAGTATAAAGAAGTTGGCTTGATTTTTGTCTGCTAGCTTGATGACATGAAATGTAACCAGTGAGTATGACATCTTGTAGATGCTGAATTTGCAGGATAAAATACACCCGAGATGTCTGGTGGTTTCAGGTTTGAAGTCAGTATCTTGTCAAATCTTAGACAGATCCCATCAGGTTGAGCCTGAGGAGATGGAGATATTAATCTGTAAAAGAACCTATATTATTGGGAAGATTCCCATGACTTGGAGTGATGCTTATTTCTTTCAGAAGATAATTCCCCATTCTCCTTTTTCTGTTTGTGGAAAAACCTAAGATCAGTTGATCTAAGCTCTTGAAGAAAAGAAAAAAAAAAAGTCAGAATGTGAAAAAATTAAAATTCTAAAGCAACTGTGTGCCATTCATATGTTCCTATTTTAATTCAGAATATACAGATAATGTGAGTAAATTTGATGGATACTTTGTCATTCTCAATTATTAAAAATATCAGAGGTACCATTTGTTGCTATTATGACCCAAATCCTGATAATTTAGATGCAGTTTTGGGCCCCAAAAAACAGGGAAGAGTATCCCTCTTTCCCCCATTTTACTTCAGCAGAGTCTACGTTGTAGAAAAAGTTATATTAGTTGAAAATATACATCTTGAATGGTGGAACTGGTATTGTGAATAGCTGGATAACTGGTACAGAACAGTGCACCTTTAACACTGTTTTACAGAAGCTAAAAGAGTCCCTACAGACAGCTGATGATTAATAAAGTATTTAATTTATTTCTCTTTACTGTTTCTGTAAACATGTATTGATTAAAGTAGTAAATGCTACTGGATTGAATCTCTTCAGAGATGGTCTCTTATTCTGGATGTGATAGAAGGTTTTTAGAAAAGTCAGTTGTCTGAGAACAAAGGAGCAGTGAGGTCTTTTACATTGAAATGTTCCCTTTCCCAATGGAGGATACACCATGTATTTTTTTATTTATCACAGATCTATAACATCTGTTGATATTTTCTTTACATTGTTCTGCTGTTTCCTGTAATGTGGAATGGATTTGCTCTGGCATCGTGTTACTGAGTATTAGGTTGAATATTAATTTCTTTGCTGTGATATGTGAATGCAAAATGGTATTTTGGAAACACCTTTAAATACACACAAAATCCAAGCAACTGTCCTGGGTTCTCACAGATTTTAGCGTAATATCCAATGCGGTCCATGCGGCCATTCATCGTTACAGTCCCATATGGTAATAATTCTGTTTTGGCCTGGGCTACCGTATTTGACATTCTGATTTCTGAGTGAATGCAAATGGCAGTACAGGATGTAGCCAGATATGTTACTTGGGCTGCATTCCAGCTTTTATCCTTCTACCAAGAGCCTGTTGCCAGGTTATTTAGTTTCTAGCACTACTATTTGTGGGAGGTTTAAGGCAAAGGTAGCTTACTATGTTTCCTGTAGTTAAGAAATGCTGGAAGTCAGTGATGTCAAGATTTTGGTACATACTGCAGCAAGTTTCAGTAGGCATAGATGTGATGTAATTCATGCCTGTGGTTAGAAATGCAGAAAGTGTATCCAGTTAGGTGATCTGACTTCTCTTTGTTCTGGGAGCGTTGTGCATGTAGCAACTCCAACCTGATCCACAAGTGCTATTTGAATGAAAATTTCCCAGGAATGCTTGTGCCAAATGGGGACAGAAGTATTGACAACGTGAGAAGGTGCAACTGGTGCTGACAGGGAACATCTTGAAACATCAGCAGTTGTGCATTAAACCCTGGAGTGTCAGCAGCTACGCAGGAAACCTTTATGGTCGCTGTAGGTTAAATCTGACAGAAGAGTGTAGCTCCTGTCAGGGGATGGTTTTATATGTTTCCAGCCCCAAGCAAACAGGCAGGAATGTGTGCGTTGTAGCCATATCAATTGGGCTTCTGGGCGCAGCACACAAAATTCGTCTCGAGAATGAAGAATAGCTAGAAAAAGACCTTAAGTCAAACTTCTTTTAAAAAAAATAGGATTTCTTGGAGTCATCGTCTTGTTGTCTTTTGTATAATTGGATGATGCTTTGAAAAGAACTTGGTAAATAATGAGAAGCTGATTCATCTGGGGATAATTTTAGCCACAGTCCTAATTCAGACTTTCTGTCAAAAACTTGCAAAGAGCAGCTACGTAGAAAGGTGCTAGAAAGCTCCTCCTAGCTTGAATTCATTATCTTCAAAAGTACTGGGTGCATCACATCTTCAAAGACTCATATATTATATTTCTAAAGAGTGTCTCAGTTTTTTCAGACAGCAGCTGGTACTGTGAACATCTGCAACTTGATGTGAAGCTGTGGTAAATGTAAATCATTACAATATTGTCTATAGGCAAGCAACTGTAGTACTGAAAAGTTAATGATGAACAAACTAAATGCATTCTAATAATCAGTAGTATTAATTTTCATTTCCTTAGGAGTTTTTTCAAAGCCTCTTAAATTAACGCTCTGGTTGAAAATGTTATGGCTTGGCATGGGGGAACAGAACACCACCAACACCCTCCCCACACACACTAAAACAAAGTTTGCAAATGTGAATACAGTATTCAGTTCTTCTTATGCAATTAGGTTCTCAAGTGGTGAACGGAAATATTGCCTGCATAAATCTTTAGGTTTTGTGAGGCACCTTAGTTTGGGAATGTAAAAGTTGTCTGTATACAAAGTCTTACTGCCTTGCTAGAGTTTCCAGACAGTGGTAGATTCAGCCAGTTTTTCCCTCTTGTCTTTGGCATCAACTGGTGCCAGATGGCTGAATAATTCAAAATGATGTCATCAGCTAACATTTATAATGCAAAATATTAGCAGTCATAAAGGGGCATATAGTTCCTGCTACTTTGCCTATCAAAAGATTAAGAGATTGTGGTGGAGCCAGGGGAGAGTAAAGTAATAAGTACTTCACCTTTGCATCCTTCAAATTAAGAGACTGCCATGGAGTGCCTGACCAAGCACTGGAGGGGAACAGCTACGCTCCATATGTCCCCTTATGCATAATGCATACCTGATCCATACAGTGTATCACAGAAGGAATGTCACTTTTACATCACAAAATGTTTATGAAAATTAAAAATATTTACTACTCATAGAATAGTATACCAATAGGCATTTCACAGGGTCATTCAACTTTAGCTAGAGTTGATGGTCTAAATGTCACTGTTTCTTTGTGGATTTTTTTTTTTCCCCAGCAGGCAAACCTTGTTAGTGTCTCAATAGTTTAATACCTGCTAATCTTTTTTTTCCTGAAGCCTTCTGATAATAATCATGACAGGTGACTTTACGGTCTTAGCTTTTTGGAAAATTGTGAATTTTTAAACATAAATGTTTAAGTTTGGAAAAATGTTCACTTTTTAGAAAAACGGGTCATGCAAAGGTGAGTTACATGTATATGATAGGCCATTTTCGCCTTTTCAGGTGCTGTGCTGTTTCATCTAACTTTCTCACAAATCTTCATTGGAACTGAGAGTGATGAAAGTAACAGCTTCTATCTCAGCAGTAAAACTGCAAATTTGTACGATAGTTACACCTCAGCTTCTTGTTGCAAAGGAGGAAAAAGCAGTCATTTCAGTGCATTTAAAGTGAATAAGCTAGATGTCCTTTGAAGAACTACAGACTTTTCCTTTGTTTGTATTAGCAGGAAGATCAGGAAGATGCTCTTGAATGCAAATGTCATGAGACCCAGTTACTGCTACCCTTTAACTTGGTGACAAACATAGTTCTCATTTCTGGCAGAAATTGGGGATTGTAGAAGTTGATTGTAGTGTGTGACAGTCTAGTAAAGGTAATTCAGATATTGCTAAGTGAGCTAGCCAGGATACTGAAAGCAGGATGAGGTAAGCCAGACTGAAATGTCTGCTAACCGGAGCTATGTTGAGAAGTACTGCCTTACACCTCATTTCTTTGCACAGTACAATGCACAGATTCCCTAAGGCACCTCTTGCCTTTACCTTCTCTCGATCCCAAACCTAATGGACTAATGCTCTAACCTGGCTATAAAGCCCACAATAGTTTCGCTGTCTCTCCAAAATGAAGCTTTCTCTGTAACAGGTAAACAACCACTGCTCTATGCATACCCATATAAAATATTTTCCAAGGCTCTCACCTGTCTGCACAGAAACAAACGTAAGTAACTTTTCATTTCAGCTACCTCAAGTACCCAATGCCCTGAGATAGATGAAAGTAGGCGAGGAGTTTCACCTGTTCATTTGCGCACATAGTCAGGAATAATACTGAAACCTTACACAAGTGTTCACATCAATTAAGATTTTACAAATAATTTTCTCTTCATTGGTTTAACTTTTACAAGTTGAGTTTTTTGATACAGCCTTTATAAGGTGATATCAAGAGCAATTATATCAATGTCATTTTTGATCAGCTTGTTGTTAAAGTATCCACTTTAAATATGCATGGTGCCTATGGCCACTCTGCACAGGCTACTGCCAGACTGTCTGCCTTAGACTCATTGTCACCAGGTGTTATAGAAGTGATGAGCTCAGTCAAAATGTGCTATACAAGTGGTTATCTCAATTTTCTGGTTCAGCAAATAACATTGCTCTGGAGGTTTTGTGGTGATGGTTTACTGTAATACAATGTAAAATGTAATGGTGTGGAGAATATTGGTGAGCAGCTAAAGGCCAAACTCATGGAGCTGTTTGAGCTAATTCATGAGTAGTATTCTGAGGTTGTAGTAACACCTGTTTATACATCCAGTGCCAAATATAAATGCCATTATTCAGTCTGAAATAGGGACATGGAGCAATAGCATTGAAAGTATGAAGTTCTATGTATTCCTGGTAGTCATAAACGGTTTCTTCTCATTGGCCCAATAGGTAATATTTCAAAGGTTTTGTGACTTTACTGTAGCACTTCTGGTGACTTTCATGGACAGTGAGACTGACAAAGGTTTGGTATTTTGAGATGAAGTAGAAAGATGTTTGCAAGAGGGAAGACTGTTTTGTGACAGACCCTAGTTTTCTGAGGCTTTCTGGTGCTAGACAGTGTGGAAAGACATAACTAGAAGAACTTTCTTGCCCCAAATGACTAAACCACGTATTAGAAGGTAATAAGCATATAGATATGAAATTAAAACCAACCAAATAAAAAATGCCACACAACACCTAGTGACAAGAGAAGTGGTGAAAATGGTGAAACAGTAATGCAATGAATCTTGGATATTTCACACATTTCTCTGAGCGCTCTTCAGAAATGACTGTGTTTTGATGTGCATTTCACCTCAGCTGAGCAAAAAGTAAGGCTTTTCTTAAGCCACTTCAACATCGGAAGCACCTACCTGTGTGCTCAACACTTGACTTGAAGTATTGCTTTTGTTGACATTACACCCAGACAATCCTGGAGTAATTCTGCAAGTTTGCATGAAGCTTTCTTGTTGTATCCCCTTATTCCCAAGGCGCTCTCTATCCCTTTTCTCACTACTGTTTCCACTCTGTTTTCTCTCTCCCTTTTTATTCTCCTCCTGGTTCCCTAGAGAGATTAGCTTCATGGTAGTTAAATGATTCATAGAAATAGCTAAGAATCAAAGGTAGCAGGTCTGGGAGCCTAACACAGTAGGCTGAACCGCTGGGTTGCTTCAGCTTTCATCTTGCTATGCCATAGGTATCTGCCAGCTTAGCACTCACAGCTTGGATGTTCCCATGTTACTGTCAGAATGCAAGAGAGTTACTCTGAACGGTAAAATGGAGGACCATAGACAAACCAATGTTTTTACTTGAATGGATGAACAATATGAATTATTAAGGAACAAGCAAACAAGACTGCCTCCAGTAAGGCTACTTTTACCAACATGGAAGTGATTTTTAGTTTTAATACTAGAAAGCCAATTTGAAGTTTTTGATACTGAGTGGCGCTTACAGTTCAGAGACAAACAATTGAAAGTAATTTTGCATAGCATGATGATGTTTTTTTGTTTGGCTGGGAAATCCAGTCAATTCATTTATATTCATCAAAAGAAGCTTTTTTTCAATGCAGTCTGTTATCATGAGCCTCGAAGTCCAAATTACATATAATCCTTTTATGATGTCTTCATAAATATGAAAAAGGCATACTATTCTCTTTGTTTTGTTTTACCTCTGAAGATGCCACTTCCAGTGACAGGAAAGAACTAGATGTGTACTGAATAGAAGAGATGATGAAGAAGGTTAGATAAAGCATCCTAAGATTTAAATGGGTCTCCCCAAAATTGAACAACCCATTAAAAAAAAAGATTTTAGATCTAATTAATTATTATCTTCCTCTATCTCCAACCTTCTTCAAATACTCTTGAAGAAGGACTCCAAATCCCTCATTCCCCCTGTATTCCTTCCTCATGGTAGCCCATATACTGCTCTAATGAGGACTAGAGGATTTGGGGTTCAGGGATGCTTATCAAAATGGGGAACTGTATCAGGTCTTTGAAAACTACATTAATTTGATGAGGGAAAAACAAAGGGGAAGAGGAAGTTAAAAAAGAAGATATAGATTTAAAAAACCTGTTCAGACTCAGATCTGTCTCTCGAGTGATGTCAAGATGACCCTCAAAGACTTTGCATGAGCCTGAAGGTCTCAAAATGGTGTAAGCACAGAATGTATTAATTCTCTGTTGCAGTTTCAAAAGGCATGCATCTAGCAGCTTTTTCTTTTGAATAGGGTCAGTCTGCCTGCATAGTCCTGTTGGGGTTTTTTTGCAGTATCTGATGTTTGAAGAGAAAAAGAATGATTTATAAATTCAGCTTAGAGTATGCTCATCACTGGCTTATTCCAGGCAGTTTATGGCTCCAGAAGGTGTCATGTACAAGTCTTTCCATGTAATAATGCTGTGAGGGTTTCTGGCGCACACAAAAGGTATAGTGATAGGTACCATACTTTCTCTGTTATGCATTTAAAGGATATGAATTTGAATAGATGCATGTGCTGTTTATATATAACCATTTAAATTCATTTTACCTTTACTAAATAAGGTGTTTTTTCTAATAAAATGTTTCCCTATATGCATGAATACATGAACCGATTTAGAAAAATAATCTTACATGTCAGAATAATAATCTTACAAGTCAGAATAATCCACTTGGCAATTAGCAGAGTATATGGGTTTACTCCAACAAAGTACCACACTAGCATATAGGCTGCAAACAGAGGTTTTTTGTTTGTTGCTTGTTTGCTTTAAATATTCTTTTCTTGCCCCAAGACCTCATGCTTCAGGTGTCCCCTTGACATGAATAGGACTATTCATGGAAGTTTGATTTTATTCAGCATGAGTAAAACTGGCAGATTCTGACCCCTTCTAACAGCTTTAGCTAACACTGAGGAAAGTCTTAAATGAATGAGCGTCAATGAATCAAAATTATACTGGTTTACACTGTTTTAAGAATATACAAAACTAAAGCAGGGACAGTCTTTTAACTCTGTTTTATGGTTACTATTACTAGATCACATAATTTATACTAGCCCAGAACACACGATGTTGCAAACGCAGTGATTAAGACACACAAAATAGGATAACTCTGGGACTGGAAAGACATAAGATAATGCTATAGGAACACACTTGTGTTTCATTGATGGTCCTAAGTAGTATTAAAGATTGTTGATTTTAATCCTAGAAGTCTAGGAAATTGGCATTGGAACCCCACTTTATAAGTATAAAGATGGTAAAAGAAAAAATTGGTTTGAATTTTGCTATTTGGCTAATCATCATTCCAAGTTTGATTTGGGACAAAAAGTAAATGCATTAAGCCCCAGTGTGTAATGTTGCATTTGCCAGCACTCCAAAGCACATGTAGCATGAAAGAAAATACACCAGTGGATTCAGTAAACATTATAATACATTATATATATATATACATTAAAAAAAATAAACATTAAACATCCTGCTATTGCCAGTGACCAAGGATTTGTTTGCAAGTAGCTTATCCCTGAAAGTAGTTTGTGTGGATAGAGGAAACAAATTTATCTTGTCTAATTTTCTTGAAGCAAGAAAATATAACAGGAGAACTGTGTATAAAGGGAGGTTACAGATCAATGACCCCTAAGAGATGTCTGAAAAAAAGTGAAGGTTCAGAAGTGATTGGACACCTTAAGGATCATAAAAGTTAGCAAACAGATGATTTGGCATCAGGTTTTCCAGTATGCTGCTTAGGTAGAATCTCAGATCACATGGAGTGAGACAGAAGAATGTTTCTTCCTTCTTTTCTTTATCCACCTCCCCTCTTCATCCACCTCCCCTCTTCAGCATTGTTGCCAGTGAACAGAAACTCCTTGATTCTGTCACATAAAAGTACATGTCAGGAACTGTTCTTAATGTGAAAGGGAATCACGGGACCTTTCTTTCAGTTTACAGCATATGTTCAGGCTCAATCCATTCTGGTACACTTTCCAGCCGCTTGTTCTGTGCATATACCCAGAGGCTGACCTTGCCGTTTGCCATATGCTTGGGTGGAATGAAGATGAGTACTGGAAGTAGTTCAACTGCCTAAGGAACACATCTCTATTTTTCCTGCTTCTTTTTGACTACCCTCCAGAAATTAGACCTTCTCCAAGCACTATCTCAGGGAATGAACAGATTGCTGAATTTTGATGTACACTCGCCAACATTTGGCAACATCCATCCCATCCAAAAGAGGATCACATTGTGTAAATATCAGCCCTGCACAACCACAGCTCAGTCTCCTAAGAGTAGGCTTGCTTTTGTGAACTGATGGACTCAGATGAATAATTTCTAGATTATTTTAAATGGTTCTAAGGTGTAGCTATTGATAAGTTAATGAGTAAAAGAAGCACACACTTGGAGGCAGCACTGAGATTTCCTGAGTACATTGTTTTTTAATCCGTTCCTACTACTGTGTGAATGCAAACAGACTTTTCTCCTTTGCAGGTACACTTTGAGCCTCCTGATCTGCACATTTTAAGTGAAGAATAATTTCCAACTGAAGCATGCTTATGCAACACTGAGATCTTATAAGCCCTTTCTAATTAAGGAAAATGTGTACATCAGTATGAAGTAGAAGTTTCCCATTTGTGTGTTAGACTCGCAGGCCTATGAGATAACTACACATTATTAGTGATAGTTGGCAAAGTGGCTGTGTAAGGCCCAAAAAAGTTTAGTGATTTGCTTACTTTCTCCAAAAAACACCAAACAAACCAACAAAAAAACCCCACCGAAAATCCCAAAACAACCCTTAATTTTATCTATGCCCATAAGAAATTCAAGAATTTGAACTTCCAGGTGAAATTTGTATAGCTCTTCCTTTTGCTTTTGCAATAGATGCTTGAGATTCTGCATCTTAAGTATTACAACAAACTTTGCAAAATTGTATGCTCCTAATTTCATCATCATTTTGCTCAGCACAGAAAGAAAAACTACAGCTGAAATAGAAAAGTTTTTAAAAATACAAGGGCTTCAATGACCTAATGAGAAAGTAGAATCTGTAAAACATAGTGACTAAAAGGCGTCCTGTGAATCAGTGTATCATAATCAGATTATTTTTCCACTAAGTACTAAGCAGAAGCCTTTCAACAACTACATTAGGCCCACAATGAGATCTCTATACAAAGGAATATCTAGCTGCTAGCCTTTTTAATAGCAGAACATAATAAAAGAGTCTGACCCATCAGATTTTGACGGTAGAACTTTTTTTTTAATGTTTGTAGTCACTTTCATCTGCTTGTTGCTGCTGTTATTTATTTTTTACTTATTTTTTTAAGGCTTTTTGAAAGGTGAGGTAAATCTTAGCAATTAGGAAATACAGATAAAGGAAGGGACCTTTTGGTATTTCTTCACAGTTTATTCGGGTGGCATAAAAAATGCCAAAGGTTTTTCAATGCAAAAAAAGATAGGACTGTTAGTATTGCCTTTTGTCTAATATTTGTGTGAACTAGTTCAATCCTATTGTTACCTCCCACTGAATGCTAAGTATTGCAAAAGGCAGAACGATAATGTGCAATGCAAATGGCTGCAGCATAAAGTCACTGCAAGATTCTGGTGTGTTTATTAAAAATATGCAGAGCTTTGTGTTAAAGTAGAAATGAACTTTCTCTCTGCTGCAGACTTCTGTTGCATATAAGCTTGAATGTAGCACAGAATAAAAAAGTCATACGTATTAGTAGGAGTCCAAAAACTGTAAAACATTTGCCTTCTCTTTCGCAGTAACTTTTTGTTATAGGCTATTTGTCAACAATATGATCTATTCTCTTCGAAACAAGTCTGGAAATGTCTGGGTTATTTCAGAGCCAGATTATTCTCTGTTCTATTTTCCATACACAAAGAATCAGCCTGTCCTTTGTGTTTTGAAAATTTTGTTGTTGTTAGAAAAAAGGAAGAATGAAGAATTACAATGAGAGTATCTTCTCTTCTGCCTCATGGATATTGTCCATTTTAGATTGCCTAGCATTTATTGTTCTCCATCCCATCCAACAGAGAAGCATAAAGTCTCCCTTCACTTACAGGTGATACATAGTGAAAACAGAATAATTAAATCTCCTCCTCACTGAGCTGGAGAGGCAGCAGAAAAAATTTAATCAGAAATATCCATTGAAAGAAGACGACACTGAAAGTATTTTCAGTAAAATACAAATGTGATTACAAATACAGAAAATACAAAAGTATTTTCCCAGTTTGTCAAAACGTGGAACTGATTTTTTCCGAGCATGGTTCCCATGGCTTTGGAACAAACATTCAGAACAAATTTTACTGTGTAGCTGCACATGTATACAAGCCAGTTGGCCTTGCAGTTGCAATTGCTGTCCTGATATCACAGAGATCATATTAAATGATCACAATTTTTTTCCTGGTCTGATTTTCTGTAACTTCAGTTCTCATCAACTTTGGTGTGTATTAAATGTCTAACATCTAAGCCATTATTCATACTGTTTCTTAATTAGTGACAAAATAGTTAAAGTGATAGTTACTTAAACTGGATTGAAGCAAAGTGGAATGAATGATATGAATGTGCTTTGCAAGAAGGTTTCCACGCTTTCTGTTATCCCTTTAGCCTCTTGTAATGGAGCACAAGCATCACAGATCTTATACAGCTAAATTTCAGGTATCTCGTGTTTAACTCTTCTCTCCACTCTAAATCCCCTACAATAAAATTCACCATTTTCCAGATGTCCTGAATATTTTCAGAACAGACACTTACCTAATCAATCAGACAGACTTGAGTCTTCATCATTGTGGGCAACACAGGAAGAAAATCTACAGCTCTATCAGAATAGCTTTTGAAAGCACAAGGGCTTCACTGGTTCAGTAAGAAAGTAGAATCTGTAAAACATACAGTGACTCATAAAGCTATCCAAGGTACCCTGTGAATCAGTGTATGATAAACAAATTAGGTTTTTTTCAAGGTACTAAACAGTTTCTAAACAGCAACCTTTCAACAACTACATCAAGTCCACATTGAAAAATGTCTGTATATAAACAAATACCAGCTGCTGGCTGCTTTAGTAACAGTAAGTAATAATAGGAGAGCCTGATCTATTATTACACTTCAGTGCAATAGGAGCTGAAAAAAATTTTTGATTGTGTTTAGGCAGTGCTACAATATGTCAAAAGATATGTCCTGTACTAGGTTAGCCTCACTTTAAATGTATTCTTAAATGCTTTATGAATTTTAATTTTCATTATGTAATGTAGTATCTTCTCTTTCCTCCCCAAGTTTTTTGAGTGTTTCCATGGAACTAAATTAATTTTCCACATGCTGCTGTTTCCCTTCATTTTCACTTACTGTGAGATGTCAGGATAAATGTCAGGATAAACAAGATCACTTATAATTCCTCTTCCTTTAAGATCAGGAGATGATTTTATTTAGTGAGCTGCAGGGCTTCCAGTTGCTCAGGCTAAGTGGCTTTCTAAAAAAAGATACACAAAAAGGCAGGCAACAGTGTGTTGTCCTTGCAATAACTTGGTACTCAAATGTTTTTGTCTGCTTTGAAGTTATGGATCCATGTATCTCTGTGAACCAAACCAGCTCTGTAGACCACTGGAGAGAACCTTCAAAGCCTTTGTGGATGATTTTCATTTCTGTTATGTAGCAAAAAGGTGTATGCGGTGGGTTTTTTGGGTAGAATATTTTGATCTTTCTGCTTCTCTCTCATCCTGGTGAGTCCAAAAGCATGCACTTCTCAGGTCAATACAAGCATTCTAAAGCAAAAGCAAGCGTTGCAACCTTTGAAATGGATTAATATTACAGAATGGAGAAAGAGTAGCCTGTTTATGTCTATAGGAATAAAATAACATCACGTTCTGTAGAAAAAGTGTAACATTAACTTCACAAATAAATGCTACTTGAAAATGAAAAAAACAGCTGAATATTCTCAAAATGCTCATTCTTCAGAGGTGTCTGTATGGATTACTTAGCTATATCATTTGTATTTTATTTTCTACATCCTGTTCCCAGATTGCGTAGATATCTGTATGTCACAGTGATCATCGAGAGTTTGGCTGTGTTTTGAATCTGCTGCTCAGCTGCAGGAAGTCTCTGTTGTTGCTTACAGATGTGTTGACTCAAGCCAGCTACATCTTGGCTTACCTGTCATGACAATAAAATATCTGGAAGTGTTTTTCTTCTGGTCATACGGAGATTTTTGTTCTGTACTCATATCTGAGTCATACAGCTTTATGAGTCTTAACATCAGGCCAAATTCAGGTTACCATGATATTATTATTGCAGTTGAACTACTTCTGTAATGAAAGCAAGCAGATGTTAGTATGTGACTGGTTATTCAGACAGAATAATTGTGTGATAACTTTAAAACAGTTCAGTAGTAACTCTGTGAATTGAAGGTTCAAGTATTTATTTCAAACTTTGGAAGACTGTCTTGGAAATTCTCGTTACTGGACATAAATACAAATAACTCACCTTCTTCGCACATCTATCTCCAGGTAAGGTGGTGAAATGTGATATGTGACGGCAATGGCCATGACTGAAAGCTGAAAGTACATCCTGGGCATTTAAATGCGTCTCAGTAGTGATTGTTCATGTGGAACACAAGTCAGGATCCAGTCTTCATCATACCTGGGTGTCTCTTCCAGCTAGATTCACATAGCAAAGAGTTAGTTCCTTTGCAACTGTCAAATGACCAGTAACAGGATAGCTAAAGCGTCCCATAAAAGCTAATTCTGATACATTTTGATGTCCCAAAAACCTACCAGCTGCGGACAAAATTAGCATTTCAAGGGAATTCACATTTTCATCCCAAGTTCCTCAGAATGAAGGTACATACAGAGGCTGTAAATATTTAGGTAAAAAAATAGCTGTTATTTGAGAGAGGAGTGTTATCTTTAGGTTTTAATTAATCCTTATCTCAGTTAAAAGATAATTGGAAAGTAATTGTGTTCTTGTAAAATATCCATTGTCTGATTTGCGAAGTAACATGTAGATTTCAGAGGAATGCTGTGAGTCGTAAGAAATCCCTTGATTTATATCGTGTGCTTGTTTGTGGGTGGGCATGGAATCATGGCTGCTTTGAATGTGTATTTGCAATCCAAGAAAAAACTTCTAAATTAAATACACTTTGTCAAATGAACTAATATGACTTGAGAAAATAGACAAGCTTTTGGGCCCATATGCCTTATGTCTTTTCTCCATTTCCTATATTTTTTACAAATGGAAATTCTGCTTATTTAACTGAACAATGTAGTGAATAAGGTGAATGAAAAAGTTTCTGCTTGATGAGAGATGAATAGATTGCTCTTTATTCTTTTTGCCAAAGAGTTAATTACTACATTGGTACGGTTGGTCTTTAAGAGTTGTACTCTCTCAAAAGCAGTCTGCTGCAAAATAGGGCTTTTTTCGTCTGAGAAAACAATAAGTTCTGTGGAAAAGATGAAGGTAGCAAGAAAATGTCTATTTCTAAATGATCCTGGACTTTATTGCTTTCAGCATAAGCTGGTAGATGCATTTGTTTCCGTTGGCCCTTGAAGAGAAGTAAATTAAAACATCATAAATGTACAGGAGTGAAAATGCTGTGATCCTGCAACTTGAGAGCAGTTATTCAGCAACATGGGTGTTCGAAAATTATTGTTTTGATTATCATGTGTTAGCATTGGCTGAACTACAGCTCTGACTAGTTCCTGGTAGATATTCAGTGTCCTAAAATCTTACTCACTTTGTGACAGCCTGCAGTTGAACAAAATCCCATAGAATCTGGGCCCTCCTGTGGAGTACTAGAATATAGGTTAAAGGATAGTCATTAATGCTCGAATTTGAAAATCATGTTGTATTTGTTAATGCTGCACTCAAGTTCCTCGTCTCTACACTGTATATCCCAGCTCAGTTATTTCCAACATGGATCTATACGGTTTCATATATTTCTCCAGAGTAGCATGAATTCCAGAGGTGAAATTCTCCTGACTATTGCTATCTTTTTTTTTTTTTCCTCCCCCGTGTTTAAGGCAGTTTTGGGGATGATTTTTTTTTTTTTTTTAAATTAACCCTATGTCTTTCACTTCCTATAAAATTATTAAAAAACAGTAAGGTCCAGTTGGTACAGGCTTCTGTAATGATTCAGCTCTGTAAGGTAACAAGCAATGGTTGTGCAGAAGGCTAACACAGAGAATAAGTTTGCAGACAGAATATCATACTCAAATCAGGGTATTAATATTGCCAAGAATAGAAGACATACATGAATAAGTCTTGTCTTTCTTATGTATTGGCTGTTCTTGGCAAAGTTCTTGAGATTTCAGGGACTCGGGACACCTACTGGTTCTTCCTCAGCCACTGGAAGCCACTGGAGCATCTTTAAATTAAGGACATTTAAGGTTGGGCACTAAACATGGTAGAATATTGGGGAACAATGTACTCATTTGTCATATTCTGACTTCCCTTAAATATAAAATGACACTGTGGCAGCTGTTTTTGCCTTTGGAAGTATAATACAAGGATGATATGATTAATTTTCTCTAGTAAGTGTAACATTTCTCTATGAGAATACAGTAAGAGCATCCTGTATTCTCCAAAAGGCTGTTATAATGACCATGGGTCAAATCTTGCTTCTATTATTCAAAGTTTTTGTTCAGTTTAGCTCAGGATTGCTTATACTTATATCCCCATCTCTTGAGACTTGAGCAGATGCTGTTTTATGTAGTTTTTCATCTTTTGTACAGAAAATCTAAATTATAATGGCTTATCACTTCTTTTGTTTTTCTTTTAGTCTAATCGAGATTTTATGCTTCCTGCTTTTCACTTTACAGCTTTGACTGTCACACTGAAAACCACATGCATTATTCCAGGGCACAAAATTCAATTTTCTTCCGTCTTGTACTGCTTCAATGACTCCAGTCTTAATTCTGCTTAAGAAAAAAAAAAGAAAAAGAATCTTCTGAAGTATTACATAGGCACATACATTCCTTTGTCACTTGATGTGACAACTGAATAGAGGAACACATACCTATAGGGGCATTCCTCTTTGTTCCAACCTGTTTATATATAGAGTGATTTACTGCTGTTACACTGGTATAAAACCATATTTGATGCAGGTCCTCTTAGTAAGCAACAATTATTTCATTTCCAGCCACCCTCACTTATTTGCCTTTAGGAAGAATATTTAAATCTCAAATGAGTATTAAAAAAAATATAATGGAAAGGTTTGAAATAATGCTGGTTTTGTTGAAAGAGGGATATTGCAATTTCAATTAAAAATATTTGAATAGCATGAAGAAGAACTTGAAGAGTATTTTAAACAGAATTAGCTATTTGTACTTTTAATGTAAAAATTGGATTAAGTATAAAAAGTTATATTCTAAATTAGTGTAGAAGGTAAAAATGTTGACTTCAGAAGTAAAAACTTAAACATTATCAACTGGACATTTGTCTCAATACAAAATGAATTTTTCAAAAATCCTTTCAAAAAATTGCTTTTTGTTGTGATTGTTTGAACTGTTGAATTTCTTATAGAAAAGAAATTCTGGTTTTTAAACAGTTATAATTTTAACTAGTTAATTAAGATCAACACAGACCTCTGTCAAATTGTTATCTAAAATACCACTTATATATTGCCTTCTAAACAATTTAATGGAGTTTTCACAGGCAAGATCTATGCATGTTATTTTGAAAAAATGTGATTAAATACTTGCCTAGTATAAAACTCACAGCAATGCCTCTTATAGTAGGGCTTTGAAAGTGGAACAGATGACTTTACAGTGTCAGGGCCTTACCTGATATTACTAACCTTCCACCTTGAAATATTAAATGCATTGTCAGTCAGTTTTTCCTTTTTAATTAGCATTTAAAATGTCTAATTTTTTTACACTTTGGCAAATGTGATGTAAGTGGTATTTATTTCATTAAGGACTGTGATTGAACACTAAGACTTGTGGTTGACTTCTGGAAGCATACATTTCTTGGGTAATTATAGGGTGATACAGCCTTGCCATAACTTGACTGTTCCACAGTAAAATAAAGCCCCGAGGTATACACCATTGCAGCTTCCTCGCTGAGTGACTTGCATAAGCTCTGCTGTTATTTCTTAGCTAGTATGAATCTTGAAGATTAGCAACTGTTAAGACAAAGGCTAAAATATGCTTGTTGTGTTAATGAAGTCTCAAAATCCCAGGATAGAAAAAAGCTTTCCTTAAAGTGCTGATAAATCTCTTCATAGAGTTCATTGCCTGCAAGGAGACAAATATCACTTAGGTGTATAGATAAAGCCAAAAGATTTAGTCAGTAACAAAAACAAGCTAAAGCAATGATGTCAATGTGCATTGTAAGTTTTATATTCGGTTTGGGTTTTGTAACGCAGTAAAGGGGAGAGCCTTCCCTCTCCCCTCTGCCCAACAAATAGTTTTGTAACCCGGAGGTAAAATTTACATCACTGTCCAATACAGTTATTTTAATATGGAGACTTTTAAAATATTTCTATCGCGACTGCATGTGAGCAAGCAACAGTACTGTGTGTCCTCTGCCATTTCATTATCATTCAATTTTTCTATATTAAGTTCAGGCTGCTCATATCAGGCCCACAGTATTATACCTAAGTGTTCCTGTCATTACTTTTGTAGGTTTATTAGAATCGTAGCAGTGTTTTCATGTAACTTCATTCTTAATTTATGTTGACATGTATCTCATGTGACAGTAAGATTAACTAAAATATTAATCCAATTTTATACTCCAGCCCTTTTGGTCATCTAGCTTCCATTGTTCTTTAAAGCAAGACGAAAGACTAAATGGGTTAAAGCACAGGGGATATCAAATGAATGTTTTATCCATCCTATTCATAAAGCTCATTGCACGGTCTTATGAGCCTGACTTTTGCCACTTTAGAACTACAGTCTTTTTAACTTGGTAGGTGGTACAATGTGTGAAATAATGTAAAACATTATAAGGTGTAAGATCAAGCTGACAAGAAAAAGAAAAATTTCAAAGAATTCTTTCATTTACACATAAAGAAAATCATTCTTCCTCAATTTATCTTCTGTTTGAAGTTTTACTGAGCTATCCTTGTGAAAACGCTATATATCCCAGAACACCTTTGGTTTAGATACAAGGGGCAGTTCTTCAACCTTCTCTTCTTTCTCTTTATTCTTTCTGTTTGTCCAGTACAGTCTTACCACTTTCAGAGCTCCTTCCACTTCCAAAGGCTATGCAAACACAAGGTCCCCTGCCAGCTACACAGTTTTAACATCCCCGTTTCACAAGCAGAAAAAGAGAAGGCAGAGGCGGTGTTTAGTACGGCTAAACTAGACGTTTCTGGGACTGTTCTCTAAGCACTGAGGCCAGCTGGCATCAAATACCCAGTTGTCCATACCATCATACTCTCTTACCTACTGAACTATGCACAAGCTACCTATTGGGAATGGCCTCTGACCCATCCCAGCTCCAAAGCATGGCTGTTGTTTGAAAGATGATTAGCTGCCCTCATCCTAAGCCTATTTATTCTAACAATAAATCAAAATAGTATAATTTAGCCTTGTATAGTGGTCAAGTTCCAAAGCCCCAGAAGATTTATTAGCATTGCTTAATTTATTAATACAGGCAGAGGCAGAGGGTTTAACTGGTTTGACCCTAGAAAAGTAAGAGAAAGGTAGAATTAGAATTTGTGGTTTTGGTTCCTCGTTCTGTACTTATTCCTCCAGACAATACTGCCTTTTTCACTGATGATTAATAGAAAGTCTGTTTGATTAGCAGTTCAGGGACATGTATCTTAAGACACTATACACATTGTGAAAGTGTACTGTCCTTAGGCGCTGTTCCTCAAGTAATTTTTGAGTCCTCTTGTCTGGATTTGTTATGTAAGTTGAATAGAGTGTACTGTTTCAAACACCCCATCCTACTTACACACCCATTAACATGATTAATAAGAGGAGTTTGAGTATTGCATGTTGTATAATTCTTGATAAAACTTATGTGGTAGAAGTGCTTTGAGTATAGTTCTGTTTGCATTTACTGGGGAAGAGGGTACCACAATCAGGTATCGTTTTCATCATCATTTTTTACAACCTCACCATCTGGAGTTGAAGAAAACAATATAATTGATCTCAGATTACAGATATTGAAGAAATGTTCCATCTAAATGACTCTTAGCCCAGGTGAGTGCTAGCATTTCATCAATGCCTATATAATGCTTTCCTTTGGCTCAGTCTCTTGTAATCTATGCATGGGTCATTTCTGCTGTTTTGAACAACCACAGAAGTTTGGAAGAAAGAAGACAATCTCTTTTAAGCGGGCTGTGAGTTGTTAAGAGCACAATCTAGAAGTCTGTTGTGTGTTACAAAGGGACCCAAAAGCATTGGTTACAGGGCATGTCTACAAGGCCTCTGAATAGCTCTACCTCTGGGAAGCATTTCCCACAGTGGAGGAGTTGCACACTCACCGTCCCACAAGATGCTCTTTGCACTGCATTTTCTGGGCAGAGCTGCCTACAGAATGATGAGAAGGAAAAGCAATTAGGACAGAGGTGTTGGAGCTGCTGCAGGGACTGCCACTGAGCGCATCTCCAGCCAGGCAGATTAGGCTGTTTTGAGTATATTTAAGAACTGCGCTTACTGGGGAAAAAAAAACGTAGCCACCAACAGAAATGCTTCCTACAATTGCCTTAAACATTTGCCTAACAATGTGAATGGTGTATGGCATTTTTGTCAGTTTGAACAGCTGCTCCCCTCAGCTTATTTTGCTTTTATTGGATCATCTGTAACAAACACTGTGCTCAGGAGAGCATGCTGGTAGCTCAGCACTCTTCATTTACAAAAGTAAGCCATGTCTCCTGTCACATTCAGCTTTGCTAGAATGTGGCAGGAGTTTGCAAAAGTCGCCCAGACTTCAAGAGAAAACAACTTCTGCTGAACAGTACTTGGGTGGAAACATAAAATATTTATGATCTTGAAATAAGCAATTCGATCATTCAGTCACTTTATATATACCTCATTGTGTAAGCGTTCCTCTACTGGCTCCTTTCTCTGTTAAATACAGTTATTTGGTACACAATTGCCAAGAGTAAAAAGAGTCACGTACACTGTTTTTGGTAGCATGGGTAATGAGCAGAGTGTTTATGAAGAAAGAATTATCGTGGTGTTAAAAATCATGCGTATCTATAAAAAGTTTACTTCTTCCCTGAGAGTTTCTGAACAAGTCCAACCTTAGAAAGAGATCTCGTGGGGTTTTTTGAGCCGTGCAAGTTGGGATGAGCTTTTTAGCTAAGTTGCTGATACTTAAAATAACAAAGCAGGACAAGTTGTAAAGGGCAGTTTTAAAAGTTTGTAGTTAAAAGCAATAAATCACAATTCAGCACAAGCTATATTACTCTGCTGTCAGGACGGGTGTCTGCTGGGCACCCGAGGCAGACGGTAAACGCAGACTAATGTGGAAGCTGCTGTAACTTTTTGTGCCAGCTCTTCTATTTCTGAGATGAAGCGGCAATACTAGAGGGCTTTCATGCTACTGCTGCTACAAATTGACCTGACCAAACCTGTAGGCTGTTTGATCTCATCAGCCTCGCCTTCCACATGCAAACCTGTGGAACATAGTTGCACATCAGAAAACGTGCTGCTGATAATGGTGTAAAGCTTGTTACTGTGCACTCACACACAGGCTGTCTGAGGCTCTCACCTGCAACGGCCATATGATTTCCTGTACATTCATTTACAAAGACATATTAGATCTGACTTTCAGAGATCTCTGGTTTTCAGACTTTTTCACGGATGCAAACAAAAAAAGGAAGTTGCTTTATATCTGTGGAAACAAGTTGTTCATATAATTAATAAATAGCATCTTTCTCTATTTTAACCTGAATAAATGACATTGAAAAGACTGACAGAGTCCATACAAACTCTGTCCCAGTTTAGGAGTGCTTATGTCTTTAACCCTTCTCAGCTTTACTAGGGCATGTAGCTTTGGGAAAAAAATTGTGCAGATTGCTTTTAAGATTTTATTATGCATTTACAAATACTAGTTTTCTATGGAGTGCAAAATGTTGCTACTAGTTGAAAAAATTGAAGCCATCCTTATGTATTTGCATATGCATTCCTCATCAGTAGTCACAACTAGTCATCTGATAGTAGTCTGTTTAGTCTTTATAACTTATTTCTGTACTTTGACCTTGCTTTATTCATACACACAACTTTATAGGTACAACACGGAATAGAGAAATACAATGGCTATCCTGCCTATCTACTTAATACACAGTAGAATTTTAATGCTGTTTATTGTGCCTGAATACCTTACCTGTATTTGTCTCACCCCTATTTCTTTTAGTCCTGAAATGGTTTTCCAGCTTTCTGCATCTTACACCTCTGCAAGACGTGTGTCATACTCTGCTGTATAAGGCACTCATTCAACATTTTGCACTCAATTTCTTCAAATCTAATGCTACTAAATCTGGTAAAAGACAGTAGCGAACCAGCTGACATTTCGAGCCACTAGGTCGATTCTGTGTGAAAATACCTTTCTTTTAACAATCTCCCTCAATAGTATTTATTTCTTCTCCTGCTGGCCTAGTACCTTCTATCCCCAAATTGCTCAGGCTCAGCTTATCATAGCTTTCAGTGCTCCAAACATGAAAACTACCTGTCATTCAGTATCTGGTGATCCATCAGGATTTGACATTTTTATTTTTCATGGCAAAAGCTATTTTGTGTGGTTTTTAAGGGCTTACCCAATGTATTAATTAAGTAATTTTCTTCTACATTCTCTGTAATTAGGCTTGCACTTACTAAAGGAATTCCGTTTTACAGCCTAATAGGACTAAGAATAGTCTCAATAACTTAAAAAAATGTTTGGATTTTTTCATAAAAAAGATACTCTCACAAAGACTTCAGAAATCTGAATAATTTATAATAACTTAATGCAAATAAATAACATACCATGTATCAAGTTACACAAGGCACCTGGAATGATGTGCACCCACATTATGAGGTCCTGAAGTGAGCGCACACATACTACATATCTGTTTTTAAGGGCAGATGGTAAAGGGCAAAACCATGGAGAAGTTCCTTTTTCAAGGTGATTCGTTCCAATAAGGGAAGGGAAGAATAGAAATGTTTTGTAGCAACTTAATTTTACGGCTTCTTTTGCTGATCTGTGCACTAGAGACAGTTGTCCATCAGTGGATGATAGGTGAAGGCAACCATCCATATTTCCAGTAGGACGCATGCAGTGGCAGATGAGAGAGAAATGCTGGCATTACTATGGAAGGAAAACAAAACGAGAACTGAGTGAACTTACAGATATAACTGATCTGTTCATGAGCAATTTCTATTCATTCTGGCTTTGAAAGAATGAACAACTGTTGTCTCTGATCTCCTTTAAATTATTTTTTAAAAACCTATAAGACGTTGCAATATCAAAAATAATTACCTGATTGTTTTCATGATCTATAGCTACACTTTGGTAAAAATAAATATTTCCTGTAACCTTAATTATTTATTTCTATGATGAAAACAGAACACAATGGAGTCTTTACATTTATTTCAATAAGATTTGAAGGAGGCCCACCATAAGGAAATAGACTTTTGTTTTCTTAATTCTTTTTTCTGTCCAGTTGATATTTTTTTTACCATTTAAAATGTTTTTAAAAAAAAAACAAACCAAAAGAAAACAAAAAACTATGAAAAATTACCTGAATCAAAACTGCCTTTGTTGTTGGACACCTTTCTCTGTTCTGTGTATGCATGTATATTTTTGTATTGTGTATAAAACCAGGGTCCCGCTCTCAGATTTCCCCAGCTCAATCACAGTGGGTAATAGACCATGTATGCTTATGTGTCTTCTGCTTGGCTTATTGCTTGATGCTTGTGATCAAACGCAGCATTTCATTTCCAATCTCACAGATGATAGAATAAAATCCAGAATGTGTTTCTGCAGATGTCAGAAAGGTCAGGGAAAGAAGGATAAATAGAGGATTGTTCATGTTTTAGTTTCCTGAAAAATCAGAAATAATTTTGTACAAAACCAAATTACTTCTTTTCTTTTATAAACAAATTGCTACTGGCTCTGTATTTATGGATTTCTAGGAATTATAGGAAACCTTCAGAGGCTGATAGTTAAAGTCCTTAGGTTTCCACTTACCAACAGAGTTCAGGATTTTAAATGAAGGAAGTACTGGTTTATTTTTGTTCTAATTATTCATCTTAGCTGTAAAGGCATAACTAATTCATTTAGCGAATACATACAGGGCAAACAGTTTTTTGTGTCTTCTAATGTTTATAAAAACCCAAGTTTCCTGGTTTCTAAACTCTTCATGGTGTGAATACCTTACATATGATTTTATAATATTGCAGTGATTCCCAAAGTGCTGTTTCTAAACATTGAGTTCAAACTGGATTTGTTTTTACTTAGTTTTGGGGGGTTTTACAACTGTTTTCGGTTGGTGGATTGGTGGGGGGAGAAGACAGTTCTAGCTTTTGCCTACGTTTTTTTTTCCTAAAATCACAGTACTTCTACAAATATTATAGTCTAGCATGGCAACGCTGGTGTTAGTGCCTTAAAATCTTCACTTTGATCTTCTGCAAATTACTTAAAGTAAGAAATCAATGTGGCTTTTTCCCCTCCTGTTCTCAGCAACTTTGGATTACTAATGATTTCCACAGCTATTTTGTTGTCAGAGTTGCAGCTGGATTATTGCAAAGTAGAAATAACTGAATCCCAAATGCTCTTTCATTGAGTCTTTTCAGTGGGCAGGGCCTTCATTCTAGTTCTTGGATGTCAGAAATAAAAGTATTTTTGGATTTGTAATACATATATTGATACATGGAAAGATGTTACAGTTGTAATTTTCAAAAAGTAAATATTTTTATCTGATCAGTAAAAGTTTATCAATCTTGTACTTTGGTAGTGTCAGGAAAGGGCTAGAACAAGAGCACAGGAGACAGTAGCTGGATTGAAATAGTAACAAATTAAATTGAAATAACAGATCACATTCAGGAATCTTAGCAAACCTGATAACTTCAAGATTTGATTTTTAGAAAAAAAAAAAAAAAGAAATATTGTATAAGTAAAAGTCATTGACATTTCAGTGCTACATGGTATAAAATTTATCTTAAATTGGTTGATTTTATTTTTAAAGAGGCAGAGATAATATTCATCCTTTTCTTTTTCTAGTTCTGTGCAACACCAGTTCTTCACTTGAACATCTGTTCCCTTGGGGTGCAATTATCCCTGATTTTCTTGGGTTTAGGTTGGAGAGCAATCAGACTCACTTAATTTTGCATGCTGATGTGTTGACCAGAGTCAACATTTTAGATCTCATGAGCCAGGCATGAAAAGGTCCCTCAACAAGGTTACTGTTTTGAGTGAGACAGCCTGACTGGTCTCTTGCTCAGATCTGGAATTTGAAACTAGCTAGAAACACTCTGCTGCTACCTGGGGATCACTAATAGAAATTGAACAACTTCCATTTCTGTGAGCTGTAGGGGGAATAATGAGAAAACCTACAAATCTGGTACATTTGAAATATGTTAAGACTACCTAGATGGAAGTAATTTCAATGACTTTTCAATTTTCCTTACTTAGAATTCATTGGGAAAAATTAAAGAAATCTTCCTGTTCAGTGTTAATTTTTTATTATGTGGTTTTGTGGTGTTTTGTTTATTTGATGTTAAAGCAAGGGCATGGTTTTCTAAATATCTGTGGCAGCAGAAGTGTTTCCTAAACACAGGAAGCCATTGTTCTGCTGCAGAAAATATAAATTTATTTTAAAAAATTACATAGAACGTCCCTAGTTTAACTGTTTCTTGCAAGTAAAGAAAAAATTTCCCCAGGCATGCTAGCTTTTTTAAAAAAAAATTCTTTAGGATATATTCTGTCATAATTTTAATATAGATATCACTTCTGGTTTTATTCTTATGGGAAAGGCAGAAGAACAAAGCAAACAACTTCTGAATACTATTCACCATAGTCTGTGTTGTAACTTCAGGTCTTCTCATGACTAGGGCGTAAGAATCGGCATAAACTCTCAGTGTTTGAGCAGTTCTACTGGTGTAGGACTCTGTCCAAATCCTTGGCTCCCCAGGCCTGCTCAGCTGCAGTCTTCAAGCAAGTGAATTCTTTTATAACTGTTCTCTTTGGAAATGCTTCTGAGCTCTGAGAAGGTGCACAGAAGACCCAGGCCTCTGAGTGTGTGCCTGCACCACACACAAACTGAGCACTGAGGAAATTGCTTTCTGTAAATTGAGAATTTGTGATCATGAATTCCCAAGAACTTTCTCTTCTCTTCTGTGTCCATTGTCAATCCACTGGAATTTTAAGGATGGCAAATACTAATTCAGAACTGATTTTTTTTTTTTCTACAATAATATATAGAGAAGCAAGCGACATTCTTCCCTGTAGCCTTAATAGATAATAATCAGATGTACTAGAATTTTTTTGTTCAGCTACTCAGTCACAGACTTCTGACTACATGTTATTTGTAATGATCAATCAGGAACAGGAGTGACTTCCAGTGCATTATGTCTTCTTGAGGTCACTGCCTCCGAATTTTGTGAAGTTTTGAATTTTCAAAGGGAAATACTGAATAATGTAAGGGAGCCATTTTCAGGTAATCTTTAAAATTTTAAAATATTAATTCAGTGTCTGACGTTAGGTTAATGTACAAGAAAAATAATTTCAGTGAAAGAGTTTCAATAATCATATGTAAGGCAAAGGCAAATGTCTCTCTTGGGTTTCATCAGATACCAGTGGGGGGCCTGCATGGGGTCTGCCTATGCTCAGACTGCCAGTATGTACCATTGTAGAGTTTTGCAAACGTGAGAGATGAGACTGAATGAAGGCTCTGCGTGTCAGTCAGAGGCTGCCTTTGCAATCAGCCTAGGGACATTTCACAGCAGCAGAGCCCATTTTTAATGTGTCTAGAGGAAGCAAGACTTCCCAAGAACAATGTGTTACAGTACTTTGATATGTACTGATTGCATTCATGCGATTAGAGATTATTTCTCATCTGAATGTCTTCCTTTGTTACTTCATTTAAGATCAATTATTGTACATTTCTCAACACAATCACAGTGTGAAAGCTTTTAGTTTAAAGGAAAAAGGATCTCGGTGGTGAGCTCCTCCCAGCAGGGTCAGTGTCATCTTTGGTCTCTCTAAAGCACTTAACCCAACAGGGCTCAAGGGGTGCACTGCCTGGTCTTGAAACAGGAATCAATTGTCCTCACCCTGATTGCAGGTTTTTTGGCTCTGCTGAAGTGGAAAAATGTTGCTGCTTCCTAACACTGGATCTGCGTACTCAAAAGATGAGGAATTTTGCACAGTCAGTTCAGCTGTGTTTTCTCACACATTCTGTGATGATGATGATTAATGGTGAGTGGTTTAGAGAAAGAGAATCCATGTTAATACATGGCTAACACAGGGGAGATTGATTTTGTCAAAAACACGCATAGGTTAATAATGTGGTAATTACCTATTCCACCAGGCAGCTTTCCAGCCATGCTTCCCCAAGCCTATAGCATTGCCTGGGGTTGTTATCTTCACTGAAGTTATCTTCACTTTGCTCTTTAAAGAAATATCCAAGCAGACAATTCCAGTTAATTCTTGTTTTTTTTTTGAAGCTATCTTTTGAAGGGGCAAGAAAAATATTTTATTTAGCACTACATCCTAATTCTGTGCAGATATGCTGTTACTAGTAATATTAAGAGATAGATTTGATATTTCAGTCACTCCTGAAGTCAGGTGAAGAACCTCATCTAGCTCCACCTAGAAGTCAGAACAGCAATTTAAAATCTCTAGAGGCTTTCTTGGTTGGTTAAGGGTTTTTTGGTATATAGAAAGACATGGAGAAAGATTAGTTAGATGCAAAGTCTGTATTATTCAGGCACCTCTAAACTGGATTCCTACTGCATAGGTTGAGATTGGGAAAACTTTACCTTTGTTTTGCACAGACCAGACCTTTTCTAGAAATAGAGCATTAGGTGGTTACAGGACTTGTGTAGGACTCATATCAGTGGCTTGCTCTGCTTCATCATCACACTTTAGTGATTTAGTTCATTTAGTTGGCATTTTCAGCTGGAACAGATGTAGAATCACTGAGCACCAGGACCTGAACCACTTATTAATGTAATTTGTTATAGTGCATGGTCTGTGTCATGTTGTATGGGAACTTCTTACTTTGGTCACCATCCCTACTTTCAGACTAGTGCTGCATCTGCTATGGGTAGGTCAGCCTAGAGGTCCTCCTGTATTTTAAAATGAGTTCCGTAAAGTTGGTTTTGAGTGGAACCCATTTTTCAAGATGGCAAAACATCTGAAAGAAAAAAGTTATTAAATTTAGAATGGGGAACAATAAATCTGAAATTGGCTTTCCTTATCTAAAATTTGAGTTGTATCTTTACTTACTGTAGACTTATTTCAAGCAGACAAAATATACCTTTTCTGGATTCCTGAGCATTTGGAAAAACTTGTTCCTAAAACATAATTTGTAATTCTAATTTGGAAACCTAAAGAATTGTTTTCCAGATTAAATAAAAAATTTTTAAAAATTCCCCATGTCTCCTTTTTAACTACTTATATAATTTTGCTGTTTCTTGTAAGTGAATAACATTTCTGTTTGTATTTATTATCCCTAGAAGTGGGTCAGTCAATGTGGAGAAGCAATTCACTGCTATCATAGAAGTAATTTGACTATAACCTGTTACAACACTTTAGAACTAGACCAAAATTGCTAGCTTAGTTTTCCAGTGAATGACGGGTGAAATACAAGTCCCAAAAATCTTGTTAAATACTTGTTGTTCAAATGACAGTGAGTCAAGTAAAAATGACAGCTCTTTTGTGATACTCACAATGATGTGTCTTACGCATCATTTGTTACAAATATTTTGAGTTTAGGCAACAGTTAATCCCCGTTTTGTCATGGAGGTGCACTTGGAATCATTCATTTTCAAATTGCTATGCAGATGAAATCAGTTGTGGCAATTTCGTGCCCTATTTCAGTGGTGTATTTCCAATAAAGAGGTAATGATTTTATTTTTGCTTGGAGTGCAGCATGACTTTAAGAGGGCTTTGCCATGCAGCCATTTATCATGTATATAATTGCTTTTAAGACTCAGAGGCTATAAATAAAATACCATCAGCGTGTATAAACCTGCCTGTATCTTAAACATGTTGGTAACCTTCAACTCTCATATTCTAGGAGAGGCAATATGTCAGAAATGTTGTTACTCCCTTTTTTTAAGGTCTACCCACTCACCCACTCAGCCTTAACATTGGTTTGGGTTTGGTTTTTTTTTTTTTTTTCCAGTGCATACTGTTTAGTGTGAAAGCAGAGAGATACATTTTATGACAACTCTAATTTGTTATTCATTGTGTTTGCGAAATACGTATGACTATCACAGCAAATAGGAAACATTTAGACCTGCAGCATAATCAGTGCTCAGTATGTTAGAATAGAATAGAATAGTTCAGCTGGAAGGGACCTACAACCATCATCTAGTCCAACTACCCAACCAATTCAGGGCTGACCAAAAGTTAGAGCATGGCATTAAGGGTATTGTCTTCACTATAGAAGAAGGCAACTAGCAAGACCAATATAAAGGCTGAGAGGGCTGCCATCACTTTCAAGAAAGATATCAAGGATGAATGCCAAAGGAGGAAAGGAGCTACTGAAGTGCAAGGGAAAAGATGGTCAAAACCATTCTGGACTTCTTTCCAAGAAGAGGACCTCACCATAAGCATAGTAGTAGCAAATTTCCCTTGATGCAGTGGGAAGGAATGGGGAGGAAATACTGCATGCTCTCTATATCTCTGCAACGTTCATGCAGAGGGAAGCAAACCTCTTTCACCTCTGGCTTCCCCACATCCAAATGAATGTGTATGGTATAAATGCCCTTCTTTACATAGTCTGAATGTACAGATGACTTTACAGGGACAGCCAGCAGCTGTGCCCAGTGCACGGCCACCAAGGGCAGGGACGGACCCCTGGGCCTCCCGGGCACGGGGACTGCCTCGGGGCCAGCACCCCAAAGGCCTTCCTCCAAAGGATGCTGGGCGGAGGGGCGGTGGGCGGGGCTGCGCATGGGGGCCCCGTCACCCCCATGTCACAGTGCCACCACCCGGCAACGCAGCAGTCACAATGCCCCGGGGCAGGATAAAAGGCAGCGTCTCCCGTGCCCCGCTGCCAGAGATGGCCCGGGGACAGGCCTGAAGACATCCAAGAGCAAGTCCTCGAGGAGCCAGTGGAATTACATGGAGGGGCCTGCGGGAGGAAGACCGGAAGCTGGACGAGGCTGCTGGAGGTTCTCTGCTGCAAGGCCAGCTCCTGGCAGAACCACCTCCAAAGCTCATCTGAGGGACAGAAATCCTTTCCAGCTGGATAGCAGTGGCCAGAGCAAGGGAATGCCTTCTTGAGGAGCGCTGCAGAGCTTGCCACCCTCATCCCCTGCAGAGCCAGGGGCAGCAGACGTAAGAAATGGGAAGCACAGATGCTGTCAGGGGTCCCAGTGCTTTGGAGCACCCACCGGTGCCCTGCCAGGCGTGGGAAGGATTCCGGCCCCCAAGGACCATCAGGCCCTTGTCGGGGGCCTTTTGCCACTCTCGGAAGCCCCTGAGATGGCTCTAGGTGGAGGGAGAGTAGGGCTTGGGCATCTCCCGGGAGGCATGACCAGCCTGTGGGACGAGGAGGCAGGTCTTGCTCGCATGCTCAGGGAATAGCCGATCGCCAGCGCTGGGGTCAGGAAGGAATTTTCCCCCGGGGCAGATTGGCCCTGGTCCCCGGGGGTTTTTTGCCTTCCTCTGCAGCATTGAGCATGACCACTTGCCAGGGCTCCTCTCGTCCCTTTTGGCTAGGTTACTGCCTGCTGCTCATGCACCACGAAGATGGCCTCTCGTGCCCTGCAGCTGGGGGGAGGAAGGCTTTTTTCCCCCGCACGGTGGGCTAGCAAGCGTCCCCGGGGGTTTTTTGCCTGCCTCTGCAGCACTGAGCACGCACGGCCCCTTGCCAGGGCTCCTTTGGGCCATTTTGGCTAGGTGCCTGCTGCTCGTGCTCCACGAAGGTGGCCCTCGTGCCCCGCATCCGGGGGGAGGAAGCTTTCTAGACTCCCCGGGTGGGCCCCCAGGGTGGCCCCCCGGGTTGCTTCTTGTCCTCTGTAGCACTGAGCACAGCCCCTTGTCAGGGCTCCTCTGGGCCCTTTTGGGCTCCGTTCCTGCCTGCTGCTCCTGCACCACCAAGGCACCACTCGTGCCCTGGCTCGCTCTGGCTCTCTTGCCCATTGCAAGTTTGGAGCGGGAGCAAGCTCTGCTCTTCCCTTGCCTCCATTTGCCCAGGGGTTGCTTCTTGCTCGTGCAAAGCAGCCTGGCCTTGCAAGGGCTCCAGGCTTGCTGCACCACCCGCAGCTGCCAATTTTCGGCTCTCCCTGCATGCAATACAAGCGCAGGGCAGGCACGAGAGCGCTTTTCGTGCATCACTGGCCAAGAAGCACAGCGACGGAGCAACTTTTGGAAGACAAGAAGTGTGCTTGTCATCAATGCGTGTCATACTTGTGAAAACTCCCGACAGTACCACACACCTCTTCTTCTTCTTCTACTACTTTTGTGTGTGCTCGGTACCAATGCTCATTCTTCAAGTTCTCACTCGTCAGAAAACAGGGATAGCTTGGCCTGTATTCCTGCTGCTGCTGCTTTCTGCGGCTCTGTGGCTTTCCTTTGCCAGACTGCAAGGGATCTTTTTTCTAGCTAAACTGAAGACTGCATCAGCCTGCTCCTGGCTACACATGCACATTGTGTTGATGCTTGTGAGCATCAGCTCTGAAACGGATTCACAAAAGTAAAATAAAATCAAATCTTTTAACCTTTGTGACTTGTGTCCTTGAAAGCGGTTTTGGAGCTGAAAAACCCCCGGTGTTTCAGGCAAACAACAGTCTTATCATTACTTGACTCACGGTGAGTGCAGGGAACAGAAGAGAGCAGAAGAGAAGAGTTGTGCTATGTCATGCCTAGAGCTCTGCCTGACAAGCCGTGACCTAGGCCTGAGGGCTGCCCCCAGGAGAGCAGCTCTCTGCAGTGCCGGTCCCAGGCCCAGCCAGCAGACAGGGGCAGAGACGGGCACACCTACAACGTGGCTCGGGCAGGGACTGAAGGCCCCAGGCTGAGCTGAGACACCTCTCTGAGGCTCTTGGAGGAGGTGGTGGGGGTGGGGGTCCCAGGGGAGAGGTCAGTCCCAGCCATTGAGGCCTGTGAGCACCCCCAGGACCCTGGCAGAAGTAGGCTTGCACTGCTCATATGCCCTCCTTTAGACATTGATGTTTGGCTACTTTGGAGACAAGGGTATTGGTCCAGATGGACCTTTGCTCTGAGGGAGTACTGTTGTTCTCAAGCCCTTGAGTTTTAGTTTTTAGTTTTTTTAGTTTTTTTTCCAAGGGAAACAGCTCAGGCATTTCTAAAAATGTGAGTGGAAGGAGAAACAAAAAATCCACGGGGCAATGAACAGGCATTGCTCACCTCAGAAAGAGTTGCAACATTTAGTTCAAGAGCATATCCTGCTTCAGACTGAGGGCTTGAACTTTGAGCCTCGCTAGTTGTAGGTTTTGCCATCCTGTGGAAACCCAGCTAAACTGGATAAACATAGCAGACTTTCAAAAAACACACTTCTGATATGCTTTTTGCAAATGTGTTCAGATGGTCAAATGATCTCAAAATGATATGCAGCTCCCACCCCTGTCAGAAGGCACATGCCTCCTTCCCACAATGTGACAGAGCCAATGCCTAGGATGGGACATGACTGCCCATTCAATCCCTTCTGCTAGTGCAGGGCTGGGAAGAAATGCCATCAAAGGTTTCCTTAGCATGTACTGGTAGGGAAAGAAGGAAGTAGGAAGAGTAGAATAGAATAGGTGAGCCATGAGGTTGCCCCTTAGCCTCCTACTCTCCAAACTGGACAAACCCAGTGTCCTCAGCCACTTCTCTTAGGACATGGCTTCCATCCCCTTCCCCAGCTTTGGTGCCCTCTTTGGGATGCATTCAGGTAGCTTAACATCCTTTCTAAATGGTGGGGCCCAGAACTGCACACAATACTAAAGGTGAGGCCGCACCAACGCTGAATACAGGGGGATGATAATCGCCTCTTTTCACCAGCTGGTTATGCTGTGTTTAATTGCCCTCTTGGCTGCCAAGGCACACTGCTGTCTTCTGTTGAGCCTCCTGTCAACCAGCACCCCCAGACCCCTTTGTCCTGGTTTCAGCTGGGATAAGAGTTAATTTTCTTCCTAGTAGCAGGCACAGTGCTGTGCTTTGGATTTAGTAGGAGAATAATGTTGATAACACACTGATGGTTTAGTTGTTGCTAAGTACTGCTTATGCTAGTCAAGGACTTTTCAGCTTCCCATGCCCTGCCAGGTGCCCAAGAAACTGGGAGGGGGCACAGCCAGAATAGTTGATCCAAACTGACCCAAGGGCTATTCCATACCATATGATGTCATGCTCAGTATATAAGCTGCAGGGAGTTGGCCAGGGGGCAGCAATCGCTGCTTGGGACTGGCTGGGCGTTGGTTAATGGGTGGTGACTGGTTGCATCACTTGGGTATTTTTCCCCTAGGTTTTGTTTCTCTCTGTTGTTGTTCTCCTTTTCATTAATTTTTTTATTACTATTATTATTACTATTTTATTTCAATTATTAAACTGTTCTTACCTCAACCCACGAGTTTTCTTACTTTTGCCTTTCCAATTCTCTCCCCCATCCCACCATGGGGGGAGGGTGAGCGAGCGGCTGTGTGGTGCTTGGTTGCTGACAGGGGCTAAACCACGACACCCTTTCTGCAGGGCTGCTCTTCAACCACTCCTCTCCCAATTTAAACTTGTGCCTGGCATTACTACATTCCAGGTGCACAATCCGGCATTTGGTCTTGTTCAATTTCATGCATTGATGATTACCCAATGCTGCAAACTATCTAGATCCCTCTGCAAGGCCTGTTGTCCCTTGAGAGAGTCAACAGCACCTCCTAATTTAGTATCAGCAAACTTAGTAACTATTCATTCAACTCTTGCATCCAGATCTTTATTTCAGAATTAAGTTCTGAGGAACACCGCTCCTCACTGGTGACGCTGGTCACCAGCCAGATGTAGCCCCATTCACTATAAGCCTTTGAGCCCTGATGTTCAGCCAGTTCTTCATCCAGCGCACCGTCTACCTGCTCATCTCACAGCTGGACAACTTGTCCAGAAGGATGCTGTGAGGGACAGTATGAAAAGCCTTACTAAAAACGAGAAAAACTACTTCTGCTTCCTTCCCTTCATCCACCAGGCAGGTGACCTTATCGTAAAAGGGTATCACATTACTTAGACAGGACTTTTCCTTTGTGAACCCATGTTGACTCGGCCTGATGATTGCATTGTTCCTTAAATGACTTTCAATATCATTATGATCTCTTCTCCATAATTTTTCCAGGTCCTTAGGTTAGACTAACAGGTCTGTAGTTGCCTGGGTCTTCTGTTAAGCCCTTCTTGTAAATTGGAATAATGTTAGCTAGCTTCCGGTCAGCAGGGACTTCTTTCCATTAAACAGGCATGCAAATTATTTGGAGACAGGGCACAGCAGTCTAAACTTAAAAGTAGCTACAGTGTGAACTGAAAAAGCAGAGGAAAGCAAAGAAGGATGTTGCATAAAATGGTGATATTTTCAGAAACCAGTTATGAATAGAAGAGCCTGGGCAAAAAAGGGAGGAGTTCATAGCTCCTGAAGGAATTTTTTACTTTGAGATCTCTGATCTAAGTGGAAACCTCACAGTTTTCTTAGGAGACTGAATGCTTTGAGGTACATCTGAGTGGCTGCTATAAAGGCCTTTTTTGCTTGTAATAGAGTAAGTCTGAATGCCAAACTGCATTCAGACCAGTGACTAGGAAAATCATGGTCTTCTACTGTGGAGGCAGTCTGTGGTGGAAAAGGGTTTTCTGGCACTACAAAACTGGTGAGAGATTGCTCTCTGTCAGATCATTGTCATTTTTAAAACAGTTTATGCAGATTTCCCAGGCTGGAGCAATTTGCATTCCTTGATTGAAAGAAGGTTCCCCATCAAAATGTTTTTCACATTATTCTTATCCTGCATATAAGTGTAGCTGAAAGTTGCCCTGTCTTTACACTGTGGAGAGAGAGATCCATCTACCTGATCTTTGTCAATAGTGTTCTAGTTTGCAATGGCATTGGTGTTCTGGATTAAGAAGTATTTGTTTCTTAAATGAATGTTCATTTTAAGATTGCTTTTCTTTTCTAGGAGAGGTACAAAGGCTCAGCTAAGATACAGGTTTTGTAACAGTTGCAAATTAATTTTGTGAAATACTAGTTTTGGTCTAAAGGGTTTATCCAGGAAGACAGGGAATGTAGAGATTTTCATTTCTAGTTTATAGGTCAGGTTAGTAACAGGGAAAGATTAAAGGCTAGATTTTTCTAAAGCATTTTATTCAGGTAATTACTTTCAAAAATCTTGGCTTAAGCACCTTGCCCAGAGGCACACAGAAATCCTGATGGGGATGGGAATCAAGTCTAAACTCTAGTTTCTCATTCCTACTCCATTTTGTTCAATGTACTGTTACCATCTTTTTAATATTAGATTGACTAAAAAGGAGCTGCAAATTCTTTTTGATCCCATAACAGTGTCTTGTATATATGAAATGTCAGCTACATTTATATCATTTATACAGTGATCTGTATAATATCTATATCTGTAATATCTGTATAATATCTATGCTTGAAAGACATCTCTAAGTTTCAAGTAGCACCAAAATGGAGACTAGCACTGCTGAGTAAAGCTAGCTAGATGCCTCTATAGTTGGCATTTTTGTAATTCTGAAGAGCTATCAGTCGCTGGCAAAATGTTTGTTTCCACATCATTACACTAATGTCAAGATCAAGACCTTTGGTTCAACTTGAATATAACTTTGAGAACTGGCTTGAATGTAGTGGCATTGTGGCTGTTAGCAACAAAAATCTATTCACTCTTTATTTCCATATTATTTGGCTAAATCCCCTTTTTTCTACTATCTAGCTTGTTAATCATACTTGTACCCTTCTTGTGGAGCATCAACCTGTATTCCTTACTCCATTGCTGTACCTTCTGTCCTCGGCTCATTTAACTCCCGGCCTTCACTGGGCAGCAGTGGCATGGTATTGGTCACACTAAGCATAACATCTGCATTTTTTCTTAATTGTTTTCTCCTGCATTTTCACTTATGCACAAGCCTTTCAAAATCAAGATTACTCAAAGGGATTGACAGTAAACTGCAGGATTAAGAAAGATCAATCTAGAGATCTTGGGTGAAGTCTTGGCCCCAATGAAATGGTCCATTACTTTCAGTAAGAGTATATATTACTTCTGACTGGTGATTGGAAAAATAAGACCTGTGGCAGCTATAAATAATGCTTACATGACCTTAATTATGCATCACTTACATTTCAGAGGCACATTCTTACCCTAATGCCAGTCATGAGATGGTAACAGCAACAGTTTCACATCTTGTGCCATTAGGTATTGCAATTTTATGTCCTGACTGTTTATTTAGAGGGTAATTCTGGCATACAAGTTTGAAAACTTTCATGATTTACAGAATATAAACTGCTACAGTGTTTCTCACAGCCTAACTCAGACAAATTAGAAGCAGGTAAAAGACCCTTTGCAAGTTGCTTTTCAGATGTGTTTATCATGCCCAAGTTGCTGAAACCTATAAATGGATAGTGGTTATTAAACTGATCCAGAAAAATTTCTGTCAGGATGATTTATGGGTTCTTATAACATTAAGAGTTACTTGGCACCCTTCAGGATGAAGCATTATTTGTTTTTTACCTTGCCCCCCCAGCCTTTTTTGTTTAGCTCAACATGAATAAAAAGGTACAGCAGAGAGTTGAGAAAGCTTCAGGCATATGACATATCTCCTATGTTAGACATGAATTTTGATTGTAAAATGGGAGTGGGGGAGGAAAGAGAGACATAGTTTTCTAATGAATACCAGCTGAACAAACCTAGTCATTTGGGCAGAATGACTATGAGAAGGTAAAGCATCCACTGCAGAACAGATTATTTAAAATGTACTTAGAAAACAAACCCAAGTGTTTATTTTAAGTCACGTGCTGATATTCACACTAAAATGACAAATGTTCGGTACAATGATACCTCCTCATTTCCTGGGCAGCTTTAGTGATTTAGACTCAGTGTAAATGACATGGAGTATAAATGATCATGCATTACATGAATGCCTTTTATAAAAGTTTGCTGGTAAGAAATTACTGCCTTAGCATAAATCTATTGCTATAATGTGAGTAGTGCTAACAGCACACCAGAGGCATGCTGCTCTATCAAAGAAAAGTTTGGACTTAAACACTGCTAGTGTACTTCTTTTCAATGATAAGTTGAAATTTTTGATGTAGGGAATGCAAGTTGATAATCAATGTTGTAGTTACGTGGGCTGGAATCATAAATTTCAACACTGCAGTACTTGAAAAAGAGAAACAAAGAAAACTTAGACAAATTGAATTAAAATTATTCACATGAACGCTACAAAGGTAAGAATAGAAACTGTCAGAACCAGAGAGAACAGAAATCAGAGGAACAAACTTGTGTTTGGGACTTAAAAAGGCAAAGAGAAGTAGAAGACATTAAATCTCATGGTAACTAGTAAGTTATTGATAGTGAAGAGGTGAGTTGCCAAAAAATCTTTTCTTAGAAAAAAATGACAGAATCACTCAAGGGTTGAGGTTGGAAGGGGCCTCGGGAGGTCATCTGGTCCAACCTCCTGCTTGAGCAGGACTACTTATAACCAGTTGTCCAGAGCTATGTGCAGATAGCTTTTAAATATCTCCAAGGAGAGAGAGACTCTACAACCTCCCCTGGCAGCTTGTGCCAGTGCGCAGTCACCCTCACAGTAAAACAGTATTTCCTGATGTTCAGAGGGAACCCTCTGTGTTTCAGTTTGTGCCCATTGCCTCTGGTCCTGTCACTGGACACTGCTGAAAAAAGCCTGACTCCATCTTCTTTGCATCCTCCCTTGAGGTATTTATCCCCCTGAGCCTTCTCTTCTCCAGGCTGAACAGTCCCAGCTCTCTCAGCCTTTCCTCATATGTGAGGTGCTCCAGTCCCTTACTCATCTTTGTGTCCCTTCACTGGACTCTCTTCAGTATGTCCATGTCTCTCTTGTACTGGTGAGCCCAGAACTGGACACAGTACTCCAGGTGTGGCCTCACCAGTGCTGAGCAGAAGGGAAGGACCATCTCCCTCGGCCCTGCTGGCAGTACTTTCTGTAACAGAAAGCTACAGGATATATATTTGATGGCTTTCTAGCATTATGAAGATCATCAAGACCTGTCAAGACACAAATTGCAATTATACTAGGAAGGCATGCTATTTCCCTTATTGGTGACTCTGTTTTTAAGAGTAGACAAATTCAGTGAGTGGTACAAGGTCAATAGGACTGAATGTGGTAGTTTTCATGGAGCAAAACTACAAGATATTAAGTAGGATTCTGAAGTCTTCTGACACGTCCCCACTGCTGATGATATGGTTTGAAACAAATGACAGTTTCATGTAGAATTAAAAGATTATAGGACACTTCAGGGACCTTGGAATCAAATAGATGAGAATGAAACTTCAGCTGATTTCCTTTTGGTCTCATGAGCATAAAAATAAATAAAAAAGAAAGGTTAGAAACAAAATATTAAATAAATGACAAATGTGAAGCTGAAGGTTTGTTTCATGAAGTACAGGCCTTATTGCACCATAGAAATAGAGGAGTGAAAGACGGGGGCGGGGGGTCTGTGAGAGAGAGAGAGAAACATGGACCTAAAAATGGGATTATCTGTATCTTGCAAGTGCAGATGCAGTCACTAATCATCACAGCTGAAGTTAAACTAGGAGAAATTGGAGAAATTTAAACTTGCAACACAGAGGGTGGTAATGAAGGTAAACATAGCATGAACTAAACCAAAACATATTGGAAGGAAACTGCAACAACAAACATAAATAAAAGAAATTTTTCAAGGACCTCTGGTAAGAAGAGAGTGAAACTGGATGTTTTTGATGGGACAGATTTTAATGTTCTGAATCTCTGTTAGAAATGAATTCACATTCTGAAGTCTTAAATCTGTGTCTCTAATTTGATGAAAGATTTTTGAGTGAATGAAAAATGTCCATCTGGAACTTCACATTAGACGCTACGACTTGTTTTAGAGTTCTTGTCAATTTGGAAGTACAGCATTTTGACTATGGTTACTAACAAAGTCTATGATAGTTTGCATCTTTTAATATCCTGTCAAACTAAACTGCAAAATTGAGTTATTCTTTGCATATCTGCATGTAACAATTGGAAAAAAATATACTTTTTGTTATGCAAAACTTATTTTGGGAGGTTGTATCCATCCAGCAGAAAAATGTCATTGAACTTCTCAGGAATGGCTTGGTTGCTTTATCATCAGACACATCGTATCTGATAGGTTGCACCTGATGATATGAGTAATATTTCACCTGTTACCAAGTTTTTTGATTCAGTTACATTTCTTTTGAACAAAAAGAAGACATCCACCAGCACTCACATAAATTCTTAGTTCTTCAAATTTTATTTTGCTAAATATGAGAAGGTGAACAAAGGGAGATCAGTGATTGTTGCATTGTTGACTTAACACAAGGCCTCTGAAACAGTCTGTCTCAGTATCCTTCTAGCCAAATGGTTCAGGTACAGACTGCACAGCTAGACAGTAAGGTGAGTGCAAAATTCTTTAAAGCGCTGGGCTCAAAGTGTGGCATCTCTTGGGGACCAGTAAGGAGCCAATACTGTTTAACATCTTCATTAATGAATGAATGGGTAGTGTGCACCTGGCAACTTCACAGATGAATTGTGGGGGAGCATCTGATGTTCTGAATGGCAGAGATGCTATTCAGTGGGGCTTCAACAGGCTGGAGAAATGGGCTAACAGAAACCTCATAATATTCAACAAAGGCATACGCAGACTCCAGCACCTGGGGTGGAATAACGTCATGCCCCAGTACAGGCTGAAGACTGGCTGGGTAGAAACCAACTTCACAGAAAAATTTACTGGACAACAAGTTGGGCAAGAGTTGGCAGTGTGCACTTGTGACAACAGTACAGCTAACTACGTCCTGGGCTATACTAACAGGAATGTAGCCAGCAGGCCGGGGAAGTGATCCTTCCCTGTGCTCAGCATTTGCAAGACCACATGTGAAGTTCTGTGTTCATTTTGAGGATCCCCAGTACCAGAAAGACAATGGAAAGCTAACAAGATGGTCACAGGGCTTCAGCACACAGTTATTGCTGTCTACGACTACCCAGAGAGAGGGTGCAGAGCAGATGGAGGCAGACTCTTCTTTCAGGTGCAGTGAGATAGGACAAAAGGCAATGGACACATGTTGCAACACAGAAAGTTCTGATTTAAATGCACAAAAAACCTTTGCCACTGTGAGAGTCACCAAGACACTGCAGCAGGTTGCCCAGAGAGGTTGCAACTTCTCCAGCCTGGGACATGCGGACTGGACACAACCTGGGTGCAGCCCTGAGCAACTTCATCTAGTTTGACCTCCTTTGAGCAGAAGTTTTGACTAGATGATTTCTGGAGGTCCCTTCCAAATGAAATATATCCTATGATTCTATAAGATTAAAATTAAAATAATTTAAAAGGGGATAAATATTGATAAATGTAAAAAGCAAATTATAGATGAGAAATGAGACCTCTAAGGAGAACTATGTGGCTGAAATTCCATACTTAAGAAGGAATGTAACTGTCTTACCACTCCCTTTTGCTCACTGGTAAAACAAAGATAGAAACGAGAAATGAAACCAGATACATAAAGCAAATGGAAGGAAAGACAAACAGATGGGAGTTAACAGAAAGTACACGTTACAAAGTATAGTGCTTTCGAGGAAAAAAGAGGAAGAAAGAAAGAAAGTAATCCTAGGAATGAAGTTATACTGCTTTAGAGGAAGAAGGTTAATTTTTCTTTTTTTTTTTTTTCTCCCCCAGAACCTTTTCTAGCTTATGGAAAGATCTAGATCACTGTAGTAATTACTTGCTTATTGAAACTAAATCTTATTTACTTTAAGAGTGAGGAATGCTTTATGAATAATTTATTTAAAACATGACAGTATTTAAGAAATACTTATGCATGCTTATTACTTCCAAATAATACCAAATATAACTAGCATGAAAGGTTGAGCTGCACTGTGCTCTAAGATTTGTACATGTGGAGGGTTTTGTATTTCTAAAATAAGCAGAAAAAAAATTGAAAACATGCTATAGCTGGTTTGAAATAAAAACCTTTTGCTGTATGCGTAGCACTTAAAAACTGTAAGTCTGTTGTTATAATATAGTTACAAAAAACCACCATGACATTCTGAGACGCTGCTTTTGGAAAGTAAATTAATTGTTCCTTTCTTTCTTTATATATAAATTAAAAATTATTTTTAAAATAAGTTTATTTATTTATATACATATATGCACATATATGCTTGAAAGTGTGTTTGTATGAATGTATGTGAGCTGGTTTTGGCTATATCTATACTGTTCATGGTCTAACAAGAAATTAATGTATCCCTAAATTATATAGTGAAGCTCATTTACTGTTTAGTTACATAAACAGTTGTGCAAAAATAATTCAGAAGGCAGGTCAGAAGAAGAATCAGGCAGCAAGAAGAGAGCAGAAGCTTGAAGGTGGGATGGACTGAAAAACAAACAAACAAACAAACACACACCAAAAAAAGGACATTAGGAACCACAACATGAGCTCAGAGACTCACCAGTTATGCAGAAAATAAGTACGCGGGAGACAGAGAGAAAGTCTACCAGGTGTCTTAACCAGTCCTTCTTGCCAATCAACAAAACATTAGTTCCCGTTGTTTTTTTGTATAGGAGTGGATAAGCTAATTAGGCAGCTGCTAGATCTTCTGGATATCTACTGATTTCAAACTTTAGAATGACCTTGGGGTTTTTTTTAGTGCTTTGGCAGTCACTTTGCCAACTTCTGAGACTGACTGATGAGTACTGGGAGGGTGCTAAGCTCGGTATTGCCCAAAGGTGAAGGGGGATTAAAGGAATGTCAAGCATTGCCAAAGAAGAGACAGTGTCAGAGCAAAAGCCATAAATAAGAATGCAGAACGTAACTATCCCTAGGTTAAGCTAGTCTGAAGTAAAAGAATCAAGCAGAGAGCTTGACTACCGGACTGACACTACCAAGCCTCATAAGGAAATGAGTTTTGAATTCTGGAGTCAAAAGAACTAGAGTCTGAGTTTCTGATGTGAATAGTTAATACAAATGAGGGTAGGAGTAAATCTAAGGCATAACCAACAGCCTTTTGCTGCGTCTTAACCACAGGTACAATATAAAACATGCACAGTGCTCATAGCAACATACTGGGATCATCTCTGCCTTACTAAGTCTGCAAACCTACTTACTCTTTTTTATGGTCTTGGTATTCATTCCTCTTGTGGCAGCAAGATGTGTGGCAGCTACATCTTGTCAAAGGGAATTCTAACAGTTTTGAGTTCACCACTCTCTTGGGTTTTGGGTTTTTTTTGTGTTCGGGTTTTTTTGGGTTGTTTTTGTTGGTTTTTTTGTTTTTTTTTTTTTTGAAGAGGTGCTCCTGATCTCTCTGTATTTTTCTCAGGGACTTTTCTTAAGTCCCTGTTTACTGGTCTGCTTTCCAAGGTTGTCACACTCTTCACTCTTTGAACCTCTTTTGTAGGGAGTCTACTTCATGCCTTTTTCTGACAGGTGTCACATAGTATAAAAGCCAAGAGACTGTAGCAATTACTACTGCCTTATGCCATTTGTGGTCCTTGTCACATAAGAGAAAAGCAGTCACAGTGCCTGCGTAGTCCACCATCCACATCAAGACTATATCTATCCTGGCAATCTCCTGAGTTGTTTCATTAACCTTCTCTATGGGAACATCTTTGCTCTTGCTTCTTCCTGCTTCCGATTTGTTTATCTTCATAAGTCGCATTAGATACTGTCCCATCCTTCTAATTCCATCCAGATGGGAAGGAACTATTTGATACTGGACAAAAAGGGACCTTTTTCAGGATATATTTCTAAATGGAACACAATTACAGGTTTTTCCAGTGGTTTCAATACATAATCATTTCTATTTAACCCTGGTGTTTCAAGGAGCTTTAAGTATATGCACTCAAAGAAATGTAGGAATTTAAAGCGGTTGTTTTGCTTTATAAGGATCTTGCATCTTAACTAAAAGATCTTTTTTAAAAAGTGAGTTAAAAATTGTACTGTTAAAACCCCAAAACTGTTTTTTCCAATATATCTTCCTTCTTAAATATAACATGGGGAAAAAAAAGGTCTACTGACATGTGACAGTACCAAGATCACCTCCTTAAGGTGCCCAAAATAACAAGCTAGGATAAGACTTAACCACTTCTGTGTAACATGGTCTTCCCCTCCTCATGACAATGAAAACCTTGCACTCTAGCCCACATCTGAGCCAAATTGTACAGAGTACCTCATGTAAGATAGATGCAAATAAGAGAGCTGAAGTGCTTTGTTGGCGCTTCCTTTTACTTGCTTTAGAGCTGTATCCAACTGCTATCATCAAGGGTAATCACACATTTAAATGAAAGTATTAAAAGTGATTTGTAGTGATTCCTCGCACAGACACGTGGTATGTTTGTGCTCTTTTTGACATAGCTGCTTGGATGTAAAGATCCCAACTGAAATGAAGTCAGAAAAACTACAAATACATTGCTAGGTGAGACTGGTTTTAAGTATGAATTGAAAAGCACGCCTTCATAATAACAAGTCTTTTTTTTTACTCTAGTTTTCTACAGATTTTTGTCCTATGCCTGTGTCCTCTCTTCCCTGTGACTTTCATCGCCCCTAAGTCACCCTTTCCCATACTGTCCTCCCTGCCCACCTGTCTCCCTAATGCAATCAGTGGAAAGGTAGGTATCACTACGTATGCCCATCTTGAATGACCAGCCGACAGATTTAACAAAAGAATTAATATCTGAGTTCAGGCTACATTTGAATCCCTCTACTTTACTCCAAAGTGTCACTTATTAAACTTCTGTTCCTACAAAGGTATTCAAGTGTAACACTGAAACCTCCTGCCCTCTGCCAAATGCGGTCAGCAGTGGTGAGCTTGTTCTGAGGTTGCTGGGAGACACTAAAAGGAGGGCAGAAAAACAGACAAAAAGAGGGATTATGATGTAATCCTAAAAGTAATTTTCTTTGGAAAGCGGAGTTAAATGAGCGTATATTTTAACCTATATACTAAAGTATGTTTATCAGTGTCTGTTATTGTTTACAGTGTACAGTAAAAGTCAGGGTCTCTGACTCTTTTCTGAGCATGGGCTTTTTCTTTCTTAGCATAACTGACCAGACAAAGAATAAATTTTGTGTAATATCCTTTATACATGCTCTAAGAGACGTTTTAATGATGCTTCAAATAGTCAATAATTGCAGTCACATGAGGTTCAAATGCTCTAGCAGAGAAGACACTAGAAAGACATAACACAAATGAGAGACTAGTAAGTTACCAAGTCAAATTTAGCTGCCTCTAATGCCCAAATGAGTTTTCTCATGAGCTATCTCTACGTTCTTAGGTTATCATAACGTTCTTTAAAAAAATGTTAGTGGAACTTTATGTAGCTCATTAAATTTATTAAATTATTGTTGCGTTACTTCCTAACACCAAAATGTCTTATTGGACATGACAGCAAATCAGGGTAGAACAGTGATTTCTTTTGGCAAGTGACAGTCTTATCTTTTTATGAATTGGAATGTCATTACTATCATTACAGTTATTATTTTGGATTCCAGATCATACCTCATATGTCTAGAACTTAACTATTAGGCTTAATATTTCAATAGCATTTTTATTTATATGTAAAATAATGCATGAAAAGGGAAAAGAATGCAAGTAAAAAAGATGGGGGAGTTTCTAAAATACAATTTCTTCGAAATGAAGCAAATTTGTCTTTAAAAATTATTTTTTATTAAATGATGAAATTGATGAAAAAAAACCAAGGGTAAAGCTGGAAGGTTTTTTTTTGGTTTTTAATTTTTTTTAATAAGAGATAAAAGCAAAATTAAACTATTGCAATGATCATGATTTTTTCTTGGTCAGTGAGTCATAGTAAGTCAAACACCGTTTTCCTTGCATTGACTACCAAGCCCTAGAGAAACCCTTTCCAGCATGTTCAGACATAGATGATGAAGTAACATCAAAAAAAAAAGGCAGCTATAACAAGAACTTGTGTGCAAAGCAATTAGGATCCATACTACTGTCTCTAGGCAGTGCCTTTCCTTTAAATGGATGCAGAAAGTAAATGTATGGCTGAAATACACCTCCAGTAGAAAAGGCAGTCTCCTCATTATTTTGTGGAATCAAAGACGCTAAATTCCACAGCCGTTTGATACTGTAAATGCAATGACAAAAAACCAGTTAAATCTGCTGGAATGCAAGTATGCCTAGAGTCTATAAACTACTGCATTTCCTTTTAAAAAGAAACAGACAAAACAGTCTTCTCTGGTTTAGTTGTCTTCCTATAAAGTACTAAAACATTTACATGCTAATAGAATCAATCCATTTGGCTTTTTTACGTATATATAAAAATGCATCTATGTTTATGTGTAAGTATATATATGTATACACGTTTTTGTCTATAGTCTTCATTTCCTAGAAATAAGCTTTCAACTACATCCAAATGGCTTAGAAATATGTTTTTTTATGCTGCACGTAAAAATAGAAACAGTTACAGCATAAAAAGAGAAATGTTTAAAGTATGAGGGAACTAAGGGTGCATATTCAGAAACCCAATATACTGTGAGAAATGTACATTCTTAACTATGGCATGGATGATGCACTGTGCAGCACTCACTGTGTTTTGCTTCTGTACCCAAGTTTCCCTTTCCTAGATTCCTAGAGAAAAAACTCTCCTATTATGTACTGGAGGTTAATTTCATTGCCCAAGATCTACTGTTGACTTGAATCAGCGTAACTAACAACTTCGTGCACTAGACATCAGTCTGCAAGCAAGTAAACCAAGAACAATCTTGTATGACAGTGCAGCATTGCTGGAAACCATTAACGCACACTAAGTATAAATGACAGAAGAGTTGGAAGGAAAAGTATATCAAATACAGCCAAGTGATTTCAGAGATCTTGGCAAAAGAAAGTGTTCTGCTGTCTAAAAGTTACAGCGTTCAGTAGTAGTTACGGATTTGAAATATGAACTTGTGAAACACTAGAAATACCAAGTCAAGATTCTGACCAAAAAAAGCTGGCAAATAAGGGGAAAGTAGCAGAAATGGAATTGTTAATATAACAAAGTAATGGACCTTCACTACCAGGAAGATAATTCTTTAGAGGAAACTGTTAAGCTGGTCAAGAATGAATGTGATATCAGGTGCTTGAAGCAAACTACTTACAAAGTGTAAATGTCGAAGAATTTTCTTTTTTCCTACTGAAAAAGCAAAACCTGAGACAAGCTGACAGTGTTAGGGCAAAACCTGAAATCCTTAAAGAATAATTTAGTATATTTCCATGTTTGTACTTAGAAGTACAATCAGGAGGTAGTGGTTAATAAATTTGATGAGGGAATAAAAATCATGTGAAAATACTGGTACTTCAGGAGAATAGTATAAAGCCCTAGAAATACTGTTGCTATTTGACTGTTTTTTGAAGCACCATCTCTAAATCTCAACTGTGCTGTAAATGTTCAACAATAATGATTATGGGTTAGGTTCTTTCATGCTGTGAGATATCCCTCAGCTGTGACAGAATGTCCTGAAGATGGCATAATGCTATATTAGCTTGCTTTGTACCATTGTCGGACAATGACAGAGCATGCCTGGTTCAGCTGAGGCTGTCTGGATGATGGTACACAGCTATCTCATCTGGGGCAGATATTTGTCAGACATTCTAAGTAGGCTCAAACAAACACATATAAAGTTTTGTGGTTCTTTAAGCTAAATGTTTTTCTAATTTGGACTAAATAAGGAATCAGTGGGATATTCTGTAACAACTTGCTGATGGAGAAAGAAATTTTGCATGGTCTCTTATCACCAGTCACCATCCTGTGAGGCTGGACACTTCCATCACATATCTTAACAGTTTTCTCACCTCCAAAATACTTCTGAATTTTAGGGCATTGCTTACGTGAACCATGTTGCTCATAAATGCAATGTAGAAGTTCACCATCCAAAATCCACTGGTTCTGTTCACTAGAGGATGGCAATAAATCAAAAGTTGATTAACTCATTGATACTCGGTGTGGTTCAACTTCCCCTGCTTCAAGTTCTGCTGCAGCTTTTGTTGTGGTTGCACTTAGCTGTTGTCCCTGTACTTGTTTCTTGTTTTGGGAATGAGAAATGGTATTTGTATATGCCAGATGGTATACAAATAGTTCATGAGGCATGCTGGGATCATGAAAGTTGAAATAGTACATTCACATATAAAATTATCTTTGTATACATTTTTAATAAGGATAGTAAACAGGCATCTGGGGGGAGTAGATATGGCTCTTCTTATAATGGCTGTTCAAAATGATCAGATGGCACAAAGAGCTAAAGATGAACTTTTTTCCTTCAACATGGGGACTCTGGAATAGAATTAAATCAAACACTATCTTCTAGTTAAACTGTACACTTTTCATTAATAAGTTAACACTGGAGACATAGCCTCAATCTATAAAACATGACTGAGAAAATAGCAAAGAATAGAAAACAAACTGGCAGACAGTAGTCAGAAAAAAGTCAATCAGTTTGAAATAGACTGAGCAGTAGTTTGCAATATTAGACAGCCTGTGACCTTTTAATGTCTTTTGCTTGTCATGCCTTGAACACTTAAAATGAAATGCCATAATTTGTTATGACATACAGAATACTATACAGAAATTGATTAGTTTTTGGTGTTGGTGTTTTTTAATCTTTAAAATCAATGTGGAAATATCTTTTTCTCTAAGTTCAGAGTGCAACTTTCAGGTGTGCTTTTCTGAGTTATTAAGGACTCCTGCTAAATCACATGCCTATAAAAACTGGAGAAGATCAAAAGATTATAACCTAAGGAGAATTAGTTTTGATTGTTTGAATTTTTTTTTATCAATCCTCAAGGCAAGGATGGAGTAATGTCTTGCTCTTTTTTGTTACTCTAGTAAAAATTAATTAAAATTGAAGTTGAAATTTTAATGCCCAAGAAAGCAATTCTAAATTCTGATATATAATACTTTACACAAGAGTAAGTTTTGAGCAGTTTAATAGAATGGTTGCGGTGTCCCTTTATCATCAGTCAAAGGTATATAATGTATCAATAAAGCAGCTATCAGATTTCATGATTGAAGAACAATTACTGGGCATATATTCATTTGATTGATGACTTTCACAAAACATATTTTTGATATATAAAAGAGTGGAACTGAGAAAAGCATAAATCCATCCTTCAAAAATGTCTACAGTTGAGTAGGACTGTTTAGTAGTTTAATAAGGAGACATAACTGTTATATTTGAAGCTGCTTGCTTAATTCATTGACAATAAGCAAAAGGTTGTGTGGTAGTTCAGTTCTTCATAGTCAAGATTTTTCTTCAAAAATCCATCCTCCACAGTAACTATTTCAGAAGGCTCAGCTGGAAAATGAAAGCCAAATCAAGCGAGTATTACATTTTTTTAATTAGTCTTCCCAATTTGCCAGTGAAGGCAAATTTTACAGAGCATTTCAGGATGCCTTTTGCCTTTGCCTGAATTCTCCCTGATACTAAAATAGAAACAGGCTGATATTACTTGCGGTTGCTGGTCCCCTGCCTGTCATGCATCTATGAAGAAAAAAGAAAACATAATGGAAACTATCATCTGAACACGCTATTTGTCATACGGGCAGGATCCCTCCATCTTAGTAACTGTAAAAATATAAGTTTGAAATATGTGTTGGACTCTCTATTTCAGGAACACTAGAGAAAATCCGTGGAGTGGGTGACAAAACATGCACGTTGTTTGTGACATAGAGCTCTTAACCAAAGTTGATTAACCTTTATGCTTCCATGTTTGATGTTTCCATTTGAGCAAAAATGGAGAAACATAACTTCACTTTTAAAGTTATAGAAAATGCCATGAAATTTAAAGAAGTCAAAGTTAGAATCTGCTGTCAAGGACTGGAGCACTATTTTAAGATATACTTCCTTTTTGTCAAGCTTTCAATTCAGTATTCAGGCAACCATGAAATGTCCGTTCTTCAAAAACAAAATACCTAGGAGTTCTCCATTATTTTAATACTTATTTTTTTCTAAATACCAGACTTTTCTGGCATTTTTAATGATATTTGAGTACATGTATATAGATGGACAATTAGTGTGACTGCACACCATACAAAGGGACGTGGATGTAAGTAGGAAGTATGGCTTCCTATTACAGAAGTATCAAATCTTCCTTATGTCCAATGGGTTTTTTTAGCAAAGAGACTTGGACAGTGTTAGAGCAAAGAAGTAAGTATTATTCCTTAAACCTAATGTACTGAAACATGTTAAAATTACTTCATATCATACTGCCTGGAGCAGTTTTGAAACTTGTTCAAGTGTTAAAGCTCTCCTTGAAAAAAGCTTAAATAGCTAATGAGAAAAGTGTTTTCTTCTCCCTGGTAAAACTGCTGACTATTGCCCACTCACATACTGAAGTACCTTGTAATGCATAGTGTAGTGTGGAACAGGAAATACACCTGGGAAACTGAAAAAACAAGTGCTGGCTGCTCTTCTAGATTTGTATAGAATTTTTGTATAGAAAAACATGTCACTGTCAAGAAAATGTCGGCTGCACGTAGAGTAGAAATTGCATTTAAGAATATCTTCATCTTTTAAAAAAGTGGATCTATGAGAGGAAGGAAAATTTTGAATAGGAAAATAATATGAAAATCAAGAGCATAGGAGTGTAAAATTCTGCAACAACATTCTCTCTTTTAGTCTAAGGCATATAAACATTTAAAATAGCATGTGTGTATGAAAGACTTCCAAATGCCAACTTCAGAATTGTGTTCCAACTAAACAATAGAAGTGCCTTTCCTATTGCTCTTTCCTTTAATTGAAAATGTTAATTCTTACCCATGTCCGTACAGCTTCCATTCATATTCATTAAGGGATTTCCTTTTGCTGATACTTACTTATGCCCATTGGTATCACAGCAATTTGCTCATCCCCTGTATTTGTCCTTGCTTGACAGCTTTCTTGCCCACTGTTGGTGGCTTTTTCTTCCTCCTTACCTGCAGATACCATCCCAGTGACCACAACCTCATTGTTAATAATTCTCTGAGGCAGCTCCTTTTTACCTTCCTGTACCTTCAGCCATATGCTTTACCTTCAGCAGCATGCTCTCTTCAGTTCTGAATAATTGCACCCTCCTTTCCTCATTTCTCAAGAGTTTTCACTAATCTCTTTACCTGTTAGAGGTCCTTTCTCAGCTTCATGTTCTGTGTCAGGAGTGTGAAAAGAAGAGAATGATCCTCTGGGAACAGAGTACTTCTAGGCTGATCCTAGACGCTAGTGCTTAGTATACATACACATTTATATATATATGTGTGTGTGTGTATATATATATGATTTTCCATTTTGATTGCAGAAATCTGCTTCACTCATCTGATCTCTCTGACACACAAAGTGTTCACTCTAATTCGTCTGTGATATGCCTACTAAGACCACATTCCATACATGCTGATGAAGAAACACTGGATTGCACTTTGAATCCTCTTTCTGATTTCCCCTATTAGATTTAAACGTCTTGTTCTTTGTGGAGTTTTGCCTTTTCTTATTTATCCACCCTTCTGTTTTATTTCATGCTGCTCTCTGTGCTGCCTAGGATTTTTTTAGAGCAAGGGAAGTCCACCTAGTGTGGTCCTCTTATCTTGAGGCATCTTAAAATAACCAATAGTGAAAACATCCCTCCAGATTAGTATTTCTTTTGGATTTCCCTGTGTCTGCTTAGGGCAACAGCAGTGTTCATTCTTGGTCCAAACTGGCAAGTGGATTTGTTGTGAACAAAACCTTGTCTACAGGCAAATCTTAGTGAGGAAAAAAGGACGACGACTACTACTACTACTACTACTACTACTACTACTACTAAGTCATTGACACATATGTGGATATTTTGAATATGGGGAATTCTTAGGAAGGAGAGTGGGAAATCTGCACTGTTTTGATGTGCTTGCACAGGCTCCTGGACAGACCATAGGTGAAGTGCTTATCACTTAAAAGAACTGTGTTGTAGTTAAAATTGTTTTTAAGGGAATACATTTTTCTTGGATTTAGACAAGAAAAATTGTAAATATTTGTTTAACTTCATATTAGTCACAAGAAAAATACATAGTTTTGGCTTCTAGCATATCAGACATTTTTATCCTAGGAAAACAAATACCTTTTCAGGTGTCAAGTTCACACTGTTTTTCTCACTTTGTGAATAGAGACCACTTGTGGGAAACAGTTTCTAGTGCATCAAATGTTGAAAATTACTGGAGTAGGTGTTTGCACATGAATTAAACATCAAGCAACCTGGTGTTTGACAACTGTTCTGTTTAATTTTCTGTAACTATGATCGAAGCTACAGCTAGCAGTCTGACAGAAATATATTTCCTATTTTTTGAAGCATTCTGACACAACCCAGTCATAAAACTCATTGAATGTCTCCAAAGTGAGATTATAGAATATTTTAAAATTTATTTTTCAGTTAAAAAAAATCATATGAGCATAGGAAAGGGATATGCTAGAGACCTCAGGTGATAATATCCAGTTGTATGCTGTTGCTAGCAACTGTGCTGTACAAGTCCTTAAACAAACAAAGGCTCTGCCTCTCTGAGTTAGATTTCTTAGCCTTGCTAACTCTATTTGAGGTTTATGTCAGAATTTCACCCCTGCTGCTGGTCAGAAACCTTTTCCCAACTTCTATCCTAATTTTAGTAATGCATATTTTATGTCCATTGCAACTTCTACCACATTTTTCCTTTTGTCTCACTAGCATTTACTTTATTCGATGTTTTTATAAACAGTAGCATAAGGTTTTTTCTTTTCAATTTGCACATCTGTGCTTCTCTGGTAAGACAGACTTTCTGTTTCCCTGCTTGACCTGAGCGGTTTTTCTGTATACCATTTTCATGGTTTAGGGCTATAAAGATGAACTGCCTGTGCGATGAAGAGTGAAGTTTTCCAGTGTCTCATACACTGGCATTAATGTTTACTTATTTCTGTCAGAGGAAGAAAAAAATTTGAAACAGGTTGAAATATATCAAGATCAAGATCAAGCTTGCCTTTCCTATTGCAGTATAGCAGGTACTCAATAACACATACCTGTCCTGCATAGAGCAAGACAAGAACAATTTAAGCATGGCCATAATTAATGAGATGAAAGATCCATCTATTGTGTCTCCTGCATTGCTTCAACTAGCAATAATTGCGCCTCGGATTAACCTCATGGGCTACGATACTGCCACTGCAAAAAGCTTGTTCATAAGGAAATGCCTGGGGAAAAATAAAAATGGAGGAAATATATACAATGCTTCTACCTTCTAATTAGTTTCAGCTCAAAGACTTCTTGAGTCACATGTGGTATTGTGTATTTAGTAACCCTATGTGGATCCTTTCTTATGTGATTTCGCAGCTTCCATTCCTAATTCCACACAGGCCTTTAGGACTTACCACTTTTGTGGTAATAAGTTTTATAGGTCGCTGCCCCTTTGCTGAGTTTCATGTATTTTTAATTGTTTTGAACCTACCTTCCTCTGATGCCCAGTATGTCTTTACCCAGGAAGAGAGTGTGAAAAGTTGGTCCCTCTTACACTCTCTCCACATCCCTTGTGATTTTGTAGACCTTCTTCATATTCCAATGAAGTAATTTATTTTCCAAATTGAAGACTCACAGATTATTCAGTTGTTCCTCATAGTTTCATTCCTATTTCTTTTATATTCTTTTTCAGATGAGGGGACTAGAACTTCACATTATGTTCAGACTGTAGATGAACCATGGTTTACAGTGGCATAACTGTATTTTCTGTACTCTTGTACTAGCATTTAATGTACTTTTTAACTGCTACTGAGCACTGAGCTGACTGGTTCCTGGAACTACCTATTATAATCCTAAGGTCTCTCCTCTGAATAGTAATGGCTAGCTCAGAGCTCATCATTTCTATCTGAAATTAGGACAGTCTTTTCCCCATGTGGCACTTTACATTTATCTACACTTAATTTCAGTAATTCAGGCTCATAAGACATATTCTGCTACAGATCTTCACAGTGCTCTCTCACCCTTACCACTCTAAATAATTTAGTACCATCAGCAAATTTTCTTATCTCTCTGCTTACCCTCTTTCCTATATAGTTTATGAGTATGCTGAACACTACAGGTATCAGCACAACTCCACTGGAGATTTCCACTGTTAGAACTCAACATTTTCTACTGCTTATCTTTTAACCAGTTATTTTACCATTTAAGGACCTTCCTTCTTACACTATAACTGCTTAGTCACCTTAAAAGCCTTTTGGAATTTTTAATTGATTATGTTAACCAGATCACCTTTATCCATATGCATATATGCTCTTTCAATGAACGTCAGTGGGTTTGTAATGAAGGATTTTTTGGTAAAAGCCAAGCTGACTCTTCTCAAGCAGATCATAATTACTCAGGTGTCTGCAGTAATTCTATTCTTTATTCCAGTTTATAAGACTTTGCCTGACACAGATGACGAGTTTACTGGTCTGTAATTCCCTGGCTCTCTGGAGGAGGATTTTTAAAAATTGCCACCCTCCTATGGTTAGGCACCAAAGCAGTTTTATATGGGAAGTTACTCACCATTGTTAATAATTCAGCTATTTCATCCTTCAGTTGATTCAGAACCCATGGGTGAATACTGTCTGACCTTCGTGATCTGTTACTTTTCATTTTCTCTATTTGTTTCAAAACTGCGTCAAACTGAACCATTGACAAAATCCCTTAGAAAGAAGAGATGCACCAGGGAGATCACCCCAGTTTCATCCACAGAACACAAAGAACACATTTAACTTTCCTGCCATGGCTCTCTTTTTGTATTCTGTTTATATCTATTCATCTGCTGGTCTTACAAAGTGTCTGGCAGGCTGTGTTCTTCTGACATGTTTGAAGAAAGATTTATTACTCATTTTATTTTGGTATCTGATAATACAGTCCATGCAGCTCACTTGTTACCCACTTTTGCCGCAGATAATAGAAGAAATTGTCACTTGGTTCCTAAGTGAAGTCCTTTGACTTTGCATTACTTAGCTGTCTCTTAAGTTTTACCACATCGTTGCTCAAGTCTGATAATTTTTCCTTGATCTTGGTAGAGACTTCAAACTTCATGTCATCTATGCATTCATTAGCACATGCCTTACTTCCTCTGTCCAATTCATTAATGAAATAATACAAAACCCAAGAATGAGTCTTGAGAAACTCAACCAATACATTCTCTTCTCCTAGTTCCCTTGTCACTATCCACTTGGCTTCTTTCTGAATCTTGCACTATTTGCCGTCTTCACCATCTCAATTACTAATCTCCCATGAGTGTTTAGCAAACAGTACACTGAAATCTGCTTATATTTAATTTCTGTTATTAAAAAACCCAAACCAAACAACGCCAAAAAAATGTCTTGCAGAAGAGATATCAAATGGGTTGGCTTAACTCTGCCCTTCATGGATTTAATTGTTTCCCAGAGATTTATACATCTTTCTTTGTTCTTTGCTTCAAAATATATTTAGCGTTGAGTAAGTTTATGCTAAAATTCTGTGGTTTTCTGGATAGTTATTTTGCCTTTCTTAAACTTGGTAAAGATGTAGGCTGTTCGCAAATCCTTGTCTTTCCCCATGCCTTTGTTCCCCACTCCCTATTGTCCAAATTTGATAGATTCATAAATCCTGGCAAAAGGACGTACCGTTTCATGCATCATTTTCTTCAGTCTGTTTGGGTAGATGTTATCTTGTCTTCTTAGATAAGGCTGACATTGTGTCTTCAGGATTGTTTCTGATATAGTCATTTCCGTTCTGAACGATTCTTTCGTATTAGCTTTTTTGTTGATCATCCACTTGGTTCAGACTGTAAGAGCTTGTGCTTAGGGAGGATCTATGCAAAAATAGAGAACATCACATTGTGCATGTAGACCATGACACTTCCTCTGTACCTAAACTTTTCTGTGTTCCAATGAATTATGATCGGCCTTGGTGCTTAAGGAGAGGATAACTTGGCCTTTGTTGAGCCATAGGCAAGGAGTATAGGATTGTTCAGATTTCCACTAACAGAAGAACTTTTCATCAAGGTTGAGGCTGTATCTATTTAGGAAACTACTTGTAATGCATTTTAAAAAAACTGAAAAAAATGCATTTTTTTTCTTTTTAAAAAAAACCCTCAATCCCATGTAGTAATTATAGTAAAGAAAATTGTGCAAATACACTATTTCTTCACTATAGAAACTTAATAAAATTCTAGACAGTGCATACAAAGCATCATGGATAAGAAGCACTACTGTGTGTTCCAAGAGTATGTTATCCTATTGAGCAGGCAGTATTGAAATTGTCTGCTGTTTCTGAAACATGGAATCAACTTGTAATAAACTGGAGACTTATATCAGACCCAGCAACTACCCAATGCATCCACTAATTTCCTGATTTGTGCTGCTTCCAGGCCTTTGTCAGCAGAAGTTGGCAGAGATGTGGACATATTCACTGGCTCTATAATTTTAATTGACTTTTTTTTTTTGCTGTTCTTTCCTCTTCGCTTCCCCACTTTGGTTTTTTCACTGTTTTTTAGCACTTGAGAGCTCAATACTATCATTACAGTACTTAGTGTTTGACTCTTTCCACAAAACTTCGTTCATTTATGACTTTTATGGTCTTTAAAAATGCATCAGTATGCTTACAGTCTGAGAAGACGTGTTTATTTTAAATTCAGAATTTAGGTAGAAATATAAATCGTGTATAACTTGTAGATGTCTGAATTGATGAACTTTCCCCTCAATAGAAATGCAGCATCTCACTTCGGCCTAGAACAGGTCAGGTCACTCACTTAGATATTTCAAACATGTCAAGATGTCGCTGTCAAAGGCAAGTGCATAGTTACAGCTCCACACAGCAATTTTCCAGCATAGCCCTAAGGGTTTAATGCTACTTTCAGGAATACAGCGTTGCATAGCTGTGATTAGAGCCAACTTCTTATATATTCTCATCATTTACTGCTATAGCTCTTTTTCCCTTAACACAAAAAATATGTGAGAAGTCAGCCCTCAGCATTCTCATTTACAGATGATGTGGAAAGAAAGCAGAGCTGAGTTACTGATTGACCTGTTGGAGCAAAAGATAAGGTACTCAGTATTCGTGTTGAGAAAATTTCTAAAATCCTTCCTCTTAGGAGCACCTCTCACGAGTGAGCAAACCACCTTCTTAAACACAGGCAGTGACTTAGATGTATAGGTATTCTGCTGAGATACACTGGGGTTATTTGGAAGTAGAGCCAAAGAACCAAAGCTATAGTTGTGAAATATAAATGAGCATTCAGAAACTTTTCATATATATTCTTTAGTACTGGCCATTTATATGCTACCTTACACTGACACCTAACGTAGGTAGGTATATTTTGATTTAATAACCATCTTTTATCCTGTATGAAAAGATAATGTAAAGATGCCCTGTGTTTTAAAAATAGGTTTTGTTAGCTATGGATTAAATGAGGGACAATAAGAGCATGGTATGTGGTGGTTCTGGATTTCAGAAACATAGTGCTTGAGTAACAGTCTTTTTAAAAAAAAAAAAAAAAACACGCCATCACATTCTGTGTTATTTGCATTCATTTCTGGCATGTAATTTTCCCATTCTTCTGTTTATGGTACCACTCCATAGATCCAGGTTAACACTTTAGAATGATGGTCTTTGTGCTAGGTTTTGGAATCATGGATGGTGTGCAAAGTGTTTTGAGCCACATTATTTGACTCAATTATTAAGTCTAAACATGGTGATTAATTTGTCAACCCAGACAAAATGGGCCCCAGCGTATGTAATGTAATGTAATGTGATAGGATTTTTGTATTTTTGTTCCCAAGCATTAGTTATCTGCCATCGCTGAACCCAAAGGCCAAAATACTAATCAGTATAACTGAAGAAGTTTATATGAATTTGTATATGAACCTTCTACTCTATATGTTCCTATGGCCCAGAATACCCAGTTTCTAATGTACAAGTAACTGTTACCAGAACCCTTGGGTAGACCTTTATCTGAACTTATTCTCTGAGCTACGTTTATAGTGCTATAAGGTAAATAGATAGCCCTAGGGCAGGATTAATCTCATACATGGACAGATGTGGTCTAGACATCTAGAGTGCAATTGCATTTCCTGAATTTAGGTACCCAGCACCAGCTGAGAGACCTCAGGCATGCTGCCTGGCAACCAGCTGTTGGCTCATCTCAGACCTCCTGCACATTGTGTCACATCTCCTGTGTTGATGGGGATGTCTTGGTTATTCTAGCATGTCTGTCACCAGGCACTTTGATTTAGCACCTAACTTAAGTTCTTGACGTTGAACCCTTTTACCCCAACTCAGAAAAGTATCTCATTTCAAGATGGCACTTACATTTTAGCTATTTAACCTAGTTCTACTTAAGTGTGTGCACGATGTTAAATATGTGATTAAGATGTGCTTAATGTCCTGTAGCGAATTCATATTTCTGTGTCTTGTTTCTTCTGTGTTTAAGATTAAACCTGTAATGGTAGACGTAGGGGGAGCGTCCCCTCCCTTGCAACAATACGATGCAGTGAGGCGAACTTACCACAACGGTGCTTTAGCATTGCAAGCTGCAGCATCCCACCTTCAGGGAGCGCCTTCTGCTGCCTCCTGTTACTCAGACCAGACCTGTGAGGGAGGGATATACCACACTTTCTGCGCTGCAGACCCAGGCATGATGGATTAGCCTGGTCACTGTAGATAGGAAGACAAGTAGGGCTGACTGTCTAGCTGCAGCCCAGGGGGAGATTTTAGCTCTTCTGTGAGATGCTGTCTACTCCACCTTCCCAACACTTAGCGCTATTTGCCTTTCCAGTGTGGCACAAAACACAAATCACGCCAGGACTGTGGCAAGCCACTGGGAGAAAGAGGCTGTTGGGGTACTTACCTGCCTTCAACCCTTTCTCTGGCTTTTACAGTAGCAATCGATTTCCTATGTGTTGTATGACGGTGAGCAAAAGTAAGGTTTCCTCAAGTGCTGTAATTCCAATAAGGACATCGGTACTTGAGATTCACAATGTAAAGCTGTTATAAAGCCCAGAATAGTCATCTGCTGCTCGAGATAGCTTGCAAAAAATAAATTCAGTAGTGTCTATAAACATGTTCTTTAATTTTTCACTCTCAACATCTCTTAGGGATGGAGGATGTTCATCATTTTGCATACATCAATGCAAGTGCAATTCAACTTAGTACTGACATCTAGTCTAATTGGCTTTAAAATGGAATTTTGTTTTTTGAGTGCTAATTTTCAGGTAATGACTTTCTAATTGATTTCCTTTTTATGAAGGACCATTGATTCATTCCCTTCAATGAAACTCAGTTGGCTTCCCAAGAGAATTTATGAAAAGCTGCTGAAAACAAGGATGTATCACTGCTGCTTTCTTTCTACCTTGCTTTGCTCTCGGTTCTGTCTAAAGTGTATTCCTTTCATTCTTCCTTAACCAAGCTTAGACTGACAAGGCTAAACAATTGTATTGTGTATACATATGAGTATGAAATGGGTTCTTTGAAAAAAAGGCATCTTTATTCAAAGATGGATTGAACTTTTGTGACATTCTTCCTAAAAACTAGAAATTCACCATGGCCTATGATATATTAATGACAGCTATTTAATATTTGTACCAGGGTTATTCTGAGCAATCAGTTTGGACTGCACAGAGATTATGTGAACTTACATTATTTTACAAACAGAGGAATGACAATTTTTAAATGGAAGTATGATCTATTGTGTTATCATATTGCTTGTATCATTAATTCATACCTGAGTTTATATGAAGTACCATGGAGACTGCCTGAAAATTTTCTGTTATGGTACAATATAGCAATCCCAGCTAGATAGTAATGCATAATGTGAGAGAGAATTGGAAACCTTTCAGTGATCCTATTTAAGAAGGGGTTGAACCCTGATGTTTAAGACTGACACAGCGAGAGAATGAATACCCATGCTGTTATTTTAGTCTGATTTTACACATCCATCAGTGAGGGAGGGGGAAAAAAAAAACCAAACAAACAAAATCAGTGTCTTTAAAAGAAAGCCTGTACAAATTTTGCAAGCCAGATCATGTTGTCATTTTGCAAGATGTTCCAGACAAATTACTGTTTTTGCTTAATTATCTGTTTATTTTGATGTTATAGAAGTATAGTCAGTGTTTTCTCATCCTAGTTTGCCAGGTGCTTGCAAAGGAGAAGTTATCCATGATAGTGAACCATTCTTTTATACAGAACAAAAGTTGTAATGAGATCCAGTGACTGGAGGAACAAACCAAACAAAGCCCAAGGAGAAATAAAGCTTATTTTTAACACTGAATATAAGTAACCATTGGAAGAGCTTCCATAAGGGTGTGATAGATTTGATTTTCCGTCACTTTCAGTTTTGAAATCAAGACTGAATAACCTTATCAATGTTGCAGTACAGCCCAGACTGAGAACTCATTACTTGAACTAGTGCATGGGAGTCGGTACTCTGTGTCTACTGAACTCCAGACTCGATTATCATAATGCTCCCTTCTGGCCATGAAAGTCAATGAGTCTCTGTCATTTGATTTATTTCTTTTTTTTTTTAAGCAAGCAGGGATGTAAAAACAGTGCATGGATTGTTTTTGTTTTTAAAGGATCAACGCATAAATAATAGCTAATGTATTCTCAGCAAACACTTCTGAGAGTATTATCTCCTTTTTACAGATGGAATGAGTTTCAGAGACATTGGGCTGTTAGTCTAGGTTCACACATTAAGTAAGCAACAAAGCACAACTGCCAACAGTCATTCCTGACTGCAGTGCTTGTACTATTACAAGTATTTACAGAGCTTTATCAAACGGCTGTAAAGACATTTCCTGCAGGTGCCTCCTGCAATCCTATAGAGAAACAGAGTAACACGATAGCCTCTTCCCTCTGAAGAACTCCAAATGTGTTCTGAGCACTTGGAAGCATGTTTTCAAAATACTCTCAAGTGGTAACTAAATGAGTCTAGAAGGCAGGGAAAGTGAAAGATTGGGAAATCCTGGTTGCTTTGCCTTTGCACACCTCCTTCCTGAAAGTAACCACAAAGAGTATTTTGGTTTCTCTCATATTAATTGTAGAGAAAGGGCTATACCAGACTGATAAATAGCAACAAGATTATGGCGTCTTCACTACGAAATCCAGTGGTTGTAAGAACACCTGCCATTATTGGAAAACAGCAATGACAGTGTGACATAGCTTTGGAAAAAGAATATGCAAGAAGATTCACTGTGTATCTACCAGCCTTTTTCTGATCAATTTGGGCCTTCGCATAGGAACAGAACCACACTCCACTTTTTCTGTGCTGCTCCAAATCCTTGTCACAGGCAAGTAAATTATGTAGGACAAATATTGGGCCTCAGTAATAAAGATCTTCATGTGTCAGAATTTCCACCTTCTGCTTCTACATGCGTAGTAAAACACATGAGGCTATTAATGGCACAGGTGTTGCTCTATCGACTTCCAACTCTTCCTTTCATTCAGTGGCTGTAGAGGCCCTCAAGCCTGCTCAGTGATTGACTCAAGAGACTGTGGTGAGGTCACGCTAAACTCAAAATGTCACTGCCTCCTTGGTCAGGGAAGCATGTGTCCTGGCTGCCTCCTTGGTCAGGGAAGCATGCATCCTGGCTGCCAAAAATATATAAACCGGAAATACCTGAATCAGATAAAATAGCCCATGTTGCATGAGGAAAAAAAATTACTTGCACACAACTAATGATCAATTGACTCTAAATGTTCAATCCCCTAAGATTTATAACACAGCTTAAAATTAAATTTAGGAAGTTTGTGTTGCAAGCAAATTAGGCCATTAAATCACTTTACTCTTCAATTTATGAATTACAAGGAAAAGAAGAAGTGGACAGGTAATCAAAATTTTAAAATCCTTCCCTCTTCCAATTATTGTTTTCAAAGTAGATTCACATTTGCTGATTATTAAACAAGGTTTTTGATATATGAAGTCCTGTTTCAGACGCTAACAGCTATTTGAGGGCATTTGACCTGAAAGATGGCTATACAGTCACTTTCAGAATAGTACTTGATGTAAACCTGAATAAAACAACATTATAGGGAAATTACAGAGGCATATTATCTCTGTCAAAGGAAAAAAATACAACTCCTGAAAGAATATGGTTGGAAAAGAGGTAATGGGATGAAACGGGATTATTTACTTTAGAACAAAAATAACACCTTCAATAGTCTCCTTTGTTAAGACATTTAATGGTTTATTAAATCCCCAGGGTTTCCAATCAGAGATTACTTCTTGCTCTAAACTTCTGCTATGGATATCAGGCACTTTCTGCATGAAGGCTGAGTTGCCATTTCACATTGTCAGAATGGGCTTAAGCAGAGACACCAAGTATTCTGCAGTCCTTCCAAAATCTTTCTGCCGTTTTCAACTCAGCAGGAAAAAAATAAAAAGTAGAATAAGAAGTTAACTGAAAGAAATCCCTGAAGAAAGAGGTAACTTGCAACAATTCACATATTCCTTTGCGCATTCCTTTATAAAATATTCCTGTGGCTTTTTGGTATCATTTCAAAAGGCCAAGTAGTTAAAACTGTCCTTATTTCCCTAGAAAGGCAAGCAGCTTTTAGATGCAAGTCGAAGGACAGACAGGCATGTTTGAAGACTGTCACGTATTGTAATTCTGCTTTTGGGGATTTCTTAGCAATATTGCTTTGATCAGTTTGAAAGGATTATTCTGAAGAGTCCTGCTCCACGTATTCTTCCTGAGATAGGAATTTTGTATTTGCTTGCAATTTTTCTTATGATTCTTTGTGTTTGGAGCCCTTTTAGACTTGTAGTGAGTTTTAGAAAGGATCCACATTGATGTTTCCCATGTTTATATTTGGGTTATATTTGGTCCTGGGCCACAGAGCAAAAGGTTCTAAACCTGTGATCCTCCATCAAGAAGATCATGACTTAAGGTAGTGGTTTTCAGAGGATGGGTTCTGCCTAGGGCAAATAGGAGAAAAGAAAAGGAAAATGGCTAGAGATTTCCTGTATCCTAGTTATTGTTGGTAACTGGATCAGCCGTTGGAGATGTTGATTTTAGTGCATGCAAAGTATTTTAGGTAAGTTATTTTTATTTTCTTCCCTCTTGACATGTTCAGACAGTACTGCAGCTACAGCCAGAAACCAAGACATGTGTTAATGTTAGATGGCAATAGTAATAGTTTTCATTTTTTTTCCTCTAGGCATTCTCTGCTAAGTCTTGACTTAATACATATACATTTATTTTGTTCCTTTTATAAACCTGACAACTTGGAAGCAGACAAAAACAAAACAAAAAGATAGCAAATTATATTAGTTGCACACTTTTTGAGTTTCTGTAATTTTGTAATGTTTTAATATGTTTTAAGGACAGCTGAAGACATGTTTAAAGAAAGCTTATTATTTCATTGTTATCCAGTCTTACTTCCCATTATTGGGAAGCTCATTTGAGTTATGGAGAACTACAAATGCTGTTTGCAATTAACTATAATCCCAGCATTAAACAGATAGAGAAAGTATACTGGAAAAACACCTGATTTTTTAATTTTTGTCTTCAAAGTTTGCTTATTGTTATCTCAATATACAGTATTGACTTCAAACTTGAAGCAGTTAATACACAATAACCAGAATTTATTCCCCACAGCTTGATTTACAGTTGTATTCCTGTAACAAACTATTTCAGATGTGGCACGTGTTTCGGTTAAGGGTTGTTTCTTGCACGCTAGTAGTCTAGGCAGAATTGCAATGATTTGAAAAGTAGTCTTTGGACATTTCTGTCATTTCACATAAGAATGAAAACCACTCATAACTGAGAACTGTTTATCTTAGAAATTGACCATCCTGATTTCCTCATCACTCAAAAGGAAAGAATATGAAAAAAGCAAGTCTAGTAATTTTGATTTATAGTTATAAATTGAAGTCACAAATTAAGGTTTTCTATCATGGGCAGAGAATGTTGTTTATCTTAATATCTAACTAAATTAAGAGTTCAAAAGCTTTCTTTATTTCATTACTATGTCCCTACTGAATATAGAAGATTCTAACCAGTATTTTAAATAGGTTTTGCCTTTGTAGTTTTTCCTGCAGGGAGTTTCAGAGTCTTATAATCTGATGCACTAAGTGCAGGGGGTGTGGAATGACAGCATTGCTGAGTTTGTACCTGCCTCTCAGAAGTGCACTCGCTAGTAACAGCCTGAACTTCTTGGGTTGCAAAGTTTCATATAACTAACCCAGTAGAGCAGTGGAGTTGTGTAGAAGAGACACAAGAAGCTTTGAGACCAGACTGGTGTAAAAGGAATAAATACTATTCTAAAAATGACTTAAAAGCTATTTAAAAAACATGAAAATGTGTGAAAATTGCCACTAGAGTGGCACTAGTACTAGAGAGGAAAAGAAACCAAGGACCACAGTGGGTTCCTCTGTGCTTGCCCTTCTTCTCAAGGTGAAATCTCCTGTTCTTGTTGAGCTCTGTAGCCCAGCAGCCAGGGATCAGACGGCTGCTGCTGTTACTATTTCAGTAATGACTGCAATTGTGTTTAGTTAGTCTGGAAACACATTCTTCCTGTCTCTCTCTCATTCTACAGAAGATGTAGCAAAAGTAATTTTTGTCTATTAATGAATAAAACCTCACAACTCCCTGGGAGAAAAGCAATTTTTATTCTGTCTCCATCACCAATTCACAGTGGTTTTTGTATTCTTTTTCTTCTAACGTGAATCAGTCACTAGGCAACTTTGGAACTAAGTTGTTGATTATATTCTCCATTTTGTAGAATGCATTTATATTACAACCAGGAAAATTTATGTTTTACTCTGTAGCCAGTGAAGAGTGGCAAGCTTTTAATTTAGTTCCTATCTCCCACTTTGCTTCACTGACCACAAAAGGCTCAGATTTCTAATTTAGGCACCCATGTGACTACTTGACTAAGTGCTTAATAAGTATTATTTTATTTTTACAACCCCATAAAACAAATGAATTTTTACTCCCTATTTTATACATGGAACTGAGACAGTGAAAGATTAAGTCAAAACTACCTAATCATTTTGTGTGCTCAGGAAACCATACTAAGTTCCACTGAAGGTTTTTGCAACTTACTTGTCTAGCATCACATGGGAGCTCTGGGGCAGTCACAAAGAGAATCCAGCTCCTGTGCTGTAGGGCACACCCTATATGTTACCTTCATGGAAGACAGTCCTTTCCCATCTGGCAGTCCACAGGCTTGGACACTATGCAAGTTTCAGTTTCTCATGCAAATAAAGGAACTATCTTAAAGATATCAGCCTTATTCATTATGAACCCCCAAGTTATCCCTGGAGTGGGTCTACCCCGTGACCTGAAATGTCTAAGAGATAAAATATGTTTAGTTTATTTAAGACTAAGAACAAGTTAATTATTACTCCTCAATGTGTTAAGAAATTTTTACTAACGATGCAATCAGTTGATCTTGACAGCAAAGATGTAACATTATTCAATGGCAGGAAGGTTGTATTTTTACAAATTCAATCTAGGTGTAAATACTGGATCTTAAATCTTGGGAACAAATTGCCAAAGACAAGAATAGACTTTCATCAGCAAAAGTTTCCAAATCAAGCTCATCTGTTTTTCTTGTTGAATGTAGATATGGTTAAAAATGAAAAAACACCCCAAAACCTCAAAGTAGTGCAACCTCAATTGTTTAGGGTATCAACATGGTCACAATTATCTCTTTGGGTATATTGGGGAGTAAGTAGCAAGTCATTATGAAAATAAATGAATATCATAATGTTATTCAGGAATTCATTAAGACTCTGCAGGAAACCTTCTAACCTTTCAGTGTTGACTTTACTTAATATTTTTGGTGTATATTTTAGGTTTTAAAAAAATTTTAAATTTTCACCATTTTGTGTCATCTTGAACAAAACCTACATGGTTCAGCACAGGGGCTGAAATCTCCTGTTCATTACGCAGACCTTAAAACTATCTGCTAACTTTGTGAATATCAGTAGTAGAAGTTTTTCATGTTACGTTTGGTGTCCACACCAAAAGGGAATCAGATATTTGCTGGTGAGCTATTTGGCACATCTCTGGAATATTATATTCGATTTCAGGATGTGGAGAAGTGTGAGTCTGCTGTTGCCTTTGCTGTGATGCCATCTGTGATGTCCCATAAAGTAAAACTTAACAGTATCCATATGTTTGTGTTCTCTTGTTCTTGAGTCTAAAGGTTAGGGGAATAGGGGGATTAAGTGGATTTGCAGGGAAAACAATCAAACAAAAAACCCCAGTCTGTACACATGTGCACTCTCAGATGTCCTACCTCAAATATTTATGTAATATAAAGTCAACAAAGGATTGCTGTTCTGTCCTGGAAAGCAGTCAGTTTCCCTGGCAAAATGCGCAGATAACTCAGTAATGTTTCTGCACATGAAAAGGTACAAACAATTAGTATGTACAAGTATGAGAAAAGCAATTCATTCTTGGGTTTGGGGTGTATGAGCAGGGTGGAGAGGTAGTTCTTTATTTGTTTTGGATTTTGGCTTTAGGCTTCATTACTCAAAGAAAATTAAACAAAGATAATATCCTACAATAGTGCTGGAGGAGAAAAGAGCATTTCACTTGCATCCAGTTAATATTAATCATGTTCTGAAAACATTGGCCACGCTCATGTGGGGTGTTTTGGTTTTGGTTTGTTTGTTTGTATATGGGGCTTTGGTTTGTTGTTTTTTAAAGAAAAAATACAAGCATCAATACAACAAGTTAAAACTCAGTGAAAGATTTGAATATGAAACTCATATTTGTAATTTTTATTTCAAGTATCTGAAATTATATCCAAGGTATCATATCTTGCTTTATGATTCCTCCAATTCTCCAATTGTCTGTCTTCAGGTTTTAAGAACTTTTTCTAGCAATCAGTGTATGAAACTGAGATCTGTAGGAGTCATCTGTGAACAGAAGATGGAATTATCCCTTAAAGATTTCTTGAGACATAAAGATTTCTTGAGACTTCTGTTAAAATAGTAAAAAACTAAATGATCCTGTAAATGAGATTAAGTTCTTTTTAAGTGTAGCAATGGTCAAGCAGGTTAAACAATGTTAGTGTATTATGTTATAAAAATCAGTAATGTTATGTTGCTGAATCGTTTGGTTTTGCTGGGAGATGTGAAAGGGTAAAAGGCAACAAATACAGCTTTCAGCATTATTCTTCGGCTCTAGTGATAATTACATGATGTTATACATCTAATTACAATGCACATGTAGTTAGAATATGTTTCTGGCATACAAAGAGAGAACTTGGACCTGAAAGTAAACCCTCTGGGAATCAGTAAAGAATTGAAGGGAGTAATGTGATCAAAATTATGGTTCTGTTTAAAAACTGCTAGGAAATATTTTAAGCATAGAAAAGATATATATTCAGTTATGTCAAAAGCCAGTTACAAGATGGTAATAAGATGCATATTTCTTCTTGTTGACCACCTTACAAATACATAAAATATTTAGATTTCCTTCTCTTCATCAAAGTTTGACTGAAATTGAAAAAGTTAAGAGAGAAGGCTGAGAGACAGAAAGACACATGGCTGCACATACACATAGTCAGTACAAGACTGCGTAAGCATTCTGCTATTAGTAAACCAGTTTTAAGATGTAGAGCAAACATCTATTTCGTCCTGGAAATTAAGATACAAGAATGATATAAATGCAGCGATCATTGCTTGCATATTGGTTTTAAAGGGACTTGAACTGATAGAGTAAAGAGCAGAATTGTCTCAGTTTTCTTGACTTAATTAACTTACTGTTCTTGTTTCACTCTTCATTGGAGATCACATTGGAAATCACTCCAGTCCTTATATATTAATTTAAGACCTGCTTTAAAGTGGGTACTTGACCAAGTTCCATACTGTGAGTATGTGAGCAGTTTTTCAGAAAGTGGTGGTTCTACGCTCATAACATCAGTAACTTGCTTAACTGAGATGTGTGGCTGAGGGAAGGATGTGGGTAACTGTACTGAAATTGGGGGTCTACCAGTATCACTGGTAGTGCAATCAAGTTCATATGAGCACAGAGTACCATCAGCAGCATCATAATGTTTACTTTATCCACATGTTGTTAATCCTGAGCTCTTAGGAGCTCTGGTCATATTATAATTGTGAGTCTCAAAGATGAGATTCAGCACCTGTTGAAGGTATCATCTGGGGGTTTCATCATTTGGGATAAGGAAAATACCTGCTATAGCTTTGAATTGCTTACGGATACTGGTTTTCTATTTAGATACATTACTGTGTGAGATGATTATGAAGGATGCTGTAGAAATGTTGTTTTGCTGAGAACATGTTTGGTTTGGTTTGAAGGAAAGAGTAGAGTATGCAAGCTGTAGCGTTACCGATTGTGCTGTTCAATAGATAGTATGAAGAACTGGTTCTTTAAGCAAAAGACTACTACTTCATATCACCTATTCTTACTCCACACAGCACTAGGATATGAAAGTGCAGCAATGTGTCAAAACTGAGCTAAAATTGACCAAACACGGATTTGTTGCTTTCTGGCCCATTCCATTTTTTCTGTTTGTTTGCTATTTTTCTTTCCTTCTGCAACCAGTTTTCTTGCCAGCTTTTTTTTTTTTTCCTCTTTTTCCTCCCTTCCTCCTTGAAGATAATCACATAACATTTTCTTTTACCCAGTTCTTTTATTCTTACTGTTTCAGTTTACGTCATACATTTGGGCTGGATTTTCACAGGTATCCAGCAGAGAAATGTTTCAGCAGCAATGAGGTACTTAAAGCTCTCACTCGATTTTTGAATGAAGTTAAGGGTTGTTTTTTTTTTAAAATGTTCATGTGGTAAAACATGAACACTTTCTTAAAATATCTTGGTTTGTCTGAAATCTACTATGGATTTCAGTCAGCTTGTGCAGAACCAATACGTGATGTGAATTTTTCCAGGGCCCCTGGTTTTGGACTGCCCTGCTATGCCGAACACCCTTCCACAGCAGGGCTGGCCAAGAGCTCCTGGCACCCAGCCTGCCCTGCTCCTCTCCTCAATGGTGCAGAGTCTTAAGAACTCAAGGGAAGAACAAAGTTTTCCAGAGTTTCTTTGCTGTGCAGGCAGAGGTCTGACAGCCATAACCAAAGCTATCAGCTTCTCAAGTTTGTATTCTTTCTAGTTTTTGGAAAAGTATTTGGATTGGAATTTTTGAGATTTTCTATAAAATAAAAATTTTAGGGTTTAACCAGCTCCATGCTTAACTCACCTTGCAGTCCTCGAAGAAAACCCAGTTATGTTTCCCACAGACATCTTCTATCTGTTTGCGGATGTTTCCATATTTTATAATACCACACTTTTATTTCTCAATATAAGAGCCATTTATAGAGCTATAGTACCATGCAACATTGACTCTGTAGTGTTTTCACTATTGCTGTGTCAAAATAAAGCTAGAAGCCTAGACTTTTTTCATTAATTCAGACCCATAAATTATTCCCTCCTTTGTTTAAAATGCCAATGGCAAAATATAACTGTCAAGAAGTACAATAGCAAGTATATAATTAAGGTAATGAAAAAAATTACTAGTAATTAAAGAAAGTTATGGGAAAAAAAATTAGTTCTTCTTCCTTTTTTAACTGGAAAAGAAATGTCATCCTACTATTCCATGCATAGCCCTATTTTTACATGACCCTAGAAAGAGCCTACATTGAAGTAATTTTAATACTTGTCTCTGAATAAATCATTAATTTGGATGGAGAATTCTTCACCTGAATTAAGTGAAGAATTAATTTTCCCCTTAAGCAAGTTATGTTCTCTGGTATATATGTGATGATTTTTTTGGGTGAAGTGCAGATTTTTTTCTCTGCTCCACTAAGAGTTGAAAGATTGCAAATATATTTTTGTTCATTTGGTTGACTATCTGACCGACATTCTTTCATTCTTTTCCTCTTTGGTTAAAGTATGAAAACTTCCACCTTGGTTCACTTAATAATGTTTCTTTTCATTCAGTCTTGAGCCTCCTTACTTCAGAGATAATTTTTTTTTAATGCTGAGAATTTCTTTTTAATCCTTTATTGTAAAAGGTGATCAAAGCATTTTCCCAAAATGAGATTTTGTAATGTACTTGCTATATCCATAATGTTGAGTACTGAATGGTATTGCAAAACTGTCCTTTTAGAGGAAACGAAACCCATTTTTGTCAGTTTTACTTAAATACTATTAAGCTATATGTTACTTTACTACTATACTTTACTACAATACTACTATATAATTTAGCTTTAACATTTATAATTATTGATTAGGATATAATTGTTCTGTAAATACAGGAAACAAAATTGAGTCTGAATCTTAACTTTCCCTAACGTTTCTTCCAAATTTCACAAAAACTTACCTTCACCTCTCTCAGGTTCTTTGTTTATGTAAAGCAAATTATATTGAATGTCTCTGCTGTGTCTCTATGTACAGTAGTGTGGCCGAAGCATATTGATAAAGCCAAAGTGAATTTCAGAGATTGTACAGCTTTTTTTTTTTGCTGCTGCTGCTGCTGAAGAAACCTCCTGTGCCAAAAGTGTGTGTGGGGGTTGACTTAATTAGTTGGCCCATTAAAATGTATTATCTGTCCTATAAACCTGCCCTAGTATTTTTTGAAAATTACTTGGAGCTGAACAAATTTTACTCTTAAGGAAGCCAGCCACAAAACTCTTAGTGAGTACTTTTGAAAACTTCATTCAACGTATGTTCTAAAATAGTGTTTAGAAAGGATTTGGGGGCATATTTTCTTACCTTTCTTCATTCTTATTACTTTGCTGTCCTGTGGAGCACTGTCTTTGAGAAAAGTGGTTGTTGCTCACAACACTCCTGATTTTTTCATTGCAATGGGAACTGAAACATAATGCAGTTTACAGAAGTTGGTATCCAATACAAGAAGAGAAATGACTTGTAGAACAGAGGATTTTGGAGTTGGTCTGGTGAGACAGTGCTATCTGTTCTACAGACAAGTGAACCATTTTGGTCATTTTCATAGTTCGGGTTAAAGATAACCCATGTTACCCATGAAAAGCACACATCTGGCAATAATACTTAAGTGATTTCATGAGATTAATAATCTGAAAATCTTGTTTAATTTATACTAGTATTTCCACCCTTTTCTGAAAAATAGTTTTGTGAGGGGGTTTCTTATTGTACATTTCTACATATTTTTTTTTAGCCAGAGATTCACTCCCTGTTTAAAAAAATCTCCTATTAGAGATGTGGGTCCAAATTATACTTTTAAATCTTATTAAACTGTTTGTTAACCTTAGCAAACATGTGGCTTTGAAAATTTAATAAACTTAATTTTTAATGAGAACCTACCTTTCTGAGTCCACATATAATTCTCAGTCAGAAAAGGAGATTTTACAGCAATAGTACATAATTCACAAGCTCCTGTAAATTGATTTTTCAGCCTTGCAATGATGGATTTTAGCCTGATGTTTGCATTATCCACAGAGCGTGTATTACTGTACCACATTTATCTAAATGAAGGCTGTATTTAAAAGATATTTTTCTGCTGGAGACTAAAGGGAATGCATTTTAATAATTGGGGAAACTAATGACAGACTGCCCTATTCTCTATTGACAGTGTTTATGCGTTCATCAAGTGTTACTGGACCATATACCAATACAAACCCTCTAAATATCAAACACCTAGTTTTGGCCCTAAGTCTTTCTGACAAAGAACTGGTAAACAAGAAGTCAGGGCACAAAGTTTGGTGAGCTACAGAAAATCATGCTGATTTTGAGAATTGGTTTTCATCAATCGTTTAATCAAATTATATAGAAAATATCATGCCCTCCTGTATTCAGCTTCCTTTGCCCCTAATACTTCTAGCAAATTAAACAAATGAATGAACCCCAAAACAAAACAACTAGCAAAAACCTACATTAATAGAGTTTTGATAAGATTATGCCAAGCATCACAAGATTAAGATATGCCCGAACAGAAATTGCTCTTGAAATATGGAACATTACCTTGCGTGCTCACTAAAATATATTTTTTTAAAGGATCAAATTCTTTATTCTGTCCATGAAGTTCTGTAACTCCTAGAACAAGACTAAGAGAATAGGCAGCTGTTCAATAGGATTTCTTGTCCTCATTCAGTGTATGCTTTCCTTTGTTGTTTATTTTCTTCTAATCATCTCAGAAGACAGAACTGTTAATTCCTTATAAACACTTGCCACTCAAATATGTAAGTGCTTCGTAGACATTAATTAATGTATCTTACAAGCTCAACTATGAAGTGAGGAGTGCCATCATCATCATTTAGCACATTAATAGCTGCAGTACAGAAAAATTGAAATGAATGTAGCCGTTAATATATGTCATAATTTTTGGAGTCCACCAAGGAAGGGATCCTGTGGATCTTCCTTACATTTACCACCACTTTGATCTGCTGTGCACTGTAGAAAATAATTATTCATCTAAGATATCCTTTTGGTATCTGGGCATGTAATTAGGTATTGCTACTTCTGTATGCAAGGGGCTGACTTTAATTTTGTCTCTTTCTAAATTTTTGATGACTGTATTTTGCAGTAGTATTCCTTACAGCCCAGTTGATTCTTTCTTTGTTTTTCATTCCACTATGGGTATTTACTATAGGATTTTATATGGATTTATTCAGATGGCAACTGTGGAGATACTACTACTGAATATTTTTTTCTCTGTAGCAAAAATATCTTTTTTTATGAGGATGCACAAAAATTTCTTATTTTCCTAGGCTCTCTAGTAATGGGTCACCTTTTCTCTGTTCATTTATGACTACTCTGTTCGCTGTTACAAGACACTTAATTCTATTGAAAATTACCTATGAAGAGGTGTGAAAGTTCCTCTGAAAATGTTGAGAATGACTGAATTAGTCTTTAACATCTGCCATCAGTGAATGAATGGATTGTCCATAAACTGACAAGGCAAAAAAAATAGTCTGTTATAACTAATAGATATTCTTTACTTTTAAGCTTGCTGCTATGAAATACTTTACCAAAGGTAGAAAACTACAAACCAAGTGCTAAATATTTACTTCATTGATTTTCCAAAGTCCCTTGAGAGCTCTTGTGTCCTTTCCTGACTTCTAAAGTTTTATTAACCAAAAATAGGCTGTGCTGTGGGTGACAGCTAGGGTTAGGAAAGAAACTGGACACTCACTTTCTAGTGGGAATACATCAAAAGTAAAGGAAGATTTTTAAATCCTTAGAAATTTGAGAAATTGAAGGAGTCCCTGTCTATTGTAAGTAGTAAGTTATTTCAGTGTTCATATTTACAGGAAAATGGCTGGTGTGTGTAATCTTACTGATAGAGGATGGCTGTCTTCTTCCCCAGAAAAAACACTCTGGGTTGGGCACTTTTATTAACACTTTAATAACTGAGTAACAGATTAGTGATGCAAAATGGATTACTTTCTTACCTTACAGCAGCAGCTATTCCATGATTTCAACTTATCTGTTGTGGCCAAAGAGGTCTCAATGCTACTGTTTTGGTATTCTTGTGAAACTTTGTAAATCAACTGTTCATTTCGTCACTATCAAAGAAATATTTAAACTGAACTTCAGTATAACCTAGACACTCAGAGGACTTCACTACCTAATGTTTTCCTTCAGAACAGAACCTTTGTAGCATGAGACAGAGATGTAATACAATAATTTTCTTTTTCTTCTTCTTCTTTCCCTTAGGCATTTCCTGGAAATACAAACTCCGATAGTGTGGTCCGGCATGATTTACAACATCCAGTTATTGCTCGCTATGTACGAATAGTTCCTTTGGACTGGAATGGAGAGGGCCAAATTGGGTTAAGAATTGAAGTCTATGGCTGCTCCTATTGTAAGTTTTTCCATCATCATCCTTTTTTTTCCCCCCAAAATAAAAACTGGTTTTGGATCTCAGATTAAATCTGAATCTCAAGTACTTTTTGCTTAGATAGATTAAGATGTTCCAGGATTGCTAATTATATTGCCCAGGGCTTCATGAAATATGTATTGTAACCTTATCTCTGAGTTGCTAGTTTGTTCTTCTCTGGAAGATGCAACACTGGAATTCATGATAGTGCTTTGAAGTTGCTCCTTTTGATCTTCATGGTTTCTTTTGCAAAAGACTTTTACTATCCTGTAAGCTTGAACAGGCCAGTTGAGGAAAAGACAGTATTCAGACAAATGTCATGTTGGATCTTGAGGGTAACAACTGGGAAATAGGACATAATTCATTGCCTGGTGCTAGAGATAAAATTAAAGCAAATAACAAGAATTCTATCAGACTAGCTCAGATTGTCTAAATATGTGACATGTTTTTCAGAGGCTTTTTCCTTTGGTATTTGAATATGACTTTAGAATTTCACATTTTGGAATCCAGATGACCGATGGTACAAATGCTTCTGAAGTTAAGAGCAGAACTGATGTTTTAAGAAAAGCAAGGGTAGTTTCTAAATGCTCTTCCCTGAATTCAGTCCAGCCAGTGCTTAAAGAAAGTTTACAAACCTGCAGAAAATTAAGTGTCTGATGTCCTATTTCTAAGTACGTATTTTTTATGCAGTATCCTGGCTTTGTTGATATTTTAACTGGAAGGAGCTATTTGAGATCTGTCTTTTGATAACCAGGTGTTAGAATAAAGTAAGGAGCACACATCTGGAAGTCTCCTCCGTTGACTTCACTGGGTGACTGAAGGCATATGGGAGCCCTTTGCCATCCTAGCAACTAGCAAAAAAGAAGAACGCTTTGTGATTTCAGTTGTTGTTTTGATTTGGACAGATAGTCAAAAGACTATATACCTTCATTGAGCTCCAATAAGAACCATGAAGAATAGAGTTTTGGTATTATTTTTCCTGTTTCCGTGCAATGAGTTAAAGCCCTATTTTAAAAGTGTTTATTAAACCACAGAGAATCTCCCAGCAGCTACAGTAACTTAGCTGAGAAATCGAATTGAACTTGCTGTGTTGTTGGTGCTGCTGTCCTGAAGGCACACTTGGGTGTTAGATACATTTGTAAAAAGACAACAGTGTATCTGTTGTCTGAGGAACAGTGGGTTATTCTAAAGTTGATTCTTACTCAAAGAAAAATTGAGCTTCTGAAGTTTTAGGTACCACTGTGATTATTCAGTACATGGCTCTTAGTAAACAAGTGTTTACCATCATAATGCTAAAATGTTTTACGTGCTGTTTTAAGTATACCAAACACTACAGCGTGGTTAATTTTGCAGCATGGTAAATATTTACTTTCAAGTATACCTCCTTACTTGTACCTCAAATGCAAATTCAGGTGTTTGATACAAGAAATCAACATCCAGTTTATTGTGAAATATGACTCTTCTTAACAGAAAAAATGTAGCAGAATCAAACAATAAATCCCATGATCTTTGCTGCAATATTTACAGGTAAAAGTAGTATTTTTTTTATGAAATTGAGAGATAAAATACGATAGGTACATGACAGGATGCTTTGAGAGGCTTAAAGTAAATGTGAGAAAAAGTAAAACACATTTGTTGACAAAATTATTTCAGTTATTTGATGAAAAGTTGCTTGCTTGACAGACTTTTGGAGGAGAATAAAAAGTATCTGCCAAGGAAACAATGTTTGGAACTTTGAAAATACTGACGAAATGTGTCTTCACAGAAGACCTGAGGTGGCCAAACATAACTTTGTAATTTTACTGTGAGAGTATTGCTGGTCTGTTTGTATTAGAAGTGATTTCAATAATTGTTGGGGTTTTGTTATATAACACTAGTAATAAATTTTTACACTTTTATGTGTATAGGGACTTTTCTTTCAAAACCCCTCCTAAAACGCAGTGTGGTTGTTACGTGCAGGAATTGGGCTGTCCCCAAAATGCTATCAGTAGATAACAGTGGAGCAGTTGAGAAGAAAAACTAAAAATCCACTGTGTTGAGAGAGAGGAAGGCAGCCCTCTGGTATGACTGCTGGAACAAGGGAGTAGTGTGTACAAATTCCCAACTTGTCTTCAAATGTGTCATTTGGAGCCAGGTATATAATGCTATATCCTTCCATGTAGACATGTCCTTTGGCAGAGGCAAAGTTTTTAACCTTATGGTTAGAAGTGTATATATTTGCATATAAATATAAGCACTGTCATTAACCAGTGTGATTTGCAGATTAATCCTGCTGTCATTGAAGGAATTGGCCGTTTAGATAATCAGTAATTTTCAAAGCCTGATTAAAAGATAGGCTTCTAGTCAAATCTGCCCCAAATTTTGGAAACATTACCTAAATAAAAAGGCTGCCCAATATATTGCAATCAGAATTTTTCTTTAAGTTTATAGATTCATATTGAATATATTATTTTTATTTAGATATTTTATAGAGCATGTTTTGAGATATAAAAATTGGATATTTTGTCACAGTGCAAGCAAGGTTTAATTGGGAAGCTATACACTTAGTGACTACAAAAACTCTTTCCTTGCACATTACTGCAACCTGGTTGTTAGTCTCAGAGTATTAAGAAAAATGCTTCTTCATATTGAACTGCTTATTCAAAAGTCAGGTCATTAATTGCCATATTTTCTGGTTCCTATTTTGTTTGGGTATGCATATAAGATACACATTTAATTTTTTTATACCAGAGGTGAAATCCACGTTCTTCCTTGCGCAGCAAATAAAAGTTAAAAAAGAGGTGTGATTTCCAGAGAGGGGTTAGAGCATTTTCCAAATGCAACATTTCAGAAAGATTTGACATAAAATGAGTTTGTGGTAAAAAAAGTCTTAAGAACCTGTCTTTATGTTTTATTCTTTGCCTTTTCATTAATCTGATGCAATATGAATTTTTTTTCTCTCAACTTTTTGAAACTGGCAGCAAACTGAAAAGTCCATTATTTTTCCATTTTTCATTGTAATGAGGTTACTGGTAGATATTCTCAAACATCATGGCTTTGAGAACTGCAACAACCGTGTGTATTCTTTACAGATTCATTTGTTAGCTGGCAATGAATGTACAGTCAGTAGGAGAAAAACAAGTATATTTTGTATGAATACATGTCCCACCAGCTTGTTCAGTTGTATTCTCAGGCAGTTTTCAATCACACTTCTTTTTTTTTTAATCATTCAGTGTTTCCTTTAGAATGATGTATGTAGCTGGTTCATTTGTAGAAGTTCTTTTATGACTTTTTTTTCTGTGGATTGGAGAAAAACTTGTCCCTGCTAAATAAACAGAATGTATGGCTAAATATGATAAAAGCTTGCAGATTTTGATTAAGGTTTATTAAATTCAGGTCTGGCTCTTCTCTTGTGGAAAAGAGCAGACCAACATTTTCTAATATGTGTTCCAGTAATTGCCCACACACCCCACAGAAAGGGTCTTCCATACAGTGGTCTGTAATCAGTTAATACAAGGATGAAGATTTAAAAAGTATCCTTAGGATCCATAAACATCTGAAAAAGTAGAAAATGGAAGTAAAGTTACAGTATGCTTTTTCAGAGAGTAAGGATGGTAGCATTCAGGTAAATACAATCAAAAGCTTCAGTCTAATCACAGTAGTCTCGCCTTTAATGTTTTTTGCCTGAATGAACGCTTGGGATGGGTTTGCCCAGCATTATTTTCTTGCATTTTCTTGTAAGTGGTGATTGATCCATTTGTCCATGATGACTTATTCACTAGAGAAATCAGGTGTTTTTTTTCTCTTGAAACAAAAAACTTTGGCAGATTTCAAACTATAGGTCTTGGTTATGTCCCATTGATTTGGAGCCTGAAGGGCCTCACTGGTATTTGTTTTCCTGCATGTCTGGAATAAAACATACATTAAGGATGCAGTTACTTCGAGGCTCGGATCAATTTATTCTGTGCTTTCCCTAAAGTTTTGGTGAAGATGGTGAATTTTGTATTTATATTTTAAGAAAAAAGGCAAATGGAGTCTTGCTATGAGTAAACTCTTGTTTCCTCTCTGCCAAAGGTAATGTTAGTGTTCTCTGATATGAAACTGCATATATTAAAGGGTCAACATTGCTGACAGGAAATAACCAAATTTACCTATTCATATTAACTATACTGAGTTGAGTTTCTACACAAAGTCCTGTTCTAAAGCTGGAGTCCCATCTTTACGAGAATGGCTTTGGAGAATTGGGTCACTGTGGTGCCAACTTTTCCCCAAATCCTCTAAACCAGGGAAAATGTTCAGGTATTTCCATCTCATAAGGGTGACGTGGTATGCCCCTTTTCTAGTGGCCGGTAAGGGTCACCTCGCCCTTTGCTCACTGCTGCCATCGCATGCCCTTCAAGAGAAGAGAATAGTTCAGCTGGAGGGTACCTGCCATGATCATCTAGTCCAGCTGCCTGACCACTTCAGGGCTGACCAAAACTTAAAGCATGGTTATTAAGGGCATTGTCCAATTGCTTCTTAAACACTGACAGGCATGGGGCATGGCGGTCTGTTGGCACCATCCATCCCAACCTACGGCTCTGGTGTATGCTCTGGGTTTCCTCCAGGCTGTGGCTGCCCAAATCATCCCCCACTGAGAACCCATGAAAAGGATTTGTGTCCAGCCAAATCAAGTCCCTGGTCCTCCTCACTGCGCAGCCTCATGGACATCAGCTCCGGCGCAAAGAGGGGATGGCTAACAGGGCTGGTCTCTGGGCTGCGGGGCTGCTTTCCGCCATGGCCTGAAAGAAGAGTTAACAGCACTGGGTTTGTCCCTGGGAGCCGAGTGGCAGAGGAGGCATCGGGGACAGCCAGCAGCTGTGCCCAGTGCACGGCCACCAAGGGCAGGGACGGACCCCTGGGCCTCCCGGGCACGGGGACTGCCTCGGGGCCAGCACCCCAAAGGCCTTCCTCCAAAGGATGCTGGGCGGAGGGGCGGTGGGCGGGGCTGCGCATGGGGGCCCCGTCACCCCCATGTCACAGTGCCACCACCCGGCAACGCAGCAGTCACAATGCCCCGGGGCAGGATAAAAGGCAGCGTCTCCCGTGCCCCGCTGCCAGAGATGGCCCGGGGACAGGCCTGAAGACATCCAAGAGCAAGTCCTCGAGGAGCCAGTGGAATTACATGGAGGGGCCTGCGGGAGGAAGACCGGAAGCTGGACGAGGCTGCTGGAGGTTCTCTGCTGCAAGGCCAGCTCCTGGCAGAACCACCTCCAAAGCTCATCTGAGGGACAGAAATCCTTTCCAGCTGGATAGCAGTGGCCAGAGCAAGGGAATGCCTTCTTGAGGAGCGCTGCAGAGCTTGCCACCCCCATCCCCTGCAGAGCCAGGGGCAGCAGACGTAAGAAATGGGAAGCACAGATGCTGTCAGGGGTCCCAGTGCTTTGGAGCACCCACCGGTGCCCTGCCAGGCGTGGGAAGGATTCCGGCCCCCAAGGACCATCAGGCCCTTGTCGGGGGCCTTTTGCCACTCTCGGAAGCCCCTGAGATGGCTCTAGGTGGAGGGAGAGTAGGGCCTGGGCATCTCCTGGGAGGCGTGACCAGCCTGTGGGACGAGGAGGCAGGTCTTGCTCGCCTGCTCAGGGAATAGCCGATCGCCAGCGCTGGGGTCAGGAAGGAATTTTCCCCCGGGGCAGATTGGCCCTGGTCCCCGGGGGTTTTTTGCCTTCCTCTGCAGCATTGAGCATGACCACTTGCCAGGGCTCCTCTCGTCCCTTTTGGCTAGGTTACTGCCTGCTGCTCATGCACCACGAAGATGGCCTCTCGTGCCCTGCAGCTGGGGGGAGGAAGGCTTTTTTCCCCCGCACGGTGGGCTAGCAAGCGTCCCCGGGGGTTTTTTGCCTGCCTCTGCAGCACTGAGCACGCACGGCCCCTTGCCAGGGCTCCTTTGGGCCATTTTGGCTAGGTGCCTGCTGCTCGTGCTCCACGAAGGTGGCCCTCGTGCCCCGCATCCGGGGGGAGGAAGCTTTCTAGACTCCCCGGGTGGGCCCCCAGGGTGGCCCCCCGGGTTGCCTCTTGTCCTCTGTAGCACTGAGCACAGCCCCTTGTCAGGACTCCTCTGGGCCCTTTTGGGCTCCGTTCCTGCCTGCTGCTCTTGCACCACCAAGGCACCACTCGTGCCCTGGCTCGCTCTGGCTCTCTTGCCCATTGCAAGTTTGGAGCGGGAGCAAGCTCTGCTCTTCCCTTGCCTCCATTTGCCCAGGGGTTCTTGCTTGTGCAAAGCAGCCTGGCCTTGCAAGGGCTCCAGGCTTGCTGCACCACCCGCAGCTGCCACTTTTCGGCTCTCCCTGCATGCAATACAAGCGCAGGGCAGGCACGAGAGCGCTTTTCGTGCATCACTGGCCAAGAAGCACAGCGACGGAGCAACTTTTGGAAGACAAGAAGTGTGCTTGTCATCAATGCGTGTCATACTTGTGAAAACTCCCGACAGTACCACACCCCTCTTCTTCTTCTACTACTACTTTTGTGTGTGCTCGGTACCAATGCTCATTCTTCAAGTTCTCACTCGTCAGAAAACAGGGGTAGCTTGGCCTGTATTCCTGCTGCTGCTGCTTTCTGCGGCTCTGTGGCTTTCCTTTGCCAGACTGCAAGGGATCTTTTTTCAAGCTAAACTGAAGACCGCATCAGCCTGCTCCTGGCTACACATGCGCATTGTGTTGATGCTTGTGAGCATCAGCTCTGAAGCAGATTCAGAAAAGTAAAATAAAATCCTCTTCCCACTTGTAACCTTTGTGATTTGTGTTTTTGGAGCTGAAAAACCCCTGGTGTTTCAGGCAAATAACAGTCTCATTATGATTCGACTCATGGTGAGCGCAGTGAATTGAATGGAATTGAATAGATTAAAACAGAACAGAACAGAAGAGTTGTGCCATGTTATGCCTAGAGTTCTGCATGAGAAGCCATGACCTAGGCCTGAGGGCTGCCCCCAGGAGAGCAGCTCTCTGCAGTGCCGGTCCCAGGCCCAGGGGCAGAGACGGGCACACCTACAGCGTGGCTCGGGCAGGGACTGAAGGCCCCAGGCTGAACTGAGACACCTCTCTGAGGCTCTTGGAGGAGGTGGTGGGGGTGGGGGTCCCAGGGGAGAGGCCGCTCCCAGCCATTGAGGTCTATGAGCATCCCCAGGACCCTGGCAGTAGTAGGCCTGCACTGATCATATGGCCTCCCTCCTTTAGACATTGGTGGGTGGCTACTTTGGAGGGAAGAGATGGACTTTTGCTCTGAGGGAGTACTGTTGTTCTCAAGCCCTTGTGTTTTAGTATGTTTTTCCAAGGGAAATAGTTCAGACATTTCTAAAAGTGAGTACAAAGAGAAAAAAAAAAAGATTCACAGGGGAACGAACAGGTATTGCTCACCTCAAAAAGATTTGCAACCATTTAGTTGAGAGGCACGTCCTGCTTCAGACTGAGGGCCTGACCTTTGAGCCTCGCTACTGTCAGAGATGTGGGGTTTTGCCATCCTGTGGAAACCCAGCTAAACTGCACAAACACAGAAGATGTTCAAAAACCACACTTGATGTTCAAAAACCACACTTCACGCTTGCTTTTTGCAAATATGTTCAGATGGTCAAATGATCTCAAAATGATCCACAGCTCTCTCCCCCATCAGAAGGTACATGCCTCCTTCCCCAATGTGACAGAGCCAATGCCTAGGATGGGACATGACTGCCCATTCAATCCCTTCTGTTAGAGCAGGGCTGAGAAGAAATGTCGTCAGAGGTTTCCACAGCATGTACTGGTAGGGAAAGGAGGAGGTAGGAAGAAAGAATAGAATAGAATAGAATAGAATAGAATAGAATAGAATAGAATAGAATAGAATAGAACAGAACAGAACAGAACAGAACAGTTCAATGTGGAGGGACCTACATGAATCACTTGGTGGGTGAAGCCACACCAATGCTAAATACAGCTGGATAATCACCTCTTTTGTCCAGCTGGTTATGCTGTGTTTGATGCACCCCAGGATGCAGTTTGCCCTCTTGGCTCCCAGGGCACACTGCTGGCTCTTGTTGGGCCTCCTGTCAACCAGCACCTCCAGACCCCTTTCTGCAGGGCTGCTTTCCAGCTACTCCTCTCCCAATTTAGACTTGTGTCCGGCATTACTCCATCCCATGTGCAGAATCTGGCATTTGGTCTTGTTCAGTTTCATGCCACTGGTGATTGCCCAGTGCTCCAATCTATCCGGATCCCTCTGCAAGGCCTCATGTCCCTTGAAAGAGTTATCAGCAGCTCCCAGTTTAGTATCATCAGCAAACTTACTAACTTCCTAAGGGTGCATTCAACTCCTGCATCCATATCATTGATAAAAAGATTGAGCAGAACTGGCCCTAGAATTGAGCCCTGAGGAACACCACTGATGACTGGTCACCAGCCAGATGTAGCACCATTCACTACAACCCTTTGAGCCCTGACGTTCTTCCAGTTCTTCACCCAGCACACTGTCTAGCTGCTCATCTCACAGCTGGACAACTTGTCCACAATGTTGTGAGGGACTTTACCAAAAGCTTTACTAAAATCCAGAAAAACTACATCTACTGCCTTCCTTTCATACACAGGGCTCATGACCATATTGTAGAAGGGTATCACATTATTTAGACAGGACTTTCCCTTTGTGAACCCATGTTGACTCAGCCTGATTGCATTGTTCCTTAAATGTCTTTCAATAGCAGTATGATCATCTCCATAATTTTTCCAGGTCCTGAGGTTAGACTAAGAGCCTGTAGTGTACTCAAGCCCTTCTTCTAAACTGGAATAACATTGGCTAGCTTCCAGCCAGTGGGGACCTCCCCAGCCTGTCAAGACCTTTTGTAGATGATTGAGAGGGGTTCTGTTGTAACATCCCCTAGCTCCTTCAGTGCTCTGGGATGAATCCCATCGGGCACCATGGACATAGGAACATTCAACTGATACAACTGGTCCCTTACAGTGTCAGTGTCGGCAAATGGAAAATTACTGTTCCCGCAGTCATGGTCCTCCAACTCAGGGGACCGGGCAGACCAAAGTCTATCAGTATTATTAGGACTGAGGGAAAAAAAAAAAGGCATTGAATGCCTCCGCTTTTTTTTCATCCCTATTTGTGAGGTGACCATCAGTCCAATGTTTTCCTTAGACCTCCTCTTGCTATTAACATACTGAAGAAAGCCTTTCTTCTTGTCTGACTCCGCACTGGCCAGTTTCAACTCTAGCTGAGCTTTGGCCTTTCATGTCTTCTCCCTGCATGTGTGAACCATGGCTCCGTAACCTTCCTGCGAAGCCTGACCTCACTTCCAGAGATCATACAATTTCTTTTTCCCCCTGAGTTCCAAGAGGAGTTCCCTGTTCAGCCAAGCTGTTTTTCTGCCCTGCTTGCTTGACTTCCAACACAATAGGATTGTCTGCTCCTGTCCTTTTAAAAAGTGGTTCTTAAAAACTGACCAGCACTCATGGACCACTAAGCCCTCAAAAGCAGTTTCCCAGAGGACACTGCTAAGCAGCTCCCTGCGTAGCTTACAATTTGCTCTCTTGAAATCCAGGGTAGCAACTGCTGAACTTTTTTCTCATTACACCAAAAACTTTAAACTCGACCATCTCATGATCACTGTGGCCAAGACAGCCACCCACCATTACATCTCCCATGCTCTACTTGCAAATAACAAGTCTAGGAGGGCATCTTTCCTACTTGGCTCACTGAGTACTTGTGACAAGAAATTACCTTCCACAAACTTCAGGAATTTCCCAGACTTGCTTGTCACAGAAATATGGTATCCCAGTTGATGTCTGGGAAGTTGGAATCTCCCATAAGGACAAGGGCTACCGATCCAGAGATTTCTCTGAATTTCTCCTAATTGCCTAGAGAATAACTTATAAGGGCTATCATCTTGGCTGGTCAGTCGATAGTAGGCACACACAAAGAGATCTGCTTTGTCTTCCGTGCCCGAATCCTCACCCAGAGGCTCTCAACTACATCATCCCTAACCATAAGGGCTGTACAGTCGGACTTCTCCCTCACGTAAACTGCAACTCCTCCACCTTGCCTGCCCTGCCTATGGCCTCCTGAACAGCCTGTAGCCCTCCATCCCAGCACTCCACTTGTGGGACTCACTCCAGCAAGTCTCACTAATACTAATGACATCAGAGCTCTGGGAACAGACCAACACTTCCAGCTCATCCTCTTTGTTCCTCATTGTCGTGGTTTAGCCCCAGCCAGCAACTAAGCACCACACAGCCACTCGCTCACTCCCCCTGCCCCGGTGGGATGGGGGAGAGAATTGGAAGAGTAGGAGTGAGAAACACTCCTGGGTTGAGATAAGAACAGTTTAATAATTGAAATAAAGTAAAATAGTAATGATAATAGTAACAATATAACAATAATAATATAGAAAGCAAGTGATGCACAATGCAATTGCTCACCACCCGCCAACCAATACCCAGACAGTTCCTGAGCAGCAATCACTGCTCCCCAGTCAACCTCCCCCCAGTTTATATACTGAGCATGACGTCATATGGTATGGAATAGCCCTTTGGTCAGTTTGGATCAACTATTCTGGCTGTGCCCCCTCCCAGTTTCTTGTGCACCTGGCAGAGAGCATGGGAAGCTGAAAAGTCCTTGACTAGCATAAGCAGTACTTAGCAACAACTAAACCATCAGTGTGTTATCAACATTCTTCTCCTACTAAATCCAAAGCACAGCACTATGCCTGCTACTAGGAAGAAAATTAACTCTATCCCAGCCGAAACCAGGACAGTATCCACCCCTTATTCTATACCATTTACGTCATGCACAGGGCCTCCCCTTTCCAATGTGTTCTAATTAATCACTACCACTTTCCCTATCTTGATATATACGCACAGATATAATTCCCTTTGTCTATGGGCCATCCCTCTAAAATATCCATTGAGTTCATTTAGTCCATGACTTTGGGTTCCATCTGTCATCACAGTCTTTCAGAGCAGGAGAAGTGGTGTGCGGTGTTGGATTGCTGCATGCTGAAGCCAGTTCTCATTCCAACATGGTTTCATCAAAGTTCATTTTCATTAAGCTGGGCAATTCCTACTGTAATACCATTGATGTGGCATATAGCAATCATAACATACAGTATTATATACTTAACATTAACATACTCTATTTCATATTAACATTATACTATATTACTATATTAACATACAGTTAAGAGATAACATACAGTATTATATAGCAATTAACATCATACAATTCAGTTCATTTGACTATTTTCACCCAAAATCAGATTCCCTTGAGGTACACATTGGACTTGCCCATCCTTTCGCATCACCCACCAAGTGCACCCAGGTCCTTGAGCAAAAGCAATCCCACGAATGGGTTTGCCTTTGCCAGAGGGGGAAGTAACCCAGACTGTCTTCCCCAGCATATTTTTCATGTGCACTACAGGAACTTTATCTCCTTCTACAGTACGTAAAAGTTTTGATTGGGCAGGGCCAGCTCGATTGGCAGATCCCCTGGTGTTGACTAACCAGGTGACTTTTGCTAAATGCGTATCCCAATGTTTAAACGTCCCACCACCCATTGCTCTCAGGGTAGTCTTTAACAATCCATTGTATCGCTCAATTTTCCCAGAGGCTGGTGCATGGTAAGGGATGTGATACACCCACTCAATGCCGTGCTCTTTGGCCCAGGTGTCTATGAGGTTGTTTCGGAAATGAGTCCCGTTGTCTGACTCGATTCTTTCTGGGGTGCCGTGTCGCCACAAGACTTGCTTTTCAAGGCTCAGGATGGTGTTCCGGGCGGTGGCATGGGGCACAGGATATGTTTCCAGCCATCCAGTGGTTGCTTCCACCATGGTAAGCACATAGCTCTTGCCTTGGTGGGTTTGTGGGAGTGTGATATAATCAACCTGCCAGGTCTCCCCATATTTATATTTTAGCCATCGTTCACTATACCCGAGGGGCTTGAACTGCTTGGCTTGCTTGATTGCAGCGCATGTTTCACACTCATGAATAACCTGTGCAATACTGTCCATAGTTAAGTCCACCCCTTGATCATGGGCCCATTTATACGTTGCATCCCTTCCTTGATGGCCTGAGGCATCATGGGCCCACCGAGCTATAAATAGTTCACCCTTATGTTGCCAGTCCAAATCCACCTGAGCCACTTCAATCTTAGCAGCCTGATCCACCTGATGATTGTTTTGATGTTCTTCAGTGGCCCGACTCTTAGGTACGTGAGCATCTATGTGACGTACTTTTACAGCCAGGTTCTCTACCCGGGCAGCAATATCTTGCCACAATGCGGCAGCCCAGATGGGTTTGCCTCTGCGCTGCCAGTTGCTCTGCTTCCGTTGCTGTAACCACCCCCACAGGGCATTTGCCACCATCCATGAGTCAGTATAGAGATAAAGTATTGGCCACTTTTCTCGTTCAGCTGTATCTAAGGCCAGCTGGATGGCTTTCACCTCTGCAAACTGACTCGACTCCCCTCCTCCTTCAGCAGCTTCTGTGACTTTTCGTATAGGATTCCATACAGCAGCTTTCCACCTCCGATGCTTTCCCACAATATGACAGGACCCATCAGTGAAGAGGGCATATTGCTTCTCATTTGCTGGCAATTTATTATACAGTGGGCCCTCTTCAGCACGTGTCACCTCCTCCTCTGGTGATATTCCAAAATTTTTGCCTTCTGACCAGTCCATGATCACTTCCAAGATTCCTAGGCGACTGGGGTTTCCTATTCGAGCCCGTTGTGTGATCAGTGCAACCCACTTACTCCACGTAGCATCAGTTGCATGATGTGTAGAGGGGCTCCTCCCTTTGAACATCCAGCCCAGCACCAGCAGTCGGGGTGCCAGGAGGAGCTGTGCTTCAGTACCAACTACTTCTGAAGCAGCTCGAACTCCTTCATATGCTGCCAATATCTCTTTCTCAGTTGGAGTATAGCGGGCTTCGGATCCTCTGTATCCCCGACTCCAAAACCCTAGGGGTCGACCTCGAGTCTCCCCTGGTGCTTTCTGCCAGAGGCTCCAGGTAAGGCCATTCTCCCTGGCTGCGGTGTAGAGCACATTTTTAATATCCTGCCCTGCCCGGACTGGCCCAAGGGCTACTGCATGAACTATCTCCCTTTTAATTTGTTCAAAGGCTTGTCATTGCTCAGGGCCCCTTTGAAATCATTCTTCTTCTGGGTCACTTGATAGAAGGGGCTTACGATCTGGCTGTAATTTGGAATATGCATTCTCCAAAACTCCACAACACCTAAGAAAGCTTGTGTTTCCTTTTTGCTAGTTGGTGTGGACATAGCTGTTATTTTGTTGATCACATCCATTGGGATCTGATGATGTCCATCTTGCCATTTTATTCCTAAAAATTGGATCTCCTGTGCAGGTCCCTTGACCTATCTCAGCCGAAACCAGGACACTCATACTGCTTGTGTTGCTGTACAAGCATTTTGGATATGCTCCTAAACCCGTAGTGCTCCCTGGAGCAGTGTAAATGTTCCCATTAGCATTGCCACCCTCAGACAATGCCATGCCAACTCTTGGCTTACCTTCAACTCTCCAGACGGTATCCCTATCCCAAGAGGGCACACTTACCTTTCTCTCCAGCCTCCTCCAAAGGCGCAACTGACTGGAGAGTGAGACAAAGGTACCCACAGTGCCCCACTGGCGTTTATCCAGTCCAACAGTTCTCATAACTGCTAAAAGTCCGTAGGGGGGAAATAGGCAGTCCATTGATCTTCTGGGTCTGTTTTGTGTACCAGTGAATGATACTAAAAGATAACAAAATTTTGACTTGACTAAGCAATCCCCTAGACTCAATGGCTTCAGTTATAATTGTGTCAGACATCATGTAAGCTTTTTGAGATTGGATTTTTTGCTGCTGTTCTTTTAGTCTAAGCATTTCTAATAAAAAGTTATTAATTCACAAATAGCAGGAAAAGTGTCCCACACAATGTGTATGGTAAAATATTAGTTCTATTCAGATGCAGCCCTTTTTATTGGAAGATTTGACAAAATGTTTTAAGCTCCATGATGCTGGAGCACTTCTCATATTGTTCTGAGCTGCACAGCAAAACAATGGAATACTGAATATTTTTTTTCTTTAATATAGTTCAAATTGTTATTTTACTATAATACTTCTGAATACAGCTTCATCTAGATCTTTAGATGGCTTCATGGATTGCTCATTGAACAGAAAACATGTACAGAGATCACTTCAGTGCCTATTTGTACCTCATGCAGATTGAGATGAAGGAAAATCCTTTAAATAACAATAGTTTTGGTTTTTTAGGAATGCCATTATACATCAGAGATGATTAAAGCCTGTATACTATCCTCTCTTGTTTATGGTGCATGTGATATTAGTAAAATGTATATAGAAATGTGGAAAATAAATTTATCTGCATTTTAAAGATTAAGAATTTATGGGACATTTAGAATTTCTGTATCCTTTAGAAATTCACAGTGAAACTGGGCAAATACTGTATGAAAACATTTCCTTAAGAACTTGTCGTAGTTTAACCCCAGCCAGCAACTAAGCACCACGCAGCTGCTTGCTCACTCCCCCTGCCCCCATGGGATGGGCGAGAGAATCGGAAGACTGAGAAACACTCCTGGGTTGAGATAAGAACAATTTCATAATTGAAATAAAATAAAATAGTAATAATAATAACAACATAATAATGATAATAATAATATACAAAGCAAGTGATGCACAATGCAATTGCTCACCACCCGCCAACCAATACCCAGACAGTTCCCAAGCAGCGATCTCTGCTCCCCAGTCAACCCCCCCCCCCAGTTTATATACTGAGCATGACGTCATATGGTATGGAATAGCCCTTTGGTCAGTTTGGATCAACTATTCTGGCTGTGCCCCCTCCCAGTTTCTTGTGCACCTGGCAGAGAGCATGGGAAGCTGAAAAGTCCTTGACTAGTGTAAACAGTACTCAGCAACAACTAAACCATCAGTGTGTTATCAACATTCTTCTCCTACTAAATCCAAAGCACAGCACTATGCCTGCTACTAGGAAGAAAATTAACTCTATCCCAGCTGAAACCAGGACAGAATGTTCATATGTTTACATGTATCAATTACTTTGAAACTCTGTTTTAACACTTGGCGAATGTTCAGTTTAACATTACTGACAAGATATAACCTGAAATAACAATCATAAGCAAAGACTGAAAATTAATGTTCAAATTTGCTGGTAATCTTTGAGTGCATTTTCACTGCAAATTGAATTCTGAGATCTACATTCATTAAGAAGAACATAAAGTTATGGCATATGGCCCATAAATATATACATATATACCTATAACATGTACTTAGTCTGAGCTGTTTCTAAATGAACAGCTAAGTCATTCTTATACTATCTAGAAATTCAGAAACTCTTCACAAAAATGCTTAGTAATTTTAGAATTTAAAACTTCATCTTACGATAATGAAGAAATCTGAACAAATTTTAAAAAGCATGTAAGTAATTTGCAAATGGAGAAAAAGAAATACCCTCTTAATTTTGTATACTCATCAGATTTTATCTGCCAGGATTTTATAGTTTCATATTGATTATCGTTAAGAAATAATAACTTTATGTGGTATGGGATCCCACAAATCCTCAGTAGAAACGTTCCTGCATGGTAATGTTTCTATCTTTTTGTCGTGGTTTAGCCGCAGCCAGCAACTAAGCACCACGCAGCCGCTCGCTCACTCCCCCTACCCCGATGGGATGGGGGAGAGAATCAGAGGAGTAAGACTGAGAAACACTCCTGGGTTGAGATAAGAACAGTTTAATAATTGAAATAAAGTAAAATAGTAATGCTAATAGTAACAGTATAATAATGATAATAATAATAATGATACACAAAGCAAGTGATGCACAATGCAATTGCTCACCACCCGCCGACCGATACCCAGACAGTTCCCGAGCAGCGATCGCTGCTCCCTGGCCAACCCCCCCCACTTTATATACTGAGCATGATGTCATATGGTATGGAATAGCCCTTTGGCCAGTTTGGATCAGCTATTTTGGCTGTGCCCCCTCCCAGTTTCTTGTGCGCCTGGCAGAGCATGGGAAGCTGAAAAAGTCCTTGACTAGCATAAGCAGTACTCAGCAACAACTAAAAACATCAGCATGTTATCAACATTCTTCTCCTACTAAATCCAAAACACAGCACTATGCCTGCTGCTAGGAAGAAAATTAACTCTATCCCAGCCGAAACCAGGACACTTTTCATTTCCAGATTGGCAAGGTAATTGGAGTTTAATTCTTTCAGTAAGGATATGTTCTTTATTGCTTTTTTTCTCATAGCCATATGTATTTAATTGTCCTTCTGGTTTTACATAAATTGAAGAACTTGACAAACTGACTTTCTAAAACCACAGCTGTAAAAACATCCTTAGAGGGACAATAATTTCCTTACTTAATAAAAAATAATGAATTGGTTCGCAACAGTTGGAATTTATGTACCAAGCCTGTATGCAAGCTTGGTGATGCCACTTGTGTAGTGATTCGCTTTGCTGATTTGCTTTGTTTAGCAGCGAATGAGTCCTCTGCTTAAGCTTACTAACATCAGTAGGAAATATCTTTTGTTTTCTATGAACTTTGGATTAGAACTTCCACTTAAAATTAAAAAGAAAAAAAAGAAGAAAAATAAAGAACTTCAGACCCAGGGTATTTTGTTAAATGGTAATGAAACATTAGAGACACACAAACTTTCAATAACCATGTGCTGGTCAGAGAAGGTAATTGCTCATTTTCTTTAAGGTGGGAGAATGTTTTTGTACTTGTTTGTCATAGAGGATGTTGGCAATAGTGTGATCCGAGAAAAACCTGTTGAGCTACAGTGCATACAAAAAGGGAAACAGGTAGGGGGGATTTACAGTCATAAATTCAGCTGAATTCTCTTGCATTACTGGTGAGCCGTGACTTACATTCATTCAGCTTATTGATGTCTTACAGTAAATGGTTGTTAAACTGAGGCAAGTTTTAATAAACATCTTCAATACCGCCCTTTTATTGACTGCTGTACTAAGAGAGTCAAAAGGAACCTAGTAAACAGTCTTTCAGCTGTTTATCGTTGCAACCTGACCTATTTTTTCTCTCCCCTCCATTGTCAGTTCTTTTCTCCAAAAGTCTGTCCTGTGACTGCTCTCTCATTGCTTTAAATGTGTGTAGTTCACTGATTCCAGTCTTCCTTGTCTGATTTTTCATACGTACGGTGTGAAAAACTGAAGGGAACGTTCAGGATTGTTCCCTGAATCTTGAATGACAGCAGAAATGCACAGTCCCTTTTCTGCACTTAGGTAATGAATGTGTGGTCTCTTGGGATTGCGAATGAATTGTTTGGCAGTTCTCATCTGTGGAAAAATGTTGAGCTATTCACATAGTCACCTGTTTTGCTGGGAGGTGGGAATACCCAGCATCCCTCAGTATCTGTATCATTCTTTCTAAAATATGGGTATGTGATGGTAGAGGCACCTAAATTTGAGATAATTTTTTTGAAATGTCAAGTTCAGGATATATGATAAATTTCAGACACGGTCTTGCAGGCACATCTTTCACCCCAGTCAAAACTCAACAAAGGACTTATGTAAATTTAGGACTAAGATTACTTGTAGCAGCTTCAGAGGGGTATGTTCATCATCGTTAACTGTAATGTAATTCATCACAAGTATTAATTGTATACAGCATTGGTTTTACGAGCAAACCAGCAGAATAATTGCCCGGGCACTGAGTATGTGTCTGTAAACCTAAGCAAGGTGGTAGTAAAAATCACCCAATATGTAAATTGAAGAAGACAATGCCATGCCTTACACTCTGCTGAAGGTTCCCGCTAATTTGGTGTAAATTTTGGAGGTGGCAGAGGGGAAAGCAGCAGCCTGTTGGCAGTCTTTCCTTTGCAAACTTGTAATAAGACCTGATCGCTTCACACCACAGGCTTTCTGTTAGCTGATTATTAAATGCTTACAGCATTTTTATGCAATATGTCTTTGTATTTTCTTCTGTTGAAGGGACTTTCAGATGAAATCAAGCAGACTACTTTTTCTATGAGCAAAAATATACTAGAGGGTTGGTTTATTCACAACAGATTAATAGAATACACTGCTGCAGGTCATGAGATGTGAGACTTCACATTGAACACATCTCTGAGTTATTTGGCAATTCCACTGAAAACCTTTAATTTTGCTTTATTCCACCTAAATTCTGACCCTAAGTTTGACAGCTATGTCTTAGGACAGCTGCAGACACAGTGAATGAAATATCTCTTCATAGCACTGTATTTTCCACAGATAAAGTAGGGGGATTTGAACGATTGATCTTCTGTCATAATGCAGACATTAAATACTCGTGAATAAACCTAACTCTTCCTTTTATTACACCCTGCTGCAGAGGTAAACTTTATCAAGCCAGGCAAGCACATACCCTCAGGCTATTTCACCCAGGAGAGATCTTAACTATCTTTTCCATGTACTTTAAGTTTTATTTATGTTAGTAGATGGATAAAGTGAGTATTATGCTCATATTTGGATGTAGAAGTTCCTATGTTTCCAGTAGAATCCCTAGTTTGAGCTGAAGGGAAAATACTTTGACCAATTCAAATCCCATTGAACCTTGGAAAAGCACCTCTCTGAAATAATACTAGAATAGGCTGAAAGAAAGATTTTTTTTCCTTTCCTAATAATTTCTCATAATTTTGAAAAGTTTTAAGCCCAACTACATGAGAAAAGCCAATTAGGCATTTCATACCCATTTTTTAACTTCTTGTCATTTTACCTTTCTTCTTAAAAGTTGAAAACATTTAGCATGACCGTATTTAGTTTTTAAAAGAACAGCACAGTATATCTCAATGATTAATAATCTTTTTTTCTGTAAAATAATAAATCTATTATCTAGTTGTCACATTTTAAAAACCCCATTTTAATGCAATTTATCTTTGTATCTTCTCCATTTTTCTATTGACAGCTTTAAGTCAAAGAATCAGCAGGTTCTGATGAAAAACATGCTGCTGCAAAGTTGTCATCCATCAGTACCAAAACCAATAGTATTTATATTTATAAATTTGTGCCGTAGTTTCTTTCAAAGAAATTTTCCTTGTTCTTATTTCCCTTGACTTTAGGGGAACAATAGCAAAGGTGTAGTTCACAGCTTGAAGAAAACACAGTACTGAAAATCACAAACAAAAGAACTTGCAACATTTAAAGAAAAATTTTTTACTTTATACGTGCATTCTGATAGGTTGCATAGCTCAAGAGTAGAGCTTATGTAATTCAGCTGTTTAAGAATGTTGGCACAGAATACATTTTTATTCACTTTTCTGTATCTTTGGTGTTTCAAAGTGTATCAGTCTGTTACTGTCAGCTTTCAGGCATTACTTCTTTCTCGAGTAGGTTTTCTGAACTCAAACATTACTTGACTCTGCAGTCAGTATTATCTGGTTGTAAACTGCATTGAATCTCAGGAAATAAGCACTGGAATTTCTGTTCAGATAGTAAGATACTATCTGAAGAGACTGCTGATGAGCTGCTTTATCTGAAGACTTACCATTTTCATTGAACTTTTCTAATAGATAACATAAACAAAAAAGAATAATATCAGTTTAATAAAATATTACAATAGAATATCAAACCAAAGCATAGGATCAGAGTAAAGCTAAAAATGGTTCCAACATAAGTTACTTTATCAAGCAGATACATTACCCGCATATACATATAGTTGATCCTATCAACTGCTTTGTTGACCAAGCAAACCTACACCAGCACTGTGTTGCTCAAGACACTTTGTAGGCTACCTTCTTATTCCTTTCAAATTACATGGTCACTTCCAGAGGGAAGATTTTTTTTTTAACAAAGGGTAAAAGAGGAAAGGAAAAGAAAAAGGGGAAATAAGCTGGAGAAGGAACAAGATGAACCAAGAAGAGAAAGCTGGAAGTCTGTCACTGTAAGGGCTGCCCAAACCCACCTAGAAGTGGCAGTAGGGACAGGAACAACAGGATCCTTTCTCTGACTTGCTGTGGCCGTATACACTATACACATTCAGGGTCAGGGTTATGCAAACAGTGGTGACAAAGCAGGTTCTGGGGATAACGCAAAAGTTAGAGCCAGGGGAGATGAATGCGTAGTTTTACAATAAAGGTTGTTCTTTATTTCTTTGTTTTCCCTCTGGCATCTGTATTATATCTTGGGTTCTAAATGGAATGGTGACGCAAGTCCTTCATGGTCTTGTCCATCAGGTAGGCCCAATTTCTGATATGTCTCTTCAGATCCATTGATTTTTAGTCTCCAACTCCTTCTCTGTCAGACATGATATATATTCAACTTACTGGTTTTCTGCTTAGATTTATTTCAGCCTTTTGTCTTTCAAGATTTTTCATACTTTTGTGAACAACCTTATAGAACAAACCAACCTGGACTTCTGTTGTCTTCAAAGACTTAGTGTAGGCCTTTCCCAACCTTTCTATTTCTTTAACAGTAAATCAGCTTTGCTCAGATGTCGCTTCATATATTATATATCTCTAACAAACACCTTACTCTATAATAAACTGAATTTCATAAGAAAAAATATTATTAAGGTTTCTGAATCTATATCTCAAAATCCAGATTTATATATTTTATTTGAGCAAAACTTACACTGATTAGACTCTTTACATATAAATAAAGTGATAAAACTGACATTTATTGCCAATCTGCATTTTTAAGTGTTAAAAACCATTGAAAACCTTAATTCTTTTTGGCTGATGGTGGGTAAGATATAGGGTGGAGAAAGAATTTTGCTTTTTTTGAGGAAAAAAAAATGTTTTGTGACCTTAAGCTTCACAGTAAAACAAGCTATGACCATTTACTCCAAGGAGAGGACACTCACTAATTTGGAAAAAAAATGTTTGTGCCATTTTGAACATTTACAACAGTGTATTGTCTCCTTTAAAAAGTAGTGACTAATTTTTGTAACTACTTGTGTATTCAGGATACATTTAGCAACACACAAAACCCCCAAAGTTCTGCAGGCATTTTTAATCCAAACAAACAAAAAAAAACCCTAATAAGGTCATAGACTCATAGAATGCTTTGGGTTGGAAGGGACCTTTAGAGGTCATCTAGCCCAACCCCCCTGCAGTGAGCAGGGACAGCTTTCACTAGATCAGGCTGCTCAGAGCCCCGTCCAACCTGACCTTGAATGTTTCTAGGAATGGGGCCTCCACTACCTCTCTGGGCAACCTGTTCCAGTGCATGACCACCCTCATTGTAAAAAATTTCTTTCTTACATCCAGTCTAAATCTATTCTTCTTTAGTTTAAATCCATTATTCCTTATCCTGTCACAACAGGCCTTGTTAAAAAGATTCTCCCCATCCTTCCTATAGGCTCCCTTTAAGTACTGGAAGGCCGCAATAAGGTCTCCTCGCAGCCTTCTCTTCTCCAGGCTGAACAATCCCAACTCTCTCAGCCTGGCCTCATAGGAGAGGTGTTCCAGCCCTTGGATCATTTTGGTGGCCCTGTTCTGGACCCGCTCCAGCAGGTCCATGTCCTTCTTGTGCTGAGGGCCCCAGAGCTGGAGGCAGTACTCCAGGTGAGGTCTCACCAGAGCAGAGTAGAGGGGAAGAATCACCTCCCTCGACCTAGAATCATAGAATCATAGAATCATCTAGGTTGGAAAAGACCTTTAAGATCATCCAGTCCAACCATTAACCTACACTACCAAGCCCACTCTAGACTAATCAAGGGTAGACCAGACTAAACCATATCCCGAAGTGCCACATCTACCCGTTTTTTAAACGCCTCCAGGGATGGTGACTCCACCACCTCTCTGGGCAGCCTGTTCCAATGCCTGACCACCCTTTCCGTAAAGAAATTTTTCCTAATTTCCAGTCTAAACCTCCCCTGGCGCAGCTTAAGCCCATTTCCTCTTGTCCTATCGCTAGCTACTTGGGAGAAGAGACCAACACCCACCTCACTACAACCTCCTTTCAGGTAGTTGTAGAGAGCGATAAGGTCTCCCCTCAGCCTCCTCTTTTCCAGGCTAAACAACCCCAGTTCCCTCAGCCGCTCCTCATAAGACTTGTTCTCCAGACCCTTCACCAGCTTCGTTGCCCGCCTCTGAACACGCTCCAGCACCTCAATGTCTTTCTTGTATTGAGGGGCCCAAAACTGGACACAGTAGTCCAGGTGCGGCCTCACCAGCGCCGAGTACAGGGGGACAATCACCTCCCTGCTCCTGCTGGCCACAGCATTCCTGATACAAGCCAGGATGCTGTTGGCCTTCTTGGCCACCTGGGCACACTGCTGGCTCATGTTCAGCCGGCTATCTACTAACACCCCCAGGTCCTTTTCGGCCAGGCAGCTTTCCAGCCACTCCTCCCCAAGCCTGTAGCGTTGCATGGGGTTGTTGTGACCGAAGTGCAGGACCCGGCACTTGGCCTTGTTGAACCTCATACAGTTGGCCACAGCCCATCGATCCAGCCTGTCCAGGTCCCTCTGCAGGGCCATCCTACCCTCGAGCAGATCGACACTCCCACCCAATTTGGTGTCGTCTGCAAACTTACTGAGGGTGCATGCTTCTTTTGATGCAGCCCAGGATTCGGTTGGCTTTCTGGGCTGCAAGTGCACATTGTTGGCTCATGTCCAGCTTTTCATCCACCAGTACCCCCAAGTCGTTCTCTGCAGGGCTGCTCTCAATCCCTTCATCCCCCAGCCTGTATTGATATTGGGGGTTGCCCCAGCCCAGGTGCAGGATCTTGTACATGGCCTTGTTGAACCTCATGAGGTTCACACAGGCCCACCTCTCCAGCTTGTCCAGGTCCCTCTGGATGACATCTCGTCCTTCTGGCGTGTCAACCGCACCACTCAGCTTGGTGTTGTCTGCGAACTTGCTGAGGGTGCACTCAATCCCACTGTCTATGTCACTGATGAAGATGTTAAATAGCACCGGTCCCAGTACGGACCCCTGAGGGACCCCACTTGCCACCGGTCTCCATGTGGACATCAAGCCATTGACCACGACCCTCTGGATGCAACCATCCAACCAATTCCTTATCCACCCAACAGTCCACCCATCAAACCCGTATCTCCCCAATTTAGAGAGAAGGATGTTGTGGGGGACCATGTGAAAGGCTTTACAGAAATCCAAATAGATGACATCCATTGCTTTTCCCTTGTCCACTGATGCAGTTACTCCTTCATTGAAAGCCACTAAGTTGGTCAGGCAGGACTTGCCCTTGGTGAATCCATGCTGGCTGTCTCGAATCACCCCTCTGTCTTCCATGTGCTTGAGCATAGCTTCTAGGAGTGCTCCATGATCTTCCCAGGCACAGAGGTGAGGCTGACAGGTCGATAGTTCCCAGGGTCCTCCTTTCTTCCCTTTTTAAAGATGGGCACAACATTCCCCTTTTTCCAGTCAGCAGGGACTTCACCTGACTGCCATGACTTTTCAAATATCATGGAGAGTGGCTTGGCAAATGACCCCATGACCCCAGAAGTACCAGAAATAAAGCAAAGGAATCAGTACTTTATTCACAGTCATTGCAGTAAGACCCTTGAGTCAAGCTGGTGTTTTGTTAACAAGAGGTAATCTAGAATAACACATTAGGAGAAATCTTTTTTATCTGCTTAGTGTTCAAAAGCTTAAAATACGTAACAATATTTTCATAATTAAAACGTATTAACAATTACTGCATGTCATATGCAATCCGTACAAACATGGGGAGCTATAAGTTTAAAATAAACAGAAGAAAAATGAGTTGGTAGTTTGTTGTTTAGTCTTACAAATTCACAACAGTTTCAGAACACACTCTTGTGTCTCAAACGACATAAGATCGAATGCTACCTAGAAAAAGTGCATTAGCACTGGTAGTAGGGGGATGCATGGATGAACTCTTGTACTGGGAGAAGGTTGGGTTGACAGGCTGATGTCAAGTCCTCAGTTCTGTAAAGTTTCTGGGGCTGGAAATAGTCAAGCTTTGATGCATTCTTTGCTCGTGTGTGAGAGAGACACAGGTGGACCTTTAGATTCTTGGCTACCTTTATTTATCTGCTTCATGTTTTTCACAGTGATAGGATCATCTGAGCATTTCTAAGTCTCATTTATTTCATTGCAATTTGCATAGCATGCTTATTAGAATTCTGATCAGAAACTCTGTAATGTGAAAGAAGGGTATTTTTTGGTCAATGGTATCTATGCCTTCTCTTCCAGAATGAAGACTAGTATGCTAGGATCTATTCTTGTTGCCTTGTTATATGATGAAAAAAATGAATGCTGCTGTCAAAGTTTGCATGCCTAATCCTAAATTTCTCAGTCTGTGTTTGAAGATTTTAAAAAAAAAAAAAAAAAAGATTTTTTTTTTTCAAAGTTCTCTGTGCCTATAAATCTCACTGTAGGTATTGCACACTGCTTGTTTTAAACACTTGGAATAATTCATGTGTGCCATTTCACACAATTGCCTAAAGACTTGTCAGCATTTATGAATCAATTTTGGGAACTTTGCATTGAAAAATTCTTCCTGAATGTTTTCAAGTTAACAGCCTGTATAAAAGGAGTAGATTACCCTGACTCTCTTGATACTTAGCTAGAAATAATTTCTCCAGAATGGGGCCATAATTGGACAACATTTGTTTTTCAGTGTCAGATAGGCCACAGCTTAAAGAATTACCTGAGTTATATGCCATATACTTACCCATAACAGGATACCCAGATTACCAGAAAAGCCCTTTTCCATATGAGGCTTGACTGTAGTGACCTGCATTTGTGACCTGCAGGGGTAGTTACTTGCTTTGCAAAAGGAACCTTCAAAATAGGAACAATACCAGTACTGGTGCAACTTAATGTCAACGGGTTTGTTCTAAAACCAGCTGTGCATTATAGCTGCATAAAATTTTGAAATGTATAAAGCTGCATTACAGGGGCACTGTAATTTTTCTGCCCTCTAACTGAAGTTGCTACATTCTGTGTTTTCTATAATGCCTTCTTTAAAGCTTTGTTTGTAACATTCCCTTTTTTCTTCTCTCCACTCTCCTCTTTTTTGCAACAAGCTTTCATTTATGCTGTTACTTAAGAGGAAACCAGCATGGCTTTTCATGTGACTGTATAAGCTATGGTCATATGCTTTGACCATGAAGCCAGAAGTGGTAGTCACATAGCTATTAGAATAGGATCCATTAATTACGTTGTTCTCTGACTGTCTTTGTGTCAGTGAAACAAAAGTGACTATGCATTAACAGTACCTACCAGGCATCTGTTCTTCAGAGTGATCAGCTCTTTCTCAAGAGGACCAAATGACCAGCTTGGCTCCTGCAAGGTTACCATTCCAACATGAGTAAAGCCCAAAATACTGAAAATATTTCACACTTTATAGCTGCAACTAAAACTTAAATATTGGAATGCTGGCCAAAAAAAAATTTGCTGGTGGCCTTATACAAATGAACATTAAGGGATAAAAGTTTAATTCTTAGACTTCCAAAGATCTTCTTTACAAAAACATAAATAATATGAACTGACTCAGATTTAAGTACTGTGCAAATTAAGAATGTGCTGTTAAAACAGTATCACACACAGTGCTCCTAAAACGAAGTATTTAAAACTTTATTTTTTGAAGAGTTTTGAGTTTCTGTTTCTTTGTCTCTGACTGTCTCATACAGTTCATTAGGTACTCACATCAGTTGGTTTTCATTTTGGATGATCTGCAATTTCATGACACAGTAGGTTAAATTTGGAGCAACTTGTATTCTCTTCTCTGTTTTCTTGCATCTGTGTATCTAATCATATTCCTCATGTTCTTTTATATTTCTATTCAGGAGCTATGAATTAGATGTTAATGAAGAGACTTGTTCAGCATTTCTTAGTAAGACAAAATTCCCATTAATTTCCCTTACATAAAGGCAGAGACTAGAATTCATAATGAAGTATTTTCTTTCACAGGAGACAGTCTTGGCAGAAATTCTTTTGTGTATTGGATAAGCTGAAGAGTCTTTGGTCCCTTTACAGCTATTCACTGCAGCTTGCCTGTAATGATAATTAAACATTTACTGCCTGACCACACCCTTCAGCACTTTCTCTGGATGACAGAAATGTTTCACAGAAGTAAAACTGTTCCATGTGTTTTATTGCACTTCCTTGGTAACTTCTACTTTTCTAGTGCAATTTTTCAGTGCAATCAGATTTTTTAAAACATATTTAAATTACTGGTGATGTAGATAGGTAGGTGCTAGCATAAAAACACCCAATAATGTTCAGAACAGCAACATTTAGGCATTGAACCACTAGATTCTCTGAAAAATCTTGAGTAGTATCTAGCATTACTAACACAATATGGTATTAAATCAGATCCACAGTTCCCGCCCAGTACTTTTTTATTATCCCCATGCTGTACAAAGTTAGTAATTAATCTCTGTCATGCAATAATTATGCACCAAAGCATTCTGATTCCTCTAGAGGAGTCTTCTAAGACTTCTTATTTATTCTACAGAAATGATTCTGTTCTTCAGAATTTATTTTTATTGAATATGCCTTTAAGGAAAGATCATTTTTGTTTCATGGTTATCCTAGAACACTTATGTTCCACCTTCAGGTTTTTCAAAATACTTGAATTTTGTAAACTATTAGTAATTTTCTAATTAGTCAGCAAGATGCAGATTCCAATAGACTCAAATGCAATGCAATGTGCAGCTGAAATGAATCAGCAGCACAGTCTGTAAATATTAATCTAAAACATGTATGATATTAATTATGAAAAAATTCTCATTTAAGGATCATATCTTCTACCTTTGTTCTGAACAGAGGCATGAGCTTGGTTAGCAGGATTTATGAGCCTCTGATGACTTCTGTTATTTTGCTATATATGGCAAAATAAGTAGCATTCTTATTTGAAATGCAAGTGTATATTTGATAACATTTGGTAAAAAGAGCATAGTTACCCATAGATTTATATTATATACAAAAAGAATATTTTTCACAGAATGCTGTTCCATTGGAGTACATACCTCCATTAGATTTGCATCATGCCCATGTCTACTTCCTCGAAAATTCTGGCAGAGTTAAAGTGTCTTGAATGAGCCAGAGCTCCCAAGTTCCATGTGCTTCTGGTCTTTAGGAAGGGGACTGTAAAGGGCAAAGCAAAGGACAGTCAAGTTTCTGGTCTCCTTATTATCACAGAACCCAGGCAAGTGGCGGCTGTTTTCAAAACACTGTGAAGTTCACCAGATGCACACACAAAAAAAAGTGAATGAAACATTTCTAAACCCTTAAAATTTTTCACAGCATGAAAATTAAAATTCAAGTATGTTTTTATATTTCTATGTATTGCATAGTGAAAAGGAAGTATTTTAAAATATTCCTTTTTATTGACATGAATGAAATGTCAAAGCACAAAGAAATTCTGACAATATCCAGAGATTTCTTTTCTTGGAATCTGTACTGATTTAATTCTATTACATTACCTAATAAAAATCATTGAATTGCCCTTTGTTATGGTCCACCAGAAGAACAGATAAATATTTAAAAAAAAAAATCAAAAAACTCCCATATGTGGCAGTTCAACAGACATGAGAGAACTTCAGTGTTTACTTTCGTTGTAAGAATAACAACCTTCAACTGTGTGCACTATGTAATCAGAAATCAAAAAAAATCTATTTATACAAAGGCTTACTTCTTTCATAGCAGCTTACTTCTTTCCTAGCAGCTCAGTACCAGTCATATCAGGTTGTTATTTGAGATTTATTACTGTATGTCCATTTGTAATAGCAATATCCACACTTAAGATATTTTCTTGCTGAAATGCCGTTGCAGTAATTTGGAAGGTGTCCAAAAGTAGTATTGATTTTACAAAGAAAATGAAACAATATACATCTAATGCAGGAAGGCATATAAGGAGAACTGAGACACTCAGATGAAAAATTGTGCTGTTAGCTTATGTCAGAAGACACTGGTCAGTTTAGTCTGTGGCTGAGCTGAAACAGAGAGGTGGAGGGAGAAGAGCTGAACAGGATGGGCTTCAGCCCTCTGATAAAATGGAAAGGAACTTAGGCACATGATGAAACTGTCTTCTGAGAAAAGGCCATGAGAGGTGCATTTAAAAAGCAGAATATTTTCAGAATGCATGGGTCTCCACATCTGTATAGCAAACACAGCCAGACAAACCTTCCTGCACTCATGCCTGAGTGTTCCCCAGTGCCGAAGGCTTGCCACCCATCAGGTACAGTACAGCTGCAGTCTCTCAGCAGTCAGTAAGAGCTTCATTCTGCCTCCTGTATTTCAGCAGTCCAGTGTTTGATGTATTTAGTATACTGTATTTTGCTTTCATTTATATTTTCATGAACATTTATATTGTGGACTGTCAACTGGTGTGTGGTCATAAAAGCCTGAGAAAGAAACAAGCAGGAAAAACTATGCTGATGTTCAATTTGTAAACATAGTAGAATGCTTCTGATACAAAATATTAGTGTTAGATACTGACTTTGCCAAAAGAAAGTCACATAGCTAATAAATCAACAAGCTATAAAAAAGATTCATATTCTCAGGCCCCAGGTATTATCAATTGGAGTCTAAATGACTATCAGCATGTTCTCTAGTGGCTCAAGAGCAAGAAAATAATAAGATTTTGAACAATAAGGCTAAAGACATAATTTATAAACTATAGATTCAGGAGCAAGAGTTGTACTGGGATCAATATTTCAAAGAAGAATACATAAATTATACGATTTAATCTTGTCCAGTAGCTTAGCTACTGGTAGTTATTCTCCTGGGCATAAGGATTTTGTTTGTGTTTGAGCGTGGCCTGAACTACACAAAGGAGGAGCTTAAAAGCAGAAACAGAGCAATGGAAGGAATGATGTAAGGTGATTTTCCTTTCAGCATGTTGCAGGATAAATTTCTTTTCATATTTAAATTTTAAACTTGACATCTCTTTGTAGTAAGAATTCTCTGTTGGTCATCAGAAAAGCAGGAAGAAGTCCTATAGCACCCAGACTCTTGCTGCAGCCTGATAAAAAAGGCATTTAAGACATGATGAAGACCTCTTCTTCTCTTCCATCTGCTTTCTTAAGTATCAGCCTAGGTCCAGATGCATATATATATCCCTAATGCAGGCAGTAGAACAAAGTGCACATTTCTTCAATTCCTTATAGTTATCAGCAATACTGTTCCGTACTGTTACAAGGTGAATAGATACGTTTTTAAGAAATATATTTCTGCAGAGGACTTTGAGAACAGATACTGCCCCATTCATGCATCTTTGCCAGCACATATTAGGTGTTCCTCTCATCTAGTTCATCTTGTTAAAGTTGCAGATTATCTCCCTAGGGTACAAGTTTGACAGGCAAGTAAAGGAGTCACTAGTTGAGATCATCTGGTATGAACCACTTTAAATTTGCTCTATGGGCCATAATGGACTATGAGCCCATCATAGGTCAGAGCCTTAGACAGACTGTCAGGAACAGCTCTGGAAAGCAATAAGGAAAAGTACGTAGTATTAGAAATGGTGACGGCTGTTCACAAGATAGCATGCTCCCTCCTTGGGAAGAAGAATTCTGCTTTGTTGTAGGGCCAAACTTTTGGATGAACCTTAAAGTAGGTATTTGTTTTCTTGTGTTTATTCTGACATCTGTGGCAATTAGTTTCTAATCAAGTCTAATTCTGAGACGTCCTTTCCATCTGTATTTTTTTTCTTTTGAATTTTGTCTTCAATCCTCCAAAAAGATAAGTATCAGATTGCTAATAACTGATAGTTTAGAAGGTTTTCCTAGAAGTAGTAAGTGTAGTATAAAACTGAAGGTTGTTTGGAGACTGTGGTGGGTACACCCACCTTGCCTTTTGCTGAATTCCCTCTCCTGGGGAATGGGGAGAAAAATGTAAGGGTGGTGAAAAGACTCGTGGACTGAAATCATGACAGTTTACTAAGAAAAGCAAAAGACAAATGCCATAACCACAAATGTCCCCCCTTCCTCGTCCTTTCCCTGAGCTTGCATTGCTAAGCATGATGCCATTTGATATGGAATATCCCTTTGGTCAGTTTGGGTCAGCTGTCTTGACTATGTCCCCTCCCAACCTTTTGTCCACCCCCAGCCCACTGATGTTGGGGGGTATGTGGAGAGAGTGCCTTGATGCCGTGCAAACCCCGTTCAATAGCAGCCAAAACACTGGTGTGTTAACACTGTTTTAGCCACAGTTGTGGAGCCCAGCACCATATGGGCTGCTATGAAGAAGGTTAAATTTGTAACTTCATCCCAGCCAGACCCCATACAGAGATAAAAAAAGAAAACTTTCACTTCTGCCATCCTAATGGTTATAACTCACCGACCTACCTCTCTTTCAAGCTGCTTCTGAAAGAGGCCAGCTTCAGCCTTGCTGGCTGGAACGTGAAATCTGCTGTACATGCTATGATAGCTTTGGAAGATTTCGAAGTTGTAGGAGCTTCTTTTTGTCTGATTTTTCTAAGGAGTCCATTTCTGATATGAACCCTGAACTGATAATCAAAGTAAGGGTCTGTTCATGCTACTATGATGGATAAATGTGAGCTACATAAGTCAGAATGAATTTATTATGCATTTATTACTTTCCAATCTAATAGTATAGCCTAGTCTAATAATTAATTCCTTGCTTGTCAGTCCTCTATTTTGAATGGCATTATAGGTTAGAATTATTTTCAGTGTTGTCAGTATATTTTTATAAAATACTGCGGAGTACATGCTGGTTTGTGAATCTAGCAGCAGAATACTCTATGAACCTAATGCAAGTATTCTACTAAGATGGATTTTTTTTTTTAAAGGAGGAATGATCAAATTTAATAGAGATAGATAGTTCAATAATGTTATAAAATAAAATGTTTCAGCAAAGCGTCATTTCTGTTGCATGGTATGAGTCTTCTCAAAAATCATTATATGGCCTCCAGTCTTGGTATATTCATTTCTGAAAAGTGCTCAGAAATAATCATCTGTACTTTTGTGGTAGGAATGTTTAAATGCATCCACATTGTTTACCTTTGTAGGGATATAGCACCTTTCTACTGAACTGGAGGAGTTAGAGAAGGACTCAAATCATCCTCTCACTGTATATTAGTGGGTTTTGCAACAAATAAAGATACGTTCAACAATTTGAGATAGCCAACTTTGTCTTTGATTTGGTGGGCATTATGGAATGACTGAGTGGCCCATATTTCTATCTCTAAGGTACATTCCTAAGGTACATACCAAATTGCAGGACTCTCTGTACCTAAGAGAAACAAGAAAAGGGGTAGTATGTATGTGTGAGAGTAAGTGTGAAAGGAGAAACATGCCCTAGGGTCCTGCAAAATGGGTGAAGGCTGGACAAAATGCTGGAACACAGGATAATTTTGTGTTGTCCTTTGGAGCTTTGCTGGCTGCCTGCTTCCCACCATAGAGCATTTGGGCTATGCCAACATTCTGTACATTAACCTTATTCAGCTCCTGGCCACTGAAGTGGGACTTGGAATTGGAGCAATACCTCAACCTTTTATTGTCTGAGTTTGTGATGGAAATTAGCAACCAGAGAATGTGGGAGGACTTGAAAAAGGCATCTATGCAATGCTAAAATTGCATTTGTGATTGGAATGTCCCAGGAAAACCCCACCTTGCACTGGGAAATCTTGTAGGTTTTGACAAACCTACGGCTATCTCTGAATGGAAGTAAATTTGGTAAAATCTGGGAGTTTTAGCATGGTTCCCAACATGAATAAATTTTCTGCTGTACAAATGCTTTCTTCCTGGGACAGTATTTATAGGATAGCCATAAATCTTTAACTGGCTTAGGTAAAATCACAGGAAGAGATGTACAGAATAATGTCTAATTTTTCTGTTTCTAAACATGCTACACTTGTGGTGAGCCTGTATCTGTTAATAATCACATCAGATTGCAAAGTACATGGTTTTCCTCTACAATTTGAGACAGGGTGTACTTGATCTGAGGGTTGGAGACCCTTTTGTTGGTTTGTTTTTTATTGGAGGAGTTGTTGAGATCATTGTCTTTGCTAGCAATATTTATTTTAGACTAAGAACAACTGTTCATTAAGATTCTTGGAATTATTTACATCAGAGTACTTAGGGCTATATCTACAAAGCATATAGATGTCTAAAGATTCATATTTTCTCAAGCTTATACGTGGGAGCATGTCTTCATAATTTCAAAAATACTTCTAGCTGTTGTTCTGGATCTTCAGAATTTGCAGTACTATTAAAAATCTGGACTTCAGACGATGAATAGAAAGATATGTCTCTCCCCAGACCATTGCTAATTAGAACAACCTAGATCAGAATATGGTTTTTTCCAGGCTTCAAAAATCTTACATTTCAGATATTTTGAGGAGTCACTTTTATCTCTTACTTATGTTGGTGTTAGGTTTTAAATATTTTTCCGTAATAAGCTACATGCCACCTGTGAAGATAGAAAATATGTTCAGTGAAGCACGTAATTTTCAGTTACACAAGAAGCACTTTTGTTTCTATAATCAGAACATGAGATACAAGAAGAGTTAGATCTGATTTTACAAGCCCACATATTATCAGAGTAAAAATTCAAAATAAAGACTTCCATATGTAATTACAAAATAAAATATTTTAATGACCTTTTCTCTTTGTTTTTATGGCACCAAGTAAATAGTGTATTTGGTGTAATATTTTAGATTTTACAGAGGGATGGAGATTACTTCTGGTTTTATATAAATTTTACTTATTTGGCCTTAAAATTTTTAAGGTTTTTATCAGAAATTGTACTTGAAATCTAAGTCTGTCATTAAAAAATCCTCAGCTTTATAAAATAACAGCTCTCTTAGTGGGCAGGAATCAGCAAAAATAATTTTTAGAAAAAACAAAGCAGAATTTCTTAGTATATTTCATCAGCATAAGCTACCCAAAATCCAACAAGACTGTGGTGCCAGTTGCTTGCTGTCTTACTTTTTTCCATCATACTATTAGATATTTGATCTAATTCATTAGCCAACTCTATAAAAACTATTAAGGTAATATATAATCACTCTTGACAAGGTTTTGTAGTTTCCATACTACCAGTAACAAAGACTCTTTGCAATCACAGAACTATATTTTAGGCCATGTTCTAGGATCTTCAGTATTATTATGGCCTAAAAATCCAAGGTGCCAGTGCAGAGAGAAAAAACTTTTTTGTGCATGAAATGGAATCTGTTTAGGACAGAAGAATAGCCACCTCTGAGTGATGGAGATTAACGAAGCATCATTAAACATTGTAAATTAATTTAGTTTCCAGTAAATCAAGATATACTTATGCACCATTTGCCACCTCATCATGATCTGTGCAATGTATAATTTGACATATGAAATGCTTTAGTCAGTCCAAAGACTTATTCTAAATTGTATAAACTGCTCTTGCAAGTGTACTGAATTTTATTGTTCCCCTTTATTTTTTGTGCTCGTCACATTTAAAGTATTTAAGAATTTTAATGACAAAAGTAAGATTCCCCTTAGTTTCAGACATTTCATAGCTTTGATGCCAGAAGAAACCCCTAGATTTTATTCTATTGCCTACATAGGAATATTAACAAAGGTCCAAGATTGCTATTTGTGATACATACAACAGTTTACAAGAAGAATCAAAGGCTAATTAAGTGGCTGTTTTCACTATTCAAAACCAGTACAAATAAGTTTATTTCAGTTTAAAAGAAGAATTTTATTTTTAACATTTAAAAATGCAAAGGAAAGTATCTGATGAGATGTGTCCTTTGAATCTTCTAATAAGTACAGTACAAATTCTGCTATCTTGCATCACTGAGTAGTAATTTAATTTTCAGTAATTTCCAGGTTAATATCACTTGTTTTCAGAGAAACTTCCTTCCATGTGAGTCCTGAAATGTGTGAGCAGTACTGATCAGTGGGATCTTAACTTATTTCCCACCACCACCAGCCTCTCAGCTGGCCTGGCCCCTGGGAGGCAACTGGAAAAAGGGCAACCATAATGAATGCTAAATTCTGAAGAAGAGGAGCTTGGTTTGGCCAGCATCTTTTGTGTTTCTTTTTCATATTTGTACAGTTTTGTAAGTGAAATGCAGGACTATGACTTCATCTTCAGTTCTTGTGAGTACGTGCACTCTGGCCCTTTTGAAGTGTATCTGTGAAGTGTCATCTTCGTATGACTTCACAAAAGTCGTAAATGAACTTTAAGGAACTTAATTGTGAAGTGCAAACACGTAAAAGGAGATAGCCTTGGTATTAAAATTGAGGAAGAAGCAGGAAAAGAAAAAGATGGGGCATGGCAGAGACTGAGATAGAGAAGAGAAGCAGCTCACTGGCGAGAATAAGAATTATTTATGGGAAATGAACTGCATCCGTCTTGACAAAAGTCTGATAAGGTTGTGGGCATGGGTGAAAGAAGAGGAGACAGTAACAAAGCTATGCACATCACACAGACCAAATTCTAACAATAAATATTTCTGAGCCTCCCACCAGCCTCCTCCTTCCGTATTTCTTTGTAATGATTTCACTGACTTATCTTTGCAGTAAAAAAATCTAATTAGATTGGAAAGAGTAGCACATTAATTAACAGATAAACTAACAGTATTAAACAGCTATACTCTAGAAGCTCACTCTGGTCTTCCTAATTAGGCAGCCCTCTCTGCGTGAAGTAGAAAATGCAAGTAACATAACAATATAACATAAAGGGCGAAAGGGCCCATTATGCTGGTAGACAGTGAAGAAAAAAGAGAAAGAAGAAAAAAAAAGAAAACCTGAAACACCACTTACGCTCAGTGATCTTAGTGATCTGTAACTGCTCCATGAATTGCACTAAGATAATAAAAGATTTATATTCAGTATATTTGACCAGTTCTAATGTCATCCCATCCAGTTTTCTCAGGAAAAGCCTCTCAGAGCAATGAGAGTCCAATAGCAGGGATCAAAATGTTGTCTTTGTGTTGTCTTAATTAGGATAAGAGCTGTGTAATTATTTATTTAGGCAGTTAGGCAAAATGTTTCTTCCCATCCTCTTTGCTGAATTAAGCTGGGCTTGATAGACCAGTAGGTTTCTTTTTATTTCAAGGTACATAGCAGTTTCTCTTTCAAGTTGTGTATTTATTTTATGTTGCTTTACTGCTTCATTTTTATGTTTTACTGCTTAAAGTTCAATGAAAAAGGCTTGTGTATGAAAGCCCTTATGTACGTGAAGGACATACACTAGCTGAGAAATGCCCATTGAGTTCAGTGATATTTTTGCCATTAGTACCTTAGGCAATGAGAAATTAGTATGGCAAATATTAACTCAAAAGCTAGATGCCAAACTTTCACATGTCCCTTGAGCAAAGAACAGACTACAAAACTGACCTGTACATCATGCTTTGAAGATGTGTGGCACATCTAGAAGAAGCCAAAAGAGATCTGTTTTCCCTCGTTGAGGTTAAAAAGAACCTGGAAATTCCTGAATTTAATTTAAAATATAATTTATCTTACAGCTCTTACAGTACAAACCAAGTCTAAATATGTTGCTGAGTCAGTTGTATACAGAGGCCGTAAAAGAAAGGATAGATAATTCGGACAACACACCCCTTTGTCAGTGATACAGTATATTTGTTGTCTCTCTGTAAAGGTCAATTTAAATATCAGTATCGTTAAACAGTTTATTTCACCTGTTTAGAAGAAATGCAGAGCTGTTCCTTAAAAACATAGAAGACTGAATACAGGTTGCCTATTGGATTTGGAGAGACTAAGAATTGTTGTTTATGCTAAAGGACATTTTGCAATAAACAAAGAAAATCTACCGTAACAAACATAGATGCTAACAAAGGATATGAGCACATATGCTTGAAAGTACTGCTATTACAGAGTCATCTACTCTACAATTTAAAGCAATACTGATACTGCTGAAGCTGAAATAGCTTTGGTAGTGATGGGATTTTCTCATAATAATTCTTCAGTGTAGACAAGGCCATCTGAAGCAGTTTAAGCACCTCTGAATGAAAAGAGTGTACAGTTCATTTGATCTCCCCTTGCCTTTAATTACTCATCTGCCTGCACAGCAGTGCCTCAAGGGATCAAGGATCTTTGGAAGAAAACAGTTCTAAGGACTCAAAAAGTTACTACCAGAAGGACCCACACTGATTAAAAGAAATGAGTGGAAGGGGTTTGGGGGGTTTTGTTGTTGTTGGTTGTTTGTTTTAACTTTTATTACATCTTTTCTTTAAAAATAAAATGGTGAAAATAAGTTTGATTAAATAGCTTAATTAGAAAATTCAGTGAGGAAAAAAAGTTTTTGGTCGAAAAGATTAAGAATTGAAAGTCAATAGGAACTGGGAGTCTAAGACCTTGTAAGTTTATAATTTTCAATATAGCTAAAGATGTTTCTTTTCCAAAGGCTTCAGCCCATCAGTTAGCGGAGAGGTACTCTACTGTTGTAACATAAAGTTCACAGACTACTGAAGAGCTCTTACAGACCCATGTATTTCAATATTGTGTCTTCTTCCTACTTCTTGCAGTAAATAGAAGATTGCTGTGTAGCTATGCATTGTGAGCATACCTCTTTGAAGCAGTTTTACTCCTCAGAACTGTCCCAACAGTAGTTTGGTATCTGTCAAGCTGAGCAGAAAGAAATTTTGGTTCTGTTCCCTGTGATGTGACCTCAGATTGAGCAGAGCTTCAGCAACACCAGTCATTTGTAAACTCCTTAATAAACTGGGACTGGTAATGCATGTCATTTGAACAGGATGGGGTTTTATCTGTGCAAAATTCTTCTTTCCTTACTGTCATAAGCATCTTGCATACCTTTTCCCTTTTGTTCTCCTTGTGTTTATTCTTTGTTGCAAGTAAGCCTGATAGAAAACTTTTCAGTGAAGCTATATTCTGTGGGAGGAAAATGTTGGTTTGATACAATGGTAAGAGTAGTGTCTGATTTCTCTGGGAGTTTACAACAGTTCGTCAAAAAACAAATGAAAAGGTCCATAATCTATTCCAAAACAAAAGCTACCCATATAAACATTTGGATATAGTTATTTCCTTCTCCTTCTCCCCTCCAAAAAATCAGAATTGCTTCCTAAGCAGTTTTAGGAGATGGAGATGTAGTTTGGGTGTCCTCTCTCCTTGGTCTTTGATTTCTAACCAGATCCATCTCCTGTAAAGTACGGTGGACAATCTTTCTATTATTTAATGCAGTGGCTCAGACAAGCAGAAGAGCAGAGCAGGAAACGTGACCCTGACAAAGAACCTCACAGGCTGAAAAAAACAGAGCAGTGCTATACGGCCTATCTCTGCTAGAAGGCACTGAACTGGCACTTTTCAATCAAATTTAGCACTTATAAGACAGTGTTATTTTTCTGATCATTTCTCCTTGCAGCCTGGTAACATGCACCAGGGTACTCATTTTCAAGATGCCAGTGATACAGAGCTATTTACCTAAAGCAATAATGATGGACCAGAATAATGACAGATTTACCTAGATGTAAACACAGACGTACATAGATACACCAGGACAGCATTGCACACAGAATTTTCATTGTTCATGAACACAATGTATACCATTTTTTGGTACTGTTTGAGTGCATTTGCTTGTTTGACTTGAAAGTTAAATGAAAGATGCAGGCAGATTTTTTAAAAATACCTCTAAATATTACTCATCAGAGCAAGTAGCCTTTTGTTTTTGTTAAGAAAAACACTGTGAGTTTTTCGTTACCTGAAGTAGAGAGGATTTTTTACTCAGTAAGGGTTTTTTTCACCTTACTTGTAATTAAGTACAAGTGGTAGCTAATCTTGACTTGCTACACATTAAATATTTTCTGCATTTCTCATCTGTACAATACTGCCATGTTGGTCTTAAGTTTTCAGTTAGCAATTATTACTTTTTGATGAAAACCCCCAGAGATTAATGGGTCATAAACCAGAAGTAAAAATCAAAGCTGAAAGATAATTTCAGTACTTCTGTAAAAGATAAGAGTATGCTTTTTTGGGCAAAGTCTTATACTTAGTGGCTTGTACAGAGAATTTGTAAAAATTTTTATTATATTATCATATTTCATTCAAATAGCAATCAATGAATTTATTCAAGACTAGGATTTTGTAAGCAGAAAAAAACAGTGGAGATAATCTTGGAGGGATATTATTTTTTTGAAATATGTGTGAGGCCTCCAGTGACTCAGAAGATAGCTTTTAGGAATTGTAATGTATTTGTTACAAAAAAGTCTGCTTGGGTAGCAGTAATTAGTCAGCAGTTTTCGAACTGATGTAAACGCATAGGGACCTGATTGTAATTTTAAATATTTACATAAACCAGCTTATTTTTCTCCCATTGATTTCTGACAGAGTACATTGTGCTTAATGCTTTTGAACATCAAAGACACATTTATGTAAGTACCTTAACATTGACCCCCAACCACTATTTCAGAATTTATTATGCCTCACTAGAGGAAAAAAGTCAAATGTATGTTTAGATTTTTTTTTACCTTAAAAAAGCATCGATGCATAGAGTAGGAGTTAGTCAGTTGTCTGTATTAAATAGATGGAAGCCTAATCATTCACTGGTATATGTCTAGTGGTTAAAAAACTAGTTTCTGATAGAACATCTTAAGAAAGCCCGGAGTCTGGAAGCTGACTTGAGATGTTTTTCTGCTGCTTCAGCAATACTTTCAATAGGGAAAAATTGCCGGACAAGAGGAACAATGGCACTGACTACACGAAGAGCTATTGCATGCACAAACTAAACATGAATTGTCAGGTTTGTAACCTCTACGCAGTTTTCATCTATTGAAGACTCATATTTTAAAATATCCTGACAATAGTCTCTGAATGGCATTTATATATGGCATTGATATTTCGTTTTAGGATGCTGCCACACAAACAGAAAGAGCTCACAAAAACTTACACGTCCATTACTTGTTACCTCAGTTAGAATTTTCCCATTTAGACAAAGTTCTTTCTCCCATACTTTATATACACATATAACAATAATTTGTTAAACCCAAAAGGAAGTAATTTTCCTTTACAAACCAAATCCAATATATGTGTGTATGCTATACATGGCTATCGTATTGCATATCAGACCAGGTTGTATTTCAGTGTAGTAAATGAAGAGACACTTGTCTGCGATGTGCTTTACGTATTTGATAAGTCCTAAACAATGTTGATGATTGGATAAAGGGTGAAAAAAATGTTCAAACACCGGATCCATCACACCTGACTCTGTAAGAAAATTTCCTCTGAGCACCTTGTTCCAGCACAAAGGAAGAGCAGTTTTAAAGAATGGAAAGTGGCAATTCTTTCCAATAGAATTTAGTTTTCCATGTCTGGGTTTAAAAGAAGCCTCTTCCTCTTTTATTCATGTGTAGCATTCATTGCTTCGTGATTGAATAGCAGCATCTTATGAACTTGGAGCGAGTTGTCTATACACATTTACATGCGTTTCTTACCCACCTGGAACAATCTTGACTGTTATTCTGTCTTTGCTTAGCCAACATAATAGATTATACTCTAAGTAGCGGCTATGAAATTTCATCCATTGTGTGAACATGGGTATTTGCTGTAGTGGGAGTCACTAATGTACAGAGCTGGTTGAACTGTTTTTAAGAAGCAAAAACACTCATTAGCAGGTTTCTGGAAATAACTATTGACAAATATATTTCAGTGTTTCCATCATCTGAAAAAATCTTGCATAATTTGAAGACTGAAAGAAAGAAAGTATTTCTTCAAATAATTTACAAACATTGTTTGGCTGCCTTTAATGGCAGATTAATGCTCCCAACAAGAAAAATGCTCCCATCTAAAAGAAAAGCTATATGTATGCTGTTATGCAGCCTCCCTTTATTTTTGGGGGAAAAAAAAAATAAAATCTAATGGATTTTGGAGACCTTTCTTTTCTTGGAGAGATATTCTTACTATATTTTGAGCCTTCCAGACATTTCAAACTAATTAACCAAAACTGCCATTTCCTTCCCTTACTTAGTCTGAGTCCTCTATTGAGCAAAAGGTTTAACTTGTATTTCCCCAACCTTTAAGCAAGCAATTTGACGTGTCAGTCAAGTCGCTTTCTTCCTGAACTTTGCTGAATCTTATCAAGTTTACTTACAGAGCGTTCAGCAGTGACACAGGGCTTTACGGTAAGCCCAGGCTGACATTCAGTGTTAACTGAAGTCTCGTGGCGACTCCACAGCCTGGGGATCGGCGTCGCGCAGCCCATGCCACAGCACCGCAACGTGCCTTCACCTGGGAAGGGAAGAGCACGTACTTTGTCGTCTTGGGAATGTCATCTCCCTGTGTTCTCCTCCAGCTTCTTTCTCCAGGAAACCGTAATCTGAGGATTTTCTATGTCCCTGTTGGGTTACTCCTTCCCGAGCGAGGCTGCGTTGCCACTGCCACCCGGCGCTCGGGGTGCGAGCAGCCCGGTTCGTTCACTGGTGTTAACAGCGGTGAATGTGGGGAGCCTGATGGGCTGCTCCAGGAGCTGGGCCTGGGCCCGGGCCCAACAAGGGGGAGAGGTGACTCCGTGCTCCCGCCCGGGAAGGCCCCTGTGCCAGCCTGTGCTGTGCCGGAGCTGGGCCTGCTGTGCCGGTGAGAGGCCCTTTCCCAGTCGCCTGAGCCCCACGCTGCCTCCCCTGCCACCCCCCCTGGCTGGGCGCTCACCTTGGGAAGGACGCCCAGCTCCAGCCTCTTACTGGGGTCCCTCCTGCCTGCTCCCACAGGCTGCCCCCCTGTTTCCTTCTCCAGGTGAAGAGAGCTGGACCCAACCCCTGCCTATTTTTTGTGTTTTCTTCAAGCTGGAGGGTTTGATGCCATGGGGGCTCAGAGCTGTGTATGTGCTTCTTTGATACAGAAGGCATGCTTTCTTTTAACTCCTTGGGCCTGAGGCTTGCGAGGACGCTACATAATTTAAAGATCCTGGAATGCAAGGAAGGCTTCTGAGTTCTAAAATAACTCTCTATAAGTAAAGCTGCCTGCCTGGTTGGTCTTAAAAGCATATGTGACTGTCTCTTGCACCTTACTGGCTCTGTCAGGAGCCTGCAACTTTAGAGACAGTCACTTCAAAAATGTTTGAGGAAACAAAGCAATACCTCTAGCTTCTAGTGTCTGTACTTACTTTAGAGCTTGGAAAGCTAAATGAAATTAACCCATTAGGCCAGAAAAAGCAAAACAGTAGTAGCGGATGAAGAACTGAAATCACAACAGTAACGTATTTCAATATCTGTGATTCTAAGTATTGCACCTGCTGCACATTAATCCATGTTAACTGGATGTGAGAGGGTTCCTTATACTCTTCCTGAGAAGAAACTCTCATCTTTCTGGCTTTTTTCACCTTTTAGTGATGGAGAATAACCCAGAGTTGAGGAGACTGAATTGATGGCACTGACTGTGCAGGGAAGCCTGAAATGCATGGTACAGTTCATAGGGGAGGAACAGTCAGTCGCACAGCTGAGATGCCATAAGCAAACTCACGCTGAAGAAAGACTCTTCAGAACTGTTCTGCAAGTGGGGAATTTGAAGGTCTTAAACTCTGCAACACCAGCAAATCTTAAACTGTAAAGCCTGCTAGTAGTTATAGATAAGTCACGTCTGGCAGCAGGGAAGGGGACCCAATATATCACTGACCTTGGAAAGTGCAGCCTGATGAATGAAGGAAAATCACTTGCTGGTAAAAGCAAATGCCCTATTTCCTGTTTCAGGTCAGGAAAAAAGGTGAGAGCCCATTTAACTGAAACTCAGTGCTTCTGCCAGAATAAAATGTGCAAATAGGCTCTGGGCAGGTGGGTTGGACTGGAAGGGATTTCTAGAGATCCCTTCCAACCTTAATGATTTCATGATTATGTGCTCTTACCTGCTCTTACCTGTTGTACTACCTGTCATGGAGAGCATTTCTGAAAGAAAAGGGGTTTTTTTTCCCTCTCAGGGAACTATCTCACTCTATACACTTGGTATAACACAAGTTGAGCATTTCATATTGCTGTATATTGAATCATTTGGGGATTTTCTTTTTGTGGAGTGTAAACAGAGTTGCAAGTGATGCCAATGCAGTACCAGATCCTTAAATTTTTTGCTCATTGTTATTCAAGTAAAGCACTCATTCACTTAAAATTTGCAACTGTATGCCCTATTACAATAGCATGCCCTTAATCATTGGGAGCCATCTCCATGTTAAATTATTAGACTTTCACTGAACCAAAGCAGAACTGAATCAACTTAGATCATCTGAAAATAAAGCCCTGACTCATAATCTTGAATATGAGTGGATTTTTTAATTATACACATTGAAATACATACAAAGGAATAGAAAAACACTGGATTCAGCCACCATTAAGTTCACCACTTGTTCCATGCACGATAGAGTTTGGGGCTCAAACTCTATGGCTTGCAAGTTAGAAACCAATACTTTTTCTTACATGACAATGTGCAAGATGACACTGAGTAAAGGAAACATTAGAGATATGCATGCTCTTAGCTATGTTAGATATTAGGCAAGGAGAGGAAAAAATAATTGACTGAATTGCTAATCTGGAATTATTTGCCTAACACCAAGTCCCAGTGGTCTGCTTCTCTGATGCTGTGTGAAACACAAGGTATTTGTCTCTGAGTAATTTGGAAATATGACAGTGAAACGGAACTGTCTTATAAACGCACAAAGTTGTTCCACTGTCATTTATGCTAAAGGATTTGACTCTGTTAACTCATTATTTTTAATTGAAATGCAGTAGCTGAAAATAGCAATATGCTCCATCTTAGTGTCTCTTTTCCTAAAATAAATTGGTGCAGCAAGATGGAATTAGTAGCAGCAGCAGACTGACAGTTGGAAGAAAGAAGGGAAGACTATACATCCATTAGAAATGGCCTTTAATGACACACATTTGTGTGCCTTAGACAATAGTGAGGCTACTCACTAGAATGAATGTGAGTGTCCCCTGGCCAAAACTCAGGTACTCAGCCTTGCACTCCTTGCTCTTTGGGGTCAACTGCAGAAGTTCAAATGATGATAGCAAGATTTTTACTGTATGACATTTAACTGAGTACAGCAGCTTGAAACTGTCCCTGCTGCATATTCCTTAATCAGTGTGTATGCAGCTCCCTGTGAAAGTTCAATTTAAATAGGAGCTCCATGGTTGGAAGAAGTAAAGAATATGTTTAAGAGCAATTATGTGAATAAAGGATATATAATCTGAGCCAGAAAGAAGAATTTGGCCTTGAGTAATGAGTATTCTTAGAGTGTCCAGACATTAAAAGATGTGTGGAAAAATTATATACCATCAGATGATTGAATTGGGTGGCATCAGCTCAAAAAGAAATTAGAAAGAGAAATTCTAAATCAATATTTTGTAGGTCAGCCGTGTGTCTTCCTGTTTTCATGCAGCTGTAAACATTAAAATGAGGGCTCCAGCTAGTCATCCATTTCCTTAATGCTTTAATAGATTGTCTTGTCCATTTTGTAGCTCATTTATTCACCAGATAAATTGAGTGTAAATGTTGTATGACGTGGTACAGCTTCTTTCTTCCCTGTAGTTTTTTTCATTAAGTAATGAGCGAGCTCAGCAGTTTAATAAGAATTGAGACCTGTTTTGGCTTTTTACTATGAGAGAGTCAGAATTGTCCTTTTTTATTGACCTGGAGCCTTTGTGATTTACTTTTTTAATAAACAGTGAAAACATTAGTAGAGGCTAGCTCTTTTCAAGTAAATTAAGTTCTTTACTGTACCTGGTTTCAGGGTTTAATTATACACTTTAATGTTCCCATTGAGATCCAATATCAAATGACAGGTTTCACAATGAAGGACAGAACTAAACGTATTTACGGTTGCAAGGAACGCTTCTGACTTGTAAATCAGCATGATAAAATACAAGAAGCTGAGTTTCTTTAGAATATTTCAATTATACATGTATTTTTTGCCGAATTTATTTGGAAGTATCATAGCAAGAGAAAAATAAATCATAAAGAACATTTTGCTGCTTCTAGTGCATAGTTGCAGGATGCCTGAATTTTAACTTTTACAATCATAAATGACCTTTGCAATGCTATACATCTAAAAACTTTTTGAAGTATAAAAACTCATGTATTAAACTGCTTCTGTTTTGTCTGTTTGGTGAATACTATTGTACTATGACCTGGAAAATTATCAACTGAAACATGATTGTTACAGCTAGAAACACTGGAGGAGGTTTTGGTAAAGGAATGATTTTATGACCTACCACCTCTCACTTTATCAGTGATGAATGCAGATGATTTTCATGCTAGTGTAACTTTTAGATGATGAAGACTACACAGTTTAATTCGCAGCTTATAGTTCAAAGATAGTTAAAAATACCCAGGTCTTCAACCTCAGGATTCAGCAAGCCTTCAGATTTTAAAGAGAAGCAAGTGTGCATCATCAATAAGATCAATTACATTCTCAAGACAAAATGCTTTTGTTAAAAAGTCTTGTTTATAAAATATCACTACAATATACAGGTAAGATCAGAGATTTTCTGCTTGGGAAAAAAAAAAAAGACAACTCATTGTTTAACCAATTAAATAATTGGAATTAGGCATGACACATTGCCATGGAAGTTGTATTTTTTGTGGTGGTCAATCTCCTGTCTCCCCTATGAATAGAGTTCTTCAAATAGACTGCATCTCATACTATGCATCGTAATTGACTTTCTGGAATCACAAACCAGTAGATTATGGAAGGAATAGTTTTCACCTGAGCTGAAGGTTATCTTGAATTGAAATCTTACCTCAGTTCTCTCTGGAACTGTTAGTGGTCCGCTATAGGAGCACAGAATTCAGTATCGTCTGATTTGTAAACTGTGGTTAGGATGTGTAAGCTTAAAGCTGAATTGCAAAGTATACTATAAACATGTTCATTGCCTCATTTATCCAATATATAGTATAAGCATAGCATATTTAATAATGATCTCATTTGGTTTTTAAATTAAGTTGTCTTTTCGAAAGCTGAAGAATTAATGAAAGAAAATTTATTTGAAAATCTCGTGTTACATTAGATCCGGCAGAAAAAAAAATCATCAACCATAGTGTTAATTGCTTGAAAAATCATCCTAGTTATACACACCCTTAAGACAATAATTTTGTGGCATATTTGGAGGCTTAGTCTGAGTTCAAAAGTCTTACTTTCCTTGAAATGTTATAGTGTTTTCTTCTTTTGTGTGCTGTAACTAATGCCTTGCCAGACCTCCAGATTTTCTCTGAGAACCTGATTTTATCAAACCAGATACAAACCAGAAGTTAGGTGTAACTCTGCAGAGCACTGCACTGTTATACACTCATCACAAAACAATTGTCTTAAGCAACAGTTAGCCTGTGTAGCAATGTATTTTAATAGCTACACAAATCAGAGAAAGAACCCAACAGTCCTACAGAAAAAAAACAGGGGAGGGGAGGGGGAATGGGGGGGATGGGACAGCAGACAGACTTTTAGCTATGGTCATTAGATTACATTTCTTTATATTGTTTTCCTTCCTTTTTATTTTTCTTCTACTGCTTTTTCATTTCACTTGTTGCGTTTGTTTCTTATTAGACATTGAATTATCCCAGACAAAGAACCACATGTTTACAGACATTTGCACAAGAGCTAGCAAAATGAGTAGTAGTATACCAGCATTATAATAACAACAGTGATAATAATAATAGGAAGAAATGCCTGTGCTTTGAAATTCAGCGAAAACTTGAAAGGTACCGAGTGCTGTTGGCATATCTTCAGTGGATATTGTACTCGGAACTTGGCAAAGCATTCTCACCACTATGGGGAATCCTTCCTCACAGATTTATTTTCAGAGTTTCTGGCAGGTATATAGAATATAAGAATAAAGTTTGTGCCTTTTACCCAAGAACTGAGTTAAAAAATACACCTTGACAAAATGTTCTTTGCTACTTTGATACTGCATTGCCATATATACATATATATCTAATGTAAAGAAAAGCAAGAAAAAAATTCCAAACCTCATAACAAATGTATTTTTTCTTTTTCAAGCACTGACATCACTTAAGGTTGGATTCATTGACAGAATCTAACGACAGGATTCAGATTCAGTGCAGTGGAAGCTAAGCAGGCAACAGAAACTTAAAACTGACTTTCCTTCACCTTATGCTTCTAGAATATCAAGAGATATACACTACTGTATATGCAATATACATCTGTATCTGTATTAGGGTTTGGGAGGTTTTTTTCACCTTTGTGGCAGATGCATTGCCTTTTGAAAAACAGAGTAAAGGCAATGTCAGTTTTGCTGCAGTAGATTTCAAGCCACCGACTTTGCCCGTGTCCTTACGGCTGGACTGTAGTGCCTGAAGGCAATGTTCAAACATGGTACCTTTGGCTCTCTGCCTCATTGTAAGAAAGCATAAAAGAGGAGACAATCTTTTGACTGCTGTGCTGGGACATGACTTCCTCATTTTTCTGGTGCAATGAGATGTAGTAATGCATCTCTAACATGAGCTCAGCTAATTTAGTGCCGCTGAGGTTTGAGCTGCAAAGACTCCAGTGGCAAATTCGACATGCTATCATGTTGACAGTATTTGGAACTACTGAAAAAGTAGATTAGGGTCTTCTGAAGTAATTTCTGTGTATGTAATTTATCATTAGTAATAACAAAATGAGAGTTTGGTTTTGGTATGATTTTGAGCCTTATCCCTTGCTTTGTTAGGAGAGAACCTCATTTTTGCTGTTAAAGTATGTAAATAATACACTGTTTATGTGCTTATATTTGTCATAAAAATGTTTTAGTACCCATGACTAATAGCTACAACAAATGAAAGTACACATGTGGAATACTTTGGCCCAGCCAGAGATGCTTTGATGCATCTCTGATGTTTTCAGAGGATAGATGCTCATTCATGGTTAATGCTATTTATTACTATAGTATTAGTACATCAGACATAAGGCTGACGTTATGGGGTAAGAAAAGAACTCTATAAATAAAGATCTTTTCCCTAAGAAGATTTAAGCAGATGTAATAGAGGTAATGGAGGAGAGATAATGGAGTGAGAAAATTTCACCTAAGGTCACTGTGGATCAGTAGTACAGAACTTTTGTATTTTTAATCCCAGTGAAATAGTCTGTACAGGCTTTGTAGAGTCAATCATTCAGAGGTCAGTAGCAATTTAAAAATATGTGTACATGTTAAATTTGCAATTAATAATGTTGATTTTTTTTGCCGTATGGTAAGCATTTTTCTGGAAAGTACTTTGCTGTTCTGCTTCGTTCTGATCAGTATTATTTTACCATGTCTGATAGCAGGGTTTTTTTAGTAATTCCAGGCAGTACCTTGATCAAAGTAGCTAAGTGGCTGTGCGGAAGTCTCAGTATTGAGTCTTCGTGAATGAGCTTTTCTTCATCCTTCAGTTGCTGACATTGAGGATAATTACATTTCTCTCAACAGAAAGGGAGGAAATAGGAAGTTCTGGAGCTTGAGTCTGATTTGAAGTTGTTTCTTTATAATTAGCTAATAAATTATTTTGGAGTACCAAATAAAATATACAGATTTGGATCTCTGACCACATTTTACCAAACCCTGCATGTGGCCAAAAGTACAGGACAAAAGCATAGGTAGGAAGACCTGTGACTGGTGACTTATTTTTCTTTGAGATTTGGGAGTGGGGTCACATTTGTCACCCAATTTCCTGTCGATATTTTTAAGGCTTTCTGACTTCATTATTTTCAGAGGAAAACTGAATTCCATTAACTAATGAAATGGTTTTATTGTGGCATCTCAGACATATACTGGGATAAGGCCTAATATATCTTCCTAGCCAGCTGAAAGTGGTGTTATATTTTTAAGACGTCAACAGTGTAATCCAGTCCATCGATATCATAGGAAATCCAACAGGAGAGAAATCAAATTGAAACTAATCAGAGCAGTACTTCCCATTTAAATGTAATTAAAAAAAAAAAAAACAGTTTCTTTTTCCCATCTTTCTGCATTTTCTCCTCTTTCTCCCTCTTTCCCTCTGCCTCACTTTTTTTTCCATTTTATCTTTTTTTGAAGAACTTTTTCCTCATTGCAGCTGTAGCCTCTGAGAACAGTCAGAGTTCACTGAATCCAGGTGAACATACTGTATGTGATGGCTTAGGTCTCTTTCCTACTAATGCTGGTAGCTGAGTGGCTAAAGATGAGAAAAAATTACATATTTACACTGCAATTATAGGAATTATATGGTTTACTGTCTAAGTACCATTCCACATCATGGTAATTATCATGATATTAAATAGCTGAGTGTCATCATAGAAGGAACACAAGTCATTACCACAGTTCTACATATGATAACTCTTAAACATAATTGCTATGTAATCTTCAGGTGATTGAATTAGCATGCAGACCCATGTGCATGCTGCCAGCACAGCTATGCATAAAAAAAGCTGCTTAATCAAAGATCACTGCTGTTTCTTTTTTTAATTGAATGATTTTCAAAACATGGCAATTCAGGGCCAGGTTTTGGAAAAAGATGCTACTTTTCATCAGCTTTGTTAAAGCGTGTGACGTGAATTTGCTTCAATGAATGATGTGAAGACATATGTGTAACTGCAACAATGGCCTAGGTACAAAAGGGATACTTGCCTTTTCATGGGCAACATGTTGTGAATCCACAAACCCACCCAAGTCAAGTCATTGTCCTGATCAGCTCTGGATCAGATGCCTGACTGTTCTGCAGATTTTACGAAGTGGTACTAGCTGGCATTAGGGGAAAGATAATATAGCCGTATAGGGGTTCCTATAACCATCAGAAAGTAAATTTAACAAATGTTAATGGAAGAGAATCTCTGACATTGCATATGGAATCATATTTTTTATGATGTATATTTGTTATGAAGGTTGCTTAGGCTATAATGTCCATCAATTTTCTTTCTTCTGTAGCATTTGTTCAAGGCAGTGTATGTAAATTCAAAAGAGTATAATCTGTATAGCAAATTTGCTTTACATAGAAGTATGATTTTTATGCTAACAGAGTGACTTTCATGTAGATATTTTTTCTATAAACAGATTTCATGCTTTTTGAAAAGTTCTTTTCTAAAAGTATAAACAAAAATCTCAAGGCATTTCTTGGATCTCTTGACAGCTTGTAAGACAAGCAAAACCAAGGGGTTGATATAATCTTTGTTACAATATTTTTCTAACCGTTTTCTTTATTTCTTCAAAACAAATTCCAGAAGTAATGTATTTACTTGAGTGTACATGAGTGTATACAAGATAACCCCACCTCTGAAATCACATACTGTTGCTTTTGGTTTTTGCATTTCTGAGAGCAATATCTGCATCTGTGCCTGAGAAAGTGTGTCCTCCTTGCATGCTGATAACTTTTTAATGGATTTCTTGCGCCACAGATAGAGCATGCCATTCTGATAGCTAATTTTGAGCTGATTCACATTCCTGGAACCAGATCAGGCTGAGAGTTTTAGTTACACTTAGAGCTTAATAAGTATTTATTATTGGAATGTGTATTGTAAGCTGTGTTTTATAAAGAAAAGTGATATTTCTAAAATATAATGCTGCATTCTGATATACATGAGATATATACTAATAAATATGAGATATTGCAGTCAATTTGTAATGCTCATGTTTTATGTACTGAAAAAGATTTCTTCACCATTTAATTGTCATAAACCATAAGGGCATCAAAGCTTATCATTTCATCAAAAGTCTTTGCAGGTTTAGGAAGATTTGGGGGTAGGTTAAAGTTATATGGTTGTAATCTATTTCATTGCAGAGTTCAACCGCTAACAACAAATATGACACCTTTTGGTCTGAGTGTCTTAGTTCATTGTCTAATCAGAAGCAGAGATGAACAGAGGCTGCACGATTATTGTGCAAATAACATCTCTGTCTACCTGCCTCTCTTGTTTCTAGTGGCAAGAAGAGTCTAAAACTGGTGCTTCCAGTTATGTGATGCAAGTAAGGGCAGGAATGGAAGGTCTACATGGCAAAGGTTATTTCTAGCCTGGTGATTAAGGGTGAGAGGATGCTATGGAAGACTCAGCATATGGTTCTATATAATTTGAAGAACTGTTTGGAACTAAAAATTCAGAAATTTAAAATTCTTCCCTTTGACCTCCTTTCCACAGACTTGGTAATGGGTCTGTGTGATCCATGAAAAAGTCTATGCATTTAAAAAAAAAAAAAACCAAAACCCAAAAAACTTTGCCATTGGAAAGTGCCTTAAAATCTTTCAGTGACTATTATCCGTTTGATGAGTCAGCTGCTACTGATTCAAATATGTTTAAAAAGTAGTGTGAAACAGAAATGCATTGCACATGCCTATTAATCTTTGAGAAAGGAGAGGGACAATATCTTACGGAGATATGAGGAAACTTGCATTATAAAATCTGCGTCCTCAGTCTTCTAGATCTGACTCCCACAGGAAGAATTTTGTGAAGTCTTTGGCTGTTGCAAATAGAGAAAGTTTATTTCTATGACTTTTTTCTGATCTAATTTGAAAAAGTAAGCAGAGTGATTAGACTTACTTTCCAGGTTTATTACAGATTTTTTGACATGCTTAATGCTCCTTCCATTAATACTAGTGGCCTTTGTATATCTAAGCCAATGTGTGAGTATGAGTGAGTACAAGATGGCATGTCTTACATTTTGATCTCAGATAGAGTCTGAAATACATACACTTCATGATGGTTTGCAGAAAACATTACTTATCTTTAAAACTCATAAGCTTAAAAAGCAGCAGCATTGTGAAGGTAAAATCACAAGTTCTGATGATCCATGCTGTGCCGAGATCCATAATTTTATCTTTAGTATAAATTATGTGGACCTGTAGGTCAACAACTGTTCACTGTCATGCTTCCCCCGTATCAGTCTTAGGAACCATAAACATAGTTTCTGCAAGGTAGCAAAGTTCTTAACTTCTGCAATTTGTAATAATCCCTAAAGAGTCAACAGTTTGTGTCACCTGAGGATAATGACCATATTGTGATTATACATACAGATTTATTAAACATGTACAGAGGACAAATGGTTCTATCAACCAGAAACAGATATCACGTACTTCATCAGCACACAGAGAATCATTGTGTCAGCAAAACAAATGACCTGGAAGTAGTAGAGAGCTGTTTATTGTACTAGTGATTTGTGGGGGAAATCCTGAATGATGGAAGCATAATCTATTGGTCTTTATATTTGAAAACTTGCTATGCTGAATGATGTAAGGATGTATGAATAAGCATTTAATCAATATGACTGCAAGCCTCAGTCTCAATTGGTTGTGTTGTAGTTAATGAATACAAGATGTCTTGTGGATTTTTTGACTGAACAATGACATAGAAATAATTTATGAAATATTAGTTGTGGTTTTACATACTCTTCTCTAAAAATGAATGTTAAACATCATGAAGCTTGACTGAATGCTCTTCTTTGACACTCAAATAGCTGTTATATCACTGTGAAAAGTATTTCTGGAAATTATAGGATGTGAAAAAACAACCTATATAGATGCTATACATAAGCAGTTCTTTGATAGCAATTGAGGACACAACTGTAGTAAAAATTGACTCAGAAGACCATTTTGATGGTTCTTAAATTCTGAAGACAGGGATGGATGTACACATTTGTTTAGGCTCTTCTTTGAATTAGGATATAAAATATTATTTCAGAGATTAGTTGAAAGTAAGCATTTTTTAAATCTGTTTGACGTGTTATAAGAACAAAGGCAACAGATTTTAGCATAATCAGCTAATGTAAATTCAAATTGAAATATATGCAGTTATTTAGGCATAGTGTGCAAAGTGTTTTCATGGAGTTTTAAGAGAGTCTTCTGTGTTAATCACACAACAGGAGTGGCTTTGTTTCTGTGTTTTTGAGGGGATCCGAAAGATTGAAATTACTTCCCACCATAATAGCCAAAACACGTTAGGAATTTTTAAAAGTCACAAGCAGTCACCAAAGAGCAGCCCACAGAAGTAGACAAAAATCAGATGTGGTTGAAGAATATATGATAAAATGCCATCCTTCATTTATTCAGAGCATGAAATGACTGGTATGAATATGGTATGCCAGTAAGAAGTGTGAATGCTTTTGAAGAATGTGGGTGGGAAATACTTTTTTTCTTTAAAAAAAATGAACTTTTTTTTATTAATTCATTTTAAAGGGTTTTGCTTAGTGACTATTTAAATGGTTAGCTGTGAATAGTGAGGATGAAATGCTCATACAAATAGTAGCTAGGGCACTGGTGATTGGTCATAGGTTAAGCAGTTTACAAAGGGGATTTCTTAAACAAATCTGTATAAATTCTTAGAGATCAGTATCTGTTTACAATCTTTTACCGAGCTCTGCTTAAAAGACAAGATTCAACACTCAGCAGAAGTACATCTGTTGAATGGAATCAAGTTCCATAGCTATTTTTACTGTGGATCTAGCTTCCAGAAAATTGTGGAAAATTGTGGCTCCTTCTTTAGAGTAGAGATTCAGTCATGAAATTTTGTAGTGTCATTATGCAACATTTATATGAATATTGGATTGACTTTAAATGATAATGATTGCATCCCTCAATTTTCTTCCCAGATTTTGAATAAAACCAAACCTGGAGCAAAAATTAGCCCAAATCACAGAACGGTTTTTTCCTTCTCAAAATTAGTTGGGGTCACAAATTACCCAAGATTTCCATATAAAACTGAACTAGACGAGGCTTATGCCTATGGTTTACATACAGTTTGAGGAATCTTTTAAAATTGCTAGGCAATTTCTTTGGGCTCATGTTTTACTGTTTACAGTCCTCAGTTTACATATACCTATACTGGATTTTAAAGAGGTATCAAATGAATTATTAATGACCATTCAGAGGCTTGTCTTTCACTTTCAACTATAATTCGGGGAGTGTATATGGCAGCAACTACATTTGAGAGAAACCAAAAGATGTTGAGTACAGCTGTAGTATTTGTCCCCCCAAATCTGCTTTTTTTATATCCTATGGATTAAATTTATGTCCTATTTTTTATAGGATTAAATTACGGTCAAGAGAAAATGTATTTACAATGCATATCATGCTTGCACATTTTTTATTCTGTTCAGGTACAATCTACATATGGCATGTCTGTTTTTCCAGTGGCCACAGGAATAAATAATTGCTCATCAAAAACATTATTTGTTTTTTTCTTTTAGGGGCTGATGTTATCAATTTTGATGGCCATGTAGTGTTACCATACAGATTCAGGAACAAGAAAATGAAAACACTGAAAGATGTCATCTCTCTGAAATTTAAGACCTCTGAAAGTGAAGGTGTAATCTTCCACGGAGAAGGACAGCAAGGAGACTATATCACCTTGGAACTGAAGAAAGCCAAACTTGTTCTAAATTTAAATTTAGGTATGCTTTGGTTGTTTAGTTTTGTGTACTTTTTAACTCCCCCACAAAAATTTTAGGTCAAATGTTACATCCTTTTTTCCCCAGTAATATGGTAAGCCACATCATTTAATCAGATTGGTGAAAATGTTCATTCTCTTTCTGTATGTTTTTTTTTTTTCTGTTCCATTCCTTCCTTTTTACTCTGTGTGAGATACCACCTCTCTCTCTCTAGAGACAAGTGATTTTCATATCTGCATAGTTGTTCTGCAGAATCATAGAATCATAGAATGCTTTGGGTTGGAAGGGACCTTTAGAGGTCATCTAGCTCAACCCCCCCTGCCGTGAGCAGGGACAGCTTTCACTAGATCAGGCTGCTCAGAGCCCCGTCCAACCTGACCTTGAATGTTGCCAGGGATGGGGCCTCCACTACCTCTCTGGGCAACCTGTTCCAGTGCATGACCACCCTCATTGTAAAAAATTTCTTTCTTACATCCAGTCTAAATCTATTCTTCTTTAGTTTAAATCTGTTATTCCTTGTCCTGTCACAACAGGCCTTGTTAAAAAGATTCTCCCCATCTTTCGTGTAGGCTCCCTTTAAGTATTGGAAAGTCGCAATAAGGTCTCCTCGCAGCCTTCTCTTCTCCAGGCTGAACAATCCCAACTCTCTCAGCCTGGCCCCATAGGAGAGGTGTTCCAGCCCTTGGATCATTTTGGTGGCCCTGTTCTGGACCTGCTCCAGTAGGTCCATGTCCTTCCTGTGCTGAGGGCCCCAGAGCTGGACGCAGTACTCCAGGTGAGGTCTCACCAGAGCAGAGTAGAGGGGCAAAATCACCTCCCTCGACCTGCTGGCCACGCTTCTTTTGATGCAGCCCAGGATACGGTTGGCTTTCTGGGCTGCAAGTGCACATTGTTGGCTCATGTCCAGCTTTTCATCCACCAGTACCCCCAAGTCGTTCTCTGCAGGGCTGCTCTCAATCCCTTCATCCCCCAGCCTGTATTGATATTGGGGGTTGCCCCAGCCCAGGTGCAGGATCTTGTACGTGGCCTTGTTGAACCTCATGAGGTTCACACAGGCCCACCTCTCCAGCTTGTCCAGGTCCCTCTGGATGACATCTCGTCCTCCTGGTGTGTCAACCGCACCACTCAGCTTGGTGTTGTCTGCGAACTTGCTGAGAGTGCGCTCAATCCCACTGTCTATGTCATTGATGAAGATGTTAAATAGCACCGGTCCCAGTACAGACCCCTGAGGGACCCCACTTGCCACCGGTCTCCATGTGGACATCGAGCCATTGACCACGACCCTCTGGATGCAACCACACAGCCAATTCCTTATCCATCGAACAGTCCACCCATCAAACCCATATCTCTCCAATTTAGAGAGAAGGATGTTGTGGGGGACTGTGTTGAACACTTTACAGAAATCCAAGTAGATGACATCCATTGCTTTTCCCTTGTCCACTGATGCAGTTACTCCTTCATTGAAAGCCACTAAGTTGGTCAGGCAGGACTTGCCCTTGGTGAATCCGTGCTGGCTGTCTCGAATCACCCCTCTGTCTTCCATGTGCTTGAGCATATCTTCTAGGAGGATCTGTTCCATGATCTTCCCAGGCACAGAGGTGAGGCTGACAGGTCGATAGTTCCCAGGGTCCTCCTTTCTTCCCTTTTTAAAGATGGGCACAACATTCCCCTTTTTCCAGTCAGCAGGGACTTCACCTGACTGCCATGACTTTTCAAATATCATGGAGAGTGGCTTGGCAACTACGTCAGCCAATTCCCTCAGGACTCTGGGATGCATCTCATCAGGTCCCATAGACTTGTGTACATTGAGGTTCTTCAGGTGGTCTCGAACCTGATCTTCCCTTACAGTGGGAGGGGCTTTACCCCACTGGTCCCCATCTTTTGGTCCATTGATTCGGGAGGGGTGAGGAGAGAAGTTGCCGGTGAAGACCGAGGCAAAGAAGTTGTTGAGTACCTCAGCCTTGTCCTTGTTGATACAAGTTCACCTTTCTTGTGCATCAAGGGGGGTACGCTTTCTTTAACCTTCCTTTTCTGGTTGATATACCTGTAGAAGCCCTTCTTGTTATTCTTTACATCCCTTGCCAAATTCAGCTCCATCCTCACCTTGGCCTTCCTGACCTCCTCCCTACACAGCTGGGCCGTTTCCCTGTATTCCCCCCAGGACACCTGTCCCTGATTCCACTGCCTGTGCAGTTCCCTCTTACTCTTTAGTTTGACCAGCAGGTCTTGACTCAGCCATGCTGGTCTCTTCCCATCCTTGCCTGATTTTTTACACTTGGGGACTGAGAGCTCTTGTGCTCTATGGAAGGTGTCCTTAAAAATCTGCCAAGTCTGTTCTGTTCCCCTGTCCCTGAGGACCGTCTCCCAGGGGATCCTTCTGACTAACTCCTTGAAGAGCTGGAAGTTTGCTTTCCTAAAATTTAGGGTCCTGACTGTACTCCTCGCTTTTCCCATGTCCCCCAGGAGCGTGAACTCCACCAATGTGTGATCACTGCAGCCCAAGCTGCCTCCAGTCTTGACATCACCGAAGAGCTCATTTGCATTGGTGACCATCAGATCCAGTATCACGTCCCCTCGGGTAGGGGTGTCTATTACCTGGCTTAGGAAGTTGTCGTCTATGCATTCCAGGAATCTCCTGGATTGCCTACAACTCGCCGTGTTGCTTTTCCAGCAAATGTCGGGGTGGTTGAAGTTCCCCAGCAGGACAAGAGTCTGCAAGCGTGAAGCCTCCCAGAGCTGGAGGAAGAAGGCTTCGTCAGCAGGCTCTCCTTGATCAGGCGGCCTGTAGTAGACACCAACCACAAGGTTCCCTTTGTTGCCTCTGTCTCTGACTCTTACCCGTAAGCTTTTGACCTGCTCGTGGCTATTCTTCAGGGACAGCTCTTCACACTGTATTGATTTCTTTACATAGAGGGCAACGCCTCCGCCCCTCCTTCCTCGCCTGTCCCTTCTGAAGAGCCTGTAGCCATCAACAGCCACATTGCAGTCATGGGATTTGTCCCACCAGGTTTCGGTTATGGCAATCAGGTTGTAGCTGTCTAGTAGCACAGCAGCTTCCAGCTCCTCCTGTTTGTTCCCCGTGCTGCGTGCATTTCGTGTAGAGGCCTTTCATCTGGGCTGTTGGCCGTGTCACCTTCTTAGTGGAACATCCCTTCTTTCCCTTGGGGTGTTTCACGAAGGTTTCCTTGTGAGCTCTATCTCAGGAGCCCCCAGCTCATCTCTGCCAGACTTCAACTGTGCTGCAGTGTCCCCATCATGCCTCTGCACAATAGGTTGAGGGCTCACAGTAGCACCCCGTCCCTCTAACCATTGTGTACCATCCCACAGCTTGTCACAGGCAAGCCTGAAGTGTTCCCCCTCCCCCTTCACATTTAGTTTAAAGCCCTGTCAATGAGCCCCGCCAGCTCCTGTGCAAAGACCCTCTTTCCCCTTTGAGAAAGGTGGCTCCCATTTGTCGCCAGCAAGCCTGGTGCCATGTAGGTCGTCCCATTGTCGAAGAACCCAAAGCTGTGACGGTGGCACCAGCCTCAGAGCCATGTGTTAAGAGATTGGATCTGCCTGTTCCTACTAATGTCACCTCCCACAACTGGAAGGAGGGAGGAAAAGATGACCTGTGCCCCTGATTCCCTCACTAAGCGTCCCAAGGCCCTGAAGTCTCTTTTAATCACCCTTGGGCTGTGCACTGCAACTTCGTCACCACCCACGTGGAAGAGCAGTAAGGGGTAGTAGTCTGAGGGTCGTACCAGGCTGGGAAGTCTCCTGGTGATATCTCTGACCCGGGCTCCTGGCAGGGAGCAGACTTCCCTATGAGGAGGGTCCACCCAGCATATTGGACCCTCTACTCCCCTCAGGAGGGAGTCTTCTATGACTATGACCCAACTTTTCTTCCTTGTTGAGGTGGTAGTAATATGGGGGGTAGGTCTTTGTGGTCTTGGCAACTCTTCGGGTGTAGATGGATCAATGCCCACATCGTCCACTGACTGGTCCTCCACGTCTAGAGCCTCATACCTATTGTACAGAGGCACCTGGGGGGTCACGGGGGGCGAAGAAAGGGTTCACTTGCCACCCCGATTGTGGACTTGTTTCCACTCACCGCTTCCATCTAAGACCCTGCCTACATCTTGGTGGGGGGAGGATACCGGCTCCCTTTGGTCACAGGCTTTCTCTGGAGGCTGTCCCTGGTCAGGTTTCCGGGAGCTCAGTGTGATTCCACCTGTCTATCTCTTGCTCAGATTCCCTGATGCTCCGTAGCCTGTCTGCTTCCTCCCATAGCTCTGCCACCAAGCCGAGTAGATAATCCACTTGGTCACAGCGCACACGGCTGTTTGCTCCACTGCCATTTGTTCCCAGAGCAAGCTGGTAGCACTCCCTGCAGCCGGAGACCTGGACGGCTGTGTGTTTCCGTGGGAGCTCAGTCTGGGTGGATACATCCTTTCTGGCTGGTGCAGAGGATGCAGCCTTCCGCCGGTTGGATACCATGGCCATGCCTAGGCTCCCTCCCACCAGCTGAACTTACCGAACCTACCTCTTGAGCTAGGAGCGGGGGCACTCGGCCTTCCCTGCGTGCCCTGACCGCACGAACTGACGTGCCACGCCCTGTTTGCCCGTCCTGGTCGCCGCGCTCCCTGGGGGCTGCTTTTATAGGTGAGGGGGTTTGGCCGCTGTCACTCCTGGCCCCGCCCACTCTGCGTCAGAGCCGCCTCACGTCAGCAGCTCGCCCTTTCCCGCTCTAGGCTGGGGGCTGGGCTGCCCGCTCTCGCCCTGCGCTTTTTTGCCGCCTTAGCAAGGGTGCCCCGGTGCGAGCGTCCGCTCTGGAGCCCTTCGCCTCGGAGACTGCACTCAAGTGGCAGTTACACCGGGTTTTAAACTGCCGCCGTGTCCTGGTTTCGGCTGGGATAGAGTTAATTTTCTTCCTAGCAGCAGGCATAGTGCTGTGTTTTGGATTTAGTAGGAGAAGAATGTTGATAACATGCTGATGTTTTTAGTTGTTGCTGAGTACTGCTTACACTAGTCAAGGACTTTTTCAGCTTCCCATGCTCTGCCAGGCGCACAAGAAACTGGGAGGGGGCACAGCCAAAATAGCTGATCCAAACTGGCCAAAGGGCTATTCCATACCATATGATGTCATGCTCAGTATATAAAGTGGGGGGGGTTGGCCAGGGAGCAGCGATCGCTGCTCGGGAACTGTCTGGGTATCGGTCGGCGGGTGGTGAGCAATTGCATTGTGCATCACTTGCTTTGTGTATCATTATTATTATTATCATTATTATACTGTTACTATTATCATTACTATTTTACTTTATTTCAATTATTAAACTGTTCTTATCTCAACCCAGGAGTGTTTCTTACTCTTACTCCTCCGATTCTCTCCCCCATCCCATCGGGGTAGGGGGAGTGAGCGAGCGGCTGCGTGGTGCTTAGTTGCAGGCTGGGGCTAAACCACGACACGCCGTCATGAAAATAATGCCATGAAAATAAGATCATACAGAAAAACAGGATCAGCAATATATTGTCGTTAGCAACTTGCCACAAACAAAGAAGGCCTTGCTAGAATTTATTTGACCTCAGCTGTGGCTTTGTGTGAGAGAAGGACACTGTCATCAGTGCCAGAGGAATAAAAATCACCCTTAGGAACCTTGCAGCAAAAAAGGTGTCAATCTGGGAAGCTACAGGCCACATGAAGCTGAGGTTCAGCAGGCTTCCTAGAATCTGAGAAGTAGGACTAGGAAAGGAAAGACGACATAATCGGCTTATCAGGCAGTCTTATGATGGAATCCTGTATATGTTACTCTAGTTTCAGCTTCCTTTTTCCCTGCCAGTGAAAGACTACAGGCTCATGAGTGATGGGATTTATGAAGTACATTTATTATGAAAAAAACCCCACATTTATCTGGTTTCAGGTATCTTTTTTTCCCCTTGAAACAAAAGAGTTTTAGAAAAAGATTTCATGTAACTTTTCTTAGTTCTCTTACAGGTGTGTGAAGAGTAAATTGTTCTGTTCATTATTTACATTGAATAGTAATTATTTCCACTAGCATTTTCTCCTGCTCTTTTTCTAAAGATCAACATGAGCAGATGAGGAGGAGGAAAGCACATCTTCCTATAGCAGTTATCTATTTTTAACAATTTTAATTGCAATACTAACCCATTCATTTCCAGTTTCTTCATATTCTTCAGTTTAGTCTGTCTTTATAAGCTATAATAATTTTCATGTATGTGCTTGGTGGAGATGTTTTTAAATCACTAGGCTGATAAATGGCAATGTGACACACACTTAATAAACAGAAGTAATGGTTTACGGTGTTATTCTTCCTCTGCCTGAGAGTATTGTCTTTGCACCACAGTCAGTGGAAAAGGATGTTTATTTTGCCTGGTGAAATCCAGTGACTTAGTTTCAAACGCCATGGTGGGTGGAGGATGGGGAGATGGGGGTTGATTTAGGTTTCGCTTTGCACTGGATTTGACTTTGCATTGATGAAACTGAGGCTCATGGGCATGAATGGATTTTTTTTTTTTTTTTTGTTCTAACCAACAGCTGTTGACAGATCAGTGGCCTTCAGCAAAAAGGCAGTATGGTCATTTGTAGGGGAGTAATGTCTTAAGCCATGGAAATGTGATTTGCCAGAATGTTATCAAAATGCATAAACCTTAATGTCTGAGTTGCAGGCATGTTTGAAGGTAAGAAACTCTCAGCTCCAGAAATGCTTTAGGTCTTCATGTATTCAGAACATGGAAAATTGCACTGAGTTATTGGGCAGTGCAGCAATTTTTTAAACTCACTGCTGAATTAGTCATTTGCTGCTTCAGTTGAGATCCATGCTATCAACCTTTGCTGGCTTAGCTATGTCAGTCAGTTTGCAATGAGATGTGATCCCTGACTAGCATAGCTGCACTGGCAAAAGCCCCTGGAAAACACAGCAGAGAACTGCAAAACTGTACCCTTGCTAGTAGTTTGGCTTCCAGAATAGGAAGGTTGCTGCAGGAGGAAAGACTGAAATAAGCTATGTTAGCGGAGGACATTTTTTTGCTGCTGTTAGCTCAGTCTGTGTTGAGCCTTTTCCTACACACTTGCTGGTATAGCTATACTGGCAGAACCTACAAAGTGTAGCATTCGGACTGAAAAGGCATTTTGTTACCAAAGTCTGTTATCAGGCACCATCTCTTCCTCAACAGTCATAAATCACTACAGTTCCAGGGAAGCTCAGGACCTGGCCCAAAGGTGACAGCCTTTCATTTCAGTAGTGTAGGGATGAAAACACAGAAAACCCCTAGTTGAAAACAACTTTACAACTGAAAGTTGGTATTGCTTCTCTGGTTCATCTCCAAAAAACTACTTTATGAGTAACTATTTTTACAGTTCACTGATCAGATACTTGCTGTATTTTGTCTAGCTATTTGTATTTATGGCAGCAACTCTCCACTGGGCAGATCTTAGCTTCATAGCGGACTGACTTCCTCCAGCTTATTTTGTGTCTGGTATGATGCAGGTGCAATATTGACAGAGCAAGAGGAAAATGTTTGCGTAACTGGTATGAGGTGAGAATTGCTATCTTTTCTATTCTCATCTCAGGCAGCAACCAGCTTGGCTCTATTTATGGCCACACATCCGTGATGACAGGCAGCCTCTTGGACGATCACCACTGGCACTCCATCATCATAGAGCGCCACGGGAGAAACATCAATCTCACCCTGGACAGACACATGCAGCACTTCAGAACCAATGGAGAATTTGATTACCTGGACCTGGATTATGAGGTAGACAGTGAAACTTTTTTGTTTTCATTCAAATTGGCTTTATAAAGATAAGCTTAATAAGAAGAGAAAAGAAAACTAATATAATTTAAGAGGTTTTGGTACTTTTTTGTACATTTGTTTTAATTATTTTTTCCCTTACATTTCCTGAAATTTTCTTTCCAACACTGTTCTCTCTTAAGTGTAAATTAAGTTTCTCTTCATTAGTCTACCAGATCCCATCTGGTATAAGAGTCATCTCAGCCTTTTGCTTTAAAATGGGAGATCTATGTTATTCAGCAAGCTAAGCATACACTACTTTTAAAATCTCTAAAAGCAGCTGCTGTAAGCGGGAAGTAGATTAAAAAAAACCCATACAAGCTGTTATTCCATTCAGGTGACAATTTTGCACTTGAATCAGAAAGCCTCATTCCATGCTGACAATTAGTATTTATTTTTAGCAAAGCAAGCAGATTAGAACATTTTTACTAATATGGTTCTTGATTGTTCTTGTCTTAGGTAGGCAGGTACTTCCTTGTATTTTCACAAATATGCCATCAATAACTTCTTTTTATAAAGCAGCAATAAAGAGTTAGGAAAGTTCTAAGAAACCTTTTGTTTAATCAGTCAGGTTAATGCACACAAGTGTTGGTAGTAATTAAACGTGGTTTTGTTGTTTGATTACATTCTGGCTTCTGCTGTTATGAACTTGTTCAGTTCCTCTAAATTGTTATATGAATGTGCTGAAGCACATTGGTTATTACAAACTTTCTATAATGATTTTCTTGCATTTCTACTGTTTCTAATGAGAATTAATGTGGTTGGCTGAGCCAAATGCATATATTTCCATCCTTGCAACATTTTAAGCAGTGAGAGGGAATCAAAATGATGTAATGCAGAAAAGTTTGAATTAACTTGTGTATTGATATTTTTACAAGCAATCATTTGATCAAGGATATGATATGAATGTTTTAAAAAATTACTTATGATTGTAAATGTTACCAAATCAAACATTTACTTATATTCCAACAAATCATTATGAATGCCTTCTTTGGTAGCAGTTATAATAAGAAAATAATGAGCAAATTTGCCTGTACCTCTATTACTCATCAAGCACTGAAGATCTGAATTGAGCTACTGAAAACTCACATAAATAGATTTTGTTAAAGATTTTCAAGTGAGGGAACTACAGAAAAAGTTAGTCTGAACACCATAAGCCAGGGTTGGACAATTCGTGCACATATAGATATACACACACACACATATATAAAAAAAAATACATATATGTAGCATGTTTACATAATAAATATATTGCATAAAATAAATTTACCCCTAGTAAGAGTTGAATCCAGGAGATTCACCTTCCTCTCTTCTCTGACATTAGAGACCTCACTGGCAGTTCTCAAAGATACATTTCAGTCTCCATGTACATGGATCCCCTTGTGTTTAATGGAACTTATTTGAGTGTGTGTGTATATATGTTTCTGTGGTTCATATAAATGCAAGAGCCTTAACCTCTTCTTCCTTTCCTCTCAATTATCTCACTGGTTTTGGAGTTAGTCATCACAGACTAAATTTAAATGTGTTGCCCTTGTGATAAATTAATCACAGTGGATAAACCTGAAAGAATCAAAACTGTTTTTCATAGAAAAAATAGTTTCTAGGTTAATATCTTTCAGAAAAGTCAAGTAAGCACAGAAGAAGAATAAACATTAGTTCTGATTGCATTTTCAAGGTGAAAAAAAAAAATCCCGTGAGTCCCTCTTAACTCACTGTCATGGTACATGTTTTTTGCAATTTTTCTCCTTTTCTTCAAGTACTTTCCTTTCCATTTTCTCTTTTCCAAACACATGCTTATAACATGCAAAAGAGTGTTTGACAGCCATTAAAATATTATAGTCACATTCTTCAGTTCATGTAAAGTGCTGTATCTTCTCTAAAGTCAAGTCACGTCAACTTAAAATACCTGAGGAGGTGTCCTGCAAAACACTTTTACATAGTTGGTATGTGTATAAAGATTTTGGGTTTGAGCTGTATAGCTTTAGTTCTTCTTATATGCCAAGTCAAAGCCTCCTCTTTGGGATAGAAAGTGATATCTTACATACTTTTAAAATGGAAAATGTGTCCCTAGAGCTGTGTTTTCCTGCTCTCAGTAATAACAAATGGAATTAACAATGAATGATATTTAAAAGCTTGGCTCTGGCAAATCTCAGCAGCAGACTACAAGTAGACATTTTTGTGAGCATTTGTGGGGCAGGGAAGCTAGGTGTCATTGCTATTTATGTCATCTATTGGATATAAATACTTAACATAGATTGCAGGGACTAATCTCATGAGTGCCTTATTCTTCACATTTGGGCTGCAAATATTAATGAAAACATGTAGCATTTATTCACTTCCAAATATTTCAGAAAAGACCCTGATGCAGTAGAGACCTGTATAGTCTTTATGGAGTGACAGGGAGAAAATTTGTAAGAGATGAACATTTTTAGTTTGTAAAGTATTTGGTTTTCTTCATTCACTAGAGATTCTGGATAACCCAGTTTCTTAGGGTAATGAAATTCAGCATTAAGAGAAAAACAATTCCTGTTTAACCTTGATGGCTGAGTCTTTGCGGTCGTTGTCTTCATCTTCTCTATGGAACCGATTTGGCCTGCTAAGTCATGATAGCTCCTCATTGACTATAACTACATGATGAAAGCATGTTCTCAGTAGTGGAAGGTGCTTCTGTCTAACAGGGGATAGCATCTTAACTATGTGATTCTGTAAAATTCTTCTGGATGAAGTAGATATATAAGCATTAATGGAAACAAATGTATTGTATTGGAGCCCACCACTGCTGTGTTGTAGTCTGAGCTCTGGCACACAGTTAGAGCTGAGTGAATGATTTGAATCAGATTATCCAGCTAATTTCATGTCTGCTCTTGTTTAGAAAAATACTGAGATGGACATTTATTCCAAGTTCTTTGTTTGAAATATGTATTGTTCGGTAGCGATGAGAAGAACAGTCCATATATGAACAACTATGAGGTGTGTCTGCTCACTGTTTGGACAATTGTAATAATACATGGGATTTACTTCCATAAATATTTGAAATCACAAATTCATTACAGATTTCTTTTTTCTGCTTTTGCAGTGCTTATTTGGTACTTCCTTTTTCTGTAAGCAGTGTTGCCAACTCTCATTCACCATATTTGAGTGTTCGAAGAAAGCAAATAGATCTACAGCAAATTTGTTTAAAAGTCTTTGCCCTCCACTAACTATCTACCATTTTCTCTTTCATTCAAAGATAACCTTTGGAGGCATGCCTTTTTCTGGGAAGCCAAGTTCTAACAGTAGGAAGAATTTCAAAGGCTGCATGGAGAGCATCAACTACAATGGCAATAACATCACTGACCTTGCCAAGAGGAAGAAATTGGAACCTTCTAATGTGGTAAGAGCATAATTTAATGGTCATCTAAACTTCCACTTCTCCTTCTTAAGGAGACTAAAAGGTTTGTGACTGTGTGTAGCTGATATCCTTGTGATATACTGGGATGATATAGAACACAAAACAAATTTTATCACATACCCAAAGATCTTATTGGATGTACGTTTGTGACTTTTTTTTATTATTATGTCTGTGCATTTTACTTCCGGGGTCCCGTTTCATCTTTCCAAAATTAACCTTCAGTATTAGGTAACTACTTTTTAAAAGAAAATCAGCTGAACCCATAAGTACTTCTTTCCTCCCAAATTATAGTAGGCCAAAACCAGCGCAGACAGGATTTATTATTCAATCAATTGCAGCTTTCTCGTGGCTTTAAATTGTTGTATCTTCCATCCCTGCAGAGCCAGCTGGATTGCTGGAGTGCAAAAGTCATTGGAAGGGAATGCTTCTACAGGTCTTTCTGGTAGCTCTGAAAAACCTCAAGATATTAGACTTGAAAACCATTATTTAGCTTATTAACATTGCAGAGCTCATTAACATTTTATTCTATTTTTTCTCTTGCTTAAGCATTCATAGTTGCTTTCATGTTCAAACTTGCAGCTGTATGGGCAGGGTGATTAAGAAAGAAGAATGTACTTTAATTACTGCATTTTTAAGGTTCTAAATGTTCCTAAAATTGCTTGCTGGCATACAAAGGCAATGTGGGTAAGAAATAAATGTATTATTGCCATGAGTTTGAGATGGGCTGAAGAAGTTGTTCAAGGCTTTCTTCTGTACAAGTGTACAGCCTTCAATGTCCTGCTAACAATATGTATGGTTCCACTATTGCTTTTCTCTTTATGTAATGAGTAGTAAAGATTTACATGCACAGTGATGATGAAGTGCAAAGTATTGATTGCCATTTGATTACTCCTTGCATAGTAATACTGAAGTTCCATATAACTGTATGAACAATATGGCTAAATGGTCAAGGTAATATGAAGGATGATTTTGAATATGTGATGTTTGCCTATACAAACTCAGTAATACAGCCTGATATTTAGAACCTTTTCTATACATGAATTTCTTCAGTATTGTCAAAGGCAAAGAGCATGATATATATGCCATGGAGGAAGACTGCACTTTTAGAATTTTTTTTACCTAGTTGCATGAACTCCTGAATCTTTGACTTTTTTTTTCCAAAACTGCCTGTGATTTCCTGCCTGCAGTGCATTTTAAGCTTGTCATGTAACCATGATTTTCAAAGATTGAGGCTTGATTTAGAAAAGGATCTTTGTACAGAAGCAATCTTTCCATTTTGCACAGTCAAGTCTGCTGCAAGTTAGTAGGACATATTCTTAAAGCCTCTTTCTGAACAGAAGTGTTACTTAAGAGGTTTCTGTAGTGCAAATCCTGTCCTTTCAAAAGTGTGGCATAGCTAGCAGGCCTGTAAAGTCTCTGTAAAATAATCTCTCTGGTTTTTAGTTGTTTCTTTCTTTCTTTCTTTCTTTTTAAAATTATGTTACCTGTAACATGAAAGTAAAATCTACTTAAGAAGCTTTGGCAGTGTTAGTGCTACATCAAGAGGCTATGGCATGCTAATTTAATTTGATGGTCCTGTTGATTTCCAATTCTGAGAATGGCTATAAAAATAAAAGTGACCTTTGTTTTTAGTAGAATTACTGAAATTGCTTCAGCTTTTCAAAAGTAAAATCAATTTTACTTTAACTAATCAACATGGATTTTTATATTTCTTACAAAAGCTTTTTTTCTCCTAGTTTTCAGCCTGATTTAGCATGAAAAATAGACTCGGTTGAGACTACTGTTGTTGTTAATCATGTTTATGATGATGGCACTTAAGCAATCCAACAAGGATCAAAGCTCCATTGTAGGAGATCCTGTACAAACCCGTAACAGTAGGCCCACCCTGCCCTAAACAGTGTACACTGAAGAGGCAAGACAGACAAAAAGTAATGAAGTGGAACACAAGCAAAGTAATCAGTATGGTGATGAGACGTATCATAAGGGGGGGAAAAAACAGGGGAAAGAAGGATATTAAAGAGGTGTGAGACAGAAGAAAAAAATATTCTTAGATGCAGATAGTTGAAGTCACACAGTGAAAGGGAGTTGACAAGTTAATTTTACAGAATAAGGAGGCCCAGAGAATCAAAGATGATAATAAGATGATAATCTTGATTTGTCTCTGAACAAAATTAAAGTTAAAAAATGTTTAGGTCTCATATACATATACATAGGTGTTATGAGCAAAAAAGCACCACCAAGCATCTCTTTAATTTATTGAAGAGTAAGGATGTAAAGGCAACTTAAAAGCATTTTAAATTTAAATAAATTCCAACACTGACTTTAGTAACGTATTTCTTTTAGATTTAGAAGGTAAGAATAAGGAGAAAAAAAGTTTGGCAGTCCTTTGTGATATATAAGATGGCAACAGCTCTTGGGGAGAATGATGCAGATGGATGGTCTTGAGCAGTTATTGTTGTTCTTATTAGTGGAGCCTGATTTGTTTTCATAGAAGATAAATGAGGCAAATGATAAAGATGCCCAAAAGGGAGAGTTGGGGAGAAAAGGACAGCTGAGACAGAGAATGTAAGTGTCTGCTTTTCTCCTGAACCAAGTTGCAAACAAGAGTTGGCAGTGACTAACTAGCACAGTAGGTGATAACTCTTGTATACAACTTGACTCAGGACGAAGACAGAAACAGGGAATGTGCTTGTAAACAATCTTCCAGTCCATCTTTTTTCTATTTTTTCTACTAAAATGTAACAAGCTTTGTAGGACTTTCGTTATCTTGCATAACTGAAGAATATTGACCTTTGTGCCACTAGTAAGAAGAGACTAGAATATGCAGCTAACAAGAAGTCCAGAGAAATTTGAGTTTAGGAATTTAGTCACTTTATCAAATTTTCCTACCCAGAGGTATATTAAGGGTAGGCAGTGTGAATACTAATTGGATTTAGTTTCCACAGAACAGTCTCTCCAATTTTAAAGCCTGTAACTCAAAAATGCTGAGGAGAATCATATTTGCTACCCTCCATCCTTACATCCACTAGGTCTATGCTCCACCCACTTCTGCAGCTCCTATGCCATGTATTACTGAGTGCAATCATATACAAACTTAAGATGAGTGTTTTCTTTAAATTAGTTATATTAAACAAACATGTTAAGCTCAAAGATGAGTAATAAGCTATTTTGAGAAAAATACTGAAATAACGTGATAAACATTAGTGTACAGTGCATTGCCTGTACTGTATAATCCATCCTGATTTAACAGGTATTGTAGTCTTAATAAACTCATTACCTCTCTTTTGGGAGCTATGTATTCAGCCAGTAGCTCTGTTAATTGGGAAAGGTTTTAAGACCCAGTAGTATTTCCACAAGGGATAACATCTGAATGTGGATAGGCTAAATTGATTTATAAGAAGTAAACATGAAGCTAATTTGCAACACAGATTAAAGGTCATGATACAAAGTTCAAGCTACCCAAATTAAGATGTTTTCACCATTTTCCTTCCAGTGTGGTATGAAAAATTCTCTGATAAGACTAACAGTTTCAGTATAAATGCACAGTATACATTTGACTTCCAGATGTCATTGCCCAGCAAGTCACTCTGAATCTACAGAAAAGGATCTCTTTCTCTTTGAAAAACAGGGATGCTATTATAGAGACAAGCTGCAGATTAGCTCGAACTCTTGACCTAGACCTAGTGAGCGATCTGTATCAGATGGGCTTTACTTAAAAGAGGAGTTGTCTTGTGAATTACAGTCATAGGGGGAATCGATAATCCAGTCCAGATTAATCTGAATAGCTCAGTAGGGAAAATGCTAACTAGCAGAGAAATTAGAATTATACGTTAATTCCTCAAGAAATCTTATGCAGTTCGGCTGTTCATGATAAATGCATTCACTGATGTGAAAAAGGATTTGAATGCATTCAGTGCCATTAACATTAATAGGTGTTATACATGCAAGTATCCCATGCATCAGGATGACAGGAGAGCGTCAATTGGATATGAAAGCCACCTTGTTATGAGGAAATGGTTAGTTCCTCTCGGTAACAAGGCAGCAAAAGAAACTTAAAAATGTCTAACAAAATGCCTTCTGAGCGCTACTTAATTGGCATCTGTGACTGAACCGTGAGAAGTCAGCTCTTACAAAATGCTGTTGCCTTTTGTGTCTACAGAGGACTGCCTTAACTATGTAACAGAAGTTGTTTCTAATTCATAGGGTGACTGTTACATTGAGAATGTTAACAAAGGGTTACAGAGCTATTTCAGCCACTCTCCAGCTTTTTTTTATCTATATGTGAAATTCGTGGTTTAAACAAAAGTATTCTGTAGCACCCTTGGAATATCCAGACTAAAACTATTCAAACAAATGACTTAACTATTTTGATTTAATGCTTAGTTGGCTGAAAACTTAAAATCTCTAGGCAACTTTTAAACCAAAAAAAAAGCAGAATAGCCAAGCAACGTAGCAGCAAGGAGATAAGGGGAGGTCCTTTTCCTTTACTCAGAAAGTAGTTGTAACTTCTCTCATCACACTGTAGTTTAAAAGCTTCCTGTAGTTCTTTTAGCTAATTATTTTCCTAAATCCTTGGATATTTTTTGTTATCCATGGAACATGGGTGTATGAAAAGAACACGGTTTGTAATGCTGAGATTGTATCATAAAGATAGGCACAAATCTTTTAGGAGATCACTATAAAGAGATATCTTCTCTAGTTCAGATTATTGGAAACATGAGTGTTTCTTAATTGATGATGGAGGCTGCCAACCTGATAATCTAGTTGCTACTAGTTTTACTGGCCTTTATAGGTAGACTGTGTGGCAGTATAACTTCTGACGCTCTGTAGGAAAAAGAGGTGGTTATGCAGAGCAATCTAAGAATGCATCTGAATGCTCAAGAAACGATTATTTTCACTCATTTAATTTTGACATGGAAATACTATATAAGAAACTGAATCTGCCACACAGGTGGTATCTTGCTATGACACAGATAAGGTGTTTTCTGATGTGTTGTTCTTTTTAGAAGTGGCAGGTTTGGATGTTAGTAAATGAGTGCTAAATCTTGCTTCCTTATTGATGTCATGTAGCCCATCTCCAATTGAAAATAAGTACTTCTAAAAAAAATTTACTTAGGACTTTCCTCCATTTTCAGACACAAAGTTCCTATCTTCCTTCCAAATTCCCTAACTTCCCTCAAGATGAACTTTCAGATGCATTTATACACTATGAGTACAAAAATATGTGACATAAAAGTTTATGTCAGGAAGTCAGTAATACGGAATTTAAAAATATTTCTGTGATAAAGACCATGACTGACTCCCATTGGGATTCTGAACAGTGCTTAGGTGAACCTCATCTCTAAACATCTAGGTACCTCCAAAAATGTTCAATCCTTAATATTTTTTTGATGTACAAAAAAAAAAAAATCGAAGGACTTGCTATCTTGATGATAGTAATAATTTCCATATTGCGTCAGATAAAATTCTTCCTTCCCAAATTGAACTGAAATTGCCACAGAGTATCCATCTGCCACAGTGGGTCAGAAAACCTAACCATAGAACAGGATCTACTTTGCCACATGTTAGAGGAATTCTTCAGCAGAGGAAGTTTTCCTGTTATATTTGCATTGATGCATTAAAAAGTAAATTCTGGACAGAGTTTGATACAAATTATTTATGATACCAAACAAATGGTAATACATCCTACCACCATGGTCTTTCATGAGAAATTACATGAGAACCAGAGCAAAAAATTCATGTCCCTAATTCTAGTCTTGTTTACAGATACATTTTAAAGCCTTGGAAATCATTGAAGTGATTGGATTTTTGTCAATTTCCCAAAGAGTAAAATTTTAGTGTGAAAACAGTGTTGACTAACTACAAATAGTAGGCATTGTTCATGATCAGCTACTCCAAATCCTTCTGCTTCATGAAATGAAGTATTAGCTTGTCTAGTATTATCCAGTAGAAAACAACACAAAGGCTAGCTCTTCATGAGGTATTATACATCCTTCTTTCACCACCTCATGTATTGTATTGATTGACACATTGATATAACGGTATTTGGAAAGTTTTATTTCATTTTTATAAAAGGATTAATTACTGCTGTGTTATAGGCTTCTTTGGTGACCACAAACAAGCCCAAGTTTCTCTGTGATTCATTTCTTCATCTTTGAACTGGGAATAATAATGCTTTTGTCTAAGCTTTATCTTAGACTACAAATCTTCAGGTCAAAGAGTGCCTCTTATTGTGTGTATGTGCAGTACAAAATATAATGGGGCCACTGCTAGACAAAACAGAAACATCAGCAACAACATTATAACAGTAATAATAATGATAATATTAATAACACATTTTTACATGTAACTTGCATTGATCACAGTAGTCACTAGGTTGAATGAAACCTAGAATACTTTTTTAGAGGTAGCTATAAATTTGGTGGAATCTTACCATTTTGCTTATGTTTTTGCTTTTTTTGTGTTTTACTTAGGGAAATTTAAGTTTTTCTTGTGTGGAGCCACATACAGTGCCTGTCTTTTTCAATGCCACCAGTTACCTTGAGGTTCCTGGTCGTCCAAGCCAGGATCTGTTTTCAGTCAGTTTCCTTTTCCGAACCTGGAACCCCAATGGACTTCTTGTCTTCAGCAACTTTGCAGATGACCTGGGGAATGTTGAGATTGACATAAATGAGGGCAAAGTCAGCGTCCATATCAATGTCACCCAAGTGAAGAAGAACCGAATAGACATCTCATCGGGTAAGTGGTTTTTTTTAATTGGCATGGTTTTTCTTGGTGTTGGACCTAAAAATTAGAACAACTGTTATACAAAATTTAAAATTTAAATTGCAACTATATTACATCCTTTGTTGTATGTTTCATTGAGTAAGAGGTAGAAGAATATTAAAACAGTTGTTAGATTAGAAGACACAAATATTCTTAATTCTGTCATGAAAATCAGAAAATGTATCACCTTTTATCTATGAGGCAGCATTGCTTCTTATTTGCTTTCTTCCATATGTCTTGCAGTCTTCTCTGCCAAAATATTTGCTTTCAAAAGGGGAGGGTACTCCCTTGTTAAGAGTAGCCTAATAATTAGGCTGCTCCTAATACCTCCTAAAAATTAGGAAGCTCTTATTAAAAAAAAAAAACATTTGTTTTAACCACAGGGCTGGTATGAAAAATACTGTAGCATTCTCTTAAGTATGCTGTAGAGTCACGCTGGAGAAGTACCAGAGCTTTCAGTACGTAACTAAGGAGGTTTTGGAAAATACTGGGTAAAAGGTACAGGATTAGGTTTGTTTCTGGAAGAAAGGGTGTGTGTTGGTGTCAGTTGATCAGCCTTCTGAGATGAATTGATACTTCCATTTTGATAAATTGTACTTTCAGTCTAGGTTCTTTATGGGCATTTCTGCATCAGCTGTAGCCAATATGGTGTTAGCTACATCATGTCAATTAACACTTTTCCTCAGCAAAGTCATGACCTAATCATGGGTTGGAAAACACAGGATAGCTTGCGAATGGATCTAGCACCACATAAAAAAAAACCCCAAAACCAGTGATTATTTGAAGTAGCATATATGGCAACCTAGTTTCTTAGCCAAAAAAGGGATGCCTTTTTTGCCTGAAATCATCTGTGGTTACTATTTTTCCTTAATTTCATGGTGGAGGTATTTCAGTATTCATCAACAGGATTGATATACTGGTATAGCTCTGAATGAATATGTTCTCTACATAGTCACATAAACAAGGACTTGAGGAAACATAAGAAAAAGAAAAAACTGCGTTTTTTAATGAGAAAACTTACATTAAGTAGGAAAGTAACATTTCATTTGGCAAGTGGACATTTTTGTGAGTTTTCTGTTTTCATCCCATTAATGAAATAGAGCTAGGCATGAAATGAAATTAATTATTTTGAAGATAGAACTGAATAAATTATGAATAGTAACAACTAAAAATCAGAATTTACTTGTTTTGTAAAATGAAAATGTTTTTATGAAAAATACATCATATCTCCTTCCATCATTACAATTTTTTTAGCACAAAAAATCAATATCATAGATTACAAGTTAGCGTTTCATTGCCTTTGTTATATACATACACTCATGGAAGAATTAAGTAATGTTTAGGTAACACAGTAGGATCTTGAACAAGAAATGTTTTGTTAAGGTGCTAGTGCATCATAATTAGGAAACACATGGAATTATCACCCTCATTCTTTCTTCCTTAGCTCTGCCTACTACAAATCCCAATTTACAGACAGAAGTGGCTACCCATGATACTGCTTCATGAGCTTCCTTGCACCTTTTTTGTCCAAGGAAGATTTCAGTGCTGATTAGCCAAATGTTATGAGAAATAAAAATTACACCAATTTGCCACTAATTTTGCCCAGTGTATATCTTGAAATAAAACCATTTTCAGATTCCATTAAGTTTACATTCTGGAAAGTAAACACATGGGAAAACTGTTAATTTGCTGTTCTGCTTATTCCAGACCTTCACCCACAACAACAAAAATTCCCCAACTACTGTGATGTAAAACAAGAGTATTCATATTCTGACTTCCTTCTGAAATATTTGGAATTGATTATTCTTCAGAATCAATCTTTTCAGTCTATATGATCAGTTTACATAGTAGCCCAAGAATCACATACAGCCATTCATTTTTACAGCCATGATGCTGTTCTTAATCTCCATACAATCCAATATCTACATATTACAGTTTGAATATCTTAAAGGGTTAGTAGTTTCCTTTGTTATTATAATTTGTAGCATATAATACATTTATTGTTCAATTTTCATTTTATGCACTTTTTATATTTGCATAGCTATCCTGGGAAAGCTTTGATTTATTTTAATACTTTGTTGCTACTTTTGTTGCAACAGGCATTTCAGTGCCTGTGAAATGAATTGTGTGTGTGAACATAAGAAAGCAAAATATGGCATCTGCCAGGAAAGGCTGCAGAAGGAATGCTGCTGTTGTACGGCAAATATCACAGCGACCTTCTTGTTCCCTTCTTGTGCAGGGAATTAACAGATGTCAGCATATAAACCTGCTGAGTTTATGTAGAAGTCAAAGTGGTCTGCCTTTGGCACAAAGATTTCTGACTGCTGTGGTCCTGTAGATATAAGATGCACACTTTTTCACTGATTCTTTTCACTTACAGCTGACAAAGCAGAATTTTCTGTAGTCAAGTGTGCAGCCTTCTATGTAACTGCATGTGTAAGGTATGAATAATTAGACTTCTGTGTACTGGGAAGTACACACCCTGGTTATCACAAAGAATTAGGTTAACTAAAACCACAGCCTAGACACAGGTGTGTTTTGTATTTCATAGCTTTGCTGTACTTATGCCTATCACCTGTAATAGTGCATTTGCACTGGAGGAAGGTAAAGTCTCTTAATGGTTATTCTATACACCTCTCATAATTTACTAACTTATTTTCATTAGCAGCTTTTAATGTCAGCTTTACGTGTTAACATGGGGACATCAGCCATTCATTCTGGGGCATAGTCTAATGCTGGCTATAGAAATAGTAGTTGAACTGACTGGCAGGAATTACATGAGAACTGTATGTTGATATGCAGGTAGCAGAGTTTGTTCCTGCCCATCTCTGTACTAAAGATAGTGGTGTGGAACAGAGTTCTGGTTTGTCTGTTTTTCAGTGTCATAATATTCCTTAAACACCTTAAAGCTGCACGCACTGACTCAGGGAGCTCTAACTTAGCATGAGTGGAGTTCAGATAACAGGACAGTCTAGCCTTCCAACGTATCAAATATAGTTAAATTCCCACGTTTCGCACTGCAAACCTCCTTATTGAATTACTTTATGAAGTGTTTTGTGATGCCTGGGAGGGATCAGACAGTATGTGTCGACTTGATGGAACTTTCATACCTAATTCATCTGAGCATTTTGTTTAAGAAGAGAAAGGCAGCTGCAGTTTTACATATTTTGATGACACGTTACAAAAATAAAAATGAAATAATGCATAGAAGGTACAGTTAGGGCTGCACTTCTAGTCCCATATAGTACACAGACCTGTGCCTACTACTTACCTTTAGAGTCAGTAAGGCAAATACTTTGCAGGACATTGTAAAAAGTTTTGTAGACATCTATAAGGTTTAGAGGCAAGGATATCAGATAATAGGCAAGCAGACTCAACTGACTGTTAAGAAGAGTGAGAACTACTACTAATCTGAGAAATCAGAAATAGGTTTATATGTTTTTTTTATGCCAATTAATTCTACTTTTTCTATTTTATATAGTGAATGAAGGGATGCAATACTCTAAGGTGGTCAAATAGAAAGCATGAATGAAAAAAGTTTAACTTCTGTGTAAATACAGTGACTATAAGAGGTTTACATACCATGGTGTGGGAAAACATTTGGATCAATAGTAGACAATTCATGGGAATCATGAAGCAGACATTGCTTTGCATTTAAAATCACAGATATTGAGAGTCAGGCATCAGGCAGTCCGTTCTTAGCAGTTTTCTTTGTCTCCCAGAGATCCTTCCCTGCTCTCACCAGTTGTCTGTTCTGTTTTTGCCAGGGATAATTTTTTCACAGTGTTAGCAGATCGCAACAAGCGCTCTTAGATTTAAAATTATTCTTTGGTCTTCCAAAAGGCACTTAACTGTTCCTTCATTTATTAAACCTCATGTCCTGCCCACTGGCAGGCACTATATTCAATTCTTCATTAATTTCTCTCAGTTACTTAATCAATCTTCTTCATTATTATTGGAACACTAAGTCATCCCAGTACTTTATTGTTGGAATATTTAAAATAAAAATAATATTTTTTATTATTAAAATGCTTTTGTATATCTGAAGCTTCTTCACTGTTTGGAGTTCAAAATGATCTTCAGCCTAAGTATGAGACATTCCTACTGTCTATCATGCCTTAATTCCCTCTTTCATTCTATTGTTGCTACTTTTAAAAAATTGCAGGTAGTTGATGTTAGCATTAGCAGTTCCTAGATAACTTTCTGTAGATCACTTCTTGTTTTGCAAAAATGCATTTTCTTTTCTTCTTTAAACCATTTATCTTGCTGCTCCTTTCATGCCTTCAGTCACTTTCAAACCTCTGCCTCATCTCTATATATCTGATTAAAGCATTTAAACGTATCTGTATTATGAAAATTTCATATTCATTTTATACGTGCTGAAAAGAATCAGGGATGATTACTGTCCTGGTTTCGGCTGGGATAGAGTTAAATTTTCTTCCTAGTAGCAGGCACAGTGCTGTGTTTTGGATTTAGTAGGAGAAGAATGTTGATAACACACTGATGGTTTAGTTGTTACAAAGTACTGCTTACACTAGTCAAGGACTTTTCAGCTTCCCATGCTCTGCCAGGTACACAAGAAACTGGGAGGGGGCACAGCCAGAATAGTTGATCCAAACTGACCAAAGGGCTATTCCATACCATGTGACATCACGCTCAGTATATAAACTGGCGGGGGGTTGTCCGGGGGCAGCGATCACTGCTCGGGAACTGTCTGGGTATAGGTCGGCGGGTGGTGAGCAACTGCATTGTGCATCACTTGCTTTGTATATTATTATTACTATTATTATTATTATTACATTGTTATTATTACTAGTACTATTTTACTTTATTTCAATTATTAAACTGTTCTTATCTCAACCCAGGAGTGTTTCTCAGTCTTACTCTTCCGATTGTCTCCCCCATCCCACCGGGGCAGGGGGAGTGAGCGAGCAGCTGTGTGGTGCTTAGTTGCTGGCTGGGGCTAAACCACGACAATTACATATATTGTAGTCAGGTATGTATGATTTTTGCATTACTAGTAAAAAGGCAACAGACTTCATGTGGACCTGGCAAAGCAGAATCTCAGGTTCTACTTGACCTGGCTGTAGCTTGTCTAACAGTGGCCAAATGACTAGTCCCTGACTTGTCCTGGGCTTCAGCTTGGTAAATGGTAGAGGCAATAAAGAGCTAGTAAAAAACAGTAATAGATTTTTTACTGTGTCAATAAGGTGTACACTCTTTTGCCCATAACACAATTTTGAGTGTAACAGAATATTTTACCTTAATATGCAGTTTAGCTTTCAGTTTGTAGTACATATGAAAGTGACAAAGATGATTAGTCCTTGTGGTTATATTTACTGCCTGACTAAGCAGATTCTTTCCTTTTTTCATGATCTTGCCAGTTGTTCCTTCAAAACAGGTCTCTAAACAATAAAAAATTCCTTCCTTCCCTGCCCAGCATTCTCTTCAGTGTCCAGTAAGCACTGTTTAGCTGTGAACAGACCGTCAAAGCTGTCATACAAAGTCAATGGCCTTGATTTTGTTTCTTCTTACGTTAATCTTATTTAGACACTACCACCATTTGATTGATGAGAGTTATATTAATAAACTTGCTGTTAGTAAGAGGAAAATCAGGCCCACTGAGATCTGAAATAAAGATTTAATTAGAAGAAATAAGCTACTGACTGTGCAGAGTTACACAGGTGAAATACTTAAAGCTTGAGTATAAATCAAGAGTTAAACATCCTATTGACTTTTTCTCTGCAGAGTAAACTGTGATTAATATCTTCACAATTGTGTATGTCCCAGCATAGGGATTAGTGATAGGAGAGAATCTCAGAAAACAGTCAAGAGATTTATCTTTACTGCTCCATATAGTTTTGGACTAAATTCTGCTTTTGGCATCATGGGATTCAGGCAAACTTCCTCGAAATTCCTGGGTTTACCCAAGGGATTGATGGAAGCAATGCTAGGCTGAGAAGATGGAACAAAGAAGTGTTCTTGCTTTCTTTAAGAACTTTTTAAACACAGATTTCCAATGTAGTTTTGCATACCAAAGGATTCTGATATTCTGCTACAGTTTTAAAAGTTATTTAATTTTAGTATATGCTACCTGTTTACCCTAAGAACCTACTCAAAATTTGTGATCTTGCAATTAGGAGAGTAAATTGTTGATGAAGTTGCATTTATTTATAAGCTTTAAAAAGCTAATGTCTTCTTTCTTGAGCATAGAAGAAATCATCAACTGGAAAATGTCATACTCCCACATCTTTCTCTGCCAGAAAAACTGTTATGAAACTTTCCCAAAGCCATATGCAAATGCTGTTCAGTGCAGGGTTAAGCCACAGCTCATGTCCCAGTTGCCTCCTTTTCTTCCACTTAGTTATATCTACCTGCTTCAGCAACTTAACCCAAATTCCTTCCAAATGAAACCAAATTTTGCTGAAGCTTTCAACATGAGGAAGATTTGGTAACCCATTAACAAACATGAAGATTGTTGCTTTGCTCAAAGAAACAATAGTAACATTCAAAATAACACTCCTGAGGAATCATCTGATGTCTTTCCAACGTTTTTAACAGGAAACCCCAAATCCCTGTTTCAGTATAGAAAAGAACTTCTCTGCCTCTTGAGAACAGGAGAATTTTTCATGGTGGCAGATTCTAAAATATTCTCTTGATTTATCTTCTGTTTACTTTCTCACTTGTCTTTTCATAGACAGCTTTGACCTTTCATATCCAAACATTCTCTGCTCAACTTAAATATTAGAGGCTCTATGAAGATCCCTTGGATTTTACCCCATGGTACAAATGATAAGTCACTGAAAAAGGACATCATCTCCTTTGGCCCGTTATATCTTAACAGAGAAGTTTTCAGAGTGTCCAAAATCTTCTGCCATTAAATTGAATTAATCTGCTTGGGGCTCTTTTTTTCCCCTCCCAACTCTCCTAGTTAACATCTTGTTCTGTGTATTAGCTGCTGCTCAAGGCTGTCTTCAGTTCCTCCCTGTCAAGCATAAACTTATTAAAACTTGGGATATGAATATCTTTTTGTCATATTTATCCGTATTAAATAAATCAGACTTCTCCCCGTGGAATCTCTCTGGGAAGCTTTCCACCCCTCTGTCTTTCTGCTAGATCTCAAGTCATCTGAATTGCAGTTCATTTATATTTTAGACCTCGGGTTAAGATAACATCCTTCAGGTAATAAAATGTCTCTGTCTGACAGATCTAAAGTGGTACTCTTCCAGTGACAATTCCCAGGGGCATTTTCTGTGGGAATTGAGAAGTATTTTTGCCTCTGTTGCTAAATGAAGGTTTAAATAGGGAATGTGTATACACAGAGCAAAAGTGCAGTTCTGGTGGGAAGATAACATTTCCCACCAGGTCTTTACCATATTACTGATACTAGGTTATACACTGAATGTTAGTAAGTGGAGGCAGATACCCATGAGGCACTTGTCAGCATGATCAAGATGAGAGAGACAAATTCTGTCCAAAAAGACAGCATGATGACTTTGCATCAGAAGAGTCTGAATATTAGAGAATTATTTTCTTCCCAGATAGCCAGTTTTGTCTCTCATTTTCTCTTTGTATGTTTATTTTTGGCTAATGACTTTAAGCAGTAAATGCAACTACATGAATAGGTATTGGTGGTTTTGAATTGCACAGAACTGAGAAACAGACATGCTTGCAGTAGTTATTCTTCCTTCTACATGTTTTTCTTGTAGTCTGGTTTTGCATCTTGGTACAGTAGACTCTCAAACCAGTCAGAGCAAGAAATAGAGTTCTTGACTGCAGACTTCTTTGTCTAAGAAAACTGATGTGTTTAGTTAAGTTTTTTGTGAATTTTGCTTCATCAGTCACTTGATTTTTCCTGGAGAGTTGTCTACCAAGCAGAAGCTTGGCAAAACAAGCATTCTAAAACATAGACGGTACCATTTTTGAATACTTCACTAAGCATAATGTAACTCTTTGTTGGTTGCACTGGGACCTTGCAAGCACAGAGGAACCTGAGAATCAAGCAAGCAGGCTGTTCTCCTTGAGAAGCTTCCTAAATTTATACAGGAGGTGGAAGTTCAGTTTACTTGTTTTGGCCTCATTTCCTCTGGGCTGTAGAACAGAGTTAGAAGGGACCTTTGCAGGTCGTTCTCTATTTTAGCATTGAAAAGGAAATTAGGCTTTTTACAACTACCATTTAAGCAGTCACTGTGTTGCACTGAATTTCATTCAGGGAAAAAGGTGCAATAGTCAATAGTTAAACAGTAATTTTAACTTTCTGCTAGAAGGAATGTAAATTACGTAGACAGAACTAGCTGGAAATTTATCCTTTTAATTCTTTTTTAATTCAGTAAGTTTGACAGGAAGCAGAATCAATTTTAGTTGCTTTCCATGTTGCCTTTGCTTACTCCATCCACATTGGTTATTGCCAGTCTGGTTCTAGTCAAGTCAGTGAAAATTTTGCTTTTTACTTTGATGGATGAAAGATAAGCCTGTTAGCACTGAATGCTACAGAGGTGTCCAATATTTTGCAGTTATCTGAAGAACGCAGGTTTTTACTTAAGTGGGTCCTCTGTCTGCATATTTTTGTTGAATACAAAATAGCATGAAGAGACTAAAGATTGGTTTAGCAAGCCAAGGATGCTTAGTTAAACCCAGCATTACCTCTTGGATCAATAAGAAGGTAATGTTGGAAAAGACATGGCAAAATATACTTTTGTTTGTGTTTTAAAGTCTCAGGACTTACATGTGCTGATTGAGGTGAATGTGGTTTTTTCCATTATTATTTTCCTTTTAGATTAGTAATAAAGAAATAAAAAAAAAGGATACAATAGAGACAGGAGATGTAGTTATATTTGTTGTGTTTATGCACATCCTGACAGCAGTATCCCCAGGACACCACTGAGTATTCATATAATATAAAGGGAGGTGAAGGGAATGTTTTCTAATATCTGAAAGACTGGATTTCAGACGTATTATGTTCTTTCCCCCAATTTACTAGTTTGTCATCTCTGCCTCCTCTTCCATAAAGGTGGATCTTTGAGAAAGACCGTTTCCAGGACTCAGACACCTATTCTGAACACTCTTTGTCATAGATGGCAACATGATGGTAACCTCACAATAACATCAGCCAATTCTTTCAGCAACAGCGTGAATACCATCCAGCACCATTGCCTTAAGTTTCCTAAATTTGTAAAAGCCCATTCTTCTGTTAATGGCAGGATGACATGGTTCCTGTAAACTTTTCCATAGATGTTAGTAGTACTTGAAAAATGTGATTGGACTTCATGCTATGTTAGCTCTTTAGTTCACCTTGTAGCAGATTTAATTTTTACTGAAAACTAATGAGAAAATATAGGAAATCTATTTGAAGTCTGTTTTTCACCTCACTTCTATTTCAGAGAGAAATAGGTGGCTAAGCACATTTTGTGATAACCCAGCATATGACTAATCAGCTATAATAAACATATACTTCTATTGACTGTTTAGTCTGGCAGTTATGATATTTTGTAAATGGCTATGAGGAGGTGCAGTAGTAGAGGGTAAAAAGAAAGCACTCACTTTTATTTGGTAGTATAAATTATAGCCACAATACATATGTATATGTACCATTGTGCATACAGCCATATATCAGCCAGAGAGTTTACTCAGCTAATTTGCTAACTATGACATGCAGGAAGTTCACAGAACATCGGCATTTGGTAAAGTAGTAAAACCATTTGAATGGGTTCAGGAGACCAAGGGCAGACAGCAGGTGAGTCTGCACTCTCAGATCACAGCTTGTTTCATCTCAAGTTCCTGCTGCTCTGACTGACTCCTCCGGAAACAGGCTGTATCACTCCTAGGATATCATCTTTCATGAGATCAATAGTTTCCCCACCATCAGCACCAAGCTCCAGGAATAGTTCAGTGGTTAGACTGGTCCAGAGCCTATTACAGTATGGACAGTATAGACAAAACATCAACTCTTACTCTGTCAGCCTGGCTTGTCCTCCAACACTTTTCTGCAAGGGTCTGTCTCCTTACAGACTCTCATGTTCCCCCCCGCCTCCTTCTGTACACACAAAATATTCTGGATGTCATTGCTTAAAAAGTGCAAATATCACAAGGTATGAAGTAACCTTATTATTATTCATCACTTTATGAAAAGATATCAGTTTTTAAAATCATAACATTACCAATGTGTCCCAGACCCAAAGAAGGACACGCAGGGTCAGGAGGAGAGCCAAACTGTTGTGACAAGGTTGCTGTAGCCATGGTCATGTAACAATAATGATATGACAGGCATGAAACAGGTTGGTGTTGCACATGGCTTACACAGCCTGGGCATGTGGAACAACAAGGTGAAGCCCCAGAGAGTGTGTACTGATCCAGAGACCCCTCCACATGCTGTATAGTGTGGACACAAATGGATTGCTGTAGGGACCAGCCATGAGCACCGCAAATATGAGCTGTGTTGGGGGAACTGGCCAGGGGAACACGGATCATTCCTTGGTCCTGGTTACAAAGACAGCAGAGGCACAGCCTGTGCTGTTTCAGAAACGAGAAACCACATCAGAGACAGTGCAGACTAGAAGGCAGCTTATAGCTATCGAAGCAAAGGGAAAGTCCCCAGGTTTGGAAAAGTGGCCTGCTACCACTTTGTTTATTCAATGTTCATTGTTTCAGAAAGGAACTTTGGTGGGCATAACACCTTGCTGGGACAGGAAAACGATTGTTGTTATGGATTAAAAAAAAAAGGAGGGGGAAGAGAAGAAAAAATGCTGGTGACCCAGTCTCTACTTAGAATATAATACATTTATTTTCTGTACATTTAAAAAACATGTTTAGGGACAGACTGGGAGATCAAAGGTCTTGAACCTTCATTTGTACGTTATTGTTGCTTACATATACTACATAGAATCATAGAATAGAATCATAGAATTGTTTAGCTTGGAAAAGACCTTTAAGATCATCCAGTCCAGCCATTAACCTACACTACCAAGTCTACTCTAAATCAATCAAGGGTAGAGTAGACTAAACCATGTCCCGAAGTGCCACATCTACCCGTTTTTTGAACACAACATTTTTGAACATAACAGCGTTTCAAAAAAAGGGCACGGAATCTTCAAGCAGTGGACCACATAACACTGTGCAGAACCACTGTGGGGTGAAGCTATCAACTATGTAAATTAAAACTGCTGGTGCTATCTTTTCAGCTTTTCATCTTCTCCAAATGCAAGGAAAAAAAGGAGATTTTCTTTACTTTTAAAGTGGGCCCTTGCAGCATTAGCACTTGGAGTAAAACCAGGAATACTCTTTCTAGTGCAAATATCCTTGAAACTCATTTGAGTTTGCAAGGAATTTTGCAATTTTGAACTTCTAATCTTATTTATCACTAATCGTTGTGTAGGTGTCCCACAATACCTCTAGCCAATTACTTACAGAAAAGTAATTAAAAGTCATTGTAATATCAAACACTTTTTTTGGGGGGGGGGGGTGGGGCGGGAACACGACCTAATTACAGGCATGGAACTTTAATCTATGTGCTGGGAACTGACACTCAGTATCTTCTTTTTCATTGCTATTCAGGAACCTGGGCAAATAGATTATTATCTGTGACAGGTTTCTGGCAGTCCCTCTTGGTTTGACAGTGTTATTTTAGAGAGAAGAGAGAGTCACTTTTGTATATAATGAAAGGGAAAGTTGTCAAGCATCCATACATATTTTATGCTGCATAAAACTTAAGTGCTAGAGGAAAGATTCTTTTTTTCAGTCATGCCACTGTAAATTGATAGCGCTTCTGCTGCCCTCCAGGTTTGCATCAATGACACAGAATGGCATCTAGCCCAAAGGATGAATTCCATTTTTACACGGACAATGCAGCTCTTGTAAGTCAGCTTGGCCCTTACTGGTTTTTTTGGTTAGTACAGTCATGCACAACTGTGATGTGTATTTTGGCATTTTGGCATTTTCTACTGACATTGACAGAACTAAAAGCAATTTCTATCAAAGTGCTTCCTTGAAATGGCATCAGGTACAGTCTGCATTGTCTAGGTTTTTTCAGATTAGTTCACAGAAGTGGTTACTCTTAGCTGCAAAAATAAACTTGGGAAAAAAACATTTTCTAGTTGTATGTTGCTAGCTCTGCCTTTACTTTGGTCTTGAAAAAGATGGTGAATCCCTTCAGGCATTTTTGCACATTGCTTCTTTTCATTTTCAGATGCTGCTGAAGCAGCAGCACATGAGCACTGAGGTGAAACAGAGCAACCAAAGTCCTTTGGATTCTGTAAGCTGAATGGCAGATGATATTGTCTTTAAAAAACTTGCTCATTAAGTTTATGTATTTGATAGGGGAAAAAAAAAAATCTCAAGTCCCTTGCTGTGAAGCAGCCACTATAAAATACATAGTTTATTCTAATACCAAGCAGGATTTTATGGAACAGTTTCACTGAGGACAAATACTGAAAATTCTACACATCTCCTTTGTAAAATATTTACTTTACTATTTACTAAAGAAAGACATGTTTATAGAGGCATGACTTCCCCTATGTCTTTTCCAAGAAATATGTGTATATACAACATTTGAAGGATCCATTCTTTTAAAATGCAAAAATAACTTTAGTTTTCTTTTTGCAGATTTAAAATAGTGGACTGTCATAATACATGCCCTCAAAAATGAGGGTTTTATTCATTAACCTTTTGTAGCTGTTTTAACAGCTCTTTTTATGCACATTAGCACATGTATTAAAACCAACTGCCAAGTGGAACCAACTTTACCACAGCACTAGCGCACAGATTTCTAGCAGAACAAAATAACATTCTTAACATTCTGGTGTTGGTACTTAGACAATTACCTGTGAAAACAGTAATAGCAGATCCCATGTCTCTAGGATATGGAATTTGCAACACAAGGCTGATACTATTGACAGTACTGAATCTGGAAAAGAATAATGTGGTGCTGAGGCATGTTTAGGGGAGTGAGGCTGGTTTCTATAGTGTTGGCAACAAGTGATATGTTTGATCAAATTTGCTGTGTGATAAAGCTTTGCTGTATCCTGTACAAGAATACCTGGTCCCAGGGGGATGACCTTCACTTACTGAAGCATCCTCCAAAGGCACAGAACTAAGCACAGCACAGCTCTTCCTTCTTTACCTTCACTGGTGCCTATGAAACAAATATTTGGGATGCCCCAAATCACACCCATTCCTAACATTTTCTGCCTTGTTTTGTCACAGGTAGAGATCAGCATGTTATAAAACAAGAGCAGAAGTAATTTTCATCAAGTGTTTTTAGACTTCAGTCAAATTTACATGGACTGTGTGTTTAAAACAGTCAGTTAGTAATTATTTCAAGTCTTTGGGATGAAATCCTGACTCAAATTAAGTTCCTGGGACTTCGTCTGACTTCAGCAGAGATACTGTTTCATTCAAAGCTTGAGCAGTGCTTCCACCAATAGTTTGAATAATAGTCTTTTCCTAGAAAGAAATGTAGTCTGTGTGTTTCAGGAATGATTACTTACACCCAGTCGTGCATCTAAGTATTGTTATTCACTTACTGTAGGTTTTGAAATTAGGAATGAGTTGCAATTACAGAAAGAAGCATCGTTGTTGGTGTTTTAGTTGAAGATGCCTGAGACACTGAAAGACGTTCTTAAAAATATATATTTAAGACATGATCATTTTTCTTCATTATGACTAGAAAGCTGTAGGCATAAAACAATATTCACTAAATTTGTTCCTTATAATGGAGAAAGAGCAGAGTGTTGAACTTTCCCTGTATCTGGTACAGTTCAAAAGGAATTTTCAAATCATGCCATGGCTTAACCTGTCAGGATTCATTGGTAGCAAGTTAGCAAGTCCTAACTCTTGGAATCCAAAAGCATATTTATTCTCATTCCTCACAAAAAGGAGGGTATAACCCAACAGTAAGTAATTGTATATGAGTAATATAATACAACATATCCCACTAAACTTACAAGTAACCTTCTTGCAAGATAGCTCAGGATGCTTAGGGCCACATGAAAGAATATTACTTAAAAAAAAAAAAAAAAAATCCAAAAAATTCTACAAGCTAGAGAATGCTGTTTTATTGGCAGACCACTTTTAAAAACCCAAGAAATTACTAAAACATTTTGTTTTCCTTTGGCAGGATGACATTGGGTTATTCAATTTTCTGTTGAATAAACATGGAGAACAAAGAATGCACTTACCTCTTCTTCTTTCTTCTTCTTCTTTCTGGCTTTGAGCAGCCCAGTATGAACTGTGCTTTTGAGATTTTATTTGTAGGAAAATGCTGTCATGAATGTGAGGTTTGGTTCATCTTTCTTTTATTTCTAACCTTTCCTGAGGCAGGCTTTTGGCTCTGGGAACCTTTGTCTTTTGCTGCTTAAGTGTGGAATTTGAGAGTTCCATTTTTTAGTATAAGTGATGATTATAACAATATTATATTACTTCTCTTAACTAATATTACTATTAATAATAAATAATTATGTTACTAGAAGCATTATAGTCCAACCTGCTCCATATACAAGTCAGTTGGATGTGCATTTTGAATGTTATTTCTTCCTCATGTCAGGAATCTGTGATCAGTGTTACTGATCATCAGTCTCCACAAGGCTATTTCATAATTAGAACAAGATTTTACACTTTCAAATAGTGATTAAAAAATATGCAGAAGCAGTAAGTATCTGAAATACAATCATCATACAAGAAAGATCTAGTTATGTCATTCTACTCAGACTCTGCAATAGATGTTCTGCAGCTGGATACAATATCCTAAGTTTTTTTCTTTTGTAGGAAGAATTAGTGTCTTTTTTTTATTTTCTGAAGGCTTCTTCAGGCATTTTCAGCCTCAGGTCTCCTTGGCCATTCCCATAACAGTTAATCAGAGCCATTGTAGCTAGTATTTTTGTCAGCAAGTAGTGAGCTATTGAACAGTCATGTGATAGGGGAATGCAGCAAGTCTGTGGAAAACTTGGTTTTTTTCCAAGCAGGATATGTTTCCAGGATCTTTCAGGGCTTACTTTGTGCCACTGAAGTTCCATGATTCTGTGTAAGAGTGAGCAGAAAAGGTTTGTACCAAGCAAAGAGCTGTTAGATGTAAAAAGTAACTGTACACTGAGGCACATTGAGGTTGAGAGTGGAATTAAATGTAAGTCAATGCTGAATAAAGGTTTTGGCAAATAAGCTTTTTCAGATATAAAAAAACAAATAACCAATATTGTATTTGTTATATATCTTTTATTGGTAGCTCTGCAGGAAGTTAGAAATTAATGTGTTAGTTTATTACTACCTGATTTTACTGATTCTTTTCCCCCTTGCTTTAGGGATGCTTTTCTTCTGCTCTGGTTTGTTAATGCAGCTGTACTCACTTATTTCTCAGTTGCTTCAACTTCCTTAGAAGTTTTCTCACGTATGGTGTTAAATTCCAGTTGACAAATATTCAGAGAAAATAAGCTTTGTTTATGTACAGGCATTTGCTATGTATAAACAACTGAAGCAAATAGTTTAGCTATTTTTACCTTTTAAAGTATGTGTTATTTTTATGGAAATGGTCTGAGGCCCAATACAGTGTGCCTTAGATTATGTCCTCAGAACAATTTCAGCACTGACATTGAATATAAAAGTACAAGTGGTAAAAGGAATTACACAGTGCTAACTAAAGACTCAATAGTAGTGTGTTTGTTCTTTTTTTTTCTTTTCAAACAATAGTTATATTAAACACGTAGTTCTGTAGTTTGTTTCTTAAAGTAAATTCAACTTCCGCAGAACTTTTTTAAAACAGCCATAAAGGATATACTCTCATCAGCTTCTAATGGAAGAAAATTCCAACAAGCTTGAAAGAATTCAGTAATGTTTTGGAAATCTGTTTTAAATGATAAACAGAAAAACATTAAGTGCAATTCAGTACTAATGTTACTTTTATGTTAATAGCACCTTGGTTAGCTCTTTCTTGTGTCGTATTTTACATGGACAAGAGGAAGTTTTCCTTTCATTTTAATTATCTATGGAAAGTACATTTATCTGTTCAGTTACATCAACCAAATCTTGCTAAGAAGAATTATCTCTACTATTAATAGTCTTTTGTGGAATTCATTATAGATTTTTTTTAAAAAAAAAGGATATGCATTGTCACAAAAGTGATGAGCAAACTGTAGTAGGTGAAAAATTAAAGAACAAACTCTTGCATTATTCATAATTGTCCTGGTTTCGGCTAGGATAGAGTTAATTTTCTTCCTAGTAGCTGGCACAGTGCTGTGTTTTGGATTTAGTATGAGAATAATGTTTATAACACACTGATGATTTAGTTGTTCTTAAGTACTGCTTACACTAGTCAAGGAATTTTCAGCTTCCCGTGCTCTGCCAGGTGGCCAAAGGGGTATTCTATACCATATGACGTCATGCTCAGTATATAAACTGGGGGGAGTTGGCCAGGGGGCAGGGATCGCTGCTCAGGGATTGGCTGGGCATCGGTCAGTGGGTGGTGAGCAATTGCATTGTGTATCACTTGCTTTGTATATTGTTATTATTTTCCCTTCCTTTTCTGTCCTATTAAACTGTCTTTATCTCAACCCATGAATTTTACTTTTCTTTTTTCCAGTTCTCTCCCCCATCCCACTGGGGAGGAGGGGAGTGAGCAAACAGCTGTGTGGTGTTTAGCTGCTTACTGGGTTAAACCACAACAATAATTTAAAAGAAATTGGATTCTTAATTAGCATTCCAAATTTTCTGGGTATCATTGACATCCTTACAACAGAGCTGAATAGAATCAAATCATCACATTTGATAGCTGAAGTTCAGTTTGGATAAAAACTTTCAACTCAAATCTGGTTTTGTCATTTGTAAGTTTTACCAGGCATGTAGATATCTACAATCTTAAGCAAATATGAAATCTTATTAACTTAAAGTTCTGATTATGCTGACACGCTGAGCTAGCAAAGGGATATGAAACATTGCAGTAGATCAACATTTTTCCCATTCTGTTTAGTGATTCCCACATGTAGGTCTACAGAAGCTTGAAGGAGCAACTTGGTCTAGTCTCCACTCAAAACCCAGTATAATCTCGTAGGAAACGTGATATTATGTTATTTTGAGTTGTTGAGCACCTTGGTAGCTGCCATGTACCCTCAGTTCACACTGGAAATGATAGAAATTGAGGGTCTTTTGTACATTGCAGAGAAGAGCCCAGAAAGAATGTGATGCTGACATTTCTAGTCCTGAAGTCAAAATCTCAGGCCAAATTAAATCCAATGAGAATTTGAATCTGACTACTTCTGAGAAAGACACTGCAATACAACTTTTTTTTTTAACCCAGTTATTTGAAAGTTACTCTGCAGATTATCTAAGCGCAGCAGCAAGAGGTCCAAGAATGTACAAGGTCCTTCCCTGTGAGCATTCATCGCAGCTCACACCATGTCAATGATGCCTGTCTGGTGCTTGTCAGTACTGTCAGGACTCACTGCCTGCCTCTAGAAATTCTGTTTTCAGTTTATTACATATTCATTTAATGTAAAAGAGTGTGGGGGAGTGGGACACAGGGGTCAGAAAGCCCTTCTCTGGAATCTCACCAGTTATCATTTGATCCTTTGGGACTTAGCCTGACAACTTAAACACTTTATTTCACAGGCTTTGAAATTTTTGCATTGCAAAGAGCTGGTTGATGGTGTAAAAATTGACTAAGATCTGCAGTTGCATACTTTTTACAATCTGATTATTTTTATTATGGAACTTAACTTGGAACTGGAAATACTGCTATGTCAAGAAGGAAAATAGCATGTATATTTTTCGACATATAAATTAGCAATACTCAGTAGAATGAGGTGTATATGCTCTGACCAGGTGAGTCCTGTGAATGTTCCTGTGATCAAGCAGCAAAAATAAACACTTTTGTTCATTTCAGATTAAATAGGAGTTCAAAATACTGTGTCTTTCCATTTAGTGTGTTACAGAATCATTAAACTAATTAAAAAATTGTGTTGTGCCAGATTTTCTTCTCCAAAAAGGACAATTTAAAAGGTTGTCACTGCACAGGGTAGATGTCAGTAGAGGAAATCTAGCAGGGTTCTACCACCTGTATTCTTGAGAGACTGTCTGGCCAGTTATGAGGAAATGTCACTTGTCACTCATTCTCATGTGTCAGTACTCCCCCCTCCCCCACTCTGAAAGGGGAGGGGAGTGATATTTTAGGAGTTGCAGGAAAAGATGTCATTGGCACTAAATTGTCAAACCTGCAAGGGCCATTAAGGACATTATACGAGGGAAAAACTTGTAAAATAAATCTCTGGGTTTCTACAGATATAAGGTCTCTTATGTTAAAAGAAAGATCTCTGCAGTTTTCACTCATTTCCAGTCTGTTCAAGCACTCTGAGTTACATCTCCATAAGCATACCCATGCACATACACAGACACAGTCCTCACCTTCTGTATCCCACTTTCTTTAAAATTAATGGACAGTGTAATTCCTTACACTTCTCATCAATGTCAAAGCAAGCAGGATCCTAGAGAATAAACATTAAGATTTTTCTTTGACATTGTTCTTTGTCATTCAGGAAGTTCCTAAAACACAAGGTGTGAAAGAGTTGTAGCACTGTGGAAGGTTTATAGGAATATGATCAGTCTTTACCTCTTTTCCTTCCTCCTCTTGTTTGAGGTGAGGAAAAAACATTAAAAAACAGAGATTTGGCTATTTTACTCCTTACTGGTCAGTGAACTTATAACTTCAAATTCTGTTGCACTAATAAAATTACTCTGGGAATAATCCACAGTACACCATACCGCTTAGAAATGGGACATGGTTCTGGGAAAGTGCTTAGCTCATCCTCCTGTATTTCGGCATTCATAAAATATTTTGAGTTGTTGAACGACATTAAAAAGATGTGCTGAGTGTGTTCATTTTGATATTTTTTTAAATTAGGAATGACCTTAATCAAATTTTAATATTGCAAAATCAAACATTAAGAAGTTGTTTTCTCATGGAAAATATGCTTAGTTACATTTCTTGTCCCATGCCACCTTATCATAGAATCATAGAATCGTTTAGGTTGGAAAAGACCTTTAAGATCATCCAGTCCAACCATTAACCTACACTACCAAGTCCACACTAAACCAATCAAGGGTAGACTAGGCTAAACCAGAGTGCACCTTAATCAGTCTTAAAACTTATCTTCAGAATAGTAACTACGATGGAAAAATCCACATACGATATGCCTAATGTGGCCAAATTTTATATATTTACTATATATATATGTCCTCACAGAGCCAGGATTTATTTAAGATTTTACTAAATTTTGTCCCTCCATAATCAAATAATTAGTATAAATAAATAAAATATTTATCATCCTGACAAATGTATTGCACTTTGAAAAATAATCCTAAGAGAATTCTTAATTTGTTTTTCATAAACTGATCATTGTTATATTGGATTGTGTTATAATTGACCAATTTATCAAAAAGCATTAACATAATCAAACATTCTTATTTTGACATGCAAACTCTTGCAATGTACAAGCATGCAGACAGATGGGAAATACATCAATTGAAAACCTGTCCTATGAATGTGAATATTTAAGAAACCTTTCAGATTTTAATGGGCTTTAACAGAGTATTTACTGTTTGGTATCTTTTTCTGCATTTCTACTTCATCCATCACCTGAAGCCTGACATAGTTTCACTCTTCTGAGTCATTTTGGTAACAAATCAGGAAAACCCAAGTCATTACTCAAGCAAAGCATATGCAGAAGGTGGGGGAAGATGAAAGAAGCCAGACTAAAGTCTAATAAATTGTGTTTGAAACTTCAGTTCTCTCTTACTTGGGTTGTGAAGATACCAGAGAAGTTTATCCACCAGCTGGTAACCCTTCAGGCTCAATATTCCTGCTGCCTATGTGGCAGAGGGATTATCTAAATTATCAGAACTTTTGTGAAGCTGGCAGGAAGGAAAAGTCACAGAATTTTTCGGTGCAAAGATCATGAATATAAAGGCTTTAAGAGAATATATTATCTGATGATTAAAGTCTGTGCCTGTAACTGAGTGTCCTATAAAACAAAATTAACAGGAGTAGTACAAAAAGACAAGTTTTAAAAAATCATGAGCCTAGTCCGTGCACATTGTGAAATAGCCTTTGAAGTTCAAACTGTCGATTTAAGTCTTCTCATTTTCTTTTACTTTCAGTTTCTGAGAACTCAACAATATATCATGATGATTTTTTCAGTGCTTTTTTTTTTTTTTTTGTGGTAGCTAAGATCCTCTTGCAATCAGTTTTCTCCAGGAGCTGTGTCCTTCAGTAAAGCCTAAGATACATTAAGATGTGATAAAATCACAAGAAGCTAGTGGCACAAATATTGCTGTCTATTGTGAGGGCTGGCAGGAATATGCACTACCTGTCTCTACTGCTAAGTTCCCAGAGAAATCTACCTTTCCCGCTGCTGGTTCCTTATTCTTCAAAAGTCAAAGTAAGTGAGAAGAAATTTATGTCTCAGAAAACACAAAGAGAAGGATCATTCAGGCAACTAGCTGTGGGCAGCGGAGGCCAGATGACGTACCCAGCCATTTTCAGCATTCTGCGAGAGCCATATATTACAGATCTGAGATATTAGGTGGGAGTTGCCCTTTGGAAGGTAAAGCTGAAAGGAAGCTTATTTTCTTCAGCAGCAGGGAGCAGGATGAAAAAATGTGTGTGTGTGGAGGGCCATGGAGGAAGGTGGAATAAGGAGAATGAGAGGATCTTTTTATAGGTAGCACTGAAGTCGAGTGTTCTTACAAATAGGCTGAGGTGAAATGTATTATTTCAATTCAGTTACTACTTGGTAGTGGCACCTTTCCTTACCCAAAGTAGTTTCAGATTAGTCATTACTACTTGTATGTTGCTAGCAGTGTATTTATGGGTATGCTAGAATAAGTATAGGGTTGCTAGATTAAGTATAAGCAAATTGCCTAACTGCATTACTTACCAAGTTTGAGGGATAATTCTTGTAGCCCACACTGAGCTCCATCATGTGTTACACTGATAAGTAGTACCCTAGCAGGTTCACATAATTTATGTATGAATGCATGACATACATATGTATCTTTCAGTGAAGTACAGCCATGCTTCCAGTGACTAATGTAAGGATCTACTTGACCAAAACTGCTAGGTGCTCTTATATGTTTACCTCAAATGTATTATAGAACAGCAAATTGTCTGTAATTTTTGTGAAGCTGTGAGGAAGGAAGTAGCTTACAGTTCTCAGCCACAGCTGTCCAAAGATGAAGGATCTGGGATTAAAAAGACAGATAAGTTTTATCCAACTATAGGAAGACTGGTCTTTAAAGTTATGCATGAAGTTGTAGGTAACACTCCATAAACATACGGTCTTGCTGTACCTTTCTCTTTATCACAGCTTTCTGTGTCATACTTCCTGCAGATTCAGATGCTAGAATGGCTGGAGTGTCCTTGGTTCAGTACATGCTCTGTGGCACTTGGACCTTCTCAAATTTTTGTTGTAGTCTTCAGTATGGGTACTCGGACTGGGGACACAGCATTCAGCTTTGTTATGACCATATCATTGTGCAATGATATTAATACATCACTCAGAGTGGGTGTATTTACAAAATTCTCAATTTCCAAACCACAAGAAACTTAGATAATCTTCTTTAACATTTTATGATTAATGGTGTAATTTTGCTGACTCCTGATTGCCCGCTTCCAAAAAATCTCTCTCTGCATCATTCTTTGTATCTAATTCTTTACTTATTCAGATCTGGCTTTGAATCCATTTGTGGACCCCACCCTATTCTAACATTCAGTTTTCCATATGTTCTTCTGTTCATATTATTTTTCTTTTAATCTTCTTCATTTTACATATATCAGGAAGAGTAACAACAACTAAAATAGTATTATGGGAAATAAGAGAGAAGAGGGTCTGAAAAGTATGAATGCACATGCTAATTTAACTTACAACAACACGAATTGTTTCACGAGCATAATTAAATTTGGAAGGCAATATGAATGTTTTTTGAAAACACTTCAGTAGTGCAGCCATCAGGGAGGTATAATAGCTTTTTAAGCAAAAGGATAATTAATGGCATAATAATAAGTGGATATAAACTGGCCATGGATCACTTCTGACTATAATTCAGAAGAATAGAATAGAAGAAGTGAATAATAATGTTCTGGTGGGTCCAGATTGTAACAGGAAGAGGGGCTCCCATATAGCCCTGAAGAGTTAAAAATGTGTATTCCTGCAGAACAACTTCGCAACTGCAATATAAAGAAAATTATGCTGGTTCTTAGCATCCTTTCTCTTCTTGGCAAACTCATCTTGCAGCATAGCTATTAGGGTTTATTTTTACAATTCAGAGTTAAACTCAGAGTTAAATTCTGTCAAGTTTGTCCACTTGCTCAAAGTATGTTAGTGTCTTGGGTTTTATTCACTGATGATTTGTACTTGGGGGGGGGAACCCAAAACCAAAACCAAACAAAGCCTACTACAATTATTTAAGCACATCTCCCCAGTGATAATACTATTGCCAGCTCAGTAAGCAATATGCTGCTATGTACTGCTTACAGACCTTTTCACTAGCCTCAATTTTCTTGCCAGGCTGGGCTCCCTATCTTTTGGGCCAGATTTTCCAACCCTTGCATAAATTCTTTTATCTCTTCTACCCAGTGCAGTTAGCAAGCTCCTAAAATATGAACATCCATTGATCTTTTGTCACATACTGTATGTTTTTGCCTCTGTGGGCATATGGGTCATTAAAATCCATATTTTTATCTACTCAATGTATTTAGGTTTTTTACTATTTCTAGTTTTATTTTCTGCCCAGCAAAGGTAATTCTACTGTGTCTGGAATCTTCAGTCTGTTCTTGCTTCTTTGCTGCTTTTGATTTCCTTTTGATTTCTAACAAGAATATTGAAAGACTAAAATTGAGATTTTTCAAGTTTATGTTCATTTTGTTGAGTTTTTAACAATGAATCTGTTGAGTTAAAAGTACAGCAGGATTTCTTTTTAATAACTCAGCACTATAGATGAATCTGGTTTTTAGGTAAGAAATAAAACAGTGGATTTTTTTCCCTAGATTTACTATATTGAGTTGCGTATTTTTTATCTGGAATATAGTGATGAGTGGACACGGGACCGAAATCCTCTTAGATACTATAGGTAGCAGAAGAACAGCTATGTAGTTTAACCTCTGCTGGTTTGCAAATACCAGTAACAGATATACAGTGTTTCCATAAATAATGGTGTCTGTTTAATGTTATTAACATCACATAATTTTTAATGTCAAACCATCATAAGAGAAGTTAGAGGCAGCTTTTCCTTTGGGAGCAGCAGGTCTGTTCCACAGACCACTGTACTGTGCAGCCAACTGCTAGATGATGGTGTTACACTGGGGAGGGATAGCTTAATAATGATTCATATTTCTTCTAATTTTTCCAGTGTTTACAGTGTCTTAGGCAAATTAAACATTTTTGAAAATCCATGTTAAACTGTCTTTGTGTATCTCACAACATGGTTTCCCTTCAGAAATCCATTGTAATTACCTTTGAATTTGGTCTTCAGTGTTTCTGAAAAATACTCCTGCCTGCACAGTAGGCTGATTCATTAGATTAGACTTTACTTGCCATGCACAACACAGCATGTACTCTCATATGCCCTGTCTGAAAAGAACAGGTGTGAACAAGCATGGGCTTGCACAAACTCATAAGAGCTTTAGGAAAATCAAATGGATTTTTTTCTGTTACCTCAGACTTGCTCCGCTTCTTTTTAACTACTCAGTACATGTTAGGGATTACTATCTCACTCAACATATTCCTAATGGTAATCATCTCAAAGATAAATGTACTAGTTCTCAACAGCTCATTAAAAACAAATCTGTTAATGTATTTTTAAATGTAAATGTCTTTACAATATAAATTATTTCTATATTCTAAAAAAATGTTTAAGCAAAAGGAAATGTAAATCCAATGCTGGGTAAAATCAGGGCTTTATACTTTTTGGCTAAACACAAATTATCATTTGCTGCTGTTATCATTATTTGGAGGTAAAATACAATTTTTAAGTGGCTTTTCATGTACGAATGAAGCTTTATATTTTCAAAAACATAAATTATTCTTCCAGCATCTTAATGCATAAAAGATGTTACATTGTCCATGTAATATTTAAATCTTGTTCTCTGCTGAAGTCTAATTACAGATGTCTCCTTGCTAAAGCACAATTAGAAACCTTCAGCCAAATAGCCAACAATTTCATCACACTTTTTGGAAAAATCAAGTAATATTTTTCACCTGAATGAATTGTGGCCTTGGCTAAACTGTATCATTTATGTTGAGTATGCTAATAAGGATATATTAACAAGCAAAAGGCTGTCCATTAAAATAAAACAATGACTATACTTACATACAAACTTCCACTCAAAAAAACAAACACCGTTATATGCTCTGTTAGAAAATAATGAGTTCTGAATGAATGTTGGATGGAACTGTATTGTAGATTTGACAGAATTCTGTCTCTGGGTACTATTGCTGGGTAGAAACTTCACTGCATCAGCTAAATAAATATTCCTATTCAATTAGCTATCCCATCACATCTTTAAGGTATCTCAGGCTTAGAGAGCAGATTTCAAGAAGAGAAACCCAGCTCAGCTGGTGGCTGAGATGAGCTCAGAGATTGCTTGGATGATCTGCTGTTCTCTCCTTCAGGAGACTCATGAGGAATAGGAACTTTAGGGTTATTACCAGGGACTTGCTGTGATAATACCAGAAAGAGGCTGTTTGACGGAGCAGGAACATTCTTCCCTTTACTTGTTTATATGCGTTTATTTCAATTAGACCGTCTGGTTCATTTGGGAAAAACAAACAAACAAACAAAAACCAATGCAAAACTGCAAGATGAGTCCATTCTTCAAGCTCCAAGCCTGAAACTGTGTCCAATTCTCCAATTTTATCACTTTATGAAAGTTGTTACCTCTGCATATGGATTTTGTTGTCCTTATGTCCTTTAATCACCACAGCTGTTCCAGTACTGCAAAATGCTGAAGGGAAGCAAGCTTCTTAATAATCACTGTTGCTTATATTTACATGTTTGTCAGTCAGGTACAGTCCGTATTCATATATTTTTCCATGTTGCATTCCTGTCCTTCAGTGCTATACTACTCCATGAGAGCAGATATGTTGCAATGGCCCTGCCAGAATAGGAAAAAATTGCAGCATGTTGTGCTCGCTGTGCAAGTGTGTCATGCACTTCCTTGCATGCTGCATTCCTTGTACTTCCTTGTATGCTGCATTCCTCCTGTGTTTTGTTGATAACTTTTTCAGTAGAAAAAAGGTTGTCTCTTGCAGCCTGTGCTACAGCAATGAGGATCCTCTTCCAGAGTTTGTATGACTAAAAGCCGTTGGTAGGACTGTCTTTGCTTTTAGTTATTTCTTTGTGTTTGTCTGTTGTTTTGTTTTTCTTGATGCTAGAAGATGAAACTCTGTTCTTGGTTTATATCTGCTTTTTAGAAAGATAAGCAATATCTACAGTCATTACCATATGATTATTAGTAGATTAAGCAGGGTCTACAGCAGTAAGCAATTCCCCTGCCAGAAAAGAAGCACATCTCTAAATGCAATCATATCCCACTGTTACCTTTGTATTGGTGTATTTACCAGTAGGTCAGCAATTCCCATATAAACCTGTAGCTTTGTAAATAAACAACTCAGCTTTTGACAGTCCTTTTGGGCTAAGCTTGGCCAACTAATTCTTAATCCACAAGCTAAGGCTTTAAGAAAACGGGGAAAAAAAATCCTAAACCATAATTTAACTAACTCTAGGGTTTACACTTATAGGAAGAAGAGACTCAGAAGTGTTGCTGATTAAAAGTGAGATTTTACAAGCTGTTCCTGGAAACTAGGATTTAATTGCTCCTAATACTGGAAAAAGATAGAAGAAACTTTGAAAAACTGCTGTAGAATTATCATGAATATTTTTGAGAGAGACATCACAGTTTCTGTACCATGTGTTGTAATCATAGATTCACCTCCCCACTCTACTTTCCTTATGATTCTAGAAGGGATTCTTCCCATGAAAAGGAAAATACTGTTATTGGGTTAGAGAAGAGCATATCTAAACCATGTCCATCTTACAGGAAGGACAGATGCTAATATGATTGTGTTACATAGCAGTGTAGGGTTGCCTCACTTCCATCCGCTACTCCACAGTTGTGAAGTCATCATAAGCGATGAGACAAATCAGCTCTGTTTTTGGCTAATATAGCCATACTCTCTAATACCTGTTTTGCATTTAGTGCTGTAACCTTAAAGACTACTGTTCAGACCTAGAAGAAATTCCCTGAGTTAAGCGTGAAGAGATGTTTTATTTTGGAGGTCATTAATTTTATTCCATGTCATGCAGATGTGAAATTTGGGCATCTTAATATGCATCTATAAATCATTCTTATGTGCAAGTTCAGTAGCCATTTCATTATGTCTATCATGAGCAGACCAAAGTTAAGAAGGCTTGGTCTGTGATGGTGGTTTTACTTTCATAACTTTTTTTCTTGTTTTGATTTCCTTTTGACATAATTTAAACATTATATTATGTGTGTTTGGAGGACAAAGGAGGATCCACTCCATACATGGGAAACAAAATGTTTCAATTCACCTAAATCAAAGCAGCAGTAACAAAGTCACCTCATTATCTCAGTGATGTGTGAATTTCAAATATTACATTTGCTCATTTAAATGCTGAGTGAAGGACTACAATGTCTTCTTTTTCAGTGTTTTCTTAAAAAAGAGAATCAATAAAATAAAATTGAAATGAACAAAACCAAAGAAAGCTTACTTTCTCAGTGGACTATAAAATTAAAAGCAAGTGATGAAAGTACATGTGCAATAGAAATGAATGGTAAGCCTTTGCTTGCAGCACCCACACATTTTTTCTAATGGTGTCACTTAAATATTATTGCCTGTTGTATAAAAATGGCGAATATTGGTGTTAAAAATGTGAAAAAAATTCACCCTGATGATTGTCCTGAACACTTGGCTGAAATTTAGAGGCTTACAGTCTGTTTCCATTCAAAGCAGAGATGGTTGCTGCAGCCTACTGATTCAGTCTGGTGTTCCTTCAGTGGAGTCCTCTTTGTTTGTACTGAATGCCCAGACTCCCGTTGCCCTGGGCCCCATGGGAACCAGGCAAGAGAGATGGTTTCTTTTCTTACTTTTTCAAGTTTCTCTCAATCAGAATTGTAACAAAAGCTTACTTTCCCTCAGCTTTTTATCACTGTCATCTTAAAAATGTTCTCTGGCTGTCTCAATGTGATCCTCCCTGCCTTTTTAGTGTATTTCTACCACTTTTCCCAGGCACACAAAAACATATTTGTGCAACTGAACCTACGCCCACCTCTCCTAGGCTTAATCTCATGCATGGAGGAAACGACTACAGGCCTCATGCATTGTCCAGGCTTGCATGCTGTCTGATTTCCCACTGGCATTACAGTCATTAAACAAGTGAATATCTGTGTGTTCCCTCATGTTATTTGGGGATATATCTTGTAATTTTTATGATGGCAAAGGCAGATGCCTCCAATTCAGCTCCAGGTCGTGTCCGCCATTTTGCCAATGGAGCTGTTTGTGGACCCACCTTCTGTGTGGGCTCTCAGACATGACTGATAATTTGCATTTTTTAACCTGACATTGTTTGTCTGACTTAGAGCACAGCTTCATAAGTAGCTTCAAGGACCTAACTGGAAGAGCATTACCCATGGCAGTAACAAATAAGAAGATGAGGGGAGGAAACTACCATGTTAACCAGCTGTGTTGATGGATGAATAGTAATCTGTGATCCCAGAGTGGAAAGAGGTTTGCCATGAGATTGGGCAATTTTCTGGCTCATTAGTGAAAGAGTGTTCATTTTTCTGATGGCTATTGTGGCATTGTGGCGAGAAGATTCAGTCCATGATTTTACATTGCAAAAAATTCTGTAGCAGTTTTGGTGTATTCAAGATGCAGCTTTAGAAAGAGCCCGTGAAAATGCTCTTTTAATCTGAATCTCTTCTATGATCAGGTTCACGGCTGTGGTTCCTGAAGCAGATGTTTCAGCCCAATTGACAAGTCAGTGTTTTGCAGCACAGGGGAAGAAATGAAGGGCAAGAAAAAAGGCAATAATAATAGCCTTAACTGATACTGATTTTAAATACTTTGTCATTGTTTCATGGCTTCGAAGTCCATTATAATGAACTGAAAAAATAATCATACCTGAATAATTACGTGTAAATGTTTATTACATAACTAAAACAAAAAATGAAGTGAATCTTGCAGGTTTAGTTCACTACTCACTGAATATCACAACAAGTCCATTGGCTTTAAGCTCTCTGAGTATGTTTTGAGAAAGACAACTCTCCTTAGCTAAATCACCGATTCCTACCGTTTAAAGAAACAAAAGCTTCATGATTGTCTTTTTGGTCAGGTGACTGGGAGGAATACCATTCATAGGAAGAATAACATTCACTAGAGCAAATACCTTTTCAAAAAAATCTCCTTGCAAAATAGTGGTAAAAGGATCATTTTTGACTTATGTGTCAATATCACAATAGAAATAATTTTTTTTTTCTAGACCATAGTCTTTTTTGTGTATGTGTTCTTTGGCTTCCTGCTATGTGTTATTCATGTCAGAGTATTCACCAGAGCAGTTTAAACTGCTTCTGCTCTCAAATATCACATAGTTATTGGTCAAAATAATAGTGCTTTGGGTATAACAGAGTAGCTTGTGTTTTGCAGAACAACTAAAATTCTTTCCTTTGCAGTGCTGGTGATCTAAAGTCAATACAAAAGGGCACGGTATGTATTTTTATTACGTTTATTTTTAAGGGGAACTCCCTTTTTCCAGTTAGGAATTTGCCATGGTTTGACTGGAATCTGTCTGGAGGAAACTTTGTTCTTTTGTAATCCATAAGCTGTTGAAATTGTTTGTATCTCTTGAACAGATGATAGATTCCAAATGGCTTTCTCAAGCAATAACAGAAGAGCTCAGCCTAGAAAAACCCCACTGAGGCTGGGGGTTTTGCTGAGATGTCTATCAGCACAATGCACTGACACTGTTCTGTTTCCAGTCATGCTCACATTTTATGTTTTTATTAGACATGCAAAACCCTGCTATGGTTGCGAAGTCAAACATAAGGAAATACAAGGCATAAGACTGCTTTTGCAACTTTAGTTTTGCCCCATTTAGTGTATGCAGTAAGATGTCTAATTAAATAACTGTTCTCCCTTCCCATATGCCCTGCAAGAATATGTTTCATCTAGTGCACAAAATGGTCTATGCATACTTTATAAGTGGTTACTCAATGTTTTGGTTTTCTCTTTGTCACTCAGAAGTGTAGCCATAAGCCTAATTTATTGCTGTAAGTACAGAATTACCATTTCCATGTGGCCTTCCGTATGGCACATATGAGAATGCCTTATGAAGATTTCTTTATTTCTTTTCACATCTGTAATCCCCTTCATCTGCTTCTGCACAGGCCATGCTGAAGCACAAAAGTAAAAGTGAAAAACATCCAGTATTGTGAGCTGTCTTGGTTGTGATGTGGCGTTTTGTGTCTTGATTTGCATCTCTTAGTGCTGTTATATATTAGATCCCCTCCATATCAAGACACCCTGAAAATGAGGACTGTGTAGTTGGTAACCAACTGGAGTATGTTTGATTTCTATTACTAGCTGTCATCAAATAGAAACTCTGTGATAGAAGTAAGAGGAAAGATACCCGCTAATCTAGGGCAGCATTTTTTCACTACATGTTCTTCCCTTTCCTGTTTGCTACTTTCCTACATACGCCTTCCAACTTCTGTAACAAATGAGGTGGAAAATCCTACATGCAACAGCTACATAACCTGAGGCTGTGCTGTGCCACCGTCCTGGACAAACATGGAAAAAAACATGAAACAGAATCATTGTGACAACTCTTTGAAAGGGTCCATCCGCAGGATTAGAAATTTTGCATCCATCCTGCAGATCAAAGCTGAGCCAATCTGGTACATTGTCATTTTGTGTACAGGCAAAGTCCAGATAGAAATCAGAAATCATTGGTTCTTCTGGGATCTAGAAAGGAATGTATCCCATTTTAACCAATTATTTTAGTTGTTCCCCTCCTAGACTTGTCATACTATTTTGGTGTCATTTTTGTCATTGCCTGAGTTATTTATCTGCTGCCCCATTTGCTAAACAGATCTTTAATTTATCTGTTTACCTGTTTGACTGTAGCTTCCTTGCCTAGCCAGGCTGAGTCCTTTCCTAGACGGCTGTTTCTCATTTCCTTGTCCAGCTAGCTCTGTGTTCCTTCTTTGACTCTTCCTTGTGTGTTATCCACCTGCCACTTGTCCTTCTCCATGACTTTACAGTTCCTTCCTACATCTGTTGTCATTATTTACTCTCAATCCGTTCTTCTCAACGTGTTTCACCTCTGTGTTCTTACCTTTTTTTTCAGCTGATTTCATTCTCCTGGTACTACAGATTCTTTTCTGATTTGTCTTGCATCCATCTCTTTCAACTTCAGTCCTGGTGCAGCTTCACTAAGCTTTCCAAAATTTCAGCCTTCCCTTGGCGAGATGCTTGCAGCCTTTTCCCTTCTCCAGCATCCAGGCTTCTTGGCCTCCCATGATGTCTCTAGCTTTCACTTTTTGTCCTGTCTGGTCAGTTCTGTCTCTTCTCCCTCACTCACACTTTTGCTCTTTCCCTTAACAAGTTCAATTGTTTAATTTAGTCATGGTTTATTCTTAGGCTGTTTTTTCATTCTCCTTCCAAAGTCTTTGTCCAATTCCTTCCTTTCTGTACTTGAATCGGTGGGCTTGCTTTTCTGGAAGAAAGTAATCAGTAGAGGAGAGATGGACTCCTTGCCTTGCAGCAGCCAAAATGGAAAAAAAAAAAAAAAAGTCTTCATTCTTATACATTGATGGGATCATTAACATGCCTTCTGGGGATGGGTCAGTTCTTTCTAGTTTTAGTGGGTGCTGGGTTTAGCATATATACTGACGAATTTTTCTGAGTCTTAGCCATTAATATTGATCAAGTCTTGTTGGTCATCTACAAATTCTGTTTTTTATGAACAGAGCTTATGAGTAAAAGTACGAAAAAAATATTTAAACTTAAGGAGCAAATGGTATATAGCTATTATTAATTTCCTACCAAATTTCAGTTTTACTCAGAAGTTTCTGAATTACGAAAAAAAGCCACAGATTGTATTAGGCAAGCTTTGTATTTATCTTTGTCCTTCTTTCTGAAAAGCTGCATTGTTTGGCCTAAGACCTTTTTGAGAGAAAAATAGTAAATTGAAGCAAACAATTATCACAGAGCATTTCCGCCAAAATAATTAAAATTTGGGAATGATCTAAGCAACTGAAAATGGAATTTTATGATAGCAAGAGCTTTATAATAAAAACTTAAATTGATCTATTTGAAACCACCATATGTGTTCCATATATTTGAACATTGGAATAGCTGCTAAAGAACTGGTCCCCTTACCATATACCTAAACCTGAAAGTAAGTAGTACTTACAATGAAACACCCAGTGTGCATTCCAAATATGTCAGTGTAGCCCTTCTGCAGAATACCAAACAGCTGTAGTCCTTAGGGCATACTGACTTTTGGGAATGAGAACAGACATTTTAATAGGCAGTCTTAAGGGAAAGGACAGTCTTTCTTCCTGCAGAAAGGCTATAGTGAGAATGCTTTCCATTTTGACCTCTTTAAATACAAACTGGGCAGAATCATTCTTTTTTCAAAGGCAGCATGCTAGTGTGTAAGAAATCAAGTAACATGGGAAAATAAAGACATTTTCCTGCTTCTGATAGAAAAGATTGTGATTGGACTTGCACATCTTCACAAAGGAGAAACTTGGAGAACATAGACCTTGCTGGTGTGGTGCATCTGAGGGTGAAAAAAAAAAGTTAGCACCCTTAATCTCACAGCAACCAGTTTTTGCTTATCCCCAGACACATAATTAGTGAATGGCAAGAGACTTGTTTCAGTATCCTGGTGTATCACCAGCTATCACTGTACCAATAAATAACCGTTCTCATTTTTAATACTCTGAGGAAAGGAGAATAGTGTCAATTGTAGTTGCAGTTGCTCCACTAACTAATTTCTGACCATCTTAGCTCTCCTATTCCCTACTCCGGGTTAGAAGCAATACATCAGTTAAGCCATCTAAGCTTTTCTACATATCTCAATCACACTAATGAAAGCTCAGGTTACAGGGTATAGCTTTGAGGAATGAAATGAGTATCATTTTTATATTTAATTCTTGATTATTTATTTTTCTACTAAATGCTGAAAGAATGTAGGACAATAAAAAGATGCAAGATGTACAGTAAATGGTATTTTAAATGCATTTATTCTAATGCTTTCCTAATTGCTATTTATTAATTCTGTGGAAAGCTAGGTGGTTACATGACACAAGCCCTTCTTGCTAGCTGTAAATTAAGGAAAATAAAAATATATACATACTCTTCTAATGTCCTCCTATGCTCTGATCACCAATGTGATTTTATACACATTGTATAATGCAGAAAGTAAAAGAGAAGTTGTCTCCGTTAAAACTAATGGGATACCTTTGTTAAGATAGAATCTGTTTTCAGGAAGAATGCTATTTAAAACAGTACCAGTCTTCTGAATCGTGACATTATTGAGCTCTTGATAAAGAAGGAGTAATAGATTGCGCATGAATGACCTCTGGAATTACATTAGTTATACGCTCACTTTAGAATTAGTTGTCTAAATGAAATGTGTGTCTGGTTTGGCCACCTTTTTATGTATCTATATGCTGATTTGCATTATGGTTTCATTAACAGTCATCCCTAAGTCTTAACCCTGCCTTTATACCACTCCATGCCAAAATTAATTTTCAATTATGTGGTCGCAATCTTGTCCATAATGTGTTTATGTTTCATAAGGGCATAAATTAATTGTAAAAATTAGTGAGTGATTTTGTTTTGTTCTCTCTTTTACTAGAAACTAATCTATGCAATAAGTAATATTAGAATCACACTGTCTGCTCCTGCTATTGTTTTTATCCCATTACGGTCTCACAGACAATATCCTAACCAAAAGACTTTTTGAAGAAGGCCATTTTAGTTCCATATAACAGACCGCTGCTTAAAGTACTGGTTCTTTTCTTTAAAGTTAGCCTATAGTTACAGGTTCTGGGTTTTATTGTTTTGTTGGGGTTTTTTGCGGGGGGCATCTGCTGGGGTAATATTGGAGCCTATAGGGATTTGTGCATTTGACTTCGATGATATTTCTGTTACATTGTGAATATAGAGATTGTATTTTGAAATGCATTGTGTGTCTCATGATAAGTCACTAGTCAGTTCAACTCAGTTGGAAGCTGAATATGTATGAAATGTAGTTAAAATAGCGGTCCACTTGTGTTCGTAGTTAGATGCTCAATCTCTCTTTATTTCTCTCTCCTAAACCATTTCTTTATTTTGTTCCTCTGCTCTGTTTCTCAGTGGTCTTATAAAGCAGGCAGAATTTGTTATAGACCAGCAACAAAAACTATCCTGAAGAGACCCCATGCACTTTTCTCATCACAAACATTAAAGTTTGTATGTATGAGAGTGGCTGGCAGGAACAGCATCTAGACATGGGTGGCAATGAACCTGCTTCTCTGTAGAACAGTGACTGTTGCAGACTTCGGAGACTGTCTGTGCATTTGAGGCACATTAAGGAACAGATAGTAAAGAAGCAGCTATAACTACATGACTATTTATTTCATTCATTTCCAGAAGGAGGAATGTCGCTTCACTGTACAATTGCTTGACTGGCTAAGGTTATTACATTTGGCTTCCTACTGACTTGGAAAGAAATGGTCCGTTCTGCCTATGCCCTACTGAAAATGTTATGATAATGAGGTGGTTTGGATTGGTTTTCTTTGGACAAAGATTTCCCTGTACTTCAGAAGCTTCCTTTATCTCCATTTCCTTGCAAACAGTTGGGCTCGTTTAACCTGGAAGGATAAGTATCTAATGTTTATACTTCCTGGAGTTGGGAAACGGACAACAGATTCAAATGAGGAAATACTTCAGCAAGTGTCCTGAAGCATCGTGTCCTGACACTAGAATGCCACTGTATGATATTATATAAGGCTGTTCTGTGTAATGAACCTGTTGATAACCAAACCTCATAATACAGTTCTTGAAAGCCACAGATCTGCAGTGATGCCTGATTTTTTTTTTTTTTTGTGAATTCATGGATGTTAGGAAGTGGTGGGGTACATGCTGATACTATCAGGCCTGCAACAGGCACCACACAGTGATACCAGGATGTTCAACCTGTTTGTCCGTGTGTCTTGCTGATAGCCACGGATCCTTCCCTTCACGTCCTCCCTTCCCCTCCTGGCCATGAAAGCAGGTTTGGCTTGTGTGATATGGTCAGAACACAGTTAGTTTCATTGTCCTGACTGAGGCTGCACAGGCTCTCCAGCAGGTACCCCTAAACAGCACTGATCACATGGTTTGCATTTCTAATTACTCCTTTTCCTGACTCTCTTTTTTGCCAGCTTTGTCCCTCCCTTCCTCTGCTCTGCTCTCCTCCCAGATAAACAACTCTCCAGGAAAAACATACTCCCCATTGGTCCCAGTTTTGCTACATCTACACCCAAAGCTGGTATTTCTGATATTATTACCTAGAAGGTTTGGGCTTACACAGTATTACTGAGAGAGCCACCAAGATTCTGCTGGCCTTGCAAGACTCCACTCCCCAAAGGCACCCAGTGCTTCCCATCGGTGATCTGTGAAGCCTGACTATTTCTCACATTAGTCTGCTTAAGCACTGGTAAAATCCTGCCATCCCTCATGGTACTATCTGTAACTTTTGTCAGCTTCTCACTTCGTTATCTAACACATCTGGCAATTTCTCGTGTCACGTCTAGCATTTTTCCATGTCCTATTCTGTTAGCCTAACCTTAGCCTGAGGCCCAATTGGCCTTTTCATTTGCTTACACCCCTAACAGTATAGAGGTGCAGTCAAGTCTGAGGGCTGTTTTGAAAGCTAAAAGATACCCTAACTGCCCTGAATAGCCGCTGCAATGTGAACTGCAAAAGGAGGCATACCAGTAAATCTAGGGCTTCTCTTAAACACTAGCACTCAGTTGTGTATGTCTTACATTGTTCATTTAAAATTTAATGCAAGAATTGTGCTGCACCTAGCAGAGACAGAATTAAAATTATTTAGCAACTGCCTATTAATATTGAACAGCAAATTGCAAACAATGGCAAATTATGTTGATCATTCTATTTATTCTTGATTCTGCATATTGAACACTTATTTCAGTTGAAACTGAATGGGTGTAAGAAATGAAGACTAATACCATAAGTTTCCATACAGTAATGCAGAATGTGTTGTATCCAGAGGAAGCAAGAGAAGAACTTACAAGAGCTCAAAGAGAATTTATACAGGCCTGTAGTCTTGTGAAAATTGGAGTGGGATTTTGTAATGACGGCAAGGGATTTAGACCTGCTCTGTTTTCCTTAAAACAAGTCTTCTAGCAGTACTATTTGCCTTTATATTTTGCTGAAGCATAGTTTCAGTAGTTGCTCTGGGGGAAGAATGGCACTTCCTGAATCATACCTCTTTAGTAATGAATGAAGAAGGTCGAATTGAAGTAGGCAAACGCTAGTGCACTCAGGAGACACAGTAAGCCCCTGCCTACCAACTACCAAGAGCCAAAGAAAGGTAATTCTAGCACAGAAAAAAAACCCAAACACTTTAAGGAAGAGACATATAGATCATCGTGGTCTAAAATTTGAAGCATTTTATAATTATGTAAGAAAAATAATCTCAACATGTCCTTTTTTGTGAACTTCAATTTCTTCGGTTAACGTTGTGCATGTAATAGCAAATACAAGACCGCATCAGAAATCTAAGTCAGAAATTAAAATACTTTTATATGTCATTTGTTACCTAGGAAAGCATAGTTAAGAAGGTCCATTTTTTGTTCATTTTATTGTGTCATCTTAACTGATAGCCTGCTTTGTTGTACTATATTTTCCTTTATAAAGCAATTATGATGGGTTTTTTTTGGTTTTGCTCTGAGACAATCTTTTGTTTCTGTGAATCTATGTTAAAGATAGTTCCCAATGCACAAGAATGACCCATTGTTATGTTTAAGTACATTGTAGCTCATACCTTATAAATTATGTCATTCATTTCGAATTGCAACACAATCATGATGGACTATTTTGGTTGAGATATGTGTGTCGATCAGTGATCAGATTTTAATCTATATAAAACCAGTATCTCAATGCAAAACACTTTCTTAAATTGCTCTCCTACTGTTCTTCTGATGTATATGTAGATAGCAATGGATGGAGGATGGCTTCTAGTTACCAGTGTTTCATAGTGATGTTTTGATGTGAGAAATCATATCAGAGGGGATACAATATACATAACAGATAGGCCAGCAGTGAGTTGAAAAATTATGCATGGAAAGGTAGGTAATGTAGATTTAAATTTATCTTGCTAATCTTGGAAATAGAGCCCACCAGCTCTATATAAATGAAAAACTTGAAAGACAGCTGAATTCTAAATCTAAGGCTGAAGTGGAATCTCTGGTCCCTCAGAGATAGTTAAAACCTGTTTTCCTGCTGGGTGCAGCAAACTAAAACGTTCTTTTTCCTTGATTGGTGTTAGTCTTTTAGCAGGAATTGGAGATAAGGAAGTCAGTGGAAGAAAAAAAATAGAGTAAAGGGAGCGGATTTAGAGAATCCAAAGGGTGTTTGTCTGACTTAGAGTGAAAATGGACAGATCCTTGGATGATTAAATTTTTTTAAAACATAGGAAAAACATGGAAAAGAGGGCAGAGGAGAATGCTTAGGAAACTGATTCAAAGAGATGTTCACTTGCTCAGATGTTGCAAGAAGTTAACTAAGATAGATTGATGTATATATATTGACTTCAAGTTTATAATGATTTGATCTAAGGTAGCCAGAGGGTATAATGCATGGGACGGTTGTCTATGACAGCGGGGAGCTAGGCTTGATACTCTGGGAGCTTCATTTCAGTCTTGTGTAGCCTATTTCAGTTCTTCCTACACTGTATGTCTTTGGAGGTGACCAATACTGTCATTTGTACTGAAACAGTAGACAGATCCTGAGATAAAACACATAGTCTACATTTAGAATAGAATCATAGAATAATAGATTTGTTTAGGTTGGAAAAGACCTTTAAGATCATCAAGTCCAACTGTTAACCTAACACTACTAACACTTCCAGTTTTGGGCCCCTCAATACAAGAAAGACATTGAGGTGCTGGAGCGTGTCCAGAGAAGGGCAACGGAGCTGGTGAAGGGTCTGGAGCACAGGCCTTATGAGGAGCGGCTGAGGGAACTGGGATTGTTTAGCCTGGAGAAGAGGAGGCTGAAGGGAGACCTTATCGCTCTCTGCAATTACCTGAAAGGAGGTTGTAGTGAGGTGGGTGTTGGCCTCTTCTCCCATGTAGTTAGCGAAAGGACAAGAGGAAATGGGCTTAAGCTGTGCCAGGGGAGGTTTAGGTTGGAAATTAGGAAAAATTTCTTTATGGAAAGGGTGGTCAAGAATTGGAACAGGCTGCCCAGAGAGGTGGTGGAGTCCCCATCCCTGGAAGTGTTTAAAAAACGGGTAGATGTGGCACTTTGGGACATGGTTTAGTCTAGTCTACCCTTGATTGGCTTAGAGTAGACTTGGTAGTGTGGGTTAATGGTTGGACTGGATGATCTTAAAGGTCTTTTACAACCTAAACGATTCTATGATTCTAAGTCCACCACTAAACCTTATCCCTAAGTGCCACATCTACATGTCTTTTAAATAACTCCAGGGATGGTAACTCAACCACTTCCCTGGGCAGCCTGTTCCAGTGCTTGACAACCCTTTCAGTGGACAAATTCTTCCTAATATCCAATCTAAATCTCCCCTGATGCAGCTTGAGGCCATTTCCTCTCATCTTATCAGTTGTTACTTGGCAGAAGAGACTGACACCCACCTCACTTCAACTTCCTTTCAGGTAGTTGTAGAGAGCAATAAGGCCTCCCCTCCTTTTCCCCAGGCTAAACTACCCCAGTTCCCTCAGCTGCTCCTCATAAGGCCTGTGCTCCAGACCCTTCTCCAGCTTTGTTGCCCTTCTCTGAACATGCTCCAGCATCTCAATGTCCTTCTTGTATTGAGGGGCCCAAAACTGGACACAGTATTTGAGGTGCTGCCTCACAAGTGCCAAGTACAAGGGAACAATCACCTCCCTGCTCCTGCTGGCCACACTATTCCTGATACAAGCCAGGATGCTGTTGGCCTTCTTGGCCACCTGGGCACACTGCTGGCTCACGTTCAGCCGGCTGTCTACCAACACCCCCAGATCCTTTTCGGCCAGGCAGCTTTCCAGCCACTCTTCCCCAAGCCTGTAGCATTGCATGGGGTTGTTGTGACTCAAGTGCAGGACCTGGCACTTGGCCTTGTTGAACCTCATACAGTTGGCCTCGGCCCATCGATCCAGCCTCTCCAGATCCCTCTGTAGAGCCTTCCTACCCTCAAGCAGATCAACACTCCCACCCAACTTGGTGTCATCTGCAAACTTACTGAGGGTGCACTCGATCCCCTCGTCCAGATCATTGATAAAGATATTAAACAGAACTGGCCCGACTACTGAGCCCTGGGGAATGCCACTTATGACCAGCCACCAGCTGGATTTAGCTCCATTCACTGCCACTCTTTGGGCCGAGTTGTCCAGCCAGTTTTTTACCCAGTGAAGAGTATGCCCATCCAAGCCATGAGCAGCCAGTTTCTCCAGGTGAATGCTGTGGGAAATGGTGTCAAAGGCTTTACTAAAGTCCAGGTAGACAACATCCACAGCCTCTCCCTCATCCACTACGCAGGTCACCTTGCTATAGAAGATCAGGTTAGTGAAGCAGGACCTGCCTTTCATGAACCCAGGCTGACTAGGCCTGATCACCTGGTTGTCCTTTACATGTCACGTGATGGCATTCAAGATCGTCTGCTCCATGATCTTCCCCAGCACTGAGGTCAGACTCACAGGCCTGTAGTTCCCTGGTACTTCTTCTGGCCCTTGTTGTAGATAGGTGTCACATTTGCTAACCTCCAGTCAACTGGACAAGCTTTGCCATCAACATGTGGGTTTATGGAAGTAAGAATATAGATGTGTGACTTAACACTTGTGGTCTGGTAGATTCATAATCTCAGGCTGGAATTTATGTAGTGCTTCATGTAGAAATAATAATTACCCACATGCTTATTAATTCATAAAATGGGGAAAGAGAATACAACAGTATGTGGTTTTTAAAGATAAAAAATAGGCTTCCTTTATTCTAGATTCATGCAACGTATTTTATACCCTTGACTGTGTCATTAGCAGTTCATATAAAAGCTCCATGCCTGTTGTGTCCCAAACATGCAGTTTTGCGCAGAAAAATTACTTTCATTCATTCCCTGTCCCTTTCATAAAGTATACTGTAGGCTGAAAATGAATCCTCTTTACATCTGTATATTAATTGTCCAACTGTTCTCTCTAAATATAGCACTGTATTAAAAATAAATAAAGATTAGTATTATCAAAAGAGAGAAGAAAAGATAAAAACATTGCTAGCAGTTTCCCATTCTGTAATTTCCTCCTCGCAGAGTATTTTTTCTTTGTGAAAGAAACTCATAAACGTTCAAGCATTACAGTCTAAGCCACATGGATATAAAAATAATTCTCATTTTCTTTGATTTTTTTCTGAAATCTTAAAAATCTTGCAAGGACATATTCCAAAAAGGGAGATTCATATGATAGACAGGTGCAGTCATATTTGAAACAACCTTTAAAGCTGCACCTGCAGATCAAAATTATTTTGTCCCTTTGTGAAACAGCAGAAGTGTATCTATAACATCCAAAAGAGCTGGAATGGGAATTTGAGTATGAAGAACAAACTGGGCATTTTTTGACTGTGCTTTGAAAATTTTGGAATCTTTGATTATCCTGACTGATTAATTATCTACTGAAAATCAATGTCCAAAATGTCTGTCTCAGATTAAGTCTATGAATCTTCAAAATGCTTTAATAGTCTTCAAGGAAGGCTTTTTAATTAGTATGTAAATATATGGATAGTATGTGTCGTGGTTTAGCCCCAGCCAGCAACTAAGCACCACGCAGCCGTTCGCTCACTCCCCCTACCCCGATGGGATGGGGGAGAGAATCAGAGGAGTAAGAGTGAGAAACACTCCTGGGTTGAGATAAGAACAGTTTAATAATTGAAATAAAGTAAAGTAGTAATGATAATAATAACAATATAATAATGATAATAACAATAATACTATACAAAGCAAGTGATGCACAATGCAGTTGCTCACCACCCGCCGACCGATACCCAGACAGTTCCCGAGCAGCGATCCCTGCCCCCCGGCCAACCCCCCGCCCCGGTTTATATACTGAGCATGACATCATATGGTATGGAATAGCCCTTTGGTCAGTTTGGATCAACTATTCTGGCTGTGCCCCCTCCCAGTTTCTTGTGCCCCTGGCAGAGCATGGGAAGCTGAAAAGTCCTTGACTAGTGTAAGCAGTACTCAGCAACAACTAAGCCATCAGCGTGTTATCAACATTCTTCTCCTACTAAATCCAAAACACAGCACTATGCCTGCTACTGGGAAGAAAATTAACTCTATCCCAGCCAAAACCAGGACAGTATGCAAGGTACACTGCATATCCTTATTATTCACCTTTTTTGAACAGAACATAGAATTAAAACCAATTTTTTTCAATGTAACAGATTTTGTTTTTAAGAAAGGTGACTTTTTGCTTATTTGGGTTACCTAGCCACCTTTTTTATTTAGTTGCATGTCTTTGTTACATTTACCTCAAGATTATCAAGAACGATGGGGAACAAAGAAAACCTAGGGATGTTAAAACACTTTTGTAAATTGGACTAGAAAAACACCCCAATGAGGGTGGAGTGCGAAAAACAAAGATGAAGCTTTTGGGGCTACTTGGTATGCCTTATTACTGCTCCAAAGATACATTTGAAAATTCCCACAGATAACCAGATTGCCTGTTCCTCCGATTATCGTGTCCCTCTACCTTACTGTGAAATAAGAAACAGGGTTTTAAGGCACTTAGGCAAATACAGATTGTGATCTTAAGGCTCACATAAATTGCTCTGTTGATATGATAGACATTTCTGTGTATCTGCTAATGTTTGGCAGGTTGCCCACGTAGAAAGTTTGCATGCAGTTCAGTCTTACACCTCTTAAATTAAACTATTAATATACAGCTGTTTTCAAGATCTCATTGTGATGTAGCATATATTAAAGAAACAGAAATTACATAATTAATCTCTTAGGTTATTAATGATAAATAAGCTAGGTATAGTTGCAAACACAACAACTAAGGTTCTAGAAATGAAAAGGCACCTTAACATTTTTATTTTCCACTGGTGTCTCTTGAAAATTCCCCTGAACAGGATTTGATACACCTGTGTGAAAATAGCAGTCTTCACTATTCTCCAGGCTTTGGCTTTCCTTGCAGCTGTTGGGCAATGCTGGCCAGGGCCACTACTTTGGGGCACTTCTGTTAAAGAGGTATTAATGTTGACTGTATACAAGCCCAGATGAAAAATACAGTTGTTGAGGCTTTATGATTCAGGCATGGCTTCTGTCAGTCTCCTAAAATTCAAAAGCCTAAAGGTTGCAACTAAGTAGTGTGCAACGTCAATGTAGCAGAAAACTATAAGGAAAAAAGAACTGTTTCTTCATGTTGCTAAGATTCAATGCTTGTAGTGGTTTCTTTGAACTTTTTTATATACGGTAGATTTCAGCAAACAGGTGTATTTTAAAAATTGCCATTTACGGTGGGATCTCATTTCCCCTAAGGGTGTGTTGCACAAATGAGGACCTGTAATCTGTTTCTAAAAGATTTACTTTTTACATATATTTAGTTTACATTCTTCTGTTAATTCCAAGTCATCTTGAATGACTGCAAATTGAAGGATTACTCTGAAGTAGTCATCTATTAACATTTTTATTAGTTAAGAGCAGAATTTTGAACTCAGAAGCAAACAGAAGCCTGTGGAGATCACAGAACACATATTTATGTCTTTTGCAGTTAATTCCATTTACAGGTCCCAATACCTGAAGCTAAAATTTGATTACTAGCCCATTGGAAGGGAATTTATCTAGTACTATTCTAAGGTGATCATAATAGCAAGGCATTTCTCTGAGAGGTCCATTAGGATTGCCAGAAGGGGAAAGAGCCAAAGAGGTCTGCTGAGATCTCGGCTGTTGATAGCAGTAATGGAAGGTAAAAAAAATCCTCCTCCAGCACTGCAGAACTGCTTAGTGGTTGCACCTGATTATAATGCAGATTACATTACTTATGGAGTGAGATGGCTGTTGCATGCTTTCTCAAGATGACCTCTAGTTTCAGGGAACAGGATTCTCCAAGGAGCAGAGTGATGAGGTGAGCAAGACATAGGCAACATCTCTGCAGATTCCTAGTTCTTGGGATTATTTCTGCAGAGCAGAACTTTCCTGCATCCCTGATGTAGATGTTGTCTATAGAAGCACAGACATAGTGAGAAATGCTTTGTTTCCTGAAAATGCAGAACACTGTACTCTTTTGATTCTGATTCTTCTTTTGCCAACTTTTGGCTGGAAAAGTGTACTCTATAGCTTTTCTGTCACTTTGTATCTTTTTGTAATTTTTATTTTGTATAATAAAGATGAATTGTCTGGAGGGTATTTTTCACCCCTGAGGCCAAGAAGCTCCATGTTCTTGTATCATGGTGAATGTACATGTAAATGCAGCCAGAGTTAAAGTCTCCAAGCAAAGAATGAATTTGGTGTTTGTCGACTGTTTTAATTCCCTTTCCTGCAAATAATATTTTTCTTCTGTTTGCAGTGTTTATGAAATACTTAATTTTTTAAAAAGCTTTAAGAAAACAGTACTAACAGTTTGTTGTACAAGCAGCCAGTATGCATTTGCTAAGGCAGAGGCAGGGAGAATGATTCTTCATTTCTCCATGTGAGGCCGTAAATTATGTTGTCATTGACAAGGATTACACACAAATATGTCTAAAAGCACAGAGTCTTCCATAACAAAACAGATTTCTGTGGGGCAGTATGGCTGGTGATGCCTGATTTTATCTGTGCACAAGCAAGTAGCGTCAGAGCTCACTGCTAAGTCTTGTCACACAATGGTCAGTCTCTGGAAGGTTTTTTGCTTTAGTTCAGTGACAGGAACAGAGACTGGTTTTGTTTATTTCTTTGCTTTGACAAGAAGGAAGGTTCAGTGCTGAGAATGGAAAGACTGGTCTTTCATTTTTTAAGCAATTGCTTTTTTTATATGCTAGGCTCATGTATGCATGGTGATAGGCATCAGAGTGCACCTCCAATAAATACAGACCACACAACTGTTGAAATCCATCAGTTCACTGCTCCACTGACTAAAAAGTCATTGAATGGAGCTACTGAATTCAACCATGTCCCAAGGGTGCATCAGATTTCATGCCTCATTTTTAATCCTGGGCTACTACATTTAAAAATTGTACACAATTATGCTTTCTGTTAGGGGTTCTAACTTGGCAAAAATTACTGATGTTTTATCATCTGCTTTTGAAGATCATAATAGAATACAGAAGACTGTTTCCAAAGTCCCCTAAAAATGAATGCACATGAATTTGTGGCATAAGGCATATATGTGTTCACTAAATTTTTGACTGTTAATGCTTTATGCTTGTAGAAAAACCCTCTGAAATGTAATTTACAAACTTCAGCATCAGAGTACAATTGTAGAATTGAATTACATTGGTTGAACTGCACTCCAGCTAGCAACTAAATTACAGCAGTCAGATCTTTATGGATTACTATCCCATCAACTTCTATAGAAGTTCTTTATAGATGGAGTCTAATAAAATGAGTGTTGGGATGTACAAGACTGAGACAAAACTCCAGATTCAGTATTTTTAGTAACATTGGACCTTAGTCTTAGATGATTTGCAGATATACATCTTTATGTGCTGTGATATATAATATATGTATGACCAAAAAGAGTGGTTTCCAAGAAGAAATAATCTGCACTGGAAAGAAGTTATCACCAAGATTGATTGTAGTTTGGACACTTAAGAATTGCTTATCAAAATTATAGTGGAATATCATAATAGCAATCTTTCTTGTGTCACTTCTTATGTTTCTGTATTTTACTCCTTTTGAATATGATGACATAGTGGACTCTCTTTGATATGACAGCATGTCATCATCAAACCCCCTTTGATACAACATGTCATGTATGATGTTATATATATATAATGGTAATAAAATATGGTAAATGAATGTTACATAGGTGAAGATATGAATGGTGTAGATAAGAAAGTGTGAGCATCAAGTGACTCACAGTTATATTATCTTGTTTACAATTATCATTTTTAGAGTCATTGACCTTTGTGACTACATTGGAAAAAAAAAAAACCCTAGCTGTGCATATTTTTAGTGTGTTTATATAAACACAAAATCTTTATAATCCAATTGAAATTTTAATTGGTGGAGCTTCAGTTTTATTAAAATTGATTCATATCAGCATCAAACTAAGGAATCGAAAATTAAGCTATGATGTGAAATAAAGGTAACGTTGAGTAAGCATCAGATGCATGCAAGTACACTTCAGATCAGGTGATAATATAGTCTGAGTTTTACAAAATACCAACACTTGAACTGCTCTAGTCTTTCAGAATTGTCATTTATTGAGGGTTAATAATTTGCTATCTAAATGTTTCACTTTACTTACCGTGTCTTAAAATTCTCAGTTTACTTTTTGGGGAGTAGTTTTGTGCAAACATGCTTTTACAATCGAAGACACTGTCACATTATTTGAGGAAATACTTACTAGAAATAAAGCTGCATATGTGTTATCACTTAAACAAATAAACATACTAATTTATGGCTCAAAAGTGTTAAAGGATATTCATAATAAAGCAAAATAAAGCAATCCAAGCAAAATGCAGGAATGGAGAACTGTATACAGAAGAATGGTTCATTCTTTAGACTGTACTATCACCACCAAATCAGAGTTAGCAATGCAGTTCCCAGTTCACTTTGTATTACATTTGCTCAGAACCTCACACCAGTGGAACTTCTTTCACTCTGGCTGGCACCATCTGTCCTCTTGGATGGGGATATAATTCTCATTCAACTTCAGTCTGACAGGCTTAAGAGGCATCAGCTTCAATTAAACATCACTGTGCCTCTGCTAGTGGCCTTTCCAGAAAATCAAATTTCAGTTAAAAACTGATCAAGTGAGGCTTGTTTTTTTAACTTAACCATTCATTTAGACTGAAGAAAGCTAAGGAGTTTAAAAAGTGATATTTTTTCAGCTTCTCTTGGAATTTTCTTGGTTCAGTTTTCATGTCAAGATTTGGCTGGTTGCGATTCTGGCTTGCCTCACCCAGTTGTCTAAGTGAAAAAATTACTGGATTTTGCACCCTAACAACACAGTTTAAAACAGACTTAGGCAAACCTTTATTTTAATCATTTTGTTAAACATAGAAATCATGGTCTGTGGAAGCATCAGATTCTCTTCAAATGATATAATACTTAGATTCCAGGTTTCTTTGGATACCTGCATGTGACCAGAATAATAAATGATTCCTGTATAACTGCTCCCCCTTGCCAGCCACACTAATCCTGATTTTAAATCTTAAAATATTACTGGGACCGTTTACTACCAAACAGTTGGAAAAGTTTTTGCTTAATTCAATAGAGAAAACATCCTCACTTGACAAAAAAAAAAAGGTTATGATTCAATTAATCTAATTATACTGAAACTAAATTGTGCCTATTTCCTGAAGAAACATACACTAATCTTTACTCAAACAGACCTCTTCCTCTCTTCTTGGGTCCCTATATATATTTACAAATATATTTCAATCAAGTATTTTTTCCAAGATTCTATTTTTTAAAAAAAATTAGGGTTTTTTATTTCCTAGCTTTACTGATGCTTATGGGAGTTTTTTTTCATAGATTTCATAATATCTAGACAGGCTCTTACTCCTAGAGATCCTATATAAGTGTGCATGCATGCCTGAGTTTATAGTTTTGCTTAATTTCACTGCTGGAAATGTCATATAAATACTCTGATTGTATTTGTTTCACCTCTTGCCCCATAACTTCCCTTCCAAGACTGGTCTTTTTTCAAATTTATTTTGCAATTAATTTAGTTAAAGAAAGCCAGTACATGATGTCTGTCTTTGTAGGTGAAGGGTTCTGTTCTCAGTTAAGCCATACTGACATCGTTTGGGAGACTCTCTTAGTATTCATATAGATATTTTTTCAGTCATACTAACTACTTGGGTTGCAGAATAAACAAGATTTTGGGACAAAACATAACCAGGCTGCATAATATTAAAGATGCCTGGGATGCCCAGCAACCTTCCTGAGAAATAAGGTTTTGTTGTTGTTATTTAATATTTAACAAGGTTGGCTTTTAAGAGGGAGGGGGAATCTTCTTTCTTCCCCCCCCCCCCACACACACATTTTTAACCCTTGTATGTAAATCATGTTAGGCCTGCAAAATGTCTGATAATCAGAAATGGGGGTCCACTTGTGTTCTTTGCTAAAAAAAACAAACAAAAACACCTTCTATTGGAGTATGCCAGTATTGGTCCGAAGGTGGAATAACAGCATCTTTCAAGTGGAGAAGTCTGAATGTGAGGGAAGGAGCAGAACTCATTCTGTAACTCTCCTTTCACCTAAATGAGGACTAAATTTATCTGTCCCTGCTGCTCTGTGGGAGCTTTGTTGTTGATTTGTTTTGTTTCCATAACAGAAATCTGATCTTAGAAATCCATGAGCAATTGTCCGTTTTAATTGTGGGAAACGGGTACTTGGGTTCTGTATATAGTGGGTTATTGTTTGGGGTGGGGGGTGGGGGGAGCATGTTACATTTGTTTTACATGTTTTGAGCTAAATAAAATCCCTTTTATTATTAGCTACAAACAAATCAAGCCCACAGGAAGAAAGAAAAAAAAAAAAAAAGAAAGAGAACTTTTCTGCTGCCTTTCTTAAAAACCCTACAGGATCACATCCTGAAAGTGATACACTCATAGCCGGGAATATTTTGCCATGCTTTTTGTAGTACTTGTGAGTAGGACATGCTTCCCAACAAATTTTGTTTGGTGCACAGTGGGGCAGAGTTTTGATAATAATATGAATTTTTCATATCTTGTTCTAAGGGAAACAGGAAAAAAAATTTCTACATCTTTCAGATTTGTTATTAACAGTACCTGCATTTGTACCAACAGACGGAAAAATAGATATAGGCAGAAATACGAACTGACGCTTCTAAGCAATGCTGTTTCTACTTCGCATATGAAAGTGCAATACCCTAACACTTCTGTCATCTCTAAAACACAACTCATGTTGAAGTTTACTAAAAGTGACTCAGTTCTCAGTGTTTCTCAGATCTTATAACTATTCATTCCACTCGGTTTTTTTTTCAATGTACTTTACATAGCATCTTCTTTCATTTTTTATACTAATGACTGCCAACATTGGGTAAGAAAGGCATAGATTTGCTGGTCTATTTATTTAATCTATAGAGTACTTTCCAAACAGAAAACAAATACTATTGCTACTAAATAACATAATGAACTAATCTTCCACAATATCTCATTTTAAAAGGCAATCTTGGCTGAGTAAGACTGATTTGGCAGAAGTATTAATAAACTGTTTAAAGATATGAATAGGACAAAAGACAGCAGTTATAAGTTGGTTGCAACAAGGAAAATTCTGATTTGAAAAAAATTCCTAGTGAGAGCGATTAATCCTCAGAGCAGGCTGCCCAGAGAAGTTATGGAAACTCCATCCTTGGAGATTTTTAAAATTTGACTGGACAAGACCCTGAGCAACTTGATTCAAACTTGAAATTGTGTTTGTGTGGAGGAGAGGATTGCAGTAAATGGCCTCCAGAGGTCAGTTCCAACCTAAATTACTTTGTGCATCTGTGATAGCTCACCAGGGTTTAGGTGGCAGTCTTACGACTTGTCAGTTTATCATTCAGTAGAGTATAAAGAGGAAAGTGTGCTCTTTTGCATAAATCAGCACAAAGTTAATTTCTGTTGGACCAATTTCCATTGGAGAGCAGATTTATGCCTGGATATTTTTTTTTTTTAAAATGCATGCTAAAGACTGGTGGTTTTGCATGATCCTTCTCTCCTTCCCTCTCTCTCCCCCTTTGTCTCCCGTTCTAACCCTGTGAAGCATGAAAAAAGACAGAAGGGATTTTTATTGATGCAGATCAGATTTTATTTTTTTTAAAACTTAGACTGTGGACATGTGAGGAGTTTTTGACAATTCACCACTTTAGTCTTCACCTGTGGCTTCTGTAACTGCTGGTGTTGTGCCTTTTGACTATTGGATTGTCTTACTGTCTTTGACTTGACCTTGTGAACTGCTCATAATTCTTTCTCAACACTGTATTATGGTAGAAAACAGAAACTTAACCAGGGACTAGGGTTCTGTCACACAAAGTGATGCTATTAGGCTCTCATACTAATAAACTATTCAAATCTTTATGAAGGTATTACTTAACAACATGAGGTTTCTAACTCCTACCAAAATGTTGAAATTGCATAAGTGGATGGCACAGCTTCATTATCTTGAGGATTGGGCAAGGTGAGGAAAGCTGATTAAATCTTGTGTCCAATATCCCTGAGAGTTTTCTTTGTGGACACTCTACTTTTAGCATTTGTTTTAAAATCTAGCACCTGCACATTTCCCTATTTTTTTGAGCCCCACTGTAAAGCAACAGAAATTTTTGGTAGAGATAGTTGAGTACAGCATAGTGTCTTTATATAGTACTTCAAATTTCAACTGTTACTGCAAGAAGCAATTTTCTGTGAAAGTAAGCAAAGTTTGTCAATAAGATGGAAAACTACTATCACCAAAAGTCTGTTTTAGCAAAAAAAAAAAAGCAAACCATGATTTGAAAATAACCCTTTATCTCAGTTTCTTACAACTGCCTCAGGTGGCAGTCAGTCTTAGCTTAGACTGCATCTGCCATTGTGGTGTTCAAAGATCACTTTTTCAGATGAGAAGCCACTAATCCCAAACTCACCTATGCTAAAATATTTTAAAGGTTTTGAAATGAAATAAGGGGGCAAATGTTAATAATGTATTGCTATAAAGCATCAAAGAAACTGGCCTAAACCCCAAATTTAATTTCTATAAATTTTGAATCTGTTTCCTTGGGTTTAAAGAGCAAACAAGTGATATTGGATATGCTTCAAATTTCCACTTGCAAAGGTTTTATAAAATATTTGTGAATGTGGGGAGCATATTACATGTCTGATAGGTAAATATTAAACAGTAGAAGCTCTATGATTGTAATTAGGACCTCTCAACTTATTTAGAATCATAGAATCGTTTAGGTTGGAAAAGACCTTTAAGATCATCCAGTCCAACCAGTAACCTAACATTACCAAGTCCACACTAAACCAATTAAGGATAGACTAGACTAAACCATGTCCCCAAGTGCCACGTCTACCAGGGATGGTGACTCCACCACCTCTCTGGGCAGCCTGTTCCAATGCTTGACTACCCTTTCTGTGAAGAATTTTTTCCTAATATCCAATCTAAACGTCCCCTGGCACAGCTTAAGCCCATTTCCTCTTGTCCTTTCGCTAACTACGTGGGAGAAGAGGCCAACACCCACCTCACTACAACCTCCTTTCAGGGAGTTGTAGAGAGTGATAAGGTCTCCCCTCAGCCTCCTCTTCTCCAGGCTAAACAACCCCAGTTCCCTCAGCCGCTCCTCATAAGGCCTGTGCTCCAGACCCTTCACCAGCTTTGTTGCCCTTCTCTGAACACGCTCCAGCACCTCAATGTCTTTCTTGTATTGAGGGGACCAAAACTGGACACAGTAGTCCAGGTGCAGCCTCACCAGTGCCGAGTACAGAGGGACAATCACTTCCCTGCTCCTGCTGGCCACACCATTCCTGATACAAGCCAGGATGCTGTTGGCCTTCTTGGCCACCTGGACACACTGCTGGCTCATGTTCAGCCGGCTGTCAGCCAGCACCCCCAGGTCCTTTTCGGCCAGGCAGCTTTCCAGCCACTCTTCCCCAAGCCTGTAGCATTGCATGGGGTTGTTGTGACCCAAGTGGAGGACCCGGCACTTGGCCTTGGCCTCATACAGTTGGCCTCAGCCCATCAGTCCAGCCTGTCCAGATCCCTCTGCAGGGCCATCCCACCCTCCAGCAGATCGACACTCCCACCCAATTTGGTGTCATCAGCAAACTTACTGAGGGTGCACTCAAATCACCTCATCCAGATTGTTGATAAAGATATTAAACAAGACTGGCCCCAAAACGGAGCCCTGGGGAACACCACTCGTGACTGGCTGCCAACTGGCCTTAACTCCATTCATCACTACTCTCTGGGCTCGGCCACCCAGCCAGTTTTTTACCCAGCGAAGACTACGCCCATCCAAGCCATGAGCTGCCAGCTTCCCAAGGAGAATGCTATGGGAGACTGTATCAAAGGCTTTGCTAAAGTCCAGGTAAATGACATCCACAGCGTTTCCTTCATCCACCAGGTGGGTCACCAGTTCATAGAAGGAGATCAGGTTGGTCAAGCAGGACCTGCCTTTCATGAACCCATGAGAGCTGGGCCTGACCCCCTGGTTGACCTGCACATGCCTGTTGAGTTCACTCAGGATGAACCGCTCCATAATCTTTCCCGGCACCGAGGTCAGGCTGAGAGGCCTGTAATTCCCCGGGTCCTCCTTCCAGCCCGTCTTGTAGATGGGCGTCACTTTGGCAAGCCTCCAGTCATCAGGGACCTCCCCTGTTAACCAGGACTGCTGATAGATGATGGAAAGTGGCTTGGCAAGCTCCTCCGCCAGCTCCCTCAATACTCTCTGGTGGATCCCATCCAGCCCCATAGACTTGTGAGCATCCAGATGGCATAGCAGGTCGTTAACTGCTTCCTCCTGGACTATGAGAGCTCCATTCTGGTCCCCGTCCCTATCTTCTAGCTCAGGGGCTTGAGTACCCTGGGGATGACTGGTCTGGCTGTTAAAGACTGAGGCAAAGAAGGCATTAAGTCCCTCAGCCTTTTCCTTGTCCTCGGTGACAATGTTCCCCCCCACATCCAGCAAAGGATGGAGATCCTTCTTGGCTCTCCTTTTATTGTTGATGTACTTATAAAAACATTTTTTATTATCCTTTACAACAGTGGCCAGATTGACTTCTTGCTGGGCTTTTGCTTTTCTAATTTCCTCCCTGCATGACCTAGCAAGATCTCTGTACTCCTCCTGAGTTGCCCGCCCCTTCTTCCAAAGGCGGTAGACTCTCCTTTTTTCCCTGAGTCCCAGAAAAAGCTCCCTATTCATCCAGGCCGGTCGTCTTCCCCGCTGGTTCATCTTACGGCACACGGGGACAGCCCGCTCCTGCACCCTTAAGACTTCCTCTTGAAGAAGGCCCAGCCTTCCTGACCCCTTTGCCTTTCAGGACGGCCTCCCAAGGGACTTTCCCAACCAGCGCCCTAAACAGGCCAAAGTCTGCCCTCCAGAAGTCCATGGTAACATTTTTGCTGCCCCTCCTCTTTACATCGCCAAGAATCGAGAACTCTATCATATTGTGGTTGCTAAGCCCAAGACGGCCTCTGACCACGACATCTCCCACAAGCCCTTCTCTGTTTGTAAACAGCAGGTCAAGCGAGGCACCTCCCCTGGTAGGCTGTAATTAGAGGTAATCTGTAATTACTGCCAACACTTGATGAGCATTCCTTATTACCTCTATCAACCATTTATAAATTCTACGTGAATTCTTATATTGTGTCCAAAGTATTAATAAACTGGCATCAGTTTAATTACAAATGTTTTCATATATGACCAAATGTAATTCTTGCCAACTTCTAAAGCAACCTCCATATTAATCTTTTAATTTTTAAAAGGTTGTATTAAAGAAATGGGCTTTGCCTCAAACTAAAATCAAGACGGAGGCCCTTTTATATTTTTAACAATGGATTTTTTTATTTTATTATTCCAGCATCTATACCTGTTTCCTTTGGATGTGAATCTTCCTTTGTTTGCCACCTGTTTCACTTTTTCAGTGGAGTGAAACTCCTATCACTATTGCAGAACTGGCATACAGAGACTCATACAGAAGAAAATCAGGACAGTATCAATGACTACATTCTTTTTTACAGTAGGATGGCAGTTCAGACAGGCATCCTGGGGCAATTAATTCCTAGTTACCTGTGGTAGCAAGCAGATGAGATGCATTTTGAATGTAAAGCTTTTGTCCAAGGGACATCCCCTTTTTTCTTTTCTATACCTTTGCCACTTTCCCTAGAATTTCAGGTCTCGGAAAGTTAACATAGCAAGACTGGATGTATAAACTTCGAGCCATAGTGTATTATACCTTTCCCAGTAAAGAAGAATTTAGTGTTTACTTTTGCTTCTTTGTGGTATCAGCACATACTGTATGTAGCCTGTTGCTGTGTCAATAGGACGATAAAATAAAATTAGTATAGCTCTGAAGCTTGAGGGCTGATGGCATGTTGCTATGCATGCTGGTCATGGAGCATACTAAAAGAAAGGAATTTAATTACAAACCTTCAGCATAAATCACCGTGAGCAATGATGTACAGATCACCTTGTCAGCTGAGCTTGCTACGTGTGGTCGGCTGGCAAACTGGAGAATTTATGAAGCATTAAACTATGTCACTCTTGGCTGGATTTAACATACAGTAACATTATGCTCACATAAAGCTCCTCATGAATGAGATTTGAAAAATGTTAACTGCACCAATCTCAAAGGATCAGCACAATAAATATGATAGTGTGTCCGTGCTGAATATTTCCACTTAGCTAATCTAAACCTATTAGACTAATGAAAAGACTAAATTCAAATGATCAAAAGGAGCTTGAGATAGTATTAGAGCATGAAACTCCCTGGACAAATTCAGTGTCATTTAATGATATATTCTTAAAAAGAATTTTGTTTAATCCATAGATATGCTCTGGTATAGTAAGTATGGATTTTTGAATTCTAGTCTTTTTGTCTTTTTTTTTTTTTAACAGGTAGAACTTTCATTTTCAATGAAACTTTAAATTTCAGCAAGATGCTTTATCTCATAGTATCAGATTCCTGTGGGCGAGCATTAGCACGTGTGCAGCCCATTTGTCAGAGAAGACCCCGTGGTCTCTGGAGCCGTGCCTAGTATGCCTCCTTTTAGTTCAGGACAGCAATTGAGCACCTTGATACTAAAAAGAGAAAACCAGTTAGGAAGAATAATAGGAATTCACTGTAGCTCTAAATAGACAGTTTAACCTTCAAAATTTAGCTCTCTGTTAGCCCTACTTATTTAATGTAGATTCATCTGCATCTTACTTAGCAGACCCAAATATGATGATGAAAATTAATTAGACTTCTATAATGTATTCCTGTACCTATGCAAGCTTATTCCCTATATATTATTGCCTAAATATAGTGTGCTACCCGCTCCGCTAAGCACTCTAATACTTCCTCTAGTCAAGATGGATCTCCTGCCACTTGCTTTTCCTTTGCCATATATCATCCCTTATCAATCATAGGGAGGAATGTGGTCTTGCTGGATGATATGAAATATAAGAAGGACTCAGAACTTATTTAGCTGCCTGTGGCAGCAAATTGAGGGCCCATCACAATTCCAGGCTATGAGGTCCTAGATGCAGAGGGGTCCATAGCAAAAACCTCAGAAGCTAAGGCTGCAGTGAAGTAGTTCAAGAGACCATAAGGCTAGTAAGATAAGTAGAGCAAGAAATTTGCTTCTTCTCCATTCATGCCCCTAGTATTTTCTGAGAGTTGAGTTTTTGAAGGAATTTGATCATATATTCCTAAAAAGCCATGTGAATTATTGCCTCATGGTTTATTTTCCATGGCCTGTTGGCTTGCTTTGTTCATAATTAACTCAATAAAAAAAAATTAGTGTTTTTTGGCAACTGGCTACTAATGTTTCAAAATGTTGTGGCTGATCTATATCGGTCGTTTGATCTTAATTATCGTCTGGTGTGCTTCCAGTGTCTATCTGCAAGACAGTGATTTTCCTTCTAAATCACAGCAGAGCCCAATTTGCTTAAGGGAGCAGCAGATACTGCCTGCTGATAACCAAAGCCTTGGTGCTCAATACTGAGACATGAACTGTGCTCTCAGCTGGACTAAACCTGTACCCTGGTGTACTAGATTAAAAAAAAAGGGGGGAAAAAAAAAAGTAAATATGCCTTTAGTTCAAAAGATCTGGTTTGAGCCTTTTTATGCCTCCATGTCAGCAGTGGAAGACAGGGTGGTTCCTACACACTGCATTCAAATGCCAGCTTTGATGGGGCATTAGGTGGATTATCAAGAAGAGGTGCTAAACTGGGGCTGTTTAGAGACTTACATGTCCAGTATCTTCAAACAGACTACAGTGGCAACTGGATTTGAAATATGTTATATAAGGCTCTGATTAATGCATGTCTTAGTCTAGGACACATACACTAAACTCTGTGAAGCCAACTAATAGATGATGATTATATCTTATCTTTTCAGTGCAATTACCTTTTAAAATGAGTAGAACCTTTCACTGAAAGGATAAACCTGTCCATAGCAGGGCTTTAAAATCTTGAAAGGCTGGAATAAGATGATGTACATGGACAGGTCATTGACCAAGAACAATATTAGACTAAGCGTAAGTTATCTCTTAGTTTTTGTAATAAATCAAAAATAAGGTTATAGCGTCCTTAGAAAACAGCACTTTAATTAGAGGTTATCCGGTTATCCTTCAAGGTGCACACAATGTCTTATCACTGCTTCTTTTATCTTAAAGGTGGTTTTGATAGCAGCTTAGTGCTGGGAGCAAGCAGTCTATTTGATAAGCAGCATACATTTTCCAGTCTTCCTGTTCTTCCTTTTCAATTGATAATTATATTCTTAAATTGAGAATTATCAGATTTAAAAAAAAAAAAGTTAATTTTAACAGCAATATACTGAAATTGAATTGTTTTCTTATGTAGCTTGTCCTATTTGATAGCCCAAAGTATATAGGGTGGGGAGCTTTTTTCTTATGTGCTATTTCGTTGCTACAGTTTTCTTTTAATTTTTTATCAGGTCAGCAATTCTTTTGTATTTACTATGAATTCAGTCTTGATGTTTCTTTTTCTTCCCCTAAACCTTTCTCTCCACGTCCCCACTGCACAGAGATACTGTCATGATTTTGATCCACTGTGCGATTCAATCTTTAGTGACAACTCAGAATTAACCTTCTTATTGGCTGCTTGTGAACATTATGAAATAATTTCAGAGCTGTCTGTTTTCCTTCACTGATGTTTTCTATTAAGATTTAGGAAGCTCGTATCTTTATTTGTATTGCAAAGGGAAATTGGCTTCAACTTTGTACAGATCTCTAGCATTACCCAACTCCTTCCTTCAGTCTTCAGTGCTAATAGTGATTGTTGCAGGTGGTATGTGGTCCTTCCTCAGGCATTTTTTTATTTTAATAATGAAGCTACAATATATATTTCCATTAAACTAAGGCCATACACATATGTTAACTGTGGTAGCTTTATCTAACAATAAGAATGATTTGGGCTATTGTAGCTGACTTTTCCTGTAGCAGATTGGTGTTCTGGATTCACTTCCTAATTCTATTACAAAAGTTGGAGATTGCCTTTGAAGCGCTTGGGTATCATCTAATAGATTAAATATGGTTCAGAAATTTATTTATCTTCATTCTTTTCAAATTCCTTTTCTTCAGCCTTTTAAAGTAAATACTTCACTCTTCACACCTTGCTTCTCCTATAGACATTATCTCTCTCTCTTCTAAAACTTTCTAATTTTGTTGAAGAAAAAAATTTTCCTGAATTATTTATAGCACAATTTAACTATCAAGTTGAAAGCACACATTGTTTCTAAATTGATAATGTGATTGTTGGGCCTTTTTGCTTTTTAAAGTTCTATATATGTCTATGAAGATATAAATACTTTTCTTCTATCCTTAGAGAGGACTGCAATAAAAAGTGCACATAAGTTTTAATCCCATTAATTGGAGTCTGCCCTGGACCACCAACATTTGTGCCTAGGCAAAAGATAATAGTTAGAATTTTGTTAATAAAAAATACCTAGGTTCTTTTGATTGTATTATTGAATCATTGGCAATTGCCATCGGTTCTTTTTACCATTACAGAAAAATTTCTCTTTCACAGTGGTGACCCATGGCTAATCCAGTTCCATATCCATTGACATAAGCCAGAAAAGGAATGGATTTCTGCCAGGAGAAATCACTTTTTAGAGCAGGAGCTGCAGAGTGATATTATCGATCACTTAGGGGATATTATGGGATAGCCTAGAGTTGTCAAGGCTAGTTGTATCATTTGCATAACTGTCATAATATTCCTGTTGTAGTAATAGCAGGGCCATGGAAAAAAACTGTATCTTTCAGGAACACACACCTTTATGTTCATGAGCCAGTTCTTAAAACAATCGTTACTCTGCAAGAGAGAACTGTTGTATAGCTGCTATTAAACTTTAATTGCTGAAGTAGCCATCATTGGCATCCAATTCTTAGGAAGGTAGGGCAGAAGCCAAGCGCAACACAATGCAATTAACGTGGCTGTTCTTTATTGCCTAAAGAGAATGTAGATCAGAGTCTGTAAAGAAGATGCTGTATAATGTGTGGCTAAGAAAAGACAACACAGGGATGGTTCTTTATCAGAGCGCTAATTTGTACATGTGACACGTACTATGCATGAATGCCTACTTCTCCTGGATACACAATTAACATAATAACAAGAACAATGTTTACATGGGATATCTTTTCTTTGGTCCAGAGACATTTTTATTCACCTGTTTCATATGCGTTGCTTCTATTGAGCAAGGTGGAGTAACAGTGCCTCAAAGTTTGACTAAATTTTCAGTGAGTAGGTGGCATTATGCAAATGAAGACAAATCTGTAAAGAAATAGCTAGTGATGTTTGTGGATAGTAAAATCTGTGTTTAATGAATAATCCCCAATGAAATTAAAATTTAAACACTGTAAGTCCTAATGATTCTTATAACTACTGAAAATTTTCAGTTACCAGAGGGGGCTGAGTTCCATTTAGCTCTGCTTTTAGATGTAAAAGATGAGCAGACTAAATGAAAGCTGTGAAATTGCTGTGGTCTAAGGTCTGTCATAAATACCAAAATACATATTCCTAGTCTGTGTGTATATGTGTCTGTGCACACTAATAAAGCACAGGACTTGCCAATCAAGGATAGTATAGGACTCTGAAATGTCTGTAAGTTATTCTGCAGTGACTTTTTTGCTTAGTTCCTTGGGGTCACAGAGCTTGGGAAATCTGATTTTTAGCTGGGAACACTTTTCCTTACTTTAAGATAACTGAGTTTTTAAAATGTGCAGTCTCCTTCTCTTTTCACAGATCACTAGTCGCTAAGAAGTCCGTATCAATACATAATCTCATCTAAAGGTGTATCATATCTAGCTGGATTTGAATATGCAATTTGAAAAGGAGATTAAGAGAAATGCTATTAAAAGATAAAAGATAAATTCATGCACATTCTAATATTTGACTCAAGGTTTGTTTTTTTTTTTTTAATTTCTTTCATCACATAGTTCAAAAACATTATTCTGAACACTAAACACAATTTTTGCACAAATGATCAAGGCAATCCATAACTCTGTCTTCCACTGCACATTTGCAAAGCTTTCATGTTTATGTATGACTCCTGAAAAGGGGTTTGAACAGGAAGAGAAAGGAATTTTCAAACATTGATGAGCTTTGGATAAATTATTTCATTGATTTACTTGTTCACGTAGCAAATGGATAAAATGGCCTTTGAACAAAATTGATATTTATGTCTCTGTGTTTCATTTAATAGATAAATTTAGTCAACATCAGCAAGAATCTTCTGTCTTTCATAAACTTTTTCATAGATATGTTGTATTGAAGAGGAGAATTCTGCAATTACTGGTTTTACTAAAAGGTATTTTTGTTTTCAAGATTTCAGGGAATGCTTTGAAAAGCAATTTACTTATGGTAATATACAGTAAATTACAATCAAAAAATAGAAATGGATCATAGGAAGGGTACATCAACATCAAACTTGTATTTTACTGTCTAGTTCTTCAGTGATATGCTTAATTTAAAAATCAGGCAATTTTTTATGGGTATAAACTCTTCCTTTGATGTTTAAAATGTTACGAGACCAATTTCAGCTGCTGCAAAATCTATTGTTTCTCATATCATTGTCCACATGATATAAAAATACTTACAAATATTCCAGTAGCTTGAGAACTCACACTTCAGCTGGGCTGCCAGAAATCCTTGATAAGCACACAGAAGGCTCAACTAGTGCTTAGTCAGCATTTCTTTTGAACACCACCACCCCACCACCACCCCCAACACACACATACTATTGCCTTAAGAAAATCTGAGCTGGAATTGTGAAGTTTCACATATGCATGGTGAGAATCCCATGAATATTTTTAGACACAAAGTAATTTAAAATAGTTACAAGCAAAGTATGTAACTAGCTTTGAGGTATCTGGATTAACTTGAGAGTGTTACAAGAGAAGGGCAAAAGATCGAGAGATTTGTGGGATCTTGCGTTCTTTTTAATTTTTCATAATACTAATTTTTTCTCATCTTTTAAAAATATGGTCACTGTAATATAGCCACCATAGGCACAATATTAACATAATACTTTTTTTTGCACAGGAAAATTTATGATTCTGCCCACTGAACACAGGAATAGAAATGGACTGTGTCGATAGTTAGGGTAGCCCTCAGTAACTACTGAGGGTAACAGGTTTAAATCTCTCAGATTTCTGGTATTATTTTAGCAAGCTACTTTTCTCCCCTGCCCATCAGTTTCCCAGCTGTGTTCTAAACTGATGGAAAAGATGGATAAATATTTTGGCTGGAGAATTCCTGCTAAGCTATTCTCGTTCATCTAACAGCCCATAAACAGAGCCTCAGTTGGAGAACTTAGAAACTCTTCAGACAGAATGCCTGACATCCAACCACAAGCTCGGTTGTATATAAATATGTAGTTTAAGAGGGGCAAAATGAGACTGTCACTAAACTGTTCCAAGAATAAATTCCTTAATGTTTGTGAAGTACTTAGAAAGCCTCACATTTCAAAGGTCTTGAAAACAGTGTGTGTGTAATATAGTATTTTAACATTTAGGGATATAGAACTTTGAACTGCATACTTGGCAGAGAAGAAAAATGCTCTTCAGATACTGGACTTTCACTTTATAGCTTCCTGGGTGATCTTGGGTAAATAATACTGGTTCAAAGGAGAGTGAGATGACTCCAGTTCATGCAAAATAGCCAAAGTCCTAGCCAAAATCTACATTTCTATGAAAATCTATGAAATTCTATGAAAATATACTTAGTCAGCATGCAGTAGACTCAAAGTCAAGTGCAGGTTTGAACTGTGCTGGAGTGAAGAAACAGTCTTTATGGCCGCCATTATTAAGTAAAATAACTTTAAAGTTGGGGCTAAAGAAAGGATGATATTTTCATTACATGACAAAGAATTACATTGCTCCCTATAACCTAGAAATTATGGCTGCAAAAAAAAGCAGCTGCAAAAGAAACAATTCTTTTATTTGAGTTCCTGGTTGCAAGTCTTACAAAATTGGAGTGTATCCTCAGCTACAAAGTCGTTATAATTTGAAGGCCCCACTACTTTTATATTGCATTAATCAGAAGAGGTAGCCAGCCATTAAAATAAATAGCATAACTTATTCAGGATGCAGAAGCAGGCGCAATCACTATATATAGGTTGAGGACAGGCTGGGTCTGAGTGTCAAAGACGCAGTAAAAGCCTGAAAATTGCTCAGTGTCTGAAATACAATGAAATACAATTGCAAAAGAACCTCAGTTACTATTAGATCCCAACTAATAGTTTATGGAGGCTCAAGATGCAAGGTATGGTGTTGGGCTGTGCTGTAGCACATATCTGGGAGAGTGGAAGACTATGGTTTTGTTGTATCACTGGTATTACTAGAGAAGCTCTGGTCAGTGCAAAATGTCCTTAACTTCTTTACTGTGTTCGGGGCTCTTTCGATTTGTTTTTTTTACCAATCACCTGGAGAAACAAACTTCCACCCAGGTTACCAACAGATGGTTCAGTCATCTAAATCATTATTTAAAACTTTCAATTGTTATGATATGTCAGTAACTCTTTGACTGGTATACATATATTTCATGATCATGGAACACAAGTTTCATGATAAGTATGAAAAAGGACAGCCACATAAAGCTCTCACCTTTCTTCTGCTTGGTAACTAATAATCTTTACTCAGTATACACTGAAAATATTTATTTAATTGCAAAAAGATAGCAGAATCCATGAAGTTATTGACTTTATAATAGTTTAGAAAGATCACAAGATTACAGTAACTTGCTAATAATAAATTTGCTCTGTTTTTAAAAATTTAATTTTAATATTTAAAATATCAGATTTCTTCTATAAGGCTTTTGAGCACTAAGAAAGGAAAAAGAAAAGAATTAGGAAAGTAAATAGTCTTGTAATAAAGGTATTAGCTTGACTTTGTTTTGGTTCCTACCCTTCTGTGCAACTGTGAGCAAATTATTTAATCTTGTGCCACAGTCCTTCCTGGTAACACAGGAATAACATTTCTTTCTCCCTCTTTTTTTTTTTTTTTTTTTTTTTTTTTTTGTCTTGTCCATTTGTATTACAAACCCTTTGAGACAACAGTTATCATTTGTTATATATAGGTGCAACAAGAAGTGGAGGGAAAAAAAAAGGACTGATTTTTCCTGGGGTAGGTGGGCCCTACATTAATATTGAAAAGTGAAGGCAAATTCATTAGTGTGAAGAACAGGCTTTGTATATGATGCATTGGATGTACAAGGAAAAAATTATGCATACAACCTTCCAAAAGGAATTTTAAAGAAGCAGCTCTCATTCTTCTTCTTTCTTAGATTTCTGCTTGAAATCTTGTGTTTGAAACTTAACAGTATTTTTCACAAGGATCACTCTATTCCACTGAGTTTTGTGTACAGCTGAAATAAACAATTCCACTTTTGTTTTATGAAGAGCAATTTCATTTATGTAACACCTGATGTTCAGACACCTGTGTTTGTGCACCAGAATTGTCAAAGATACTGGCTTAGTTCTGGAAGTAAGTTTACTGGTTGACTGCGAGAGTGTCTGAGTGGTATGTGATACATCATGTTGTGTTTTGCAAGAACCAATGACAAAGTTTCATGTTTCTTTTTTTTTTATATCTCAGTGACACTGCTGGAAACCTTATTTTTCCATCCTGATGTGATTGGAGGAGCGTTTGGAATTGGATTGTTATTTGAAGTGGGAATGTGTTTTTAAATAAATACTAAAGCCCAACTACATTTCTCAAATGAGTCAAGTGTTTTACTAGAAGAAAGATAAAATACTGGTCTTAACTGATGCCTAGACAGAACTGTAGGAGGGGTGAATGGGAGGTGAGGGAAAAAGCAGATAACTATGATTTGGCATGAGAGCTTTGCCTGTCCATTTTAGTTCAATGATAGCTCTTGTACACATATATGTTCCTTCTCTGCATTGTCTTTTATTTGCTTTGTCTCTTTAATTGACTGAATTAATTCTTCAGAATTTACCAAGAGTTGCTACTGAAATGGCAGGTTAGATGGTTTTGTAACATGCTGTAAGGCTAATACATGCCCAGGTCTAGCAAAATGAGGAGAGGGACCCTCATGATAATTGTGGCTCCTCCACAACTTAATTAGAGGGTTAGGAGATTGCTAAGTCTCTCCAGCAGCCAGGTCATACTTGTCAATTGTTACTTACTTGTAATAAGGAACACTGATTGTGATCTGCATTTAAAACTTAAAATTTCCCAAATTATTCTAGCCAGAATAAAATACCATAACTCTCCCTGGAGCTAATTTGTATTTATGCTTTGTGCTGTGAACCAATTTTTGGAAGAGGAAGGAGGAGACTTTGAAAATGTAAAGAATGTGGCAATTTAAATTCTTGAGGAATTCTTGATCACAGCAGAGGAGAAAAAGCAAACTGCCAGTAATTTAAATATGATAATTTCTGTCATAACTTGACAGCAGATGTGAACAAAAGAGACATGAAATAGATGAAGACAGAGGAAAATTGAGAGCACAGAAGCTAGTGTATGCAAAGCTGGATAATATCTGTTGAAGCAACGTGACTTTGCTTGGTTTCTATAAATGCTCTGCAGCTAAATGAATGTAAGTCAGGTTTTTTTGGCAGGCAGTATTCTCTTTGACTTGGCTCATAAATGAACACAGGATCAAAGAAGATTTTTTTCTTCCACACAGCAAGATCATTTAATCAGTTCTTCCTTAAACTGAACATACACCTTTCTACAAACACGCACTACAAAAACAGGTTAGAGAGAGGAAGGGACAATCGTATAAAGAAAGAAAGTGCTGTGGGCAATTGCAACACTAAGCTTGCTAAATTGAGGATTCTCTGTATCCTACTTAAGATACCTGGTATGGACTAGGAGTGTTGTACCACGGGCTATAACCGAGATACATCTGTAAGTGGATGTATGTCTGTGTATCCTTGCATTGTACAGTTCAGTTCCTAATAAAAACCAGTGTGCTTTAATGAAGACAATTTTTAAACCCTGTTATATGAGCAAAAAGAAGCAGGGGGAGTTGACAAGTTTTGATCGTTACACTTGCTAAGTACTATAATTATTTTGTAGCAAACTGGCAGGGGAGAGCTGTAGTTTTAACTAGTATTGTTTATTAAAACATTTATCATAAACAAATTACTGCTTCTGTCCTTAGGTCCTGGTTTAAATTCTGAACTCATGTTTCTTGCAGGCAGCAAATTCTCACTTTATTTTCCTCCCTCTGAAAATGTAGATGTTCACATTTAAACAAGTTACCATGTGAGCTACACCTACAGAGCATATTATGTGCATGTTTGGGGGGAAGAGAGGGGAAAGGAAAGGATATGTCCTCAGTTTTGCGGAGTGTTAATGCATATTATGTATGCCTACCAGTTTCCTCCTGCTTTTCCACTCCCCACATTTCCATGGCCTGGTCCTCTCATCTCCGTGCCTCACTGGTCTTAACAGCCTGTTTTTACCGCTGCTGTCAATAGTTGTCCCTACCAGCCAAGTGGCACCCCTAGATGTCTGTAGAGAGGAGTTTAGGCAAAGAACAACCAGTACAGCCTCTTGGCCCACTGTCTGAGCAGCAGAGAAGACAACAGAGAAAATACGACGAAAGTGGCATCTCATGCCCTTTTCATAATTGACATGTAATTTGACAAAGTAATTTGAGAAATGGTCCATCCTATGGAATATACTGCTACCCTGATCTCTGTGCTGATATTGATCTAGGTCTTTACTGGCAGAAGTTTTCCATGGATCATATGTATGCTTCTAAATAATCATCTGAACCCGTTAACTGATTACTCATTTTAATATGCTATATGCTTAATCCCATAATGTTGCATCCTTTGAATACCTCACACTTTAACCCAAAGCATCTTGATGAAGTTTGCCCCATTCTCTGCTAAATCCCTTTGCACAATTTCTCCAGATTTGTGATAGGAAAAGCCATTAAATAAAACAAACACCAACAGCATGAAGCTAGCTTATGGGCATAGGCCAGCTGGGAAGTTCTTAAGGAATACTGCTGTAGGTGTGTATCGCACTTCATTTACAGATAAGGACGTATCTCACTGGAGATTTGGTTTCAACATGTTTCTGATGACAGTTAACATTGGAACAGGCTGTAGACTTACAAGACGACTTAACCTCCACTGTCATTTCAGGATCATACAGACCAAAGATTTCCAGATGACTGTCTTCCCTCTATTTTTGCCTTATAATTCCTGAACTTATTTATATGATCATTTTGGAAGACACTAACATGCTTTCTTGCAAACCCTAGGCCTATAGAACATTTGTATATTTTATATACTTTATATTCCCCTATCTTTCCTTATAGATGCATATACATCCTGCACAGCTATCCGGTATTTGCATCGTGTTCATAACTGTTACAAATGTTCAGAAACAGACTGTAACATGTTATAATGAATTGGCCTTGTCCATTGTGTTGTTTTTTAAATGTAATTTTTGTAAATTTTTACATGTAATTCCAAATACCCATTCCATGGTGGAACATTCCCACTTAGATGCCAGATGTACAAGTGCAAAACCATTCCAGACAGGAGAAATGAAATCCAGAATTCTCCCAACATTGCTATGTGATACTCGGCCTATTAAAAATTGGTATGACAGGGGCCAAGAACTGTCACATTATTAATAAACATCATTGATAAACAAACCATCACTCATGCTGTTAACATGGGCTCTTGGTTTTTAACTCAGAAGCCTACTCTTTCATTTCAGATTCGAAAACTCACAAGGGAGGAAAGGTTTGAAGTTGAATCCAGACCTGCAATTTGCCTGTCAGGAGATTATCTCCCATATTCACATTAAAGGAATTGCAGATTATTTTGACTTAGAAATTTAATGGCTCAGGATGTTTAATTTCCTATCAGCAGGGCTAACAGTGAATGCGCTCATTCCATATGGCTGCAGTCGGAAAAAAAAGAGCATCAGAATTCAAACTGTTACCCAGATTAAATTCTTTTACTTTTTATCTCTTTTGTGTCAACTTCCAGATTTTCCATCAAAATGCAAGCTTCTTTGCGCTTTCTTGATGTTAGACATGAACAGCTTTATCATAACCAACCTCATTAATTCAGCAGGAGCAACTTCCCCCAAAGCATGGCATTTCTATGGAAACCAGGAGAAAGTTCCTCCTTCTGGCTTAGAAGTGCTTTTTATTTGAATGAACTGGAGATTCTTACGGCATAGTAACAGTAAGAACAAATGTAACATTACAAAGACCTAAACTACATGAAGAGTGACTGAGCTTGATCCAGATTGTAAGCCTAACATTAGTATGTGAAGCTGAAATGGCTTTCCTGTTGTCATGTCTTAAAAGAATGAAAGCAAACACTAAGGGACTTTGTGTGCTTCCTGATTTTCTATAGTGCTAAGAAAATCATCAGTCCTTAGCGAATGATTAACAATAATTACCAGCCTTCTGTAATAAATCAACATTTAATTACCAGTTTGACAGGTCATACAAGTTTAAAAAGAAGTTGGCAAATACAGAACAAGGTTTATCAAGCTGCCCTTATTTTCTGTGTTGCTTAACCCAATCCTAAGCAAAGTGGCATGGAAAGTTTTTCTAAACAGCTGGCTAAATTATTCTGCACTGAACAACTTAAAAAGCAATGTATAGAAAAATTATTTTGGTAAAAGGATCACTTGAAGTTTTTGACTTCTAGCAGTATTCCTGCCAGTAAGGGATAAGGAACAAGCCATAATGAACTTTGATTTCCATTTAACATGCATCTCAGAGGTGGCTTTATTATGTTTTTCATCAATCTAAAAGTAAAACAACATTAGTTACACCACCAAATTTTCAGCAAATTTTTGTTTAAAAATCCATTTCCAGATGGTCTCTGTGATTTGAAGGCAAGTCATGCATGAAACAACAGATTTACTATGGTAAATGTGTTTATTTACTTAGTATTTATTTATTTATTTACTGTGGATTTTTAGGACAATTGCAAAGCTGCTGTTGTTGTTTATAACATTTTATTGTTGAAGTTGCTTTGTGTCAGTGATGACAAGTGGAATGGGCAAAAAAATTTACGTAAAAATAAATAGGTAGGGTTTTGAGTGTGTAACATCCTTTGTAAGCATCAATTTAAGCAACAAAATCATGTGCAGGTTTTCAGTAGTTCAGAAGATAAATGTATGTTACGTTGTCTATTGTAAAGGGATATTTTAGAGAATTTTAAAAAACGCAGTAAGTCCTCAGTAGAATGAATTTTATGTTCAAATTACTTGGCTTTTTATTTACTAATTTTTGTAGCATTTTTCATGTGGCAATTATATTAAAAAGTAACATAATTTTAAATCATAATTTAAGCTTGTTTATTTTTTTTTCCTCGTTTGTCACTAGAACACCAAATATAGTACACTATTTTTCAAAAGTTACATCGTTTCACAAACAGAGGCATTTCTTGCCATGCTGGCATTTCAAGAATGACAGCAAAGCAAATAGCTGTGAGGTATGTATGCTCTCTATAAAGACTCAGACTTAAAAATAAACTTTTTTTGTTCTTTTTGTGTTGTTTTCAGGGAGAGGAGGGGTTTGTCAGCAGATCCCAAATAGCTAAATTAAATTACTGATGCTCTGAATGAGAATAGGCTTTCTAAGATGACTTGGTCCCAACGGTCCTTCACTGGTCTCCAGGCCACCAGCATGGGTACAGCTCTCAGCAGCAGTGTATTCCTGTTACAATGAAAAAGTTGTGCTCAGCCGTGTTTAACTGATCACGTCACAAGGCCTTTAACAATATGTGGTGGTTTTGGCTGGGGGAGAGTTAATTTTCTGCAGAGAAGCTAGTATGGGGCTATGTTTTGGATTTGTCCTGGAAACAGTGTTGATAATATGGGGATGTTTTAGTTGCTGCTGAGCAATGCTTACACAGAGTCAAGGCCTTTTCTGCTTCTCACACCACCCCACGCCACCAGCGAGGAGGGTGCACAAGAAGTTGGGAGGGGACACAGCTGGGACAGCTGACCCCAGCTGACTAAAGGAATATTCCATACCATATGACATCATGCTTAGCATATAAAGCTGAGGAAGAAGAAGGAAGGGGGAGAAGTTCAGAGTGATGGCATTTTGTCTTCCCAAGTAACCGTTACGCATGATGGAGCCCTGCTGTCCTGGAGATGGCCGAACACCTGCCTGCCGATGGGAAGTAGTGAATGAATTCCTTGTTTTGCTTTGCTTGCGTGCGCGGCTTTTGCTTTACCTATAACACTGTCTTTATCTCAACCCACAAGTTTTCTCACTTTTACTCTCCTGATTCTCTCCCCCTTCCCACCAGGGGGGAGTGAGTGAGTGGCTGTGTGGTGCTTAGCTGCTGGCTGGGGTTAAACCATGACACAACAGTGAACTGAATGATTTATTACAATACAGCTTATGAGTTGCGTACTTCAATGATTTATCTTCATAAAATGCTAGTGACAGCCTCTAGTATGCATCGGAATGTTGTTAACCCAAGTAAAGTACGATGCAAAGATAATATGTTTTCATGATTTATTGACTGTGGGTCCTCTAATTACTAATTATGCATATGACAGACCACCTAATGCATAAAATGCAACAGAAAATCTGCAATGAAAAATTATTATAGCAGTACCGTTCAAGTTCCTATCAAAAAGAAATTTTACAGTGAGGAGTGAGATGAATTTTCTGATGCTAAAAAAAATCTATATTTGCATTAATAATTTTTAATAAAAGCTGCAGAAAGAAAAAAAAAAGAAAAAAGATAAATATCTACCAGGTTTTAACCTTGTATTTTCTGTTGTGGTCTCACTTGTGATCTAAAAAGCAACGACATTATTAAAAGGTGAGTGGACAGAAAAAAAAATTGGAAAAGATATCTCAATTATTGATAATTTCTGAAGTGGCACTTTATTCTTAAGTATCAGATGATGATTACTGACAAACATGTAGACTAAACTGTAAATTCCCTAATCTTTGCCAGATTTAACAAAGTTTCTGTCATCTTCATTTATTTTTTTTTCCTGGTATGATTTATTTCTTTTCTTGCCTACTAGAACAAAGAAAAAATGAAATAAAATATAGAGATATTTGTGAAGTAAAAAGCAATAGTCAAGTGGCTGTTACAACTGTGTAGTCAGTAAACAGCTTAAAAAAACCTTTTGAAATGTTTATTAGTACTCCACTTCACTGTAATAAACTGTTGAACTGCTAGAATCTATCATTATTCCCCCTAACAAAATACCTAAAGGAAATAGAACAGAAAACAAACTATCTGTGAACAACTTTCACACTTGAATTTGAATCTTCAGCTTGAGTGGCTTCTGTAAAAATCTAAAATTAACAATACCTGCTCTAATAACTGCTGGTCCTTCTACTTACACAAAGATCTACTGAAGTTACTGGAGCTGCATTGCAAGGCAGAAATTTGTTCTAACAGTGGCTGTGGCATAGTAACTGCCTTTAGTGATGGTGATTCCAGTTTCTCATAAAGTCAAAGTTCAGTTTTTACCTCCAGGACTAAGTTACCTCTGAAGACCTTGCAAACCTGAGCCATATTCTTCCCTTATATAAGTATATACATACAGTTTCCATTAACTGTAAGGGTAACTGCCTATGTAAAGCAATTGGATGTCTTTTTCTTTTAAGTACTTATGTTGTGCAATGGAGCCCTAATTACTGATCAGACCCTACCTTAACAGATGTAATAATTTAGGAGCATTTTTGTTTGATTAGATGCCATTTATCAAGTACTATATTTTTACTTTTTGAAAAACTAATGATTTTAAAAATATATTTTATTAATGACATTCCATGTGCAAACTACAAACCATTAAGGCTTGATCTTATGTCATAATAGTAGCAGATGTATTTCTTTCTCACTAGTGAATCTCAGTCTTTGTTTTACAAAGATATCCTGTTTTAATTTAGCTACACATAGAACATAATGGGACAGATTCAACACCAATGTTGAGAGATTTGCTTCTCTAGGTCCTTCTGGTGTGCCCACTTTAAGGAAAAGGCGTATCTGCCCATATTTACTGTCCTACTTCAGGGTCCCATCACACACTTAAACCTGTGAAATATGATAAGTAGTATTGATAAATATTATCTCTGATCATTTGTCGAACTATTTCTGAAAAATACATCTTTGTCAGTGTATATTTAAATCCAAAGCAGAAAATTCTCTTCAATGCCATAGGTATCTATGCTTTATGGATATGTACAGGAAGACTTCTTCAAAATAGCTGTTATGTATATTTTTTTTTGTAGCATAGGAGGTGATGTTAGTATGTTGCTTTGGGTTTTGACAATGATTATGTTGAGGTGAGCAACAGAAATTAGTGATTAAAGGATAACACTTTAAGTCAGAGTTGTGATGACCACAAAGGGACAAAATAGGCATTTGATAGGTAAGAGCAAGGCAAATTTATGTACAAGATAGAGAATGCAGTATTTAAGATTTTCCTAGCTATGCCTTTGTTGTTTTAAAATGTTTTACTCCCATCATGCATTTTTCTATTAAGCGAGGTTTTAAGGGGATTGTAGTGTGAATAAAATTTAGAAGGGGTTATAAAAATACAGTTTTTCTACTCATACATAGGGGGAGGCAGATACTGAACAAAGGTCAAAGTTACAAAGCAAAAGAATGGACTGTTCAGTTAAACAAATTTACTTCAAGCTCAGGAGGTATTAATTTAATGCAGGTTGAGTCCCTCACTGTCAGAACAGATTCAGTAATTATGAGTAGGTACAGTATATATAAATTGAGTTGGGAATTAATTCTTTTATAATGAAATCTAGTAACAGTTGTAACTGGGAAAAGCTACTGCCTCTCCATTACAATGATTTTGATTATCACAGACTGGTAGGTGTGAAGGATACTGCAGCTCATCTAAGCCAGCTCCCTGAAAATTTAGGGGTTTTCCGTATGCTGGCCTAAATTCTCAGCTGGTATGGCTACCCATAGGTTCAGGACTTCAGCAGAGGTGTTTTACTTAGATCGTTGTTGCCATTGCCTCTCCAGTGGCATTAACCCCAGCTGAACTCCCTGTAGGCTAAGGACAAAGACATATTTGTGTGGATCTTTAATAGATTTTTTTTTTTTTTTTGAGGCACATGATTTTAAAATTGTATTGATAATATCAAAATTTCAGATCCCTGAATCCCTCTGTTACTAACGAGCAGATAGAGGTATGACACGCATGTGAGGTACAGATCACTGTTTGCGTTTCTCCCATGCCAGCTTTCCCAGTTGTTCCCAGTTCCCAGAACAGCCAGCTGTTCTATTCCTGGCTCTCCTCCATAACAGCCCATGGATTCAGTCTGGATTTCAAAGGTAGCGTTTCGGGCACCCAGCACTGTAGCAGTGCTCAGCTGTGATCTCACTGCTGTGCTGAATGATCCGCTGCTGTGCAGCTGTATTTTAAAGAACTGCCTTTCCTCTCTCATCAGGTGTGGGCTGGAGTCGTTCCTCTTTTTCTAGGAGTTTGGGGAAACTTTAGTGAAATTCAGGGTTCATCAAACACTGTGGTAAGGAGCAGCAAAACAAGGCAATGTATATTTGAAGAATAGATAGTTTGATACCTTTTCAAAGGCGTAAGGTTTAGTCATTTAAACTACACATTCCTCTTTGACAAGCCCTAGTGAAAGGTGCAGATGTGAGGAGATGCTGCCATACTGAACTGGCAGGGAAACAGAGGAGCTGGAGACATTTTCAAGTTTCTTTACTTCTTAGAACTTCTTTTATGCTGAAAGCCTGCTTTCATTAGATACTTCCTCCTAAATGAACACATGAAATACGCTTTTAAAACCTAGGACAGAGTTCATGGATAGAGTCAAGAGTACATGCTTTCTTGCCTTCGAGGTATAACTTGCATTGTCCAAGAGCAGTCTGTGAAAGGCAATATTCAGCAAAATGCAAAGCAGTCCTGCAATGCTAGCATTTTAATTATGTTTTTATGGTTTTCTTAGAAAACCACTGCCTAACGTCCAAATATTTTTATTGTGGTTCCCTTTGAGACAGAGTATATTTTATTGTATTTTATTTTATGTATTCCTGCTACTGTGCCCTTAACAAAGAAAACATAATGTATATTAAAAAAATATTTTTCGTTAATAAAGTGGATCATTTGAAGCAATCATTGTATTAAGACTTTACTCTGGTTCACTAAGAACTTTTTTTTTTTTCTGTTGGCTTTCTGGTTTTGAAAAACATACACCTACTTAACACAAATGAAAAATGAATCTGTGTCAGCAAATACATGCAAATGCTGGGGCAAATATATTCTTCTTGGGGCAGGGAGATGCCACTTGAACTTCTCCCTTGCAGTAGGTCTAATAGCCCACAGAGTGCTATGGCGGGGCAGTGTTTTTTTCCTTAAGGCTTTCGACAGAAAAGAACAGGCTGTTTTCTTTTCAAATCAAGATCCCAATGTCCTCAGCAAAAGCTTTCAACATTTTAGACCTGGCTATGTCTGCAATAGCAAGCAGTGCAGCACGATAGGAGTGGATCTGCAGAGCAGAACAGTTCATGCTGAGACCTGAAAGTCCATGCAATGTCATTTACACACTTGAGTCTGGAGCTTGTTAGTTAGGACTTAGTTTCATCTGAAGGAAATACAGTCTTCAGGCATTGAGACTGATACTAACACAAAGCAAGGTCCACTATGTGGGAGATTTGCGTTACACACGCACTCCAACAAACTAAAACCTAAATGTAGTTTACATGTGAACCTCTACCTCCACCTCTACAGGTGTCTGGTTCATGCACAAAACTGCCTTCTGCTGCGCGGAGCTCACTGCTTTTGTTTATGGCTGCAGAACTGGTCTGAAGCAAGGCTAAGTCCAGCCTCAAGGTGTCACTAATAGGGTCTCAACCACAGCATGGACACTCATTCAAAGAAAATCAGTCTTCAGATATAGCACTGTTTGATTCTGGCAGTGGAGTATACCAAGTTTAAAGAAGAAATGATTTAATGTAGTTTGAATTTAATGAAAAATGGATAATGAAGAAAGAATAATTGATTGGTCATTGGTATTTGCTAGATTATGTCCACATTTAGTATTTTTTTCTGGTGGGGAGCGGTGGGTTTGCTTTTTCTACAGTTCATGCCTCTGCAACAGAGGCAGAGGTTCAGGTAAATCCTTGTAAAAAGTGTTATATTGTGTTTAGAAGAACAGTGCAATGTTTCTACTATTTATTACGTGAGGCATATGTACAATGAAGATAAAATGATAAAAAGGATTTTTGCATAATAGGATTAGGACATGAAAAGGGCTGCTATGTGAATTTCCTTTCAGAAAGTCTTGTGCCTAGAGCTTTGTATATCTTCTAAACTGGAGCATAATGAAAGTGTTACAGGTGCTGATTTAAAAGTATTGCCAAATGAACAACATAAAGCTATTTTAGTGTACCACAAGTAAGGTGATAAAGCTTGATCACCTCTTCCCCCATCATATGCTTCAAGCTCTCAATCATGCATTGATGACTGCTAGAAAATGTGCATTGAAAGACCTGTTTGGATGTCTGAGACATATTTAGGCCCCAATTTGGCAGAGTACTTAAAGATATGCATGGCTTTATACCCTTGAGTGATTGGCTACTAAAGCATGTTTTTAAATATCCTTGTTGATCAGAGCCATTGCTAGGAAGCTTGTCTCAGGGATTTCAATATCAAAACAAAGTTACATTTGATTTTTGGTTTTGGTCAGAAAATGTCAATTTACCTTTAGTCACATGGAGTTTTTTTCTGCTTTCTGTATCTGCTTTTTCTTACCAACATAACCCTCCCCACCAAGTTCTGTTTTGTTTGTCTTCTGTTTAAGCGAAAGTATTCAAGTTGGGCACTTGTGAGAAAATCTAGAGAAATAAGAATTAGTCTGTGCTCCTTTTCACTGAATACTTCAGCGTTATGAAATTAAAAGTTACAGATTCCCTTTCCTCCCGTCTGGAATATCTAGTTATTTTATTTTTATGTATTACTTATCTGGCATGAATGTGCAAAGAATAGGCACTATCTCTATCACGCTTTGGTAGGTATCTGAACTTGTTTAGCACAAAGATAAGAAAAAGCAAAGTAGGTTACCTGCTGTATTTTTTTCACAGTTTAGCCATCTAAATAATAAATATACAACAAATATTATAAATAATTGTAGTGATACCGAAGGGCTTCAAATTCAGAAAGGCCTCCCCCAAAAAAGCTAAAGAAATGTATCTAATATGGATAAATGTGACAAAACAATAGTCATAAAACAAGTACCTTTAAGTTTCATAAGATCAAAAGGAAAATTCTGGTTAGCTCACTGAAAATATTAAGATGCTGAGCATATAAAAATAATAATAATTCAGTGCAAAATGGTATCTGGCAGGTGACTGTAAAAACTATAAAATGAAGTTAAAGCTTTATGAGTATAATGCTATTATTAAGAGGTTTTATTTCTTACAATTTACAAGAAAAAAGAAATATAAACCTTTTCTAAAAAAAATCTGGAGGTTTCTTATATGAAATGTGTATGCTGGATAAAAAGTAGTTAAATTACCAGTTTCGGTAATGATTATTGAAATTATTTGAAACCTAAGAATAGATCAGATTTTGCTTTAGCATGTTTGTGGTTTTAAGTAAAGAAAGTAAGGTGATTGTGTTCTATGTACTCTTAACGATGTAGGTAACTGTTTTCAAGTCTAAAAGATTATGATATATTATCTGGATATAGGCCACAATGCTGTATAGTAATTATAGTGTTGTCAGTTAAAAAACAGATAAAGCTAGATGCTGATCTGGAAAGAGTTTTGAGGAAGTTAGGAACAGTTATGCTAAGTAATTGATGTGCGGCCATAGTCTATTTCTTAGTAAAGATTAATCCTGGAGCCATTCATTGAGATGATTACTCTTGCACATGTATAAAGACCCGCGCAATTCCAGGGCGCCAGATTGCATTATTAGAGGCAACATTTTCTGACTTGACATGGACTGGAATAAAGGTGAATTTGTTCATTAACAACAGCATCCTTTCTGCAAGCTGAAACACATATAAAGATTCAATTTCCAGGTGTATATATTTCCATATCTAAGGCACAATAACACTACAATTTTTTTTGCTGAAAATGAAGAATGTGAGAAGAGCAGTGAGATGAGAGGAAAAAGCCTGTGCTTGAAAAGCTCAAATTGTTTCAGCAGTTGCATGAGATTCTACAGATGTCTAAGCTTAGACTTTTCAAAATATTCTTTTTTCTGTCATTCAAGTGCAATCAGTCTTTCATCTGGTTTTATTAGTGTTCAGTAAAAGACAGAACAAAAAAATCATTATGACCATTATTTGCCAGGTTTATGGTCCATTTCATTGAAATGGACAGTAGTCAAGGGTCTTACAAGAATAGGTTTGAATGTTATAAAGAGTCTGCAGCATTGTAGTTGTATGTATTTGCTGTATTTTCAGTTTACCACACAACAATATTAACTATGGAAATAGGAAAATTACCTACTTTTTGTTTGGTGGTTGGTTTTGTTTTTTTTTTTTTTTTAAATACATCCCATTTATACAAGGCTAGAGATGTATTTAAAGCTAAATGTTCATCTTTTTCTTCGGGCATTAACTTGCAGAGAAAACTCAGTATAAATAAAGTATCACCAATGGTCAAAATTTTGGCATGTTTCCAACTACTCACCTTAAAAAAGAATCCCAAGTTTAAACATGAGGACAAAATTTGTCATAACTGTTTTGGTTTTGTTGGAGAACAGGGTTTTCCATCATTAAAATCCTCTCAAGGACTGCATTTACCACTGTCTTAGCTTACTGATCATCTGGATAGCTGAAAAATAAATAAAACTAAAAATGAAAAGGACTTTTCTGAATCATAAATCCTAAACAGATTATATAGTTAGATAGCTTATTCCATAAACTATCTAAAATATTACCATAGGAAGAGCTGTGGTTTTGTTTTTCCGGTTTAGAAATACAAACACGGAAAAGCATGGGTCTTGTAATTACATCCAGGTGATTTTCTTTTTTCCCCCTGATTATTAGTGGTATATATTGCTGCATATTTGGACACAGCTGAATGTTTCAAACAAAATATTGTTGACTTGTTTTCTTATAGTCAGAAATATTAGTGCAAAGTTGTACTGCATTAGTGAGGGATTAGGCAGGAATAGCAAGTACAATGCCGTCCTCAGATGAAACACGGTGCTGGCTGGCTAAAGTGAAAGCAGGTACCAACAAACCTCTCCCTCTGCCTTCAGCCTCAGACAGGGTGGGTCTTGCCAGCGGCAGAGAAACTTTGAGTGGGTTTCTGGATTCCTGGATTACAGGGAATCCACACAGTCATTGCTGAATACTCAGGAAGGCCTCCTTGTTTCCAGCACCTCTGAGGCTTGTTCATATGTCTGCTCCCTGTTCTGCTCTGGAGTCTCCCCATCCTGAGTATTGAGGGTTTCATCTCCTATTAAGAATTTACAAGAAATTGCAATATAAAATATTTACTACAACAGTAGGAACTAAAGACCAGTATGCAGCTGCATAGCCTTACATTGCTTCTGTCTTTCATGGAGTGCTAATGATACTATTCTTTCCCTGTTTTATTAAATATTGTAACTGAATTTTGGGTTACAGTCATATATAAAAATTACAGTGCGGTTCTGTCCCGATGTAGCAGGTGTTACGCTGTTGACTTCAGAATAATTTTGTGCATGTATATCAGCAGACTGTATAATCTAGCACTCATTAACAGCCACTGCATGGGTCAGTACCTTTTACAGGAAGATTTGATCTCACAAGATTAACTGTAGAAGAATTTGAGATTTTTGCTACTGTAGTTTTCTTCAAGGCATAATTCGACCAGGTGTTATCCTTCTAAGTTCTCCATTATGTATTAAACTCCTGTACTTTTTTGGTATTCGTTAATCTAGCCCTTCTTCCATGTCTGTAATAAGCAAAACATCTGTTTCTTCTTGTTCAATCAAAGTGCCTACCTCAAGAGTCCTGCTTTTAAAATAATGACATTTAAATAGAAATCTTAGATGGGGAGAATGCATTCATTAACATATTTAATTTGCATATGAAACCAGCTTTTCCAGAACTCCGCAGGGAATTTGTGGTGGCAGCAGTATGTGTTTCTTTTTTTTTCTCAAATTTATATATCAGAAAGTTACAGTAAGAAAAAAAGAATGCAAATAAAGATATGTATCAGCTCAGATGAGACAGATTAAACTGCAATGAGAAATCATTGTCATGCGTTTGAGATGTTGTCCATTCTAAACTTTCCAGCTGAAAATTCTTTTAATAGAAAGAGACACATTCTACTCTTTATTAAGTCTTGGTTTACAGAAAGATCTCAGTTAAGCTTGACTTTTTTTAAGTCCAAGCAGAAATAATTCCTCACTATACATGAGGCATGTAATAAAATATTACAATAAAAATAGGTCATGCAGCTCTAAAAACTTATCCCCTATGGGAGAATATACCATGTATCCCAGTAACAATTTAAGTCCTTGGAACAGAGCATTATCACATTAAGAAAGGCGGGTTGACATTACTGCCTCTAAAACACATGTAAATAAAAAGCAGATAAAAGCAGTGGCAGAGATAAAAGGTGCTCTTAGTTACACCACTGGGGAGCACAATTTTGTAAAGACAATAGCGAGTACTTGCTGAGTGCTAGTGAGCAATCTTTACTAGCATTCATAGGTAAACTCCACGGAAAAATGTAGCAGTAAGAAGTTTTCTAAGCAGACATAAAATTGCACTTGAATTTTTGTGGCAACGTTGAGCCAGAACAGTTGGAATGTTACTGTCATACTGTAAAGCTCCATAAGGATGGTTAATACATGTAGCTAAGAAGAAGACAGCGTTAACTCGTGATCATTTTGTAGTCAATACAGTGAGGAGTTCAGAAAGCAGAAATGGTGTGAACCTTCACGAACCGACAGGAATGATGCCAACTTGCAGGGGCAAATATTTTTAATACAGGCACAATACCAGTGCTTCTCCAATCATGCCTCTAGCAAGCAGCTTACAGACAGCAATGTGTCCCCTTAGTGTATTTTGCTAAATGCTGCGCACACAGAGAGAATGCATGGAATTAGTTTCTGTTGGAAACCTGCAGCTCTGCTTATGCTCTGATTTCTATTTGGTCCGTTCAGCAGATCCACCTGCTCTGCTGCTCCACCTTTCCTCCGCCAGCTTCTTGCCTTGAGTCATTGCAATGTCCAGCTTCTCAGCGTGGTGCTAGTGAGCTTGGGGTGTTTTCCCTTCACTGCGCACCGGGAGAGCATACCACAGGTACTAGCTAGAAGTAACTGTGTACTTCTTAGACTAGCATATTGCCCACCATTTTCACTTGTTAATTCAGCAGATAGCATCACTTGTTAATTCAGCAGATAGCATCATTTGTTTCTGTGCTTTAAGAAATAATGTTTTGGGACTTTCCAAGATGTGCAGAAATCCATGTTGAGTTGGACAAATAGTCCTCTGCCCCCCAAAAAAACCCGTGGAAGGACTCCAATTCACAAATTGCTTGTGATGGAAACAATGGCTTTTTTTTTTTCTTCCTTTCCTTCAGTATTTAGGCTATTTGTTCAGGGAGGAGCTGAGCTGAGTTATTTTCTCCCCTTTTTTACATCTCATGCTTCCTAAAAGAGGAAGCTGAACTGTGATAGGGAGTAAAGCATGCAGCAGTAAATAGCTACACAGTCTCATGTATGAGATTATCTCTTTATCCTGCATACATGGTTCCAGTCCCTGTTCTAGCGTTATTTAAAATACGTCATACAAGAACAACATAGGTATTGCAAGACTAATTTATTGTGTACAGAGCAGACTAAAGTATGCAGTCAAAAAATACAGATTAAAATAACTGAAGTATTTTGCATGTCCTGCGATATTCAATTTAAACCACTTTTCTCATTAGTACCATCAGTTAATTCTTTCATGAAAGAACATCTGCAAGAGGTGAGGATGGCAAATTAAGGCTTATAATAAGAAACACAGTGAACTTCCAATGTCATGGCATAATCATCTGTCTGTAGCTCCATCAGTTGTGGTGGGTTGACCACCAACCACTCTCTCACTCTCCCTCCTCAGCAGGACAAGGGGAGAAAATAAGATTGAGAAGCTCGTGGAGCAAGATAAAGGCAGGGAGAGCACGTACCAATTACAGTTGCAAGCAAAATAGACTCGACTTGGGGAAAATTAATTTAATTTATTGCCAATTAAAATAGATTTAGGTAGTGAGAAACAAAGACAATCATTAAAACAACACCCTTCCTCCTCTCCCAGGTTCAACTTCGGTTCCTCACCCCTAACTCCTCTACCTCCCACTCCCGAGCAGCACAGGGGGGATGTAGGGCTGCGCTCAGTCCATTCCAGCTCCTCCCTGCCCTCTCCCGCTGCTCCCCCGCCCCAGCCCGGGCTCTCCGCAGGCCGCAGCTCCCTCCGCAGCCACCCCCCTGCTCCGGCGGGGGCTCTCCGGGGGAATCGCTGCTGCCGGGGGCGCGGCTGGAGCCCCTCCTGCCCGCCTCCCGCTCTCCCCTCGGGGCTCGCAGGGCCGTGTCTCACACTTTCCCCCTCAGCCCTCGCCGCCGGGCAGCCTTGTGCCCTTTCTTCGCTGCCTTTCCCCGAGGCGCCCGCCCGTGGCTGAGGGGCTCGGCCGTGCCCGGCGGTGGGGCCGCTGGAGCCGGCTGGAACCGGCTGTGTCCGGCGCGGGGCGGCCCCGGCCTGGCCTGGCCTGGCCTGGCCTCCCCTCACGGAGACCGCAGCGGCGGCAGAACCCGGCCAGCACCTGGGCACCTGCACCGGGTAAAGTTTTCTGTGTATGTTTGTATCTAATTCTTTTTAAATTGGCTAGAGGGTTTTGTCTCTTTGGTGAAGGATCTCAAAAAAATGTGTCAAAGCACGAACAGTAGGGGCCTTGAAAGTTACTGCTGTGAAAGCTTTGAGAGAGGCGTTTGCCATCTAAATACATCAGACGCCGCTGCAAATTCAGTCTAGGAGCAAGAGGAAACCCGTGACGCTTCGGGTGTTCGTGGGAGGTGGGCATGTTGGAAGAACCCCCTTGAGGTGTAAGGTCATGTCCCTCGTTGCAGTTTGTCAAGGTGCAAAAGCGTATCTTTTGGTACAGTACAAATGGTGGTGTAAGGTAGGCTGACACTTTCTTGCCTAATGTCCTGTTGTTTCTTGGTTTCTGCAATATCCCCCTTTCCAGAGAGTGCTTTGGATGTACCTCTCTCTGGACTCACAGATGAACAGCTCATGCCACTGTTTTCGTCCCTTGTGTTTTAATACCCAAGTTTTAATTTTGTCCTGAAGTCTCTTAATAGTTGTTACTCAGTTCAAGGCAATACTGAATACCTCGATAAAAAAAATAATTTTTTTTTTTTTTTTAATGTTAGGTTGCCTCAAGCTGGAAAATTGGGACTTTTAAATATGTTCTGATAAACTTCAGTTGTAGTAACATGCTGTAACAATTTTGGTTTGGAACTCTATAAAAAGGTGTATCTTCTTTTCCTTTCTGAGTTTATTATCAGTAGAAATTAATTTTATCTGGGTTGTAATTAGGTGTTTTTCTGTTTCTTCTTTGTCAAATGTAATGAAAATGAAAAAAGCTTACAAAAATAAAGAAAACTTTTCTCATGTTTAGTGTATCAGGTCTTTCATCTATTCTTCCACTAGATTGAACAAGCTTTGGTAGAAACATTTCTTACTGATACATTTTTTAAGAGGCTTTTGCCACTTTTATTCACACTAATGAATATTCCAAGGTATAACACTCCATGTTATTTCAGGACTTGATCTTGTATCTTAAGCAAACGTGTGAAAGCAGGAAGCAGGGGAGAAAAAAATACTAATGTAATGTTTAGGTATATCTGTTTGCCATGAATATTATTCCTTTTTCAGAGAAGATAACATTCTTCGGAATATTTTGAAAGTTTATCTTCCATTATACTTCTGCTGATATTGTGCATCCCACTTAATTTTAGAAACAGCTTATTGTGTTGTGTTGTGGTTTATTTTGGCAAAAGACATTTTCCTAAGGTGACTTAGAACCTTTATCTAGGTGAAGAAAACTTCAGTTGCAAGAGGTGCTATAATTTGGAATTTGCTTTTTCTAGAGTGTTTGCTACTTAACTTGCTGACCCAACATAACCTGCCTGCTCGGTAATGACCAGAACAAACTGGTATTCTTTCGCAGTTCTTTAATGGCAGCTTAACGTGCCAGGCAAACTGCCAGCTGCTGGAGACAATGTAAGAAGGATATAAATTCTGGTTTTTTAGAAGATCTGAATGAATGAACAGATCCATCTGCTTCGCTGCCATCAGTATTGGGAGGATGGTGCTCCTCTAAGATTGCAGTTTTTGGCAGACATTTGCTGGTTTTGCAGTGCCTCTGTGATGATGTCTTCATCTTCTGTGACTCGCCCCACATCCCAATGACAGGATTAGCTGTGAACTCGCCTTCTACAGGAGCCCTTCCCCCCTCCTATTTTTTTTTTTTCCCTTTTTTTGGAAATATCTAGCTTTTGATAAAGGCAGCAATCATGACCATAATATGCCCTTTGGGCTTGTTGCTCACTGTAGTTAAATGGATTAATCAATATCTCTTCCTTTTGAACTTGATCATAGAAACAATTAAGAGATACTCTTTATTAGTAAAATGTAGAATATGGCCTTTTGATGGGAGAGGTGAGTGATAACTTGTGTAGTTTATATAGTTACACCTGACAGCATGGACACTTCGGTAGTTCCAAGACTTGTATTTATGATATAATGTTATTTTTTTGGTAATAGTTACTTTAATAACAATGCCTTGTTATCACACTAAAATTATTTCATTTCTGCAATAGCCTTCATTAAACCTTACATAATGAGTCTGGCAGAGAGACACACAAAACACTTAAAGGTAATGAATACTGGACTAAGTAAAATGTTCCAATGTTTTTTGTTCTTTATAGGCTCTGGTCTCAATGACGGGCAGTGGCATGAAGTCCGATTCCTAGCTAAGGAAAATTTTGCTGTCCTTACCATTGATGGCGATGAAGCTTCTGCTGTTCGAACAAACAGCCCTCTACAAGTTAAGACTGGAGAGAAATACTTCTTTGGAGGTAAAAAAAAAAATCAAATATCTGCTTAAAGCGCTGTTGTCTTTTAATCTACATAATAGGTGAAATGAAGCTCAGGATATAATTCATTCATGTAGATAATATAGCTAAAATGGCTAGGTGCTGCTCATGAAAAACTAAGACACTAAACTTAATTTCCCTTTTAAGAATCTTTACACCTCCTCATCCTTGCAAAAGAAACCATGAGAAGTTCTGTTCAAGAGTCAATCTCACTTGGAATGATTTCTCAGATCTTCTCTGAACTTTTTAGAGATGATTTTCTGAAAGGGGAACCTTCTACTAGTAGTTTAATTAAATGGCACTGAGAAGAGAGATAAACTTACCTTTTCAAGTTTGGAATCCTGAAGACAAAAAAATATAATTGTTCAGGACAGGTCTTAACCTTTTGCTGATTTCTTTGAGAGTTGTCATGATTATGAGTAATTAAGAAGCTCTCATAAATTGAAGCCTTAGATGGTTCAGTATTTCTCTTTATCGGCAGTCCATATACTAAAAGGAGTTCTTGCAAATTGTAGCTTGAATGTTTATTCCTCTTGCCCTTCTATGTTAGCATTTATGAAAATCAATAAAGGCCATCACAACTCTTGGATTTTTTAAATATATGTTTAAATTTCTCTATTAAAAAGCCTTTTTAGTATGCCAAAAAATATTTTTGATACACTACTACCTTATAGGGGAAGGTCATTAAGGTTTTTTTTAACTCATGTGTAAGTATTATTTTTGATACTGCTAGCCATGTTTTTTTGAAAACATTCAGTTCAGCAATGACCTGCAATCTTGCTCAAGCAGAATTCTCAGCGAGCTCAAATGCAAGATCAAAAAAGAGTTGTAAGTTGTACTTTTGAAGTGTAGCACACGTGAGGCTGCACGTGAAAGCTTCAGGCAGAGAACAAATTTTAAAAATAGAATTTAACAGTGTTGAAAACTGATTTTTTTTTCCAAACTTACAATGTGCATATCTAAGCAAAATAAAATGTAAATGTAATGCTATCAATAGTCATAACATTACCCAAGTGATAGAAAAGTTAGTGGCATATGAAGTACCCTAAGTAGAAAGGGGAAGAATCTTTTCAAGGTTATTCTCATTCGTTATCTCCTATCAGTGGCATCGTTAAGAACACATATGGAAATTAGTGTTTAAATAATGTTACAAAGCTAATATATCGTTAATTAAAAATAGATTCTAGCCCTTCAGATACTGATGACACACGCTTCCAGTAAACATTGTGGCAATGATGGTAACACAGTCTAAGACAAATATTACCAAATTAAAGTTGATCTGTCACGAGAGTTAAACTTTCTGTTGCTGCCAACAGGTGTCTTTTCCAATATCCTTAATTCAGCTAATATTCTGAATAGTTTTTTAGCATATTGCCTCAAATAAGAGTTCTAGCATAGCCAGTTGCCACATGCTAAAGCCTGAAAATCATTTTGTCATCAAAACATGCTACCTTCAGTTTCTCAGAACAGTCTGAGACATTCTCATTAAATGAAGTTAATAAGCACACATAGGAGAAAATGAAAAGAAATGCCATACATAATACATCCAGTGTTAAATTCGGTTAATTTTCGTAGGTAAAATCCCCAGACTATTATTACATTTCTGGAGAGAGATTGGTTGATTTCTTCTGAAATGTCTTTTACCTCTGACTCTTTGGTTGTGAAGGACAGATTGTCTAGTTTCTCCAGGTAGTTTTTATACCCTTTCTCAGTCAAAATACAGGTTGATTTGTTGTAATTTCAGTTGAATTCTGAAATCTGCTTGACTTCTAATTGTTGACCTGTACTTTATAATTCCAGTATCTTTCCATAAAAAAAGGATGCATGTAGATAGTGTTCTAGAGGGATATGAAAGTCAATCATGAATTCCCTGAAGTGTCATTCCCACATCTGTTCGCCCAAATGCATGGTCCCTTTGCATAAGCTATGGGTTTTTTGTTTTTCCTTATTATGTTTTATAATCTGAAAGGTCTTCTAAAGGTATATCAAAAGAATAGCAGTGTCCTTAACCTTCATGTCCAATTTTCTTTCAAAATAAGAAGTCTGCATTTGCAACACTGTACTTTTGCATTTTAACTGTTTCAAGCTGTGAATGAGGAAGCTTTATTTCTGACTTGGATCTGAGGAACTCAGTTTATTTTAGTATGCTCCCACATGAATATTGTGCTCTCTCTATATATAGGTTATTTTGCTATATATATCTGTTAATTAGAGGTTATTTGCAACTTAAAGCTAGTCTTTTGGATGCATATTAGAAACCTAATATTTATATTCACGATCTGCACCTTTTGAGGCAAAGGTATTTTTGTTCTATTCTCTCTATATATGTATGTGTTCCTTCTTATTTTTCTTTATAAGCATGGCAAGTTATGGCTGTTAATAATATTTGCAAGAAGAGGATGTAGAGGTGAGAACAGTGGGGAACTTCGAATATTTGCACCACTTGGTAATTGTCATCAAAGAAGACGTTTTCATTAGTTTCATTAGGAGTGAGTTCAGACAAGAAAGTGTCAAATACTATTTTTCTGCAAATACGCATAATTGGTTAGGAAAGGGACAACTGCCTCTTGAATTCAGAGGGCAGTATGTTTTTTTGCAATCTGCTAGATGGCTAGAATTGTCAATTCTTTGGTGATGATAGATTTTAAATGTGAAAAAGAACCCAGTAGATTTCTTTGCTAGACATCTTAAATGATCAGTTTTAAAGATAGTAATGTAATGTTTTTATATATAGTTTTTATAGATAGTAATGTAATGAATATCAATTCATCCCATGCTGTATTTCTTGATCTTACAAAATACTGAGAAAACTCTGTCCATTGAATTTATGTCTGGAGAGCTTGTACGGCATTTCTAGAAGGCTCTGAACATGTATACTCTTCTGATTTAAATTTTCCTATTCATCGTTGAAAGAGATACCACATGTATGCATATGTTTTGTTCTCCAAACTTTCCCTTTCCCTGATTTCAAAATAAGTGTGTCTCTCTATATTCTGGTTTCCTGGTGTCAATATAGCAAATATATACTATAGGCAATGGTGTTGTCTTTGCTGAAGAAAAGATTTAAAGGTTGCATTTCATCACTGCAGTACAATATTTTGTCAAAACTATATTGGAGAATTTAAAGAGAAAAGTAATTACAATAAAATGGGTACTGCTTCAGATCTAGACAGACACTAGATAGACTTTTTCTGTGAAAATAACTACAGCTTTTACTGTGAGAGAAGTACTACATATTTGAATGTGAATTTTTGAGACAGTGTCTATTTTTCAGAAAAATTATCTTTTTCATATATTGTTGTCATAACTTTGCACTGGCAATATCCCCTAATACTAGTTTTATATAATAAAATAGACAGTCTATCAAAATTGTGAATGGATTAAAGGTTGAGTGGGCAAGGAGAACATTACTATGCCAAATGTAATGATAAAACATGCCAGACAAATTAGGAATATTAAGCTGACTTTTACACAGATAGGTTCGCAGCAATGTCTGAAAAAGTCCTTAATTTTACTCACAGTATTTTGATTAGAACTTGATTATGGCTCAGTCCAGTATAACTACATAAATAATAGGGGGCATGCAGAGACATAGGATGGTTGTGCATTTACTCCTGGCATTAAAAATTTTGGCAGAGGCAGGAACAAGCCTGTGAGTCAGAGTGCTCCCTCCCTCTGTGCATGCAAATGGGTACAGTAAGGGCCAGTTGAGCACTGTGCAGACACTGAAAGCGTTAATAAAAGAATAGCTCGTTTGGACACTGAGTGGTATACTGGGCCTGGACAGTCAACCTCCCTGTCTAGTAGGAGCCTCCAGCTTCCATTTTGAGAAGCTGGCCTTTTAGAGGAGCCAGACCTGATTGGCACTCTCTCAGTTTCCCTCAAAACTAGTTCCTAAATGTGTTCTGGTTATTCCTTAGTTTATTCATTAATGAATAGAAATACTTGTCCTTGACCACCAAACCCAGGTTTTTACAATATGTACAGCAATATTTAAATAAGGGAGATGTGGAAATCAGAGTCTTTTGTGTCTTCTGCCCATAGAACTAACTTTTCTAGTTCTGAAAAATCAGGAGTAAATCATAAGAGGATTCTTTATTTCTCTGTCAGACAATAAATCGTGTTCAGTCTTTTTTTTTTTTTCCTTCCCTTCCTTTGTGCCTCTCCTGTGCTGTCTTCCAGCACTACTAAGATCCTCCCAAAGGACAGACAGCAATGATGTTTTATTCAAGCCTGAGAGTTAGGGGAAGCTGTGTTAAGATCAGTTTCTGTAGACTGTGTGAATGTGTGCTGGTGTATGTGGGAGGGTGGGTGCTAATTGCCTATTACCCTTCTGTACAACTGTTCTTCTCTCCCCACTGGTTTTATTTTCCTTCTCTTTCTTGTCTTGAATTTGGGTTTTTGGAAAGAAGTGAACTTCCTTTCCCTTCTAAGCTCTAGAGAATGATGTTTCTTTGTTGTTTCCAATTATCTGCATAAAACAAAAAAGCAGAACAGAGAAAGTGAATCACAGAGTGAAAATGAGTCCATTAACCTCATTTGCACTGTTGGAGATAAGGGGCTTTTTTTGAGGCATCTTAAGCTTGCACCAAACCACCTAATAGCTGCCTAGTGCCTAGAGGAAGTATTTGATTAGAGATGTAATTTTGACTTGTTTCTATTTTACAGCATTTCATTTTAATTGTGTCTGCTTTCCCTCTCTTTTTCACTGGCTTAAGGATGGGGGAGTTTTTAGTATGAATGATAAATCTTCATTGAGAACAAAGGTATGCAGCGAGCATCTGTCAATCCACTGTGTGCCGCTTTTTCTGACAAGCAAAGATGAATGGACTATGCAGTAAGTTTCCTATGAGACACCGGTCTATGGCATATAGAAAGTCCTTCCTTTCTGTATGACTGTACAAAACGCACTCTGTGTGGAGTCTTGTTCCTGGAGTAGAATTAATTTGTTTCTGAAAGTTGAGTTGGTCTAAAATCCCATAGAATTAGAGGTGGTGGAAGGAGGAGGGAAGTCAAGCGAAACAGAAAAAGTACCTTCCTCTGTTTCACATGTGCTGGGCTCTCCTGTGTGTGAATCTTCCTTTCTTACAACCTGTCATCTATAACCAAAGCCTTTGGGTGTTGTGCCTACATTTTTATCAAGTTATCCATTATTATCATTGTGCGAATTGGTCATTAACAGCTGCTATAGTCAAGGTCGGACTTCCTAGGTAGTGTTACTGGGATTTCAAAAGCACTCAGACTATCATAATCGCAGGTATTATCAGATGGAAAGGGGTATGGGATTTTTTGTAACTTGAATTCAAATGTGTTCAGCAAAACAGAAGTTGAGTTATTAGATGTTACGTGACAAATGAATGGGACCCAACCGATGGCAACTCAGGTTATCTGTTACCTAATAAAGGCAACTAAAGTCCCTGCTGACGTTCTCTCAAGCCTGCAGCTTCTCACGTCTCAACAAGTAACAATGATGTTTGGTTGTATTTGTATTTCTGCGTGTTGATCAGATTTTTAATATGTCAGGGCTTCAGTTTTGGTGGCCACTTGTTTCTTTTGCATGTATGACCATGAGACAGGATGGTCAAATTTGCATTTCTTGTGGAAGGGGTACTTTCAGTGTAATTTGAAATCCTTCCTCTTGTGATCATAGGTCTATTATAAGCTTAAATACAAATCCATGAGGAGAACACAAAGCAAAATGCAAAGTAATTCAGAGTATAATGTGATTTTGTGTATCTTCAGCATTTATCTTCAGGAATCCTCCCAGGTCAGTCCTACAAAATAATGATAAACACAAGAAATGGAAATAAAAGAATTGAAAGGAGTTGTATTTTTTAACAACCCTCATGCTTTGGATTGTTAAATACAGAATGTTTATAAGTCAATAGATGAGTGAAGAATATGGACTTGCAGAATATATAAACCTGAACAAAGCAAGGAAGTGGTTTTGTAGTAAGTTAAAAAAAAAAAAAAAAAACCAGGCAATTATTGGCACCTAAGTAAGCCTCTCTCTGCTATTTATACATGATTCAAATTCTTTATTATCTCATCTGCTCTCTTCCACTATTAACAATGAAACACAGCTGAATTCATGCTCCTTTTATACAACTGACAGAACTGAAGGGAGTTGATCAACGTTGCCCATTAACTCATTGAGTTTTATGCTTTTTTCATCATGTTTAAAGTTTTGTTTATTTCATTCAGATAATTTGAATGTTAGACAAATGAGACCAAATAATGGTGACACTCTGTGATTACTTTTCAGTAATGTCAGTAGTATTGTTAGGGATGTTATAATATGCCAATCCACAAACACGTTGTATACAAAAGTACAAGCAGAAATGCCTGAGATTGATCTCCCAAAGAAAAATAAGTGCAGCCAGAAAGCTGATACTTTGTGCAAGCAAATAAAAGATCAAATGTATGATAATGTGAGTTTAGGAATGGATATATGGGAGCATGAGTGTTGCTGGAATAACTTCAGCTTTTGAGCAAAGGCCTATTGGAGATGAGAAATGTCTGCCCACTGAAAAGTGAATGAATGAAGTTTTGAGATGTGCTCTCCTTGTTATACAACATAAATCTCTTACTAAGCTGAAGATGTTAGCCACAGAGTATATATCTAGAAGTTTCTCAAAAAAAAGTGAAGGAACTGAATCTCTTTTGCTTTATTTTCTTGCAAGCACTAAAGCAAATTTCTGTGTGCAGCAGACAAGAGAAAAATAAATTTTTCAATACATTTTCTTTTCTCTTATTGACGTTTAAAACCAAGAAAATACAAGGAATAAGGAAGATTGTGTACAGTAGAGAGTAAATCTGCATGGACATGGGAAAGAGTAAACTGACCTAATGGAACTCTGTTGTCTCTAATTCTGTGTGTATATGATTTATTTCCTTTTTCATATTAGTCATACTGTTGTCTGAGTCTCAGTCAGAAGCAAATTGTATCAAGTCTTTGAATATTACAGGAAATTAAATTAAAAATAGAGGAAATTCCATATGTGGCTCTTGATTGTGAAGGGAAAGGAAAAGGACTTATAAAAATTAGTAATGCTTCTTCTGAAAGAGAAACTTTTGGAGAAGGAAGTGGCTGGTGAAGTCCCAGAAGAGAGCTATTGGAGACACACTCAAAAGTGACAATTACACCTATATCGTATATGTGCCTCTTGCTGATGCTTTAGTAGGTCAAGCTACAAGGTCTTTGGTACCAGTAGCCGAAGAAACTGCCTGCAGGAGGGGAAAGGCAGGTATTTCAACAAGCAGTGAATGTTGGGAGGAGTGTTAACCAGTACTAATCACTAGACAGTACTAATTAGGGCTGTATGGTTTTGGAACACTGAAAATAATGTAGTCTATTGATGGCATTAGGAATCACAAATATGTTTGTGTGTTGAATTGTGTTGTGAAAAATAAACACATATGCTTTTCCAGTGTGTGAAAATAATCATACTCCTAAAAAGTGGAGAACGCTAATTGATACTGGAACAGCACTTCTACCAACTTAACCTTTTTTCCAAGGTTATCCTGTCTCTGCTTCTAGGTGTATGAATGTGCTTACTGTTCACAGCCACAATTCAACACACCTACAGGAAAGAATAGAAAAGAAAAGGCAAATTCTTGGTGCCATCAGTAGATTATATTGTTTTCAGAGGCTTTTCTTGTTTTGGGGAGTGACCTACTGGTGCTTCTCAGTGGATTTTCCATAGGTGTTGAAGTATCTGTGATTTTCCTCTTTAAAATCATAGAACCTACCTCAGCCTCCCCTTTTCCTCTCGCTTCCTCTAATCATGAGCCAAATTTTCAATTGCATTTCAATGTTTTAAGTAGGTTAAAGAGCACCTATTAATATTGTAAACAACACTAAGCAAGAAGATGCCTACCTGCCATTGATTCTGGTGGTAGTCAGGTAACTGACTCGCATGTTTCAGAAAACCTTACCTATCTATGTAATTGTAAACATGAATAACTTTGGAAATCTGGTGTAATGAGTCATAAATGCATAACAGGAGAAAAAAAATCAGGGTATGTTCCAGAACTCACCAAAATACGGTGTTTGTGAAAGTGGGCGGTAGAACAAAAATATAGTTATTCAGATAAGAGACCTGCCTGACTCATATGGTCTGAGCTGAGACCGGTTCTCAGTGCTGATTGTAAATACTGGCTCATGCGAAACCTGACTGGAGCTCCAATTAAATTTATAATTACCTGCTTCTACTGTATAAGCAAACTGGAGGTAGCCCTTCATATCTAGGGCAGGCTGACAATTAAATCCTTGCATGCCTACAGTCCCAGGTTGTTAGTATCACCTTTCACTGAAGACAACAAATCCCATCATATAAAAGTGGCAGTCTAGGGCTCTAACAGGAACACTTATTAGTGATGCTTTTGTAAATCATGAAGTAGATGTTAAAGGCTTATATCTTTCCAAAGAAAGAACTTTATTGAATCTCACAGTCAGTGGCTTAGAGCTGCTTTATCTACATAAATTGACAAAACTGAACTGTGAAGCTGAAACAGAATGTTTAAAGCCTTGTTTTTCTCTTATCAGCAAAGCACTGAACTTATAATCTGTATAATACTTCGCAGTGGGGAGTAACAAGTTGGAGATGCACAAATCTCCAGTGTGGGCTGCTGATGGCAACTGGCTTATTGCCCAGTTTAAGGGCATTAAATTATGTTGTCAGTGTCAAAGTATGTCTGCTTTAATTTGGGGTGGACAAGGTTTTGGTAATATTGCTGATCTCTTTAGGAGGGAATTCATAGTTAACCAGCAAACTGCTAGATCATTTTCGGTTATTGAGTCCTGTCAAAGACACTGTCATTCAGCTTATTCACTGGACGGCCATAATCCTTTTTTTATCTTTTTTTTTTTTTTTTTCCCCCCAAGAGCAATTTATCTGAGATTGGACAATTAGCATAAATACTAACCACAGAGCTGTTAAAAAATCCTGTGTTTATGAATGAAGAGAAGATAGGATGCATTTGAGGGATGATGGTCACTGTCAAGGTTATACTGTAAACTGGAGAAAAGTGAAACAATCTGTTGCCATGGCAATAAAAGATACTCTTAGCCTCTTTTAGATCATCACCCGTGATACCAAGTGTATGCCTAACTTGAATGATCCCGAGAAGTGATTTTACAGACTTTCTGCTTCTGGATTGAGACCTGCATGCTTATAATTTGATCTGGTCCAACAAATCCAGGTGAGATTAGACACAGTGACTAGTAATACACAATGACTGAAAATCCTTCAGTAAACAAACTTTTATGTATCAGTAAGAACAAGCCAAATAGTGTTGTAGAATAGCAGTGTGTGTGATGTTTATGTGTTTGTGTAGGAAGAATCTTGCTTTAATCTATAACAACAAAAGTACTCTCTAGGTGGCACTAAGGATATTTCCTTGTGAATCTTTTTCCAAGTAGATGAGGCCTCAAAAAGAAGAAAGCTTTAATGATGCTTGAAAATGCTTTATCTGCTTCTTGCACTTATTTCATTTTCATCATTCTTATTGACCAGACTTCCCAAAACACCTTCTGTACTTGCTTGTCATTTTTTTAATCATCTCTTTATTCCAACCGATTACTGTTAATTTTTTGAAAACTAATTCTTATATTTGATTCTGTAAGTTGGAAGCTTTCTGTGGAGCTTTAGAATATTTTTTTTTTTTAATTAATGAGGCCTCTTGTGGTTTCACTGGCGTCATAACCAAACTGAATGGAATTTTGAAAAGAGATGTTCAGATCCCATGTTCCCATGATTTTTGTTCATAGGAACAGGTTGCCCAAAGTCTGACCCTCTTGCTTTTTTTGAAACTCTCTCATTTATACTTACTGTCTTTGCAATTCGTGTTCTCCATAAACTTGATAAGAGCTTTTCCTTGTTGCATTTTGCTTGATTGCATTCTCAATATTGCCTTTTATTAAGAACTTAGCTAAAGGAGAAGAGAAAACATGAGTGGGAGGGAAAGTTTACTACTTTCTTGTACTTCAATGTCTTAAAGATCATGGTGTGAGTTGTCGTGGTTTAGCCCCAGCCAGCAACTAAGCATCACGCAGCTGCTCGCTCACTCCCCCTACCCGGATGGGATGGGGGAGAGAATCGGAGGAGTAAGAGTGAGAAACACTCCTGGGTTGAGATAAGAACAGTTTAATAATTGAAATAAAATAAAGTAAAATAATAAAAATATAATAATAATAGTAATAATAATATAGAAAGCAAGTGATGCACAATGCAATTGCTCACCACCCACTGACCGATACCCAGACAGTTCCCGAGCAGCGATCCCTGCCCCCCGGCCATGAGTAAACACTGCTCATGCTGTTAGTGACTCACGGTTATTCTGTAGATACATGGTGAAAAAGCTTGAGATAGCACAAAGAGATGGAATGCTGCATGTCTTGGTGCATGTTGAAGAAAGGTCACTGAGGAATTACACAACTGGAATAATAAATGAATCTTAAATCTTTTTGAGAATGGTAGGGCTCTTTTTGTCAGTTATATATTCCTATTTCATTTTTAAACAGATTTTATTGTATTTATGATCTCAACAAAAGTCAAACAGGACAGGCTGCTATAAATGCAGTGAGTGATCTTTTCAGGAATCCTACAAATATTAGCAATAAGATTGTAATCATATCTCATGCTAGTGCCCAGAAATATAAAAATATCACTGCGTCATATCCACTTATCATTTGGTAAGTGGAATTCTCATTTAGGTCAATGGCTATATTTTGCTGCATAAAAGTAGCGGTTTATGTTTCTGCTTTTGAAATGTGTCGAAAACCACTGGGATGCATCTACAAAATGACACAACCAGTGTGCATGCATGCACGCATATTAAAAATGTGTTCAGTGGAATTAGTTTAATTTTATAAAGAAGCCTAAAACCTTTCTCCTAGTGGTTCAACATTTTGATGCTCAAACGAAGATGCAAACTCCATAGCTGGTGCAATCTACTTGTAGAAACAATTCCTGAATGTCATACAGGCATGTGAAATTTGAAGCTTTTTTTTTGCTGTCTCTGTTCCATGCCTGGACCTGTAATAGGCATGTACTTACATTAGAACTAGATTATGCCCTATGCGAGGTCTTTTTAGCTTTCCGTCGAAGCCTTTCAAAGTTATTTTCAGGCACTGTAGCTGACACGTGTCCCAAAAAAATTGACTTGATTTGCATACGTACTTTGCGTAATTAATATTCAGACTTCTGAAATGACCTTGTAATTTAAAATTGATAAAGACGGATTTTCAAAAATCTCATTTGATTAGGAGAGTAGAAAAAGGACTGCAACCAAGGATCTCCATGGCAATTTTGCAGTAACATTTTCATTAATTGCATCGAAGAAATTTCCTATGATTTTAATATATTTTGAAAGTGTTGTATATATTATAATATTGCTGTTAGAAATGTATTTGCAGTTACTGTGGACTCCAGTGTATGCTTAGTACATCATTACAGCTAGGCAACTGTCTGGAATATGATTTTTTTTTTTTTTTTACATGGCTTTGGTTTAGCAGCAATTTAGGATTTATTAATATTTTTGAGATAGATCACAAAATTAGGTTGTATAATTCTTAATGGCACTTAAGCATGAGCCAATTTAACAGAGCAATTCAATGGAATTTGTTACAATCGAAATAGTGACTTAGTTATAGATTCGAGAATGGCAAGCGTCACCCAAAACTTGCAGCAGGGTTGCACATACAGATGGGGTTTAAATCAAATCACACAACACACAGACAGACCGACAAACAGTTCTGAATCAAATTGCACACACAAACACACCCAGACACGCAGACAGAGGCTAACGTGTGATTAAAATTTCCCTTTTTGTGAGTTTCACAAACTGCTCACTTTTATGTGCCAGCGTTCCTCAACGGATGGTCAGTGAACCTCGTGGAATCAGGCCTTTGGGTCCTTGCAAAATCGTCGATGGACGATCCTTCAATCCTCTCTACCCTGAGAGGTTTCCCAGCTCGGGGGAGATGCTGGGTCACACAGCCCGCTGGGGTCCCAGAGAGCTCGAAAGGTCTCCCTTTTGGATCGCTATGTATAGGATCTGAGATGATTGGCTTTGGTCAGTATTTTGCATTGTGGCCACAATTTGTGCTGAGGCATTCTGGTATACAATTCGGGCAGCAGGTGGCCCAGGTGTGTGGGCAGGGAGTGCCTGGCCACCCCAGCCCCAGGCTAGTGCACTTGCAAGCCAGAGAACAGCACAATGGGAGTTCTTCCCAAGGCATGCATGGCTTATCCCGAGATCTCAGGGTGGTCCTGGTGTACCATTCAGGCAGCAGATGGCCCAGGTGTGGCCAGAGAGTGCCTGACTCTCACTGCTCTTGTGACCAAGATAACAGCACAATAGGGCTTACCCTGAGACCTCAGAGTGGCCCTGGGGCGGGGGCTGCACCACCACAGCAACTATCCTAGGCTTTACATTTTACCCTTTACATTTGTTTTCCCAATCAAGAACAAATGTGGAAGGGCTCCGCTTGGCTTTCGGTGCTAATGCAGATTTTACTATGCTGAAAAAAAAATTGATCTTTTCAACAGGGTGATACCAACATTCAGGCTGATCTTAAGGAAATTTGTTTCTGTCCAACATATTTCTAAAGTTTGGAGTATGACATACAGAACGTTTTTCCTTAACCATCATTTTTCATGAAACTGCTTTGAAGCTAGTCTCATTTACACAGCTCAACTCCGTTTTCTGCTTTGCTACTTTTAGAAAATGCAAGGGCAGGAAGAATATGATTATTAGCAGTTTCAGAAACAGCCTTAGAGTTTACTGCTCTACGGATCACAATGACTATGACTCACATTTCTAATCCTATTGATCTGCAGTTTCATTAACTTTCAACATATCAGAAGCTTGCGAACTGTATGTAAGATGTTCTTAGCTTAGTGAAATAAATAGCAGTATCTTGCCTGTATCAGAAGCCTAAGGCTGTTTCAAAAATACTTTGCTTGCAATGAAAGTAAAAGAGGAATTAAAAAAACATTCTACAAAGTGCATGGATCATTTAAAAATAAAATTAATTAGAAATTATGTTATTATATGTGTAGGGTTTACAATAAAAATATATATTGAACGAAAATATCGCTAGTACAAATGTATAAAAATTTTTTTTAAAAAATACATGAGTGTATTCCATTCCCTTTTTCCGCCTCATATTGTCAGGCCCACCACTTAACAAGCTGAGGTGAATGCTGTAATTTGCATGAACTTTATAATGGTATTTTGGTTTTGTGCTTCAGTCAAAGCTTTTGTGCTTCATTTAATGCACCCTGCTATTCTATAATGTGTTACGTTCTAGTGAAGCACTGTCTATCATTTATAAATTATTATATTTCATCACTGAAATTAAAATTTCCTAAAAATTATTCTTTATATAGTGGAATCATTTTGTATTTATTATCCCTGGTGACTAATTGTCATTTTTATCTTAGTTGACAATGAGTGTGTATTTGACTTGTTTTCTAGCCTAAGTTAAAGATTGCAAGATAAAAGTGGATTTCCCTTTTATCCTGCTAAAAGTCTGCCCTGGGGGAAATAAAGCTAGTGATCTGGAGAGGGTTCAACACATTCCAGCAGGTCTGTATGTGACTCTTAGCAGGCCATTTAATATCTGCTGTTAAGTTCAGCTACATATAAAGTGGGATTAAAAGTACTAATTTGGGATGACTACTTAAAAATGGCTGTGGACAACTTTACATTTGGTTCTGTTTGCAATATTTTGTATTCATTTTCCTTGAATATTCAAGTCCTAGTTTTTTATTACTAGAAATAATTATAAAAAGCTCATTTTAAGCCCCAATGACTGCATATTTACTGAAAGTGGTTTATGTTCCTTTGTCAGTTTTGAAATTTGAGCTGTTATAAAAGCAATACTGCCTGAAAAAAGGAAGAGGTTTATGAATAAATATGCTGTTTGAAATGTAAGTTGTGTTTGTTAGATATATAAAGGCATTTAAAGTTGTTTGTCCCCATTTTGGAAGGCTTATATGCTTTCCAGACATCATGAATTGCAAATTGTATATACACATATATGTAGTATAAAAATATAATCATGTGATTTCCAGTTTGTGATACGTTAGTTAGTTGCATAAACGACCCAGTCAGATAACAGGGGCAATACTATGTGACTTATGGACAAAACCAGAACAGAATGAACTTTTAATTGCTAATATAATTTCAGTTTGTAAATTGGAAAGAAATGACTTGTTTACTCACTGATGAAATTCAGAAATCATTTCCTATAATAAATAAGTTCAAGAATTTTATCATCTCCTTTATGAACAATTTGCTGACTTTTTTTCCTAAGGAAAACATTTGCTGCATATGCATCTTCTGATAAATTACTTAGGGTTCCACTTTAATAAATTACAATCTGAGAGACTTATTGCAAGACTTCTTTAAAGGGTATTTGTGAGTCAGTTTAGATTTGTAAGAGATTGGCACGATGCAAATCAAATTTTCAGTTATTGCTATTGATACTAGTGTCATTACAAATTAATCATCTTATGCACGAGGGATAAAGATGGCACATCCAGGAATATCCTTTGAAGATGTACTGAAATGAATACTCCTGAAGTAATACAACTGAATCTTCTTGCTTATTAATATATTTTTGAAACAGTTAATTTACAGAGATTATAGAAAGATATTTGTATTAATAAAATATCTAATAATATGAAAATGGTACTGTTTTCAAGAATGAAATAATTTTAGGTAAACAAAATAGCATGACTTTTTGTTTTACTAATAGACAAGAAAAATGTTTTTTTAAACTGAGGGAAGGCTAAGTTTTTAACTCAAGAATAATAAAACAATAGCTATTTTATAATTTCCTGAGAGTTTCTTCTGTCTTCTAAATAGCAGTTGTATAGAAAGGGAGGAAAAAGAATATATTTCAATATTTTAGGCTTATTATTTCACAACCTATAATGACAGGTATACTTTAAGAAAAACAACTTGTATTTGTTCTAAGGGTTTTTGTGTCATGGAGTTATGTATTTACATATCTCAAAATCTTATTTGCAAACTGATAACTGGCATGAAAGACTTGCTGTATTGTGTGTATCAGATAGTAGTGAAACAGATTTAACCATAGAAGTGGCGAAGGAATGCACCATTGTTTCACAGCTAGGCTTTGTGATATACTGATGCTGCCAAATTTCATAGAATCATTATCAAAATATGAGTGCTAGTGATAGATGATGAAGTAATATTTAGGGGAAGAAGTGTGTCATACTTCAAATATCACTTTGAATTATATGAAAACTCACAATCTTAAAATGTTCACTCTTGTGGTATAATAGAAGTGACATTAATTAAGCTGCTTAAAGCATTACTGAAAAGTGCTTAGCTCTGTGATCGGAACACTGTACAGATTACAAAACAGAATAAAAGCTGTGAAAATCAATTATTTTTTTTTATGTATTGTTTTACCAGGTCCATTGATCAGTATGAGCAAATTCTGTGTTTACAGGAACGGTGTGATTGAGGCCATACACACCACTTACTAACTTCATATGAATGCCAAGACAGTATGTTTTGTAAGAGAGTGATTAGAGGGCCAGATTGTATTTATTCTTTTATTCCATACTGTGTATTTGCATACATTTTATATAAAAATGAGTTACATTTTGTGGGAGTTGAAAGCTGAAGGATAAAAATTATTCTGATTCTTAAGCAGTCTGTATTTAAATTGGTCTTGGAAGCTGAAGCAACACTGATGCAAAGTAACGTCTGTTATGTGAAGGATGTTGAACTCTGCAGACGCTAGTACCATTGCTTTGTGCACATGTGAAATACAGATGGACAAAGGAGTGTGTAGCCGAGTCATTTTTGGGTGTAGGCAAGATAATCTAAAGCTGTAAGTAGCCATCTGTTCGTAATTTCCAGTGAAATCGCAGCTAATGTGCAGGGTACCTTCAGGACTTTGCTTTCAGACGTCATTGCCATGCTGCTGTCTCTACTGCCTTTCTACAGGAGGTGTGGAACCAAAAGCCAATTACGGGGCACTAAAACCATAACAGCATCCCAGAACCAGCGTATCTTGCAGGTTTGTCATTGAGGCAGTTCCTTTATAGAGTTCTTGCTCCTCAATGCCTTTTGTCTTAGAACTAACAAAAAATGTCTTGCAGTTTTTAAGAGTACAAATGTAATCAATGTTAATTTCTTTTGGATTTTTTTTTTTAATTTAACTTGTTATTGTTCAGACTATATTATAGACAGCTGGTTATGGTGCCATGCACTTACTCATTTGTCAGTGGAAGGACTCCTTTCTCAAGCAATTCAAACATCTTGTTCCCATTTAAGTCTAAGTCTGGACAATGTGTGCTGGATAATGTGTGCTTATATACCTGCATCTTGTAATTTCTTCCCCTTCATTCTTTGGGTTAATCTGATTCTAGAAACACATTCATTTCTTAAATAACTGAAATGCATTTTTGGGAATGTGCCTTTACCTTGTACTCTATGTCTACACATTATCATGCTTATTCACTTAGGGTTGTTTATGAGGTCCTGAATTCCTTCGGCAGCATTCTTCCTACTGTTCTCCCTCTTACTTTTCTTCCTTCCACCTGATCTTTGACTCCATCCTCCTCCCCTCTTTCACAGCACACTGACCAGTATCTCTCAATCGAGGTGAAGAGATGAATGACTTCTATTGGAAGAAGAGAGCATGAAGCCTGGGCACAGTGCACTCTAATTTGTCTTCTGTCTGAATGTAAAGCAGGCTCTATCACCCAGGCTGCCAGGCGAGGTTGAGGGATGGTAGCTCTGACAGGTTTATCATGTGTTCTCATCTCTAAGAGAGCTAAATGAAAACATAAAGTTCCCAAGCTTTGGTTGGGTACATACTGATAGCATATTACTGCTGGCACTAAAATTTAGATCCACACTGAACTGTCAGCATCTTTTTCTTTTAAAAAGGACAGGATGTTTGTACTTATAATCATGAAGACAGCAATTTCAAGGAAGGTGTCATATGTCAATACAAATTAAGTTTAAAATGTAAAATATATTACTAAACAATTCTTTTCTTTTTGGATGGAGGCCAAAAAGCTTCACTTTCAGGTAAGCGTACCCCATGTACACACCACCTCACTGAATTTTTAAATTACACTTTGGTGTATGCTAATGATGGCCCAGAATTAAAAATTCACACATTGTTCATGACAATCAGAGAAGACTGCAGGAGAATCAGCCTGTGAGACTGGAGGAAAAATAAAGAAAAGGAGTAGATGAGGAAGTGTAACAAGCCACTGCAAACATAGTCTTATAACCGAACTTCGTAAATTAGCTTCTCTCATCTGTCTTGGGTTCCCCCACCCCTTGTTTCCTTTAACGTTTATTTTTTGTTTCATTTTACTCCACGTCCTTCTCTCTCTGCCTTTATGTAGAAATACTTTTCAATCCAGGCTGATTTTTTACTACTCCTGAGAAAAATGTGCTATAGCTCCACTTAGGAAGATCCCTAAAAGATTTAACTACAGCTGACCACTTTGGCACTAGCAGAGTTTTTACTAACTTCACTATAGTGATAAATCTTGTGTAAAACTGTACTGGAAAACATAGGTATTGCTTAGAAACTTAATGGAGTTGTTTCTCCCTGTGTCTGTTTTTATTGTACTTCAAAACGAATGGACCAACACTGATGGATCATAAAATGGCTAATTATACCATTTAATGGCTGAATTACACCTACAGTAGGGGCTATTTCCCTAGTAAATTTTAGACGGTTCTGACTACCTCCGAAATAATTTCTGTGCTGTACCATCATGTGCCACAGAAGTCCTTTAACATTAAGGCAGATACAGCCTGAGCAATTAGAATAAGAAGAGAGCTAGAGATTTTGCGCGTAGGAAGAATGCTTTCTGTGCAGTCTTTTGTTGAGGGGTAATCTTAATAAATTTAGATTCCCTATTTCTAATTCCTTTGTTTTCCTTAGTTTAAAATATAACCAGTTTCTCTGTCCCATATGTCCCTCCCAGGAGTACACAGTGATCTGGCAAAAAGGAATGCAGAAGCCAACATAAGGTCAAATGTAAGGATGACACTTCCCAGAGGTGAGGCTAAAAAATACATTAAGTTGATATTTTGGGATTGACAGGAGTGCCATAGAAGGAGGAACTAAACAGTCTGTGCTGTTCTTATGCCTTAATCTGGAATGTTGCTGTTGTTAAACTTTGATTATTTTCCCCTCCATGTTTTAGGAGCACATGTTCCCTAGAATACATATTCTATAGTTACTAAGATAGCCAAGAAATTACTATTAAATGTAAGGAGATGTTCCTTCTTTTGTAAATCATGTGAAAATGAATTGCTGAAAATTTCCCATTAAGGATCTTATTAGATCAATGTCAGAGTGACAGCTGAACAGTGCAGTTGTCCTCTTTCTGAGTGTATACTCTAGGTATCCACTTTCATACTTTAGTTTTTACTGCAGAGGAGAGTTGGAGAGTGTGACTGTCCAATTCCTAGCTTGGCTACAGTACTCTGTAGCAGATCTGATAGAATTTGGGTTCCTGCAGCTTTCTCTTTGGAGTGTAATACTAGTGGGTCATAAAGTGACACTATTTGTTTTTTCAGTAAAATGAAAGATTCTGGAGAAAAAGGACTGCTTTAGAAAAAAACGAAACAAGGTACATGAATGTAGTTCTGCTAATGTAATGCTGCTGTATTTACCTAAACTCAGATCTCCACAGAGATGCTGCCTTCCCTCAGGGTGAAGGGAACTGCCTCTGTTTTCAGAGATCTATCCCATGTCATCCTACCAGTAGTTTTGTTTGTTTGCCTGTTTTCATGGGCTTTTCATGTTCTGTGCAGAAGTTATTTTAAAGGTTGACTGGACAGAAGGCAAAATCATCAAAGCTAATAATTCTGGTATTGTTCCTTAACAACTCTCAAACGTTTGGTGAGGAGAGGGTTTTGCCATTTTATTCTTTCCTGTGTTTTTTCCAGACAGCTTTCTTTTGCGTTAACCCATACACTTCCACAGTTCATACAATTCTCAATAGTCAGACAAATAACACCATTTTCATAAATTACTGTAGAGCTGCTCTAAAGCTATCATCCTCTTGTAATAGCCCTGAGACGTGTATGTATAGGTCCGTTGAAATCCCTAGGACAGCCTGCTTGGGCTGTTTAATTAGGCACACAATGAACAACCATGCTTACATCGCCTGACATTCATGTCTCCAGTAGATTAGCAATAGCTACATGATGGGAAATACATGTGGAACAAAGAACAGTGATTTGTGGTGGAAATAAAGAATTGCCTTGGGAAAGTGAATTGGCTATCATTTAATCTTTCTGAAGAAGTTATATGTAATTAACTCATTTCATTTTTAGAAGGCTGCTAATTAGGTGATCCGTTGAGTTGCAAATGCATTAAACTATTGATTTCTTGCTGAATCAGCATGGGGCAAAACTAGTCTGTAGCCCTGAGTAAACCAAATCAGGGGAAGTTCTTCTGGCCCTGAAGGAAATAGGTGATTAAATAAAAGATGTGATAATAGCGATGATGAGAAAGTTTAATCTCACAGTATTAAGTAGTGCAGAGAAGATGGATGAGAGCTGAACTTTTTAACAAAATAAGGAAGAAAAACTCCAGTATAACATCCAACAAATTAAAAATAAGAAAGAGAGTCAGGGTCCTGCATCTATTAGATTAAAGTGCTCATCTTCTGGTACACTTGCATTTTACTCTCTGTTCTTCATTTCTTTGTGAGATTAATTCTGTTCCCTTTCCTGTGTATTCTGTTGAGGACATTAGCTCCTTCTTTTGTTCTTTTTCTTTTTCCCTTTTGCAGTTAATTTTCTTGAAGATGGATCATATTGACATCAAAACCAGGAAAAGACCAGACATCAGGAGTTCACAAAACTGTTGCCAGTGCGTTCTGTTATTTAGAATTTGGAGGTGCAGGGCTCTGAAATACTAAATTAATCATTGCTCTTTACTGAGTAGGCTCTGCAGTTTCTTGCAATAAGGTTATGCCAGTGGGGTAGCCTCAGATGACAGAACCTTTTCACAACAGTGGCCCTCAAGTGTTTGCTTTTCTCCTGTCTCCTACACCTCTCAGAAGCTGGGGCTACAAAAGGAGAAGCAAAGCATTCGACATCTAACTTACATCCAGATATGGTAAAGGATGGCCCAAGAAACTTCAGACATATTTGTTTAATAAAAGGAATTATTCCTAAGTGTGCTACCTGCTTAATTTGGATTTGATTAATCTGAATCTTCCTTTATGTTACGCTTAATTGTTTTCATGTTCGTGTTTATTGACAAATCATCTTTGTGTTCTGACACTAGACCATATCAATGTCTTAGAATTGTCCTTCTTTGAAAAAGCAGAAGATGCTATAGAAAACTCCAGGAAAGGATCAGGTTGCCTGAGCTGTGACCATGTGTGAAAAAGGTTCTCCCTGTGGGTAACTAACAGTAACACAAACTGAGCTTCAGGCCCTTATCAGTCTGTTCCAGAGTATTTACTTAATTTGAAATCATTGAGAATGTATTGTCAGTAAAGGTGCTTGTCATATGTCTCCTGGCTTATCAAAGGTTAGTCATGCAAAAGACTGTTTTTAGTCATAGTTATTAAAAGGTTTTGTGAAGGGGTTAATGCATGTCTGTCCTCTGGTTAGACCTCAACTGGGACCTTGGTCTAATGTTTCCTTAGCTCATGAATATTAGCCTTTCTTTTGAATAGACCCAAGACATATGGAAAATCATCTCAACTACTTGTCTCTTGTGGGAAAAAGTCTAAATGTCAAGCAATAGCATCAAAAACCTTTAAAATTGGATTATGTTCTGCAAAGAAACGTGTTTATGAGCACAGAAACGTTTCTTTTCCAAAAGTGCCTACAGCCTACATAGCTGAAATGAGTGCTGTTTTCACAGCCTGTGCTAGATGTGTTCAGCTACCAGGAACCTGTGAATTGTTTCTTGGATCTCAACTATACTTCCACATTTGGCATCATGATTTGCACTTGTGTCAGCTGCATGACCTGACATAGGCAGTTTGGTATTCTCAACCCCCTGTTCACCATTTGCCATGCATTAAAAATAGGAGTGCGTGGAGACACCTCAAAGAACTGATGGTTCATCTCATGTAACAGAAAGTCTTAAAAATACAACCTACAGGAACGTAGCAAAATGTTTTCATAATATAGAGAGAATTTTGGTTTTGGTTGTCACTTTCCTGCCTTTCATAAACTTCCACGAATTCTGGGAAGGATCATATGGAAACCCCATGCCTTGTTCCTTTTGGCAAGTGATAGGGAAAAAGAGTTGTTGCTTTCATCAATGTGTGTGCTTGTGCTTGGGATTGCCCACTTTCACCCAGCACTTGCCCTCAGTCATTGTAGTTTCAGGGTCATTCTATTCACCATCAGCTTCTCTGAATTATCATCCCAAATCTGGAACAGGCAAAGTGGCAGAAGCGTAACTCCAACTTCTGACCTGTAACGAAAGGGATGGAGTGTCCTGCTGAGCCCTGCTGTTGGGCTGCATCAGTCTAAGCTGCATGGCAGGAGGTCAGATGTGCAGAGATCATCTCAAAGAGTTTAGATTTAACTTCTCTGAAGTCCCAGTTTCAGTATAATTTGCTCAATACATTACTAGGTATCCATGTGTTAAAGTAAAGCAGCAGTAGGTGATTGAATTAGTCAGGACATGGGTGGCAGCAGTAGGAACTCTCTAAACCACCACCAGCCTGGGGTATTGGTGATAAGTTACCCATGCAGGAAGAAAACAGTCTGGTAAGACTACTGCTCTACTCTACTACTACTGTACTTTCTCTGTAAGTGAAATTCTTCTTTTTCTGATTTTTTTAGTGATACTTTTGATCTGCTTTAAATTGTATTAAGCAGTTGAACATAAAGGGAAATTAAATTTGTCAAAAACTTTGGGAGTACTCTAGGAAGTATAAGGAAGGCAGAAAGCTCTCAGGTTATGTTACTCTGATCTTGTAATTGAAGCAGCTTTTTGTTGTTGCTTTCTCCTTGCTTTTCTGGATCAGATGGATCTTACGCTATGGCTGTCCTGTCAAATTAGACCATGCAAATGTGTATACAGTTGCATTTCAGTAGCATATACTGCCCTCCCATGTACCGCTGCCCAGCAGGTCCTGTTCACATGTTTTTAAAAGTTTCTCCTCAAGAGCTATCTCTCGTATATTCTAGAGCTCCATAAACAGTTTTCAGTGTTTACTGGAAGGAAGCTTGTGGACATTGTTTTTGTATACATTGAAACTGGTTTTGTATCATCTATGTAAGGAATAGAAATTCTGCTGATCTATCTTGACGTTCTTTCACGTACAGGTTTAAAGAAGAGTTGTGAACAATGTCTGTAGTCGGCCTCAGCCTACTAAAGATAAGGTCCAAAATGAATGTTCGTCTTTGCTGAAGGCAATAACTTTGTATCAGGAATAAATTCAAGTAGCATCTGGAAGGTGACGTGAAAAATGGTTGATCGGTGTTAGTTTTATTCAAGAATATAATGTTAAATTAAGAAATTAACTATAGGTACATGTGTATCCATGAAGTTTAGGTTCACTACTCTGCATTTTCATAAAGGAAATATATATACAGAGCCTTCTCTGAGTGCACTTTCTCCTTTCTTACAAGCTACATGGAGTGTTTTCAGTAGTCATGACAACTCTTCACCTTCGTCTGTGAAAACACTTTAACATTTTTTCTTAGTATTTACCAGGACATTGACAAAAAGTCTGTTTTGCTCAGTTTTGGTTACCAAGCAAAGGAACCAAAATTTGGAGTACAGTTAGTAAAAGAAGAAGCATTCCCACCTGCCTCTAATCAGGTGTCTCACAGACATGACATAAATACACTGATTTTTAAAAAGACAAAGTATACCACCACTGCTAAAAATACAGTGCCTAAAATTATATATTTTGCAATGGTATCAAGTTATTAATTTTTCCTTACTCATTCAGTGACTGAAGAGAGTCATACTCTAAAACCTGTTGCTTTAAAGAGCAAGTACCATGTGAAGTCAGAGCAGATGGAAGAAGGAAACTAACAACTCTTATTTGGTTGCTTTGTTACATTGGCTTTCTTTTAGTAATGACGCTTTTAGAGGGCTAAATGACAAAACATCTTTGACATATTCAGCCATGTGAAGTATTTGCACTAAACCCCAAACCATGATTAACTAGCTTGGTTTCATTAAAACCTTTCATTAAAAGCACAACATTCAGTCTGTTTAATTTCAAGGCTTATGAATCTCCTCTTAACACAAATAATTTTCACTGGAGAGGGATGGTTAGTATATGGTTTTTCCAGCATTTCGGTGGGGAGGATGAGATGAAACTCAACAATCTCTGTGAGTTTCACTTGGAGACAATAGTTTTCTTCAGACAAGTCCTGTATGTGGACATATGCAAACAGAAGCTTAAATAAAGATACTCATACAGTCCCATGTAAATTAACCTGTTGAATTTTATATGTAAGCATCTGACCCCTGAAAAACTTGCATAGGCCTAAAATGTAGTGTGAGTAAGAGAGGCTGTTAACTGAACTATATGATGATGTACTTGGTGTTAGAGTTGGAACAATATCATTTTTAGGAACTGAAAAGAATAAGAAACAAAGTGGAAATTGTGTTTCCATTTTGTAAAACTTTGAAGAGGAAAATCTTTTTGTTAATGCATTTACTAGCTTTTCATGACACCAGATGCAGTGCTGCCTAAAGTTTGGTGAATTGCACTGTCTTAGTTTCATTTTAGTCTATCACCTTTATTGCCATGTGTATCATCTTACCTAACATCACAAGGTGTTAAATGATGTTGCTCGTACCTGGGAGTGACAGTATATACATCTAGGGATCGAAATGCTCAAAACATTTAGCACAGCATATGCTGCCTGTGGAAATTTTCTATGTGAAAATACCCAATTTAGCTCTGAATAAAGCAGCAAAAGAAAAATCCACAGCTGGCACTCTTCATCTCTGCTGATCCCAAGTGGCAGGCTAAACAAACAGGAAAAAACCCCTTCTGTTCTCTATTCTCCTCCCTCTCCCCTCACCCCCACCATTGAACATAGAGTTTTAATTGTCACATTACAAAATGCAGGAACAGAATGCTCACACAGTTTCTTACTTATTCAAGATACCTAATGATACTGGAGAGTTAGACAGGATGTCCATTAATTCCCACTGTGCTCATACATGGGCAGCTGAATATGATCCAATGAACATCAAAATATTTTGAACTGAGTAGGTGCTAGAAGGCTGATATGTTGTGGCCTAGCTGAAGGCTTTACAGACTGTGAATGAACAGCTATTTTTCATTTGCTGGCTATCCTGTAAAATCTTCATCATGCCACTTGTGTCTCTGCCTCTGACTTTTCCAGTGATGTTGATTATACTTAATCTGTTTTTTAAGTTTTCTGTGATCTTTAACGGAACGTGCTAGTGTTAGTCTGAGTTCTCTAAATTATCTTTAAGGTATTTTTATTCTAGTGTGAATTTACTGTTAATAAACAGTAATTTATTACTATTACTAATAGTAATAGTATTTACTATTTAACAGGATGCTGCCCGCCTCTGATGTATTCTGATGGACACAGCACCTGGCATAATGCACGTCATGACTGGGTGTAACAGATGGTACCAGTATTGCTTACAAGGCAATAAGTACTAATGAATCTGCCTTGTGCAGGTGTCAGGTAGGAGAGACACAGTAGGAATATGCGGTCATTGCCACAGTGGAAGGAGATCACTGGTGGATTCTCAAACAGAATTCTGTACTGAGAATTTTTACGTTAGCTAAAAAAAAATTGAAAAGTTGAGTGAATAACAAGACCACAAAGTTTGCTTTCAGTATTATCACATTCTGGGTAGTGAAGTTGTTCAAAAACTAACAGTGAAGTATTTCAGAAGGATCTTAAAAGACTGATGAAATAATAAACGTAGGTAAAATTTGGTATAGAGGAAAGTTGAATGATGCACAAAAAAGTAATCTGAACTTTACAAATAAATTCATGGGCTCTAAGCTGACTTGCCATTTAGGAATGAGTTCTTGAGGTTACAGTAGAAAATGTCAAATCAGAACTCTGTAGTGGTTTAAAAAGTTGGTGATATGATTAATTAGGAAAGGCATAGAAAACAAATTAGAGAACAGTACTGCATAAAAGTGTAGAATACCTATATCTTCAAAACAGAAGGTGACACAATCAGAGTCACAGAGGCACCTTCTGTGCAAGGAGAAGTGAAAATGGACTAAGGCTGGAAAATGTGACTGATATGATAAACCTCTTTAAAATCAGAAGTGTCAGGGTGAAGAGGAATTGGTTGCGGTTTCTTTCAGTACAAGAAGTAGGAGACATCACATGAAATTAGCAGGTTCTTGCCTCAAAACTCAGAAAAGGAGGTGGTAATTCCTATGTGGTGTAGTAAAGCTATGGCACTTCATGCCATGAGGTGCTGGGGATGATAAAATGTGACCAAAAAGCAATTGTATTTTTTCCTTTTATTCCCACTGAGAGCTATTAAAACCAGACAGCACCTCTGACTCAGGAATTCTCTGATCAGCAACTTTCTGAAGGTCAAGATGTTATGGAAAAGTATCATTGTGCAGCTAGGCGCTGCTGAAGAGAGGTTTTTAGGATGGATAGACCAGTACAGTGTTTCTTGCCTATGCAAAAACTTGAGTGGACAAAAGCCAAATGCTTCTGTCCTGTGAGCTTACTGGAAATGATGTGAAGGTGGTATGCTCACAATCAAGAATGATCTGGTGTGTTCTTCTCAGAGGCAATCTATCAGTCTAAACCAAACTACATGCTAAATGTGTTCAGTTGGTTTTCACTCAGTTTGAAACATTAGCAGAGGAAAAATGCATCTTTTCAGAGTGTTTTAAAGGGAAACTCATGTTTGCCATCAATAAATTAGGTAAGCTGAATTTGATTAGATTTTAAATGTGCTTTCAGTCCTCTTTTGTAAGATTCTAGAGGACAATTATTTCTTCCTCCTAAGGGACAAGTCTAATATATGAGCTGTGTCATGGCTCATTTCTGGTACATCAAAAATGCAATTTTAAAAAGTTTTACAGGACTGAGAAGAAAGTCTGATAAAAGAAAAATAAACATATCCCTGTGGTTTACGCTTTGTGTGTATAGCTAACATCACCACTATTGTCAACAGATTGAAGGATGCAAAGTATTTCATAGCCTGGATTGCACATGATAGACTTTACTTAAAACATATGAATGAAATAGAAAAGTCCTGATCATGCCATCTGGCGCATGGCACTCATCCGAGTGAGAAAGTTCCAAATAAATAGCAGATGAGGCCAAATGGCTCAAAGTGCTAAAAATACATTTTTCTTTAAATAAGCAGCATGTCAAACTGAGTTTTGTATACTCATGGAAATACGGAAGGTGGAGAAAGCATGCACCATCCTGAGGTTGCAAAAGTCATGCTATATAAAGACAGGGGCTGTAGTCCTGGTGCTCCTCCAGGGCTTTTTTCCAGGCAAAACCACATAAAGATAGTAGTAATATATAAATATTATCCAGGTATCACATTTTTTATTTTCTGTTTCATCACTGAGTGACCCTGTAGAACCTCAGTTCTGTTGCTCCAGTTGGCCTTGAATGCATCAGTATGGTGTTGCACCATGCGTACGTACTGCTTTGGAGTCTGTGAGCTACCTGAGCTTTTCTGTTCATCTGTGAAGGCTATGGCCCCCAGGGATAAAAAAATTACATTGGATTGTATATAGGAACTCCAGAATTTGTGTAGTTTCTGACACTTTTCAAGCATCTTGTTATCTATCTGCCTGCATACTTCTTCTGAGTGAGTGACCTTCATATTTCATCAGGCTTTGGGGATTACAGGTAACAGTTTGAGAGTTAGGTATAGAATCATAGAATCGTTTAGGCTGGGAAAGACTTTTAAGATCAAGTCCAACCATTAACCTAACATTACCAAGTCCACCACTAAACCAATTAAGGGTAGAGTAATAATTAATTTCATATTTCCTGGCTTGGTGGCTGGATTATTTTTTAATGAAAGTGTCCTGGTTTTGGCTGGGATAGAGTTAATTTTCTTCCCAGTAGCAGGCATAGTGCTGTGTTTTGGATTTAGTAGGAGAAGAAAGTTGATAACATCCTGATGGTTTAGTTGTTGCTAAGTACTGCTTATGCTAGTCAAGGGCTTTTCAGCTTCCCAGGCTCTGCCAGGGGCACAAGAAACTGGGAGGGAGCACAGCCAGAATAGTTGATCCAAACTGACCAAAGGGCTATTCCATACCATATGACGTCATGCTCAGTATATAAGCTGGGGGGGGTTGGTCGGGGAGCAGCGATCACTGCTCGGGAACTGTCTGGGTATTGGTCAGCGGGTGGTGAGCAATTGCATTGTGCCTCACTTGCTTTGTATATTGTTATTATTATTATCATTACTATTTTACTTTATTTCAATTATTAAGCTGTTCTTATCTCAACCCAGGAGTGTTTCTCACTCTTACTCCTCCAATTCTCTCCCCCATCCCATCCGGGTAGGGGGAGTGAGCGAGCGACTGCGTGGTGCTTAGATGCTGGCTGGGGCTAAACCACGACAGAAAGTAAAAGTAGAATAGAATCATTAAGGTTGGAAAGGACCTCTAAGATCATCAGTCCAATCATCAACCCAACACCACCATGTCCACTAAACCATGTCCCAAAGTGCCACGTCTACCCATTTTTTGAACATTTCCAGGGATGGTGACTCCACCACCTCTCTAGGCAGCCTGTTCCAATGCTTGACCACTCTTCCCATGAAGAAATTTTTCCCAATATCCAATCTAAATCTCCCCTGATGCAACTTGAACCCATTTCCTCTTGTCCTATCGCTAGTTACTTGGGAGAAGAGACCAACACCCACCTCACTACAATCTCCTTTCAGGTAGTTGTAGAGAGCAATAAGGTCACCCCTCAGCCTCCTCTTCTCTAGGCTAAACAACCCCAGTTCCCTCAGCCGCTCCTCGTAAGGCCTGTGCTCCAGACACTTCACCAGCTTTGTTGCCCTTCTCTGTACATGCTCCACCACCTCAATGTCTTTCTTGTATCGAGGGGCCCAAAACTGGACACAGTAGTCCAGGTGCAGCCTCACCACCACTGAGTACAGGGGACAATCACCTCCCTGCTCCTGCTGGCCACACTTCCTGACACAAGCCAGGATGCTGTTGGCCTTCTTGGCCACCTGGGCACACTACTGGCTCATGTTCAGCTGGCTGTCAACCAGCACCGCCAGGTCCTTTTCGGCCAGGCAGCTTTCCAGCCACTCTTCCCCAAGCCTG